>NC_080565.1:25942500-26605000 GCF_030253575.1 Rhododendron vialii | reverse complement strand
GAAGCTCTATGCCCGAATTTGTTGCAGTTAAAGCAAGTACCCTGAAACTTTTCTCTAGGTTTCTTGGTAACACCACCTCTCGGTCCCAGATTGACACTTTTGTCCTTCTGCTTGCCAGCTTGCTTGTCAGACCGCTTGTCAGAACGCTTGTCAGAACGCCTGTCATTCTGATTTTTCCTCCCACCGGAAGATTGACCATGCTCCATCATGTTTGCCTTGGCCATGTAGGAGGCCTTTGCACTCCTATCCATACCTCGATTCTCCTCTTCAATACGGAGCTTGATGAAAAGAGCCTCCAAGGTCATCTCCTTATTCTTGAACATGAGATAGCTCTTGAACTCTTTCCATGCTGGAGGTAGCTTATGGATGACCGCGGCCACCTGGAATGCTTCACTCAGAATCATCCCTTCAGTCCTGATCTCGTTGAGCAGGAGCTGCAGCTCTTGGACTTGGACTGCCACAGACTTGGAGTCCACCATCATATAATCAAGGAACCGGCCCACAACAAACTTTTTGGACCCAGCACCCTCGATCTTGTATTTCCTGTCTAAGGATTCCCATAACTCTTCGGCCGATGGAGCCTCGCCATACACAGAATACAGCGAATCATTTAGAGCATTCAAGATGTAATTCTTGCACATGTAGTCATGCTCTTTCCACCTAGCCACATCAATCCGCTTCTGAGTGTCAGGATCGTCTTCAGCAATAACGGGTGCTTCCTCGACAAGCCACTTTGCCAAGTTCAAGGTGGTGAGATAGAACAACATCTTCTGTTGCCACCTTTTGAAATCGACCCCAACAAATTTGCCCGGTCTCTCCACGTGAGACATTGGAACGGAGGGAATCCCAGGAATAGGAGCATGAATTGGAATAGCCACACCGCCATTTCCATTGCCACTGACCCCACCAGTCTCTTTGTCTTTGCCAGTGACAGTTGTTTTCTCTTGCACAGTAGTCATGCTTTTCCTGAAATTAGGAACAACCACATATTAGAGAACAAATCTCAATATCAAAATGACAAGCTATATAGCATAGATTAACAATCTATCAGATAAGCTAAGTCTAACATCCCCCACAATACCATGTAACCTGGGGGTCCCAGGGGGCGCGCCCCCTGGCGGGGGTCTCAGGGGGCCGTGCCCCCTGACGGGGGTCCTGGGGGCAGCGCCCCCGGGCGGGAGTCTGAGGGCAGCGCCCTCAGCGGGGATCGACCTGCCCGGTCAGGTCGCGGGGGTCCAGGGGGCAGCGCCCCTTGGCGGGGGCTCGGGGGCAGCGCCCCCGAAAGGTAAACGGTATACACAAACTGCTACTAGCAAGATTGTGGCCATCTGACTTCCCCTTCTGCAAAGCAGCATAATTTGGGTACCGGCTAACACCACATATGCCGTGCACCAAGGCTGAGTGATTCACGCCTACCACTGGCTAATCACTTCAGGCAAGGCACACATAGGCCGTAAGCCACCTCTGGCTAATCACAAGCCTAGCACCCAAATTGCCTCTGCCAAGCAGATTATAACAGTGGGATCAAGGCCAGGCGATGTCAAGGCAGAAGCCAAGTAGATCACCCCAGAGGCCAACCAAAATTAATCTAAGGCCAAGCCGCGCACGACTGCCTTAGGCCGTAGCCTTTCTGTTAATTCCATCTTCGAGCAGTGGCCATGTCGCGCACGACAAGCCATGGCCGTAGCCATATGGGTCTGTTATCATGTTTCGATCCATTAATCAATCTGTGATAATCTCATATCAATTATCGGCAGATTGATCGAACTCCTTATACCACGAATCTGTCCAGTCATGAATCTGTTCTTGCAACTCAAATGTTAGTCCAAAACAGAAACTGTTTTCTGGAATTCATTGCCGATTGAATTGATCCGAATCTTTCTTAAGCTTGTTGGGAAAAATCCGGCAATAATAGAAATTCCAGAGAACAATTTCCATTGATACAATATGAATTACAGAATCAAGACATAATACAAACATTAAACAGAATGGAACAGTAGATATACGAAACGATTTTACAAGAAAAACAAACCGAGTCCTGTGTGATACCACAGTCTCCTTAAGAAAGATTCGCCGCCTACCGTTGGTGTTGTAGGTTCGTGTTCGGCGTCTTCCTCCCAGGGTTGGCTCGGCTAAACCGCAAGCCGTCGGAACACCGCCGTCGACCGCCTTGGCGAACTGACTACCGTCTGCCTTTCTCTCTCAAAAACGAAATTCAGAATATGCAAGTGATTTGTGGAATTGCTTGTTTCTACTCCAAACCGGAAGCCTCCTTTATATAGAGCAGAGGAGGAAGGAGGGTTGAATGCAGCCATTAATCGCTGAAATGAATTCAGCCATTATGCTGCCATCAAATGCTGGAGGTTACAAGAATAAATCAGCCATCAAATGCTGAATAATTCATCATCATGGCCATCATGGGGAGGTTACGGGATTTACAAAATTCCTCACATCAATACGTCTATTGAATACGGGGCGTCCAGATACAACGAACCCGGGACTGGTTGCCTCGGAAGACCCTCCAAAATCCCGGTTTCATTCACCCGAAATTCGGTAAATTTCCAACAGATGGAGTGTATCTGTGATAAATATAAAGCTCATAATGATTTTAAGCCGTGCTACTTTAATGAAGTTGAAAAGGAGTTGAAGAAGAGATTGCCTAGGACGACGCTTAAAGCGCAACCCAACATTGAGTCGAAGGTGAAAAATTGGAAGGACAAGTATGCTGTAATAACTGACATCACACGTCTTAGTGGGTTCGGTTGGAACCATACCACTAATTCCATTGTAGTGGATGACGAAAACGTGTGGAAAGAATATGAGAAGGTAACTTCTTCCCTCATACATTTCAACTTACTATTATTGTTGTTGCCTCCCACTTAATGTATGCCATTGTACATGTACAGTCCAATTCCAAAGCGAAAGGAATGAATGGGAAGTCTTTCCCCATGTATGAGAGTTGGCAATTCTTATTTGGGAAGGATAGGGCCACCGGTGAAATGGCCGAGGATGCGGCGGAAGTTGAAGAAGTTGGTGAGACCTACCAAGATGAAGCCAATATAGACCTCGATGGATGCTATACTCTAACGTTTGCAAATGGTGACACGGTGTTTCCACCTGAGACACCATTTGTTGACATTTCAACTTCTTCTGCAACACCAACAAGCAATGACATTCCCGCCGTGACAAGAAACAATACCAATACTCCAACAACCAATGCCAATGCTCCCACAACCAATGTTGTGCCAGGAAGGCCAAAGAAAAAGGCAAAGGTGGATGCAAACGAGGCATCCATTCATGTGGCAATGGAGAATTTATTGGGTGAAAGCAATACGGCGTTCAACAAGATTGCCGATGCGGTTGGATATGAGGACCGACTCTCTGCCAAAAGAGAGAAAGTGTTTACTGAGCTAATGAAGCTTGACATTGAGATGATTGATAGGTTTGCTTTAAACTCCATGATTGTGTCCGCTGAAGAAAATATGGACACATTCTACGGCATACCGAAGAACTACAAACAAGCTTGGGTCGATGCCGTATTGTCGGGCCAAATAAAATTGAAGACTACGTAGGGATGTCCTACTTTTTTTTTTTTTTTTTGAACAGGTAGGGATGTCCTACTAATTATGGCCCTTTTTGTACAAAATGGTGGAGGACATGCTTACTCCTTTTTGTAAAGAATGATATAGTATTAACTGAATTTGCCTAAAACATGTTGTTTATTTGAGGGAATAGGTCCCTTTTTTTGCGTTGTAATTAAGCACTACT
Source organism: Rhododendron vialii (assembly GCF_030253575.1). Taxonomy (NCBI): domain Eukaryota; kingdom Viridiplantae; phylum Streptophyta; class Magnoliopsida; order Ericales; family Ericaceae; genus Rhododendron; species Rhododendron vialii. The sequence goes on along the minus strand of NC_080565.1, from coordinate 26,601,232 downwards.
TGAAAGGTGTTAGGGCAACGATGATGATCCATGTGATACGTTGAGGGGTACAGGGCACTTTTTGTGGAATGTTTTAGGGCAACAATGATGATGCAATGTTAATAGCTTGATATTGTATTAGTTCGTACTCATATTGACAACAATGAAGACCTTTTTTGTGCTATATTCTGGGCCAGAATCATCTCTGTTTTCTGTGTTGTTTGATTGGGCAATGATGCAATGATAATTGCAATGTATTAGTTGGTATTGCTTTTGCCAATTTTGACGGCCTTAATGGCAACTTAATTGCAAATGGTAGTGCTGCTTTGAATATGATACAATTATCTGAGCCCAACACTTGATAACTTGTGCACCTTCCTCATTGTTTTGACTGTATCTGGACAGTTTTGTAACGCGGACAGTTTTGGTGCAGTTTTTTTTGGACACCATTATTTCTGCTTTCTGGCAGTCCCATTTTTTGGGTATTACTGGTCACTGGACAGTGCAGGTTGCTGGGGTGATTTATCTGGACTGTGCAGGTATGTGTGTGTGTGTGTGTGCAAATTTGGCTGGTTTACGGGCTGTTCTGAGTATGTTTATTGCTGGTTTACGGGCTGTTTTTTGGCTGCTTTGTGGGCTGTTTTTGTGGCTGCTTTCTGGACTATTTGTCTACAGGTTTGCTGGCTGTTATCTACCCTATTTTGTGGGCTATTTTTTGTGCAGTTAGGCTGGTTAACGGGCAGTTTTTGGGTTGTTTTGCTTGCTAATTTCTGGGCAGTATTTTTGGATGGTTAGTGGACTGTTTTTCTGCAGGTCTGTGGACTCATTTTTTATTGCTAGTTTACAAGCTATTTTTTGGCCGGCTTTGTTGGCTGCATTTTTTATGGTTTACGGGTTGTGTTGAGAATGTTTTATTGGTGGTTTACGGGCTGTTTTTTTATAAGGGTTTATGAGCTGCTTTATTGCTAGTTTACGGGCTGTTTTGAGCATGTTTTATTGCTGGTTCATAGGAAGTGTTTTGGCCGGTTTGTTGGCTGTTTTTTGGCTGCTCTCTTGGCTGTCTTTCTGCAGGTTTGTGGGCTGTTTTTTTGGCCGATTTGCTGATTTTTGTGGACTGTTTTGGTGCAATTTGTTTGGCTGAGTCTTATGACAAGTTTTGCAAGGTTTGCATGCTCGTTTTAGGGGTTATTGTTATGCCAAGTTTGGAAAAGTTTGTGGCTGATTTTTGCCCAGGTTTTGGCTTTTCTTGGGGCTGTTTTTTTGCTCTAGAGGAGCCAAAGTTTTTCCCCTCTTTGTTGGCCACTGTGTTGTTTCTTGGATTGTTTTATTGGGCAATGATGCAATGTTTACTAGTAGAGCCTGTTTAGATGGGAATTATTACGGCCTTTGCCAATTATTACGGTCTTTGAGCAATGTATTAGTTGGTATTGCCTTTGCTAATTAATGGCAACTTAGTTGCAAATGGTAGTGCTATTTTGATTATGTTTGAATTGTCTGAGCCCAAGTCTTTTTGTGTTTCTGGCTTGTTTTGTGGCTGCTACTGCTGCTGTTTTCTCCACTTGTTGTTCTGCTTTCTGTCCAGTTTTGTTGGTGTTTGTTGCTGTTGTTTCCTCCACTTGCTGTTTATCTGCTTGGTGTTTTGCTGATTGCTATAACAGCACCCCAGTTCTGTAGTTTACTCTGTGTTCTGGTTGCTACTCAATGGTCTACCTCATGCACTATTTTTATGACATTTTTTGGCATGTTATCTACCTATACTTATATAAGTTTTATGGCGGTCATGTTTTAATTTTGGGCTGAAATTTTATATGTTCCATAGGCTATGATGATATGACAGACAAATTTAAAGGCGAGGCACTTGTCTTGGCAGGATAATTTATGAGGGTCAATGGTTTAATCACCAATTGGCAACATAAATTGTAGCTAAGTGGTGCATTATGTGCCGGTGGGAAAAAAATCTGAGCCTACTTATAAAAAAAATTATACTATTCATTATGTTATTAATGTTATAATCATTTTTTTTCTCGTAGATTGTACAATGTCGAAAGACAATAAACAATACTATTGGGTGGTTTTCGTTGGCCGTCGTCCGGGAATTTATACAAGTTGGGAGACCGCGGGACTGCAGGTTAATGGATACCCGGGAAACTTGTTCAAAAGATACACAACGTTCGACGAAGCCGAAGGAGCATTGTTACAGTTCCATGAGGAAAGATACCGACTCCTTCAAATGCAGTCGGTTCGAACTGAACAACAATCAAGACACAATGGTTCCACATCCGAAAGTGCTTTGGAAGTTCAACATCGAACTAGTGTAACCACAAAATTCGTTATCGTTTTTTTCTTAGGTTTCTTATGTTGTATAATCTTCGCACATCTATTCGATTCTGATTGAACTTGTACGTTTTTTTCAAACATTATGGAAATTAAGATTGTAATATGAACACAAAGTAATCATCTCAATTAAATTTAAATATTTAGTTGAGGTACATTACGAAGGGTACAAATTTATTATCCAACATCAAACTCATGTTTCCAACTTCTCCGCATCAGTACTCACGTCCAAAGCAATGGCACCATCGATTATAATTCGGAAATTGCATTTCCCTCATCTGCCTATCTCGTCGATTGACCTACACAAATAGTAGCAAAATTGTTTACAAATTACCGTAAACATGAGTTTATATAAATTGCAATAATATTGATTACTTACTTTGACATATTGATTCCAAATTGCATCTTCTACCAATAGTCTATTTTCAGCTGCATTCCAACCAAACCCGGGAATTTGAAGCATGTGTTGTAATTGAAAACAAGTTTGTTTCCAATTCTTAATCTTTGCCTCAATATGATTTTTGGCAATACCACCTTGGGGGAAGGAAGATCTCATTTGATTTTCCAAGACTCCCAAGTACGAGGGACGAAACTCGTGCTCAGCTTGCCAAACACCTTGATTTACAAGAGTCGTAAGTTTTTCTAGTAACGACTCTTCCTCCTCATCGCTCCAAGCTCGGCGTGCGGCGCGTGCCATTGTGAGGCAAATTCCGAAAATAGTTCGAATTTACTTTTAATGAACAAGAGATATGAAATGGCATGAAGAAAATGGTACAAATGTGTGCCTTTTATAGAAAAAATTTACCAAATAAATTTGGTGAACATGTGATTTCAATTACCACACACCCAACAAATTTGTTGACCATGTGCTTTCAACAACCCAACTAATTTTAACAAGGAAACAATTTTTTGGTATATTTTGGTTTTTACAATTTTTTCGAAAATTCATTATTCTATTACAAAAACATTTTAAACATTTAACCGATTTATATTTTTCATTTTTTTATAATAATAAAAAATGAAATCTGTTTTTCTATATAATGTCATAATAATTGAAATATTTTACAAATATTATATCATTTAATCCGTTTTTTTTAAACAAAAAACAAAATTAATGTGGTTTAAACATTTTCAAGATAACTTAATTTAATTTTATCCAGTTTTTTTTTTTAAAAAAAATTATTATTTTTAAATTTAAATTAACCTATATTACCCATTAAATTAAAAGTATGGGGGCAATAAAGTCATTTCACATCTTATCCCATCATATCCACTTTCCAAATCTCCCTTCTCAAAAAACCATCCAAACACCTCATTATAAATCCACCATTCTTAAGAGGTGGGGTCACCCTTCTTAACATATCACTCCTCATTATATATCCACCTTCAAATCCTCCCTCATTACAAATCCACCCAAAACAAATCCTCCATCCAAACGGGCCGTTAGAGTTATAAGAATCTGGTTCGGCCAAGAGGAATGATGTACACGGCTTCTTATTGGATGAGAGAAAGAACAGAGAATTAAATGGTGAGAAAGTGTGCTAAGGTGTCGGATCAAAAAAAAAAGTGTGCTAAGGTGTATGTACATTTATTTGCATTTGCATTTTGTTTGTTTGGGTGGGTGGGAGGGGGGGGGGGGCAGAATAGGAGAAATTTTTCGGTGTTGGGCAGGTATATTTCACGTTGTACTTGCTCGGCACATTCGAGCCGTCCAATATATTTTTGAATGGCTCGGATTGAAACCCTCTCTCCTCTCACGCCAAAACTTTTTCTCTTTACAAATTCAAGCCGTCCAAAAAAGCAATGAACGACTCATATGCGCCGAGCAGACACCATGTGGTACCCACCCGGCACTGAAAATTTTACTGAATAGAAGGGTTTGTCGTGGCTTCTGGCTTTCAAATGGCAGTATGGTCATAGTGATGGTACCGAGGAAAAGATGTAATGGGAATTATTACTGTGACTTACGGTTGTGTGGAGTTTTGCACTGTATTAATTTTCCTTCAGCTATAAAGAGAGCCCAAGAAGAGAAAACTTGGGAGGGTTGAGAAAGAAAAAAAAAAAAACAGTGGCCATTTGGCCAAGTAATATGCATATTAGGCTAAGTTTCGCTAAGGTCTTTTTTTTGTTTTTGTTTTGTCCTTATTTAAATTTGTTTTTGTTTTTGTTAGTTTTGCACCTAATGAATGAATTTATTTTTATTTGAAATAAGAATAAATATACTCTGTATTTGAAATAATCTTTATTAAAAATAACGGACTTAATGAATTAATTTATTCTTATTTGAAATAATTTTTTGTGCAATAATGGACTTACTGAATTAGTTCTTCATGCAATATGAATCTTGTACAAGTACTTATTTTTTTAAGAACTCTTAGCGGAACACAACGCAAGTCCTAATAGTGATGATTAGATCAGTTCATTTTATTAAGTCCTGATTAGTCCCAGGAGGCCAGGATTAAAAATGTTTTAATCCAATCCTGCTTCTAATCTCTCGTCCAAAACAAACATGCCCTTAGTAAAACACTACTTACAGTAGCATTTGCCATTCCTGTTATCGGTCTTGCTATTGTCAGCCCACTGGACTAATGATAAACACACTAGAAGACAAAAAAAAAGTATTTCTATGAACTTTTTACACTCTTTAATACACATTCACACATTCACTATTGTCAATCCATTAGGCTGATTTTAGAATTTTCCTTCTTCTGTTATTGTTTATAGCCCATAAAATCCGGAAAATGAAGGAGCGAAGAAATCACGAAGGATAGACAGGACTGTTTGACAATTGAAATGACAATGCAAAGGGGTAACTTTACACCTCTGTATTGATTCCTTATCTAAGGCTGATCCATGGCTATGATCCGTAGGGTTTTAGCAACCCTATTTCGAAGAGTTTTCTTTCAAGAGAACCATCAATGGCGTGCACGACCCAGTTCACTGTCTCTGCGATGGAAGGACGACCCTGTCCGGTTCAGTAGTAGTACCTTTAAACCCACTTTTGGAACTTACAGTAACTTTTGTGCTGTTTTTTAGATTCATTTGCCATATTTGGTTGATTGTGCAGTACTCCGTACTTGATTTGATTAAGCTGTGAAACGAATTGGTTGAAATTGAACCAGGTCGTTTGAAACAGAGAGAGCCAGGTTGAGGTCCCACTTCGTTTACATTGCTTAAAAATTACTCCCAAGTAAAATCCAGTCATGTTTTTTGGCCTTCTGATCTTTTTTGAGGATGAAGAAAAATTGATGTTCACTACCTAAATTACTTTATATTGGGATTTGTCTCACATCGGTTAAATATCTCCTTCAAAATTAGTATATGAATTTAGGCAGCCTCTCCACTCTTTGAGCATCCACATTGTAATAAGCAAATTGGTTTGGATAAGCAAACTTAACAACAATACTAAAAAAATATCTTACATTGTAATAAGCAAAGTTACAAGTCTTTTAGCAAATAACCAAATTCCACCCATTGATCTGGTGCGTGATTAGAACTCATTTGTAATTGGACATAGGTGCATTGCGTATTGTGGGTTTTTTTTTATAGGGATACAAAAATAACCAATGTGGAGGTAAAATTTGTTAAGTTTGATTATGAACTAAATGGATAATCAAATGCTGACGTGACACATTTTGATTATTGATTTTGATTATTCCCATTGCGGATGCTCTTAGTCAATTGGTTTGGAGTTGAATGCTTTAACATGGTATCAGAGCTAGAGTTTCGGAGGCTTTTCCCCTTTGTTTGTGCCATAGTTGCACTTTATTTCATTGTGATTCGTGTGTTCCGAATCCTTTGTTGATCTCTCCATGTGCGAGTCAGGGGTCGCACGTGCGGGGGAGTATTGGGATTTGTCCCACATCGATTAAATATCTCCTTCAAAACTAGTATATGTGCTTGGGCAGTCTCTCCACTCTTAGCCAATTAGTTTGGAGTTAGATGCTTTAACACTTTAAGTAGGAAAAACAGTGCGGAAAACAACAATAGCCAATTTATTGATTTTTGGTTTACAACAAGAATAGTATAAATTACAGGATATTAATTACTGTAAAGAACACGAGATGCAAACCAAGGCCTGTGTTTCGCATGGTACCCTTAACACGAATTCACCGCCTCACCGGAACTGGAGGTTGTCTCAGTGATCGTCTCATATGATTGACTCGGTCTCACTTAGTTGCAGGAACGTTGCCTTTGACTGCCTGTTGAACAAACTTATGTTTGTACACTCCCTCCAGAAAAGAAGAGGTATGGTAGAAGAAGAATGTCTGATTTTTCGGTGTTTTGAAACAAGAACATCTGGCTGCCTTTATAGCTGAAAGATGCTCCTCAGGGAGCCTTTCCATTCAATAGGGGGGATTCAATACTCTTACATTCAATACAGGAAATTAATGCATTCACTATAGGGAATTAACCTTCTGATTAATCCCTTTCAAAACGAAAACCATTGAATTACACCATTCAGCTTAATCAGTTCCTTACTAACCTATACTAGACCAGAGAACTAAAATCACAGTTTGCGGGCCCATGAATCCTGACTTTTGACTCCGGCCACGGTCTCATCTAGATATTTGGTGACTCTGAGCGCGCGCGTCCCTCGGCTAGAAGGAAGGAGATTAGTAGAGTTGAACTTGATAGCTTTACTCCTCCACCCTCTTGAATAGTACTCTCTCCGATTCCATTTTTTAATCCCAGTTAGCATTTTTTGTTTTTCCAAAAAATATTGTTTCACTTCAAAACCAAAAGGGTTATAGTTAAAACAATATTTTACCCTTCTACTTTTAAATCAATAGTGCTAAAAAAATTTTAAAAATAATGATTGAATGGTAAAATGAAAAAAATGTTGTGCTTAGATATGCAATAATTATGTTTGTGGAGTTTGCATATGGATCAGTAGGGGGGGCTCGGCTCCTGGTTCCTTCCTGGTAGCTTAGCTCGTTCTCTGCCTGACATGCAACAAGTAACTAAGTCTGGTGGCAGCCTAGTGACTCTCTAACGATAAAGTTAGATCTAGGAAGAAGAAAGTAAGTCTAAGATTAGGGAGAAATGACATACCTCTTTAGGCTTAGATCCTTTTCCTTTTATAGATCTCGCTTGACTTTCCCACCAAGTAAGTGCGTGGAGGGTATGCTTGGGTGATGTCACATATGATATCCCGAATAAGACAGTTATGAAGAAGCACATGGCCAAAGCTGGCCGCAATGATGACCCACGTGTTGTAACTGGCTCGGCCTACGTCATGATGACGTACGTGGCCAAGCGGTAGGTGCACACGGTTAGGACTTCACCGCCAAGTCACACAAGCAACAATAGCATGACCTAGCTTGGTGTAACCGAGCGATGTGAAGCTGAGCTATCGGACTGTGAGGTAATCCTGACGGGCCGATGTGGGCACGCTTGGTGGTCCTTGGCTCGGGAATGATCCGAGCCCCATTTTTGGGGCCACTACAATGTTCCCTTATATAGTTGAAATTACTAAAAGAGACTAAAAAATGGAAACAGGAGAGTAAAACCAAAGAAAATTCTATAGCTTGTATAGTGAATCAAGCCTCGTTCCACTTTCTTTTTAAATTTTCTTTTTAAAAAATAAGGTAATTTCAAACTCAAATATAACGAAAATGAAAAATAATATTTCAATTTTTTTGCACCGTTTAAAGGATCTTAATAAGGTCTATTAAATAAGATTTATATTGAAATAAATTTTTTTTGTGTAAATACATAATTTTTGAATTTAAAATTATCTTCCGTTTTTAAAAGTTCTTTTTAAGAAATCGGAACGGACATCTCTATTATCAAATATTCTACAACCACACCCAACATCACACACCCAAATACACACCCTCTCACAAAACACAAGGGTCCTACTGGCGTATATAGATTTGATCGAGATCTATACAACCCAACACAATTTTCTTCATTGTTAAAGACAGACAATCTCCGGGCGAATATGAAGCGCCTGGGTACAGGTGGAATGAAAGAGAATTTCAAATCCGCTTTATATACGTACAAAAAAGCTATAAGTCAGGTCAAATAAGTTAGTGTACACATTTAGAATAGATAAGAATTATATAATATTATATTAATATTAAAACAGTAATAATACTAAAATTTATTTGACATCTTATTTATTTGGCATCTTTCTAAATTTCTTATGTTATAACTTTTATAACTAAGTCATCACCTTTTTATTAACCTTTTTGAAAAAGCTAAGATCTGGTGAATTGAAAATAATTTAGGACCCTTGTGTTTTGTGAGATGGTGTGTATTTGTGTGTGTGGGACCTGTGTATTTATGTGTATGGAACCTTTGTATTTTGTGAAAGGGTGTGTATTTGGGTGTGTCATGTTGGGTGTGATTGTAACATCTCTCCTCTATTATTGCTTTGGTGAACTGCGCACGTATACAGATAGAAACAGATGGGGTGGGGTTGGGGGTGATTGGATGTGTAAGCAGAGTACGATGTAAAGGACTAGTCCATTTTTGAAAGCAAAGATGATACTCACACAACAATCTAAACACAACAACTTACACAATCTCTCACATGTATGTGGGGTCCACACATAGTAGTATGTGTGGAGTCCACATGCATGTAAGAGGTTGTGTAAGTTATTGTGTTTGAATTATTGTGTGAGTATCATTTTTGTTTTGAAAGGCTCAAGTAAACAGTGTAGCACCACCAAGTAGTGGACACGTATTATTTTACTACTCCTATTTTATTTTGTTTCATTTTATTTAGTTTGGTAGGTGAAATTATCATCTTACCCTCCCTAAAAAAAAAGAAATTATCCAACACATTGTTTTTTTTTTTTTTTTATCCGCCTCCAACACATTGTTTGATCAGTCCAATTCGCCAAAAAGAAAATGCTAACCAGCTTATTAGACGTAGAAAATGTAAGAATATTCGAAAAATGTGTACTGATCAATATTCGTGAAACGTGTATTGATATCTGAACTTATTTGTCATTGTACACTTATAATCTTTCGCATAATAGGCGGAGGTTAGTAAAAACATTTATCAGTATACCGGAGTTGGTGAGATTTACCTTGGGATGTCTCACAAGGATAAAAAGTTGGGCAAAGTCGACTTTGATTCTAACCCGAGCCGTTCATAACGTATTAATCAAAGAATAAAGCATCTCTTGTAAAGATATCAATTCAATCTGACATTATTAACTCAGTAATTTAATTCTTGTTAAAATAAATGATAAATTTAAATTTAAAAATTTACTTCATATATAATAAATTCGATTCGACCATGAGGTTTTTATTTTTTGATCGACTTGAATTTTAGTATGAATGTAGTACTCATCAAACTCTACAATATCAACGCTTCATATCTAATTTTCAGTACAAGAGATGGATTGGTTTAATTCAAAGAAAAAGAAGAATCAAGGAGAAGATAAGAGCATATCAAACTTTTAATACACGTCTGTCACACTTGCAACTATTGTGGACCGAATTGAGTGTTATGTGCACACTTGACAAACAACATGGGTGTTATATGCATTGTGAACCATAAAAAGTGTTTCCGTACATAACCCAAATCACAGGAGTTCAAAATGGACTTTGTTCTTAAAAGTTAAACCTATCAATCAAATTCTTATTTATATCAGTTTAGCTTGTTGCGGACAGTCTTGAAAAAATAAACGACCCTGATCATTTTTCGGAATCTCCAATTAAGGAGAAATTTTTGGATGCTGGGTGGGTATCACGTGCTATCCGCTCGGCGCATCAAAACTGTCTATTTTAGTTTTGAATTGCTCAGAATTGGAGAGAGAAAAAGGAGAGAAGTTAATAGAATAGGGAGAGAAAATTTCAATCTAAATCATCTAACACACCTTTAAATGGTCCGAATATACTGCTGAGAAATCACATGACCGTGCCTATGTGGTACCCAACCCAATACCAAAAAAATTCTCCCGTGCCTATGTGGTACCCACCCAGTACAAAAAAATTCTCCCAGTTAAACTCTCACGCAACCAATGTTATACTGGTGCACGTAAAATGGTGTACCGGTGGTTTTCTTGTTATTTGATGGATCCCTGAAATAAAATCTACAAAGTTCCAGACTTCCTGGGATTTCCCTGTCCCCACTCTGTTTAGAGAATAACTTTTTTTTTTTTTGGAAAATCCACATTTTTCACCACTGCCATTTGTGAGTTTTACTTTATTGCTGTAATATGAACCGTTTATCTTGTAAGATCTATCAAGTAGTATATTCACGAATAAAAATTAGCTTCGTCAGACATCGATAGATATGTCAAAAATTGAATTTTAGTTTATAAAATGGACGGTCTTGTTCTATAAAGTTAATTTTAAAAACTAAAATTCAATTTTTGATATACACATTTATGTCCGACGAAAATGATTTTTGTCGAAGATAAAGTACTACTTTGTGAGTTTTACAAGATGAATGATTCAGATTATTTCAATGAACAAACAGAGGAGCCCACAATAGGTGGTGGAAAAGATGGGTTTCCCACGTGAGGTGGAAAGAATTTATTCTCCTCTGTTTTTATTTTTATTTTTATGAGCAATCGGTTTATTCTCCTCTGTTTATTTAAGCAATTCTTCTCTCTTCTTCCTCGTACATACCCCAACTCTCTCTCTCTCTTTCTCTCTCTCTCTCTCTCTCATACACACATTATCAATTGGAGTAATGTCTTTTTGAGATCTATATATAAACTCTCTCAGTCAAGCTTGTGAATGCATGAATGAATAATTTTAGCAGTATTAGGTATTGTGGAAGAAAGGAGCTTCCTTCAGTCCAGTTCGAGGCAGGTTGAGGGCTGGTAGCTCAGCTGCTGACTCGGTTATTCAAGAACTCATCATGTCACAAAGACGAAGAGATCAGAGAGAGAGAGAGAGAGCATGCAGCGATGTGTTCTTGATTGACCGAAGCAGGAGCTGTGTCCAGTCGTTACTGTCACGCCTTGGACTGAAGGGAGCTCCCTATTATTATTCCACCATACCCGATCTATCTCGTTATCGATCTCGTCTCATCACCGCCTAATACATTTCTTTTCCTGTCGTTTGTGTCGATCGTAATCGCGGCTTCTCGATTTAGCTAGCAGTAGCAAGCTTCTCGTGCTAAATGTTTCCATTTTTTTTTTTTTTGGGTGCCTGGTCAGAAAGAGGTAATAGATGGTGGAGGATTTTCTTCACTTGTGCGCAGAGATGATTTCATGTCAATTGAACTTTGACAATACTAGGCATATAGCAGATGGTACCACGTCAATTTTGAGTGCATTTATACATACATACATACATACATATGTGAGTGTGTGTATGCTTTTATGTGGTATATTTGCAACTAATTGATATAAGCTTTTCTACTTATTTCATCAGGTACATACGTGTTGCTGCATGCACAAATGTTTTCTCGGTAATGCCTCGGGCAAGCTTGCACGCATGCACCTCGGATTGAATCTTACAGGCTAATCCTTAGAGTTGACGCTCAGAGTTGCTGGCAATAAAAACTGTTGAAGTTGATCAAACACCAACAAAGAGCAAATCTCGCTAAAGTCCCAGACCCTCGTGATCACTAAGCTAACCCTTGGGGTCAGCCACTTGTGATTTGTTTTTTTTTTTTTTTATCGGCGAAAGTTAGTATTACTGGGAGTGTGAGTCGATATGATATTGATGGTAAACGGTATACTAGCTCGGGAGCACCTGAATCTAACTTGTATGTGTTTAAATTCTTTCTCAGTAGACATTGTCATCAGTGAATTTATCTTTTCCTTCTTTTGCTTTTAACTTATGTTTTACTTTTCTACGGCAAAGTGGCCTTTGAATATCCTCAAAGAGATTCGTGGAAAGCTAATAAACCATTCTGTAGAAGTTGCTTTCAAATCAAGAGTTATCAGCTTAATTCTTTACGCATTTAGTCCAAAAACATTCACTATTCAAGACAACCTGTTTTACTTTTTTTGTCTAGATGGTATTATAGGTATTTTTAGTGGAAACAAGTAAAGACGAAAAAATATAGCGTCAACTCATCCGGTCCCATGAGTACAAAGTCAAAAGTATTTCTTTCGGAGTCTTTTCTGTCTTCTGCCTAACCCGACGATCTAAGCGGATCACAGGGTCAAGCCCGCATCATGTTACGCCTAGATCACAGGGTCAAGCCCGCATCATGTTACCGGTTATTGGTAGAAACGTGAACAGATTACTTTGTTCTTGTAAATAGGATCGAGTAGCATGTATAGAGAATTTAGAAGAACGATGTCCGGTCCGTCCAGCCTTGCTCTTCTCCGCCAGTACTTAAAGCTAAATATACTTGTAGAACCACAAATACTGAAATTTATACACCACGATTATTGTGACTGCAATCGATTCACAAAACGATTTGCATAAAAACCTGAATATCCTATTCCTTGCTCTCTAATTTCTAATCCAGAATTGCAAAGTACTTGGGGCATATAGTTTCCCGTTAGAGACGCCGGTGCCGACATCCTTTGGATTAGGCTTGTTCAATTAACTCCCACCCAAACAAGGTCTGAGAGATAAACAAATAAGCTCTCTCTCTCTCTCTCTCTCTCTCTCTCTCTCTCTCTCGTGCGGAAAGAAAGAGGAACTATAGAAACAAATAAAACAAGATATGAGAGTAGCCGCCTGGGCTCTCTCGTGCGGACGGTGGACAGTGCCGTTGGTTTCTTTTATTTTCCATCTCTTTAGAACTCACCATTGGAGAGGGGTAAGTCCTGTTATCCATCCAACTAATTTTTAACTACTTTTTCATACTAAAATAACTATCCATCCCCTCATTTCCCACCACTGGACTTGCTCTTAATATTTTGGCTGATTATGGAGCACTTGGCGGAGAAAAAGTAAATACGTTCTGTAATAGCAGAGAAAAAAATCGTTGGTGTGAAACAAATTGCCCAACTTGCAAAAATTTACTAATTTGTTTTCCATTGAAATGAAATGGAATGCCTCTCACCCTCGCACCAACACTTACATGAGGCACAACTTAGAAAGGCCGTCTTTAGAACTACCCAACTCCCCTTTATTTTGAAAAAAAACCCTTGTACACGTATACATAATGCTATCAAACATCTGCTATAAATAATAACACAGGCCTCTTCACTAATTTACCCAAAGCTAACAAGAATTTAATAAAGAATGGGTAGTCTGGACGTAATGAAGTAAAACATCACAGACTGAAAGGGGACATAAAATATTAGAGACTGACAGGCAATTGAGCTCGCTCTTTCCAATAACAACCTTCGCAAAGGGGCAGTTTTGGTATCCTACTAGCCTTCCATTGATGACTGATCGTTATGGCATAATACCATTGCCATAGCGCACCCAACAACCATTTCGAGTGCTGCAAGCTCATCAAAATATCACCAATGCAACAAGGGATGCTTAGCACGTATAATAACCCATCTAATTTTCTTTTGCCCATCAGCAGGGAACCTATGTGAACAATAGCACTGCACCTACCAATCAATAACTTGAAGTCCTTACAAATCTTAGGAAACTTGGGAGCAAAATTAATCTCTGGGCTATGTATGAGAAACATACCTGTTATACTGGTCAATGTCTCTTTCAGCTCCAATCTGAAAATGGAACCAATATATTTACGTGGTTGGTCGTGTCATTGTCGATAAACCACGCCCCCCCAAAGGAAGAACACTGTGAAGGCCTTCAATTGATTCTTCCTCTTCTAAGGAAGTTGCACAATAGATAATCAATACATTGAAAACGAAATGTTAGTCCACACAATAGTGAGGATCAAAGATACTGGCAGAATTTATGGTTAGCAGTTAAAATTCCAAGAATTGTGGGGCATCAGAAGACAAGATAGACCATGTAATCTAATGGCAGCATAATTAGTTTAGCAACTCTACAGTTGAAAGAATATCTATCATGCTTTTTAATGGCCTCCTACATTTCGTATATTCTTTTGTCAATCATTTATTATCAGTGTAAGAAAAATACTGCAATATATTAGCATGAAATATTATGTGACATTCTACCCGTAAGTAGTAATACCATTTCTAAATACTAGGTTGTAGTTTTCTCACCTAAAAAACCCTGTAAACGTAGCTTTATCACTGATTACAACCTATATCAAATAATAATCGCCTTAAGATTCTAGCATAACAACCATGCTAGTTGTATAGCTCAAAAACATATAAAATAACTAGTGGTTGATTTGTCTTTTTGGTATCTCTATTTGACGAATTCATAGAAACCATCAATCATCCAAAGGGAACTTTCTTACGCACGCTTGCTATGGCATCTACCTTTGTCCCAGCTAGTAGATGAATAAATCTAGTCGCATCTTTTCTTTTCCCATTATTTGTTGTCCCATTTCCATTTTTGTCATATATAGAAAGCAATAATCCAGACAACAAAGAAGGAAAACCAGACAACAGAACTAGGGAGATCTTCATTACCGGCAATTTCTTCTCTAGCCTGAGCCCCAGCTACACCAATGCAAGAATACAACGAACTTTCATCAATCTTCAACTGATCATAGGCAAGGTAAAGGTCTTCAACTGTGGCAGCTTCATACAGCGAATTAAGATCTTTAATGAATGTTATGTCCTGGAAGTGAAAAAAGAACTCTGAGATATTAACACAAAATAATCAAACCTTCTTCCCTAAAATTAAAGGCTATTGTGGCACACGTGAAAGTAAAGTCTTGATAGTATTGAAATGTCATAGTCCTGTAAATAGTAGTGTTCAATTATGGTACCACTTGTATTGTCGTATGTATATAGGTTTAAGTGTGGACTTTAGTCTGTAGGTACAGTAGCATGGCAGGTGAACCAATTATATGCCATACTATTCAGTGATGTAAGCTATGATGCAAGCCACCCCGCCTTACGCCTATAAAAGGGGGGCTTTGCCTATTGTAAGAATCAAGTTAATAAAAGACAGAGTCCAGTGTTCTAAATATTACTTGTGTCTTGCCTTTACTCTCTCTCTCTATTGATCCTAACCTACTTTGTGTTTGTACCCACTTCGTGTCTGCAAACTTGGCAACATAGTTCGGTCATCTACCCAAAACTAGTGTGTCAAAATAAAAAGAGAACAAGACTTCGAAAAAACACAAGGCTGAGCTTTTTGTTATTTTCCAAATTCACCTTCCTAGGGACAGAAGCAGCTTGCAAGTGAGCCAACAATCCTAGCCAATAAGCGTTTGACTTGCTTTCAGCCTCATGTCTCATCAACAGGGTCCGTTTTGCCTGTTAATGTTGAAAACAAGTTTCATATATAAATTCTCAGTGGGGTATTCAACCTGCAATAAGCAATGTTAACTCTTTATACTATAAATTTCAGATATAATTTCACTGGGCATGACCATGTGAGATACATGCTTTATTTTGATCAGACTAACATGACAAAACCAAACTTCGATATCATACAAGTACAATACCTTTGGGAATCATTCTTAAATGGAAATCCCAACAAAGAGAAAAAACTAGGAATTAGATATAGCAATATATTCCAACTTTGGAAAGTAACAAACCCTGTCCAATTCTGTTGGGTCAATCTTGTTGCTATGCAAACCTCTGAGGACATTCTTGCAAGCATCAACAGCTTTATACACCTGAAAGTATTGTGATTATTGGTTAAGAACATAACCACCATAAATGAAAGAAAATCACAATTTCTAAAACGATCGGAACTAAAACAACAAACCTTCCCTGGTGTTGATGTTACTGAGATAACATACCACCCAAGCTTCAGCCGATCAAACAGGTTCAATTCAAATGATACATCATATGTTAAACCAAGAGAATCCCTCACTGTTGTGAAAAGCCTGTAGAAAGGCCATAGAATACTTCAAATGTGCAGTATGATAACTAAATTGGGTTTATATCGAACAGAACTTGTGTGTATATGCCGAGCAAAAGAAGCTTGTCTTTCAATAACAAGTTCGGGTTCATTAGATTTAAAAGGAAGAAGGGTATTGGTGCAATTGAGGATCTCAATGGCGTTTTGATTAGAAATTTTAGAATGGTTGTGCAGTTTGCGAAGTACTCGAAAGATAATGTTTCTCGGAAGTCGTTAGTTGGGGAAAAGAAGGACAACAAGGCATCATCTCTTCATAGATGGCAACCTAAATCCGATGAGATACAATGCAAACAGAGAGCTTCGAATAGTCCTACCTAAGCAAATATTCAGCCTTGTTCTCCAAAGGGCTTTAGGGGCTTTTTGGCGTTTTGTCCTTAAACAAATTTTTTCCGTGTTTGTAAGTTTTGCGTCAAACTTTTGGGGATTATTGATTTCTCTCAACAAGAGAAATTGGAAAAAAATAATTTTGGAAATATCCAAGATAAAGCCCCAAAAATAAAATAACTGGGTAAACATAAAAACTTTATACTTTTCGATTCCTCTCGTCGAGAGGAATCAATAATCCACAAAAGTTTGGCGCAAAACTACCAAACACAAAATTTATTTGAATAAGGACAAAATACCAAAAAGCCCCTAATGCCCCTAGGAGAAAAAGGAAAGGTGGTTCTAATGGTGTGACTAAGTTGGTGGAAGCTAAGGAAGTGGGATTGGGATTGGGATTGGGATGGTTGCAATGGTATTTGGGATGCTCAGATACGCTTCAAGTTCTCTTCATTAATTTCTGTTACATGAATACGCTTCAAGTTCTCTTCATTACCAATGGTATTTGGGATGCTCAGATACATCATATGGGTGCCCTCAATGTTTTATTATCATTCGATACTCTTGAGTCTTGAGAATGATTTTCTTAAGGACGAAGATAAGCTGTTGCCAAACTGGTTCTCATCAGTGGAGGTGTGGAATAATCAAAATATCAAATCTTCAATGTGTGTTTGGATTTCTTGTTATGGCATTCCTCTTAATGCTTGGTGCTCTTCTACTTTTATTAATATTGAAAAGTTGAGGGGTGACGTTATTAAACTTGATGAGTTAGCGGAGAAATCCATTACTTTGGATAAAGGGCGTATGTTTATCCTAACAGATTATCTTGACTGCAGATTAATGATATTATCTATCCTGTCAAAGTAATTGAAGATCCCATGGCAGAAACATGTTGGGAAAAGCGTGTGTTTACATCAATGAAAATCTATGATGCACCGACACGGACACCGATACCGACACGGACACCGAAACGGATACCGGGACACGGGAATTCTAAAAAAATGGAGACACGGACACGGCGTGAGACACGCCACGTGTGTATATATATATATTTATAAATAAATAATTATTGTTTAGCACCTAGAAATTTTAAAAAAATTATAATTTGCCCCAAAATTTAAAAAAAAAATTACAGTTTGGCCCCCAATTTTTTTTTAAAAATTGCAGTTTGGCCCTTGCCGTGTCCCCATCGGTGTCCCCGCCGTGTCCCAGCCATGTCCCCATGAAAAATTCAAATTGAATTATGGGACACGCCCCGTACGTGTCCCCGCGGTGTCCCCGTGTCCGACACTCCGATACCTCGACCTCTAGACGTGTCGGTGCTTCATAGATAAAAATAAAGCAAGGAGACTGCAGCTGAGATTGGTCCTAGGGATGATGACTGGTGGATTTTGATGTCAATGAAGCTCTAGAGGACGACATTAGTGGAGATTCTAGGGTAGAGTTGTTGGATGATGAATTGACAAATAAGCAAAATCTCTCTGTTGATGTGGAACTTGGTGGTGGTAATAGTGATGAGTTGGCTTTGAAGAAGGCTGGTTCGCTTGTTGGCTCAGTTCCGGAGGATGCTCTTTCTTCAAAATCTGAGCGCCAGTCTATCACAAGCCCTATTTATCTTGTGCAGAAGGATTTGATGGAAGGAGTTTCTATGACTCCTTTTAGAAGTAACGTAAAGGTTGGGGCTGGGGCTCAGCATTATGAGAAAGCAATTCAAAAATTGGAAAGGAGGTTAAAAAGATAGCAAAGGAAGATTGGAAAGAAGAAACTCATCACTGAGTTTGGGTTAAATGCAGATAATTTGAAAAATAAGGATAAGGTGGCATCATCTCATGACATTCGTAACAGAAATTCCACTTTAATTATGCAAGCTCATAAATGGATGGATACAGGTGCTTTGTTGGGTGCAAAGTATAATGAGGATGAGAATTTCATGTTAAGGATATCTATTGAAATAGAGGGTGAAAAAACTGATAAGGAGGTCGGTGATTTTGATGATGTGGAGGAAGGTGCCTCCATCTCATTGGAGCTCTAACTCTTTCGTATCTCCGTTTGCCTGTTTTATGGAGTTATCTGAGGTTTAGCATGGGTGCTCTTCTGATCACATGGCCTGGTTGGTGTTTTTTGTCTCCTCTTGTTGCTTGGCGATTTGGGCTAGTGATCCTTCGATGTTGTTTTCTACTTGTTTTGCGGCTTTTTTTTTTTTTTTATGTCTGAAGGGAGTTTTTGTGGGGGTGTTTACTCGGCGGTTTTGCTTCTTTTTGGAGGATCTTTCTATGCTAGTTTGTGTGCTTTGATTCAGCTGTTTGGGAGGTTTTGCTGCTGGTTTTCTGTTGTCTTCCCAGCTGCTGTCTGATCTTTTTGGGAGCTTGTTGTCGCTGTTCAGATGCTGTGGTGCTTTGGTTGGCCCCTTGCCTTCCTTGGTTGTAGGGTCTCGGGTGGCGATTGCCGTTGTGCCCTTGGCCCGTTTAATCTTTGTTATTTTTTTCAAAGATTAATAAGTTCTTTTTTGCCAATTAAAAAAAACACTAGCAAACAAGTAGACTCCAAGCTTTGCCTTGGTCATGCCCATAACTAACAGACGACAGCAAATTAATATCTTAAAAGCACAAATCTATGGAAACTGTCAACAAGATTGAACTGTTTTATTACTGAATAATAAGACACTGCTGGTTTCCTCATGTCAATAACTTTGGAACTGCGCTTCTTCTTTTTCTCACCTCAGTCTAAATGAAAACATAATACCTCTATCTACTAACTCTATTAATCACAAGTCCCAACAAGCAGGTATCTAAATGGACAGTCTGGTCTCCTTTTCAACCATAACTAGAATAACTTCATGTCCTCTTCTCTCAATCTAAAATCAAAGTAAGCTCCTCTGCTTCTTAAAGGTTTCTGTCCTTGCAAAAATGCTAAAAGTCTCAAATGAAAAAACCTTTGTCCAAATTACAAGAAGGTTTTGTCCCATGGATACATTCCTTAGATGGCTCTATTAAAAAGACCATATCTTAGTTGATTCCCAGGCGGCAAAAATGCTAAAAGTCTCAAATGAAAAAACCTTTGTCCAAATTACAAGAAGGTTTTGTCCCATGGATACATTCCTTAGATGGCTCTATTAAAAAGACCATATCTTAGTTGATTCCCAGGCGAATTTCGTTATTTCTTAAAGTCTCAACCATGAAGTCCTTGACCTTCCTCTACTCCTTAAGTACCCCCGCGTGGATCAAGTCTAAGTTGCAGTTGTTGTCCACAGCAAAATCCATATCAATTGACTTCCTCATATGTTGTGCCGCTTCTAACATCCCCACAATGCATTCACTCTTAATGATGATATTTACTATGGATATGTGCAACAAAAGTTGTTACCACTGTCCACCACCAAAAACTTTTCTTCCCAGTATTAAGCTCCATTTGTAAGTCTCTTTTATTTAACTTCACCCGTCTGATTTCCTCATCTTACACCAACACCTGTGAGCCCTCATCCTTTGTACAATTAATAAGGGAGGTTGGCATACATTTTTTGTAGCTTAAGGAATGTTATCATTATTTACCAATATGCAACAAAAACAAATACCACTGACATGACCACTAAAAAGAAATCTGCAACTAGAACCCTTAGCACTGACATTATCAACAATTCCAAGAGCCACCAATAGACCAGTAGACATGGCAATTAAGACCTTTTACTTTCTATATAAGATAATGAAGTACAAAATCTAGAACATTCTAGAAAAAGAGAGTACAAAATCAAGAGGAAAGTAGCAGAGGCCAAGGGTAGATCGTTACTTAATGTGATTTTGCTGCCATGAGTCATCTGTCTTTAACAAATAATAGCCAATTTATTATATATAAAATCATAGCTAGTTAATTACTTCATAGGAGTAAGCGGCAAACTAATGAAATATACCAAGAGAAACCATATCATTCTGATGACTCGAATGATTCGTATTATCTAAAGAAGATAATTAAATGCCATTATCATTTATCGAAGACAAACTGGGAAGTGACTGAGAAAAACACATACCTAGTGATTTGGGACGGTGTAGTTGAGAGATTGATGCATCATGCCATACATAGAAGTGGAAGGAAAAGATATTAAATGGATTTTCTCTCATGTTTAAAAAGCTAAATGCAGTAATGAACATAGAAATACCTTGAATTTATTATTTCAGCCAACAAGCCCAATGTAATGGCAAAGAAGAGTGGATGACTGCGAAATCTTCCTTGCAGTTTATTTTGTGCCTCAGATTTTGATTGGTCATCTGCAAATCAAATTCCAAGTTTCTTACCTAAACTGGTTTTTGAAGATAAATTTTCAATCCAATAACCTGCTAGAACTACACAGTGGTGAAACCTAAAGTTCTGCAAACCACAACATATGGCCACAAAGTAGAATTGTGTGATAAAAGTGTAGACTAAAAAATTAAACACACAGAGCACTTCTTGATATTGTCCGTCCAATTCTGTCCAACATTTTTTTCTTTAATTAAATGCACTCAATTCCAATAGTAATTTTAGAGGAAACATTAGGAAGTTTCAGAATTTCAAGAAGAAGTTGTTTAATAAACTAATATACGTTGCAAAACAGTATCCACTTATACACATACCCAAGTGGGTTGGTCTCTTTTGCTTTTTCTGTATCAGATATCTCTTTTCAAGGACACCCTAGGAACTATGTTTTTCGTTGATCTACCATATGGGGAGGGGGAGGAGTGTTGCACTATTATATGCTTCACAGTTGAGCCTCAATGAAAGGGAAAACTGAACAAAACCTGCTGGCAGTTCTACGAGAATTGGGAGGGACACCCACCATTTCAAGTCAACACAAAGAATAATGCGAATAACAAAAAAAAATTATCACTTTATACGGAGAAGTCTCACCATTGTCAGCTGACATATTCCCAATGGATTCGAAAAGGTCAATGCCTTCGGAAGTTAAGCCCCAGCGGTTTGGAGCAGGGCCTGCAATTAATGCACATGCTCTCTCTTCAGTGTCCTTCAAGAAAACCTGTCCAGCAGCAACTTACCAATGAGAGACATACATTGGAGGAAACCCCCAAGTTATTAAACCTTTGAGAGGCACTATAAAACTTCCTATTTCCAAAGTACTATGAAAAGATAGACTAGCATCACTTCTCACTTGTTGAAACTGCAGATCATGTGGGTATGGTCGATATGTGATTGGGCTATATTCATTAGTCATCTTCAAATCTCCTGTTGCACTAACTGTGCCCAGGTAATCAAGTATACAGGTCTCTATATCCTCCTCTGAGAAGTCCCCGACAACGCTTACCTGATGCAAAAATTGGCATACTGAGATGAACAAAAATACTGTCTTTTGGATGTGATAATCCTTGCAATATCAAATAGAAGAGAATTACACACCTCCATATTATTACTGACAAATTGATTCATCACTGCACCTCTTACAGATTCCAATGTTAAGTTCTCCAATGATTTTGGTGTAGGCTCTACAAAACGCTCATCTCCATTCAACATTGCTATAAGAAGCTTGTGAGCGATTGACCGCTCTAAGCTTTTGGGAATGGAGCGATAATATGACAAATATAACTGTCTCGCACGATCAAATGCATCTTCAAGCCATACACTATGCTGCATGTCAACAACAATGATTGAGCAATTGATGGAACATAAATCATAGCATGCACAAGTCACAACTAAACACACATGGCATATAAATAGGCAAAGCTAATTTTGATGTCCTCAAACATGGGTTTTTTGAGTTCAATACACGGACCAATCTTCAAGTATGGCGCGATTGAGCTAATGTCTCTGATGATTGCTGCATGAACAAAAACAAATACACACATACAGACATATATATGTACATAAAGGCAGCCCAATGGGCTCGATCTCTACCTGGAAAGTATTATGTGAAAAATAATTAGTTGCACGACATTGGAGAAGGTGCTGGAGCAAGTGCGGGGAAGTGAGAAAATATAGAACTATATGCATACAGAAAAAAATCTACATATAAACACATACCTCTGTACAACTAAGATATAGATTCTCTAAAATATATTATCTGTGTCAAATTCAGCATTGTTGATTAGTACTTGGTGTCAACTACAAATGTCTTTGTGCAAATGTAAGTCAATATTATCTCTATATTAAAAAGTAAATACTAGAGCAATTTTCAGTTATTTTTTTGACATGGGGAGCGGACACCGAAATGAGAATCTGCAAGGATCAAAACCCTCTGAGATAAAATAAGCATAAAATAACAAAGTGCATGAAAACCAGAGACAACTGCCTGTATCCGTCCGAAGACAACCTTAGGACACATTATTAGGGGTGGATGCAGCTAAAGCCTGGTCCCATTGGTGGGCCACCATGCAGCTAAATCCTAGTCCCATGCTGGGCACCATCTCACTTTTCCCTAAACACACTAGTACCCTTTTGAAATAATAGTACGTACCATTTACTCTCTTGAAAGCCTCACCTGATTTTTCGTAACTACACTAGTAGTAGTACCCCATGTTAGACATTGTTTCTCATTTTACCCTATCGAATTTTTATTCTTGTGCCCACTTAATTATTTCAAAAATAAGCCCTGCCTAATAATAACCAAGATCTCACCTTTTCCCTCTGCTCTATCTCTGCTCTCTCATAATTTTTCAGTGTTTTTCCCCCTCGACCACCTGTGAGTATGCTAACATCGACCAACAACTCTAGACCAGGGACCACCACTCAGAACTCCTCCAGACTCGCACTCTCCTGTCTAGACAAGTCAACTAACCTCTGCCTTCAAGATTTGAGTGAAAGGTATAGGTCATTTCATCTATGTTGATTTATATGTTATTTTTTGTGTTTTAGATCACTAATCTCAGGTTAGGCTTTTGATATGCTCATCTGTGTATATTATCATCAGTGAATACATGTTACAATTAAGGATTTGAGATTGTTATTTTTGGGGCTTTGGTTCCTCTGGGTAAATTAAATGTGTAGACAGTGAAGCCGGAAGCGAATGGAGAACTTACATATTTATCGAATTAGGGTTCCAATTTCAAATATAGATACCCTGGTCACGAATTCGTGAGTCCTCCATTGGAGGAATATACATAACATGAGGGCATATATAAACATAGTTACTGTATACATATAGAGTTTGAACAAGAAGGATTGACAGAGATAGACCATTAATCATTATAAAATAGGATTGTCCTCTGGAAAAAAAATAGCACAACTTTGTTTTAATTCCATCTTGGAAAATCCTTTTATCAAATCTGATAAGTGCCGAAATATTAATATTTTGGCTCTCAAAAACTACACTTGTTAGTCATTTATATTTGCTACTTGATATTTATTTTGCTTTTATTTTGTTGATAGGTTGTTCGAACTCGTTGTCCAAAATATTGAATAAAAAGAAGAGTTTAATGATGTTCGGGGTCAAAGTGCAGAATGCTTCAAAGTTGAACCATTAGTTTATCATTACATCAAGTCAAAAGGACCTTGGTGTGATTAATGGACTAATGCCCTATATAAGTGAAACTGAAGACTTCGGCAGAAAGGAGAAGAAAAACAGGGGTTTCGGATTTGACTTTTGACGCATCACAGTAGAGGAAAAGAAAGAAAGGCTGCCGCTTCGAAGAAAAAGCGGAGAATCCTTGGCACGTGAAAACTGTGTCACGGTTTAATGCTTACTGTCAGCCAAGCTTCAATGAGTACCACTCCGATGTCCGGCTAAACTCATTTCTAGGGTTTAGATGAAGCTCGAACTCTGAGTAACGATTTTTATGTTTTGATTAGTGTTTTTATTATTCGAATCATGGTTGTATGACTTGAGGATTTATTTGCGGTATTATTTTCTCTATCAAATCTTGTGTATGATTTTCTAGATTTTTATGCACGTTCATACAACGATTTTTAATTGTTTGTGATTACTAAGTAAGATGGGTTATACTCTGTAAGACGCGCCGTGCTATTAGACGATCCGTGCCATAGAGACGGGTCGTACTAGTAAGACGGTGATACCTCATGCTATTTGGTGATTCATAAATATCTTTAGGCGATACTGTGAGGGCCTGCAAACCCTAACGATATCCGGATTGATTCGAATAATTAACCTTTATCATTATATAGAAATTGTTACAACGGGTCGAGTGGATTCGAAACCCTAGATCTTTTCTCTCATAAACTCTCGTTATTTCTTAATTACTTTAATTTACTTTAGCTTTTAATATTTTCGAAATCCAACAATCAAATCCCTTTTTCTGAATTAAGTTAGAAATTAATTAAAACAACTACAATTTAGCCTTCGCAATCCCTGAGGACGATACTCGGAGTACTTGGCGCTATCTTTCAGGTAGTAGTAATTATTCTGTTTTATTAATTATTTTTGGTACGGAAACGACACAATCAAAATCCTAAAATGACATAAAGTAAACATTACAAGAATAGAACAAAATCAAAGAGACCTTCAATAATGAGATTAGATGACATTATTTATTCGATTACTTTTTCATTTAATATTTATCTTGTTAGTAACATAGGATTTAGGGTATCTTAGGATTCTAGGAATTACGGTAAAGCTTATTCTAGGAGTTACTAGTAGAGTCTATATAGGACTCTACTAAGGTTGTTTTGATAGTCGGTGGAATAACTGAAGTTACAAATATGGTTTTGGTATGTGAATATCATTAGTTTCTTCGGCATGGGAATGCATAGCTTTTCTTTATTCTATTTCGTCCTTCGTTTGCAAAACCCTGTGTTCAAGTATATCAACTATAAACATAGTAGAGAATGAAAGAAAACCTATATGTATTGATACATGCTCCCTCCTCCTGAAATATGAGTAAGGAAAACAGTGGAAAAGAAAGTGCAATGCCTCCAAACTTCAAACCTCTAACCTCAAGAAAAATCAAAAAACAAAACCTCACGAAATTATGCTAAAAGAAAATATGTTTACCAACATAACCAAGTTGAGGCTGAGGTTACCTCAAGAACCATATGAAGAAGCTGGAAAGCTGCACGCATCCCATTGTCTCTTAAAGTAAAACGGAACTCCATGCAAATAAATTCTTCAGTAGACTCCAGCGAGCAATTTATAAGGTGATTCACACAAAAAAGCTCTACCTGCAAATGCATATTCTGCTTAAGAAAGGAACTCAAAAACAAGGATAGCATAAAACAAAATTCTGTAAAGTTCTAACTAGCATCATAACAAAGAGATAAAAATATGAGATACAAAGTGAATTTCAGGAACAAGTCGCCTACAAAAGGCAAAGAAAGAATAAAAGCTCCAAAACCGTTGCCAGTTTACAACTCACAACCTGCACTCCAATCCCTACAAATCAAACACATTGGAATTCCTTTAAAGGGGCGGATACCAAGACCCACAAGGTAGTCAAATAGCAATCATATCCCACAAACATTCAAAATCTTCCTCCTTATCTCCGAAGACTCGAGCATTGTTTTCCATGCAAACTAGATACCTCTAAACTTCCCCTCTAACTAAGATCGTCCTACTTATTCTAACAATACTAACTTTTGCCGATAAAAAAAGGATCGTCCTCCTTATCTCTAAAGACTATCTTTCGTTTCAACCATGTTGCCCACGGCCTCACACCACCTTGCAAAATGAAAACTATATAACTCCCAAGACACGTTGCCTTTCTAACTAAGACCGAAAGCCCCTTAATCAATCACAAACTTATGAACACAAGACAAAGACCCTCAGACAATTTCCGCCAACTGAAACAATCTCTACCATAAGCCAACAGCAATTGGAAATGCAAAATTATGTGGTTAGTGCTCTCCTCATCACTCCAACACGTGATATAACATTGTGCAAGGAAACAACCACCATCAACCAAGCAAAAACTCTAACCTGTATCATTTGCTTTCCAAATCCCATTGAAAGTTTCAAAACCTGGTACCAAGGCTCCAGTATGAAGAAGGGAGAACGCGGTACACCACATCCCCTAAATCATGGTACAGTAGGGGTAGGGTTCTACGACTTAGAATACAAAGAAATGCACCTCTTCCAAATGGTAAACATCTGATAAAACAAAATATTATTTCTAATCTTATTTCTGGAACACCTTTTTAAGGGTATTTTGACCATTTATTAACATTTTGTAGGATCACGTAGGATCATAAATTCATCATCTTGGAACAGATATCGTACCATGTTTTGGCACCTGTGTTCCAATTCATAAGTCCCTAGGGTACCAAAGTCTTCTAGTAACACAGTTGGGTACACTTGGATTATCACTACTTACAAGACTTGCAAGAGGAAACTCTTCTCTTGATGAATGAACCACCAAGATAAAAACCATCAAGAATCAGCGAGAAAAAACATTGAAATTGGAATTCAAAGTGATCAAGGTGAGTAAGAAGAAATCATAAAAGGGAGAGATTTGACATGAGATCCAAACGACTTATATACACGGAAATAATCTATGGGTTCTTACCCCCTTTAGGCACACTTATATGATAATCCAATAACAATGGATGTAAATGCATTGGGTAACAAAGTTAGTACCAATGCAAGAGACCCCTGCAAATAGGTAACGACTAAATAGGACATGACAAATTGCTTCATAATTAAGCAAACTGTAGGTCAACCACAAGCATAACTCCAGTCATAGTGATTGCACCAAACTCAGGAAAAACGAACACTTTGTTTGGTTTTGAGAAAAAAATTTGATGTAATGAGTGGAGAGAGAACTTATTGAGAACCGTGCAGAGAGTAACAAGTTTTTCACAAGTTAACAAAGTGTTAACCTTATATTCAAATCACTTAGGGTATGCTACATCGTAATGCTATTAATATGACAAAGCATATATCATGCAGTAGAAAACAAGTATAAAATCACAAAATCCAAACACACTATTGTTGATTATGTACCTGCTCCCTTGAAAAGTTGCCAACACGACCACCCTCACTTAGAGTTCGAACTCCCAAAACAACAGCACCCTTTGAATTAGGCATTTCAGCTGCACGGCCGCCATCAACTATAAGTCGCATTACACCTCCCTTGGTCTCGCTTCTCGACACCTATCCATCATAGAAAGATGTAAACATGGTAAAATTAAGTTCTAAAACCAAGGGAAGGGTTCTCCTAACAGCCTCGATCAGGTCCACAAACTAATCCAATTCACATAAAGCCCTGATACTAACAAAGAAAGAGATTAGTTTCACTAATATTGCTTGCAAGGAACTCGATGAACATGATTTTCATTTACCTTGTAATTCACAGCAATTCCATTTGACAGACGCCGCTGAATGATACCTGTTTCCGTGTCATAAATTTTAGTGCCATTTTCTGGAGCTATGGGGATGAAAGATGGCCTATGCTGCAACCGCAGTTCCTGCAGCTGTGAGGAAGTTATTAATTCTTTAGGCACCTGTAGCTGCAAACCATGAACAAAGAATAAGTTAGCATCAGCATACAAAAAATATGTTCTAGTGCAAGCAAGCAAAGTTGGTAGCAAAGGAAACCTCTGGCTCTGGCTCTATGGGTTCCTCCAACCCTGATCTAATAGCAGCAGTTATTTCACTTGGCGTTATCTCAAACTCAGCTTCTCCTATTCCATCAACATGAATTTTCTTTGGAACACATGCAACAATAGCTGCAGGATGTGGTGCAGATGGCTTTCCAAAATCGGCCACAAATTCTAACACCTTGGCACCAACAGAATTAACCTGCAATCCCAGATAGTCATTAACCAAAAACTTCAAGTTTATCAACATTGTAGAAGGAAAGTAAGCACAGGATCAACTGTAATCTACAAGGCGGCACTGAACTAGTACAAGATCACCAAAAATTAAAGTAAACACTACCAAAACTTTTCACTATCATTATCCTAACCAGAGGAAAAGAAAATGTCATTAGCTCTATAAAATCATCTACACTATCTCAAGAAAGAGATGAAGTCAAGGGTTAGGTTATTGAACTATTGGGCAAATTCATAATGTGAACCCTGGATCTTACATAATGATATCATAAATAAGTGTGCTAAGAGAATAAACTAGGAAAAAAGATCCGCCTGACAATATAATAATATCATTACAATCTCAAGATGATTGAAACCCCAACATCTTGTCTCATTATGGTCATTGCAATGTCTATGCAAGTTCCAACCCGAAGTGATGGCACATCCATATGCCTAACCATCAACACCTAGACTTTAGGGTCTAGGCATTGATTAGGCATTTTGTACATTAGTTGGGAATTAGTCGGGATTAATCAGTTAGGCGGGGGATAGTAGGCGGGCCTATTTCATAATTCAAAAAAGTTTTAGGATTAGACGTGTAATAGTAAAAAGACGCCTAGATTTTAAGGTCTAGGCGTTGATTACACATTTTGTACATTAGTTGGGATTTAGTCAGGATTAATCAGTTAGGCGGGGATAAGTAGGCGGGCCTATTTCATAATTTGAAAAAGTTTTAGGATTAGATGTGTAATAGTAAAAACTACAGCGGTTACATGTTATTGTAACAAAAACAAAATTTATATCACATACTAACTTTATGTGTAAAGTACTTAATTTCATTTCATTTTGTTTTGAACTTTGTATTTGACTAGTTACTAGTTACTTCTTAATTCTTTTCTTCCTTTATTTATCATTTATGTCATTTCTTGTTTGAACTAGGTAGGGAAACATATAACAAACTGACTAATCTCAAGACTGCAATTAGTCTCCGACTAGGCGGCCTAAGCGCTAGGCGCCTCTCTTCTGCCCAACTAGTGCCTAGCAATTTTTAGAACACTGCCATCAATACACAATGAACCCTAAAGCATACACATCCATGTCAATGATATCATCAACCAAAACACCATAGTTTGAAGAGTGCAGTTCAACAATTCTAAATAATCAGAAGAACAGAAATTACTTCTTCCAGAGTAACTGTTCCACTAACAGCAACCAAACTCTCATGTCCTTGTCTATGATCCATCACTGTATGGCCAAGTGCATCACTCTCCATGATGAACTCCAAATTATCCACGGATGACACATTATCAATCATTGCCGCCAACTGTTCACTATCTTTTAATAGTGCGTCCATATAACGAGCTAATTCACCTTTTGTGACACCAAACTCCTTTAGCCTTCGAACCTGCACCGAACAAAAAAGAATACAATAAATAGCACCAGAATAAACGAAGATACGATAAACCATCACAATCGTACTCTGGTAGCACTAATATATCTTAGCAATAACATCTCCATGACTCTTCAATCTTACAAAACAAAACCTAATTTCCATTGAAGAAACCAGCATTTATAGCAACAAAGACATAAAATCTAACCTCTTTAACAGCAACTTTTATTGCACTTTGCCAATTCTTTGGTTCAGCATTCACTGTAAGAGTAGTTACAGTGCAGCCTTCCCTTCCTGAATCACTATGATCCAATTCGATTGAGGTGAATGGTGGATTGGAACTCTGAAACAAAATATAAAACAGAGCTGAATAAAATGAGAATGCAAATTGCAAACTTGCTAAAAGAATGCAACTATACAGGTCACAAGTGAACTATTACACTGAGAAAGATATAGATGGTGTCTATATATACAACCATTTTCATACGTAAAATCTGTATTAGAGAAAGCAGCTCAAGCTAGGATTCACATGCATAAATGTAAGCCTCCCAATAATGGTTTTGGAAAGAGTTAAAGAGCCCGAAGAGAACAGCTATTAATGAAGCATAGGTAACAAAAGCCTGAACTCTGAAGAGCCTTTTGGAGCTCTAACTTGTATAAGCTAGCTGAACCACTTCTACCAGTTTGTTGTCAATGCATAATAGTTGTAGAATTTTAAACTCCATCCCAGACACTGTATTCTTGCTGCTCCCAAAAAGAGAAAAGAGTCATCAATGTTGTAAAGGAGGATGGTGTGGGTGTCAAAGAACATTTGCTGAGATTCTTTAATGGAAGTGACCGTAACCTTTAAATATATGAGACAACTGCCATCAGTCCTCATTTATTTGAATCTGCTATCCTACTTGGCTGTCCAACTCCTGTCACAGGCAGCCCTATATGTGTGCTGCGTCAGCAAGTTTTTTACCCAACTATCCACTACACTTAGCCAAAAAGAAGTCTAAAATAACTCTCTCTCTCTCTCTCTCTCTCTCTCTCTCTCTCTCTCTCTCTCTCTCTCCCTCGCCCTCTGTGTGTGTGTGTGTGTGTGGGAAAAATAATGTGGATTGCAAGGGGATTGTAAGGAGAAGAAAGTACAGGGTGAATTGGAAATGACAATTACCAAAAAATCAACAAAAACCAAAATAACTACTGAAAGATGATGAAGTGAAACCCAATCAAGGAAAGAGGAGAGATACATGAGGAAATAAAGAACTTCCAGTGCAAGAACAATTTATGGTGATACTAACAAATTGCAATAGTGAACTTATTGATCGCGGATCAAAAAAAAACTTATTGATCAGTGGCCCTCAAGTACAGGAAAAAATTGCCACCTAGATATGCCTCATGACTATATCAACAAGATGACAAGCAAACATTTCAATCATGAAATAGAAGAAGACTTTCATTTATTAAAAATGCACCTTGTATCTGGTATTTATCCGGAAATGAAGAGCAGAAAGAAATATCCTCTTCATCAGAAAATTACGCAAGTCGCCATATGTTTGGACCTTATTAACAGGAATCTGCCAAAGAAATCACATTATATTTGACAAGAGCGGCAAAATTATCAAACAAACAAGAGCATGAAAAAGCATATCAACAAATACATAGTGTCTATCCAATCAATCCAATCCCCACACTGCTATGAAACAATGATGACCATAACCAAAAACCATGAATATAAGAGAGAGGACAAACCTGCAAAAAAATCAATACTTTGAACAAGAACCACAAACTATAAAGATGAAGGCAAGGTATTAAGTTACTACATCAGCACAATTTCAAATGGTATCTGAGCTAGATTTTCGAAGGCTTTTCCCCTTTGTTTGTGCCATAGTTGCATTTTTTTGTTGTGATCCGTATGTTCCGGATCCTTTGTTGACCTCTCCAAGTGCGAGTCGAGGGTCGCATGTGTCCGGAAGTGTTGCAATTTGTCTCACATCGGTCAATTATCACCTCAAAAACTAGTATGAGCCTGAACGGTCTCTCCACTCATATAACCAATTCGTTTTGAGTTGGATGCTTTAACATGGTATCAAAGCCAGGCTTTCGAAGGCTTTTGAACAAGACTCTCTTGATTGTTTGCCCTGTTTTATGTGCCTTAAGTGCACCTTGTTTCGTTGCGGTCATGTTATGGATCCGTTGTTCAACTCTCCACGTGCGATTCAGGGGTCACACGTGCGGGGGAGTGTTAGAGCTTATCCCACATTGGTTATATAATCTCCGAAACTAGTATATGAGTTTGGGCGGCCTCTCCACTCAATGCCAATTGGTTTTGAGATGGATGTTTTAACATCAAAATACAACAATTCGTCAATCTACCTTAAGCCAATAATGAATCCGTCCGCTTGCTACTCTTTTCACTCCATTGCCGATTGCCCAATAATGCATTTACACACATAACCATAGTCAATTGGGCTACACCAGCTTATCAAAGGTCAAGCTTTTTTCCCCTCTTTGTAGGCACGAAAGAAGAATGGTCACTTAAAAGAAGGTGATGTGTCTGTACCCGACACGTGTTGGACACCGACACTCCTCGACACATGTTGATACTCTTTTTTCATGTCCATAGCAAGAAAATAAAAATCTTAGTTCGGACATGCATCCGACACTCTTTTTTGCAACATATCCAACACTTCCATGGTGTGTATGAGGATAAAAAACTGAAACCAACACTTGTTAACTATCAAAAATTTTGGGAGTTGACAGAATGATATAAGAAATGGAAATAATAATTGCTACGATGAACTATATTTCGATTCGCTTCAAGTACATGAAGGAAATCCCTTAAAAAGGAGAAACCGAAAAGTTCAAAGATAACAAATAACAAACTCTATCCCATAAAGATTTGACGTAATCAAACCTAGAGCCCTCCACTTATCAACAGCCTTGTCACACAACTGAACCAAATTATCGAACCAAGTAAGAGAAAGATGTGATGTTGTCATAGCCTAGAGCTTCACTGCACGAAGCAGGAGGAGCAGGACACAACAAGAAGACCTTATAAAAGACTCTTAGGTAGGTACATATATTTGGGAAATAATTTTTTATTTAGATAATCTGTGAAGATTGATATCAATTGCAAAATTAACTTTTCTTCATAATAACTAGTAACTACATATAAAGTGCTAGAGTATATCTTACTAACTTAATTTAATGATAGTATCTTATGGTTGCTACAAATTCACATTCTTGTCCTCTTGTTATTAATTTAGATGGGATTCATATGCTTAAGAGATTCCATCCCAGGTAGTTCCCACTGCATGAGAGCAAGGTCTCAGAGTACATTTCTTGCCCCAGTAGGAGATTCCATCCTGTAATTAGGAAGGGTTTTTCGTGTACCTATTGATATAACCTGTTAGGAGAGTTATATAGAAGGTTGTAGAAAAATTTTGGGTTGTGGGATTTGTCAGAAAGTGGTGCATATGTTGCCAAAGGGTTTGGAGTTAGGCCAAAGGAGAGAGGAAGCAGTCCAGTAGAAAGAGAGGTAGCAAAGTACATCTCAAGGCTTCAGTAAGAATGAGTCTCTGGGACTGGTAATCGTATGGGCCATATGGCATGTGTCTTCTGTTAGAATAATATGTCGACTGCATCAATTGGTTAAGTGGAACAGGTAGTTGTGCCCAGGGCCTTAGGCTGTCAGGCATCACTTTTGTCTTCAATCTCCAGGCCGTAATTCTACGGACACCGTAATACTCATACACTTAAGCCTTGCCTTAAGGCTTAGGATCTCAATACAGTGTGGCATGATCAGCACGTCATTCATGCTATTGACGTTTTTATTCCAGTGGTATGCATGAAAATTGATTAATTATACCATCCAGTTCTTAAGACCTTTATTCGATGTTTTTTGCTAAAGAACGCAACCCAAAACTGTAGCTTTCTTGTGGCGAGGAAAAGATAGCAAATGAAGGACAGGAGGAGGGTGCTTTCAGGCCAGGGTTCTAATTTGCCCTTCTCGCGCGACGTCATCCCGTTCATAAACGTCGTCCACAAAAGCTGTATGATCACCTTGTCCCCCTCAATCTCCAGCAGCGCGTCTTGCGGCCATAGTCAAGTTTGGAACTTGAAGCTCTGATACCAACTGATGCAGCTAGGCGTGTCGAAAAAGAAGAATGCGCAACAAGGACAATCACGAATAAGTATGAACTAGAGGTGCTCCCTCTACGAACACACAATAATGAGAAATAATCTCAATTTTCATTAATATTCATCAAAAAACAACTCCTTAGCCCTAATGCTTACAACCTTATTTATACTAATAGAATTCCTAAACCTAGCTTTCTTAAAATCTAAAAAGGAAAATAAACATAAGGAAATAAAATCAATCCTAATTTTTCTTGACCAAGAATCCTATTCAAAATAGGAAAACTAGATCAAATCAAACTAGGAAAACTAAATACTTATAAATTATCTTGAATAAAATAAAACATTCCTACTAAAATGCTAAACTCAAAATAATAAATTAAGATTCCTATATTTCTAGAATAATCAAACTATCGGCCTCCATTAGATATTATCCTCAGTTGATTTATGGACAAACACCAATATTGCAGGTCCAAAATCTCGGTACGTAATGGCTGATTATCAGAATAGAGTAGTGACTTGTGCTGGTTCCAATTCCATGGTACATGCTCTTGCTTATGCTTATGTACAGCACATCTTGAAGTGATAGTACCTTCATATCTTATGCTTACGTACAGGCCCTATGATACACGGATCCCCGTTTTTGGACGGAGTACCCGTGTCAACATGACATGACACAGGTGTGGGTGTGGGATCCCTTGTCGGATTTGTCGAAAATAATCGGACACTTTAGGAAGAAGAAGAAGAAGAAGAAGAAGAAGAAAAGAAGGAAGAAAAAGGAGAGAGAGAGAGAGAGAGAGAGAGAGAGAGAGAAGAGACCTTGCTGCGTCAATGAACTTGCGTTGACCTGAGATATCACGAAGAAGAAGAAGAGAGAGAGGGTCGGCTGCTGCTACTGAAAGAAACCATATCTGTTTCAGGTTGTAGCCTTGCAGAAAATTACCTGTGGGTCTAGAAAATCTAGACTTAATTCCCACTAACGATGAAATCAATTTTTATTTACCTTTAAGGATAATCTTATATGAACATTACCCTTTTACCCTTCATTAAATGCAACCACCCCCTCTCACCTCCATTGCAAAACCACTTCCAGCCGGCAAACACCTCCGGCCGGCAACTTTTTCGGCGACCACCTCCAGCCGGTGGCTTTTTCCGGTGACCACCTCCGATCGGCAACTTTTTCCGGCAACCACCTACAGCCAGCGACTACATATTCGCAGTGTTTTTTCCGGCGACTTTCACAAATTTGCAGTGCTTTTTCTGGAAATTCGCAGTACTTTTCTATCTCACCAAAGTAAAACACAAAATTCGTAGTGTGAAATTCACAGAGCAATACCCAACAATCTAGCCATTCGCCTCAACCAAAAAAAATAAAAATTCGCAGTGCTTTGCCAAAGTAAGCCAGAAACTGAAACATACTAACACATGTTTGCCAAAGTAATTTCTGATCCAACATCGAGGCGACGTTTAGCTTTCTACAGCAGAGGATGAATGGACTGGAACCTCTGGCTACTAGTTTGAACCGCATCTTCAAAAGACTTCTTAGATGTCTCTGTCAACAGAGTCGGAACAGAAAACGAGGGATGGGATGAAAGAGCAAAGGTACTTCCATGTTTGGACAAAACTTGGGTTTTGATGGCGTCTTTGATCGGTAAGAAGGAGAGAATGTGAACGAGCAACGAGCCATGCAACTCACCGATTCGATCAATGGAGCCTGGGTCGTGATCGCTTTCGGTTGACATGGTCTTTCCAAAGGAGGGTTTCTGCGTTTTGGAGGCGACGGAAATACAAATAGAATAGCGACGACGACAATGACCGACCTCCCCTCAAGTTTGTGGTCACGGCGGCCGCGGCGGTAGTGCCGGTGCGGTGGAGTCGGTCCATGAGGGACTCGATGAGGGCGGAGGCGGTGTTGCGTGAGGAGTCACCGAGGGTTGGGAGCGCGGCGAGGTGCTTTTCGTTGGGCGGCATGGAGGGGGAGTGGATATTATCATCCAAAAAAATGTTGAAATCCTTGTCCGTGCTTTTTGAACCAGTCAGGAGCTATTGGAGTTTTGAATCAATTTTTCGGACCGGCCAGTAATTCACCCGTAGCCTTGTAGGGTTTTGCTCTATTTCTTAGTTTGGGCCTTACGCGGGCTTGTTGGGCCAGCTGTCCAAAGCTTTATATTTCTCAAGTAATGGGTTATAAAGACATTTCTTAACTAATGGGCCAAAAAAAACACATATGCTTATTCTCTACTATTTTTAAGATTTGGGCATGAAATAAATAAAATTCAAATAAGTGGTGATATTTTAAAAGGTAATTACATTTATTTCAATAAATAATACAGGTATCCCTTCAAATATAATATATATATATATATATATATATATATATATATATATATAATTATTCAACATCCCCGTACCCGTATCCAAATTTGGATCCATATCCACGAATTCTAAATTTTCAGGTTTCAAGTGTCAAACCCTCAGATCTACACCCGTAGATTCACACACCTGTGTCTGTGTAACATAGTGTGCAGCACATTTCTCTCAAACTGACGCGGCCTGGGACTTTGCTTTGGAACCACCCTTAAGCAAATTGTGCTAACTTGGTAGTACTTGCCGAACGAAGGCCAAGGCCATGCATCCCTACCATCCTCGGATGCCCCGGCTCAATTGGAATGTCATGGATGTGGCTTCCACATGATGTAACTACCTAAGAAGCACAGATGCGGAGGTGGAACATTGATACGAAACAACACAGACACGCTGATACATTATGTTGCTAAAATATAGTACTTGGACGCATTGGAGATATGTTCATTTACATAAAACAAGAATATAATATCATGTATAAGCACAATATACATATATACATATATACATATATATATATATATATATATATATATATATATATATATATATATATATAAACAGAAACCTTCTTGTGAGGACCTTAAATAAGCTCCTTAAGTGCGGGCCTCCCCATTTCTCCCATTTCCCGATCGAATTTTGATGATCTGAGTCGCTCAATTTGAACCGTTCAATAAAAAACTGTTCGGACGAAGCCCTTCCCGGTCATTTTTTTGACGATTTCTTGCGGGGACCCTTAAAATCACGCTTTGATTACATTGAGTGACTCGGATCATCGAAATTCGATCGGGATCTATGAGGTCCGCACATCAGCTAAGTAGGGGATCTCTCATAAAAAGGGGATTTTATATATATATCACTTCACCATAAGTTTATGCCCCAATTTAATAACATACAACAAGTTAGGAAGAATTGATATGGGACCAAAGAAATCCTTGAAATATAGGGGAATGGCATGGCTAGGAATTTTCAAGGAATCTTTCAAGAATTTCCAGAGAATAGGTAGTGTGATATGTAAAGAGAGCTGAGGACTGCTTGCCCTTCTTTTATTTGTACTTTTTGGCAACATTTATTTTTTCATTTGTAATATTTTCTTTATGTTGCCAGCCAAAAAAATAAAGAATAGTGGGAGGTTATATATTCACACCATCATGACGAAGAAAATGAGAGCTTAACTTTTTCATTTTTCCTCGACCTGTTTGGAGCTGATATGTTTCAACTTTCCAATTTCTTACTGCAATGGAGGGTTTGAATAAATGCTCTTTAACCGAACAAGAAAGGTTGTAGGAAGAACAAATGCTCCTAATATTTAGTAACAAAAAACTTCGGGAGGAGTATGTTACCTAGAAC
Source organism: Rhododendron vialii (assembly GCF_030253575.1). Lineage (NCBI taxonomy): Eukaryota > Viridiplantae > Streptophyta > Magnoliopsida > Ericales > Ericaceae > Rhododendron > Rhododendron vialii. The sequence continues at coordinate 26,563,875 of NC_080565.1, read as the reverse complement.
GCAGATTGTTCCAGTACGAGGAATGGGAACTGGAACGCAATACGCCACATGCTTAAATTGTGGTACGCTAGGGGTAGGTTTCAATAGATAACAAAACTAGAACTTAATCTTCCAAGCGATAAACATCTAGTGAAACTAAATACGGTTCGTCAAATTATTCCGACAAAACACATTTCTAGGAGCATAACGACTAAACTTTTTTACAAAATCTCCCACCGAAATTCCATTCACTCTCTATTTTGACCATAATAAGTTGACATTTTGGGGAAAACTAAGGGGATCACTTCGGGTCTCTAAATTTACCGTTTTGGAACAGTAGTGTACCATGTTTTGGAACGTTCATACCAAACGTAATTCGCTAGGGTAGTAGCGTTTTCTGGTAACGTAGGCGTGGAGAATACATTTTCATGTCATTTTAGTCTACCTCTTTTCATAAGCAACAAAGAGTTTAACTAAAAAGAGATGCACAAGTACACAGAGTACTTCCAACAATAAGTCCACCATGAAATGAAAGAAAATAATCCAACTTATATTTTGCAACCATCTTGTTACAAAAGGAATTCCCCTAAAATTAGGCGACACTAAAACCCACAAAAAGGCAAATGACAGTATATACCACAAAACACTCAAACTTTTCTTAACCAACCGTTGCCTTCATGCAAACATGCCACTCAACTCAAAGCACCACAAGAACACATATCGGAAAGGATTACCCCTTCCAATTAAGACCGAAGGCTGACAAACCAATTAAGAGCATCAAAACCGAACTACCTAACCAGCCTATGACGATCGAAATAATCTCCACCATACAACCAAGGGTACATGTTCATGCAAAAATTAGTGTCGGGAATTCTCCTTGCACGTACGTATAACACAACTACTAGCTATACGGTTTCCTTCATTGAAGAATATCATTAGCATTGAGTCTCATTTGGGCCACTCATCAAACATAAATTTTATACTACACATTTGCACTCCTAATCATCTTTAGATGATCAAAAGGTGGCAGGTGCACTAGAATAGCCAATAACGAATCTTTATTTTACTCTATCATAGGGATAAGGCAACAAGTTTTTAATTATCTTTTCCCTTCTTTCGAACTTTTCTGTGTTATTTGACTTTATCTTCATCACTTAACATGTTAATTCATTCTATGACCACCAAATGAGTAAACAATGACTTTTTCATTTTTAGTGTGCTTACAAACTTCATAGCTTAACATGAAAGACATCACCAAGAAACAAATTTTCAAAAAAAGCAAGGTGGCATTAAAATTGCTTCTCGTAATTAGGTCCACGCATTACGACTCTATGCCTAAAAAAAGAAAATTAGGTTATTTCCATACCTTGCAGAACATATTAATGGAGAAGTTTTGAAGCAACTCATGCTGAAATATCTGGGGAGGCTTTACATTCTCGTTACTCCAAGGGATGGACCAATTATGCTCAACAGGAGGGCGATCTGCGTGCCTTTCCTTTTGTAAAATCTTTGACTGCTCCGTAGAACCAACTGATTTGTCTTGGGAAAAATTTCCAGCCATTCCTGCTGGAAGCTTAGGAACAAGGAAACTAGCAATTCCACCAAATGCACTAGGTGTAGATGATGCGGCTGTCTGATTTCCTGGGCCAGTTTGCCCAAAAGCAGCCTGAATAACACAAATTAAGTAAATAAACATTAACAACAACTGCCGCTCAAAGATTAGCCTTAATATCATGAGTGTATTCACATATGCACATTTAGAGAAGCAGATGATCGTCAACCAAAGACAATAAATATAGGCATTGACGTACTTCAATTTGGTAAACTGTCTTAGAAATGTGGTCAATGTCCCCCACAATGAATAAGGTAGTATTTGCTGGAAAGTACCAACGCTCATGGAATTTCCTTATCTTATCGGCATCCCACTTCTTAATTTGCTCTTCCAACCCAATAGGAAATCTCTTGCTCAGCTTGTTTTCAGAATGCAAATGTTGTAGCAACTATGCACACCAAAAAGAAAAAGAAAACAAACGAAGAGGTGTTATGCAGGACACAGGACAAAAAATGGAAGCAAAGACTCGTTGATTTCATAATTGCATACCTGGCAATCAACACGGTATTCTATTGTATTCATCATCTGTAGTTCTGATAATATCGCTTTTCTTTCTTTCCCAACCCGAGAAGCAAGAAACTGTGGGTGAAAAACTATCTGTATCCATGAGAGAGAAATGGCATGTTAGATGCACCATATTTCAGTATATCAGCGGTTTTTATTTCATAAAGGCAACTACTATAATAGTTCCTAAATCTTTTTGTTACATCACCATGCACCTCAATATATTTAAGGACATTGTTAAATACCTCATTCAAAGCATCAAGAACAGGTGGAAGTAGATCATCATCCGAGTCCTACCATGCAATAAGCACAGAATCAGTATAAAGAATCCATATTCTATTCTACAAAAGACCATTATATCTTCGTGTCAATAAGAAACTTATTAATTATATTTCAAATCCAGCAGTAAACAAACAACACTATGAGCTGTGAAAACTATACTACCTGTTCTAAGCTTTTCATTTTTGCAACAATTATCTACTAAACTGCGGAATCCAGAGGAAAATTGTATAGAACAGCTATAAGGCCCGCGTGGCTACATGGTACAACATTGGGCATGCAAGGGACATCACATAGATCAGATGACTAGAGCTGAAAAGAGGATATTGAGGTGGACATGTGGTAAGACTGGAGGAGGTAGGATTAGAAATGAAAACATAATGAATAGGTAAGGGCAGCACTAAACTGAAGTAAATGCAACAGTAAAGAAAATCGAAAAAATTATTTGTAGCTAAAATGCTAGGAAGAGGAGAAGACCTAAATTGACCCGGGATGCCCTGGTGAAAAGGGGATGAGATATGAATTTATCTATAGCTAAATAGGTAATGCAATAAGTTGGTCAAGAAACAAGGCAAGAAGTAGACAATTTAAAGTAGCTCTTACAAGAAAAGCGCATTATACTAGATCATAGATTCGACATATACATCATAGTTCTTTGACAATAATAAACATTGGAGCCATGAATAATAATACTAGAAACCTTTGTACAAGTTGGTGAATGAATGTGATACACAGTATGATGGAAATCTGTGTAAGCATTTGAACGTGCCCCTGTCCCAAGAAGTTTCTCACGCTTCTTACTTCCAAGGAATGCGACATGCTCGATCATATGTGCAATGCCTTGCTCATCATCTTCTTCATCAATAGATCCCACATGAACTTTCATGTGAGCTTCAAACCTAAAATTACAGAAAGAAAACAATCACGGCGAGGTTGAGGAAGGCATGTGCATACAAGATACATGTACAGTGCATATAAGGAATCACTATATGATATAATTAGAATGGTTCTATGTAGAACAAGGTTACTCTCAACCATTCTTAAATTTCCATCTTTAAAAACTTTGGCTAGCCGCTCCCCTAAATTTCTCCTTAAGCAAGTTGATATCCCTCAATATTTATTCCAAATACAAACAACTGTTTAAATCTAACACAAAGCTACTGCAAGTGTCCAGCGGTAATATAGCCAACAAAAATCTCCAAGCTAAGACTATGATTAAAGTGACATAAATATAGAACATCCAAGCCATGTTCCACCTCTGAAGCACAAACACTTCGCAGAGGTCGCATACTGTAACTATTACACGGTCTTGGGTAGAACTCAACCCCAAAAGCTAGCTATTGAAGTGAGGGTGCCTTCACGCTTATATTCTTCATATTACTTTGGTACCCAAGCGATGTGGGACTTCGCTTCACACCCTCCCTCATGCCCAGCATGCTCACTCGGCAACACCTGCCGCATACAAGCCAGGGACACGCACCCTACCCATTCTTGGCATACCCGGCTCTAATACCATATTACATGGTCTTGGGTAGAACTCAACCCCAAAAGTTAGCTATTGAAGTGGGGGTGCCCTCAGGATTATATTCTTCATACTACTTTAGTACCCAAGCAATGTGGGACTTTGCTTCAAGGTAACGACCCACCCCAGCTGACCTGCTAACCCTTAGCCTAAGCACGTGGCTCAAAAAGTTAACCTCAAGTAAATAGTAGCTGGTCGGAATCACATATATACCACTTTCATTTTCCTAGAAGTGCTGATGTAGGACTTTACAATCTCCCCACCTCGGCTGTAACGTCCCCGTTGCATTGGCCTAACAACCTTTCCTTGGTGGTCATGGACTCATGGTGTAGCACTTAGTTTTGTACAACACATCATTAGGCTTGTACTAGATTTTAAAGGTGGCCCCCACCATGTCGACCAGGGTTGTGCTCTGATACCAATTATAACGACCCACCCCAGCTGACCTATTAACCCTTAACCTAAGCATGTGGCTCAAAAATTAATCTCAGGTTAATAGTAGCTGGTCGGAATCACATATACCACTTTCATTTTCCTTGAAGTGCCGATGTGGGACTTAACACATACCAGTGTAGGAGACTTGCCGGACACCAACACTCTTCAGACACGTGTCGGATAGTTATATAGAAAGCATCCTATTTCTTCTCACTAATTATGTATTTGGAGATGGCATAACACTCAAGAACAATGTTCTAAAAATCGTTAGGCGCTAGTCGGGCAGAAAAGGGGTGCCTAGCGCCTAGGCGGGGACTTATTGGCCTAGGCGGCCGCCTTTTAGAATACTGCTTTAGAATATGCTCCGGAGTCTAGACACCCTAGGACACTATATGAACAACTATGATGCACGGATACGAACACAGACACGGGGACACGAGAATTGTAAAAAAATGAGAATACAGACACGGCGCAGGACACGCCACGTGTACATTTAATTAATTTTTTGAACCCATTTTTTTTTTCTTTCATGAACCATCTCTCTCTCATAATCAATTTATTCCGCGTAGGCTTTTCGGTATCGTCCATCCGATGATTGCCACGTGTCAAGGATCTGACGGTTCGATGGGAGACGCTTTGTTTCCCGCACACCCCTTCGAATTTTGCCATATAAATAGGGTGGCTAGAGAGAGAATGACACCTCTCTCTCTCTCTCTCTTTTTCCGTGCTGCTCACACTCAAACAAATTTATAGGCGATTTGGTGATAGATCTTCGCACGAATCTCAGGTATATTGATCTATTCGCACTAATCTTCAACCCTTGGACAGTTCCAGTAGCTCTGCCTTTTCTCCGGTAATCGACGAGCAAATCCGTGAAATGCTTCAGCTTCGAGCATTCTACCGAACCCCAGTCGACTACATCGAGACCTTCGTCCCTCTTAGAGCTTCGCGACCAGTGACCTCGTTCGACCCTAGAGAGATGGAGGCCCCCAGCATTTCAAATCAAGGGCCGGGGCCTTTTGCTGATGCCCCTGAGGAGGGCGAAAGAGGCCGGTGAGACCGTGCCCCTATCAGAACCAGTTCTTCAGCAGTGCATCGAGCGCCTTTGAGAATTTTAGGAGGCTTTATAGTATCCCCCGGACGTCCAGGTTCGGTTGCTACCAACCACCAACCCCCGCCAATTGCCGCACCGCTCAGGAGAGCTGATCTTCCCCCTTATGGCCATCACCGAGGGCGGGGTCAGGTTCCCCCACCACCAGTACGTGCGTTGGGTGCTTCGGACCCTATCACTCACTTCCTCCCAGCTCACGATTAACTTCTACCGGATCATCACTTGCATCATAGAGCTGAGGAGGCAGAAAAACCTGATGTTCGGACTGAAGGAGTTTTTTGGGGTATACTCGGTCGGTGTAAATCGAGAAAATGACCGGTACTACCTTTCTTGTTGGTCGGGGTATGACGAATTCTGAATCAATCATCTGCCTAACTCTGAGGAATGGGCGAGTATATACATCTCAGTATCTGGGAATTTCATGTTTGGGCCTGGTGAGAACATTGACACCACGACCACTGTTCAGTTCGGGACTGGTCCGAACTGGTACACCTGGTCGGTAGATTTCTTTCTTTCAAACACTTGCACGCTTATTTTCTCCTCTGCATATGCTGACTTCTTTCTTTTTCCTTTTGATGGCATCTTGCAGTTGAAGGGCTTGTGCAGGATTTCCGAGAGAGCCCTAATCAACGCTGCCTACGCTATCCCCCTCACAAGCCGATTCGCCCCATACCTGCTTGGCTACGTCCCAACTTATACATGCTTTCTGAAGAAGAAACCGAGGCAGCAAAGGGTTTCAAGGGCAGGCCGAGGAAGAGGTTGAGAAAGAGGCAGAGGTAGAGGAGAACGGAGAATAGGAACGGTCTGTGCACCGGAAGCCGCAGGGAGCAATTCTCCTCCTCGGGGAACCATCCGCGAAGAGATCGACCGAGAGACTCCTAAACGAACCGGACTTAGTGGTGAAATGTCAGGCCAAGGCACGAGGGTGGTTTTGAACCTTAGGCGCCAAAGGCCAAGGGGCCGTGGAGTTGGCTCTCCTCCCAGGATGGTTGGAGCTGAAAGCTCGAGGGTCACTCCCACCTCTCCGAAGGAACCGGCAGAGAAAAGGGCTCGGCACGAAGTGGGGGACAGCAGCCGAAGGAGACACAAGCAGACTATTGTCATCCCAGCGGGAGAGGAGCAGGGCGGTAAGACTGGCGGGGAGGAAACCGATGTCGAAACTAGAACTCGCGCGTGTGAGGTTCCGTGGGCTCCCAAGTTCCGCCACTACTCCAAACGCCTGATCCACCATGCTCGCAGGCTGGCGCTCAAGCTCTGGCGATCAACAATAGGTGCAAAGGACAGGAGCATGAGATCGAGGAGCTGAGGAAGGCCCTCGCAATGAGGGAGGATGATTTGAAGGTGGCTCGGGAGGCTTGCGACCTCTATCTGGCGGACTTCCAAAGGTGCGATAGGGAACGGGTGGTTGCTAAGAACCAAGCTACGAAAGCCGAGGAGGATACAAACACTTTGAGAGCCACCCAAGCCCGAGAAGTTGAGGCTGCGAGGGATAGGGACTACGACGACGGCTTCGACGGGGCCGGAGTAGAGCACAAAAAGCAGGTCCTGGAGATCGAGGCCGAGCTGCATAGGGAACGCTTCCTAGACGGGCTGCACTATGGCCACAAGACTTTATTAAGTAAATTTGATCTCCTAGAGATTTCAGAGCTCCAAGCCATCCCCCAGCTGCCCCCCGAGGAGCTTGTCCTACCCGAGGAGGAGGATGAAGTAGTGCCGAATCCTGAGATCGAGGTCGCCCCCGAGAACTAGACCGATCCAAACGCCACTACTACAGCTGACACCTAGAGCGATTCCACTTCTCCTTTCTAAAGATACTTTGAACTTTTGATTGAATTCACACTGGACGGCTCCGTACATTTGCAATTTGCCGTTCCAGGGTATGTAACTAATTTGGCTGACTAGCGTCGAATAATTGGCCTAAGCCAGATCACCTGTAATAGTTAAGTAATAGTTAAGTAGGACTGTCGGCCCGAGCCAAAACCTCGGTAGGACTTTCTCTTGCACATTACATTTACTTTGCAGCTTTTAGTATATGAATGCTCTCTTTTTTTTCAAACACTTGTGCTTTATCCTTGAGATGCTTGCATGTATTTATGGTTGTTGCTAGGGTATGTCTGTGCCCTTGCTTCGGTTGAACTTGTGGGATATTAAAACAGGTTATAAACGGAGCATGAACCGAAGCAAATTCAAAGAATTAAGGAGTTTAAAAAAATGGAATTGTTGGTGCCCCCTGCTTCGGACGGGCTTGCTGTTTAGACAGGCAAGGTTGGAACCGAAGCAAAGTGGGGAGAAAATGGTTTATTAGAAAAATTGATTTTCCGATGTCCCCTACCTCGGGCAGGTTTGTGCGGAGCCGCGTGAGTTTAAACCAAAGCATGTAGATGAAAACGGCTTTTGAAATTTCCCGAGCCCCAGCTTCGGGTTAGTCTGCCTCGGCTACGCGGGGGAAAATTCCCCAACTCGAAGGGGTGGACAAATAATGTCGCACGCTAGTGTAGGCCTGCTAGGGGATATAGGCTGGGTCCCGTAGAGGGCTGGCGTCGACCAGGGGTTAGAGACGCAGCGTATCCGAGCAGTGAGTGGCTTTATGGTGGATCGGGGTAAGGGGCTCGGGGAAAAGATCGAGTATCCTTGTAACGATCCGTCGAAAGCCCAAACGACCGTGTTGGCCGGGACGACTTAGTGGGAAATGCGCCGGGAGGGATTTAACTTTTAGAGGGCCAAATCCCGGAAGTCAAAATAAAACGGTTTATGCTAGCCTAAACCGAGCGATGGAAAGTAAAAAATGAGAAAAAGTGCTAGGAAAGAGAAGATTGCTTTTCATTGATACTTCCTCTAATACTGCCATTACATTAATAAGTCAGTTCGAAAATAAAGAAACTTTAGAAAACAAAGAAACATAGGGAGGGGGAACGCCGAGGGGGCTCTTGCACTGAGGCCACAGCTAACCGTAGAACTTCTTGAGGTTGTTAGCATTCTAAGATTTTGCAGTAAGGGAGCCTTCCAGCTTTTCCAGTTTGTAATTTCCCGAGCCTAGGTGCTTAAGGACACAGTATGGACCTTCCCAATTGGGTATTACATTTCTTTTCTTGGACTTCTCTACCACCTTTTTCCAGACAAGATCGTCGGGCTTGAACGACCGAAGGCGGACGCTTCGGTTATAGCCCTTGGCGACCTCTTATTGATACAAGGCAAGCCTTATCCTCACATTTTCGCGCTCTTATTCTGCCAAGCCAAGATCCGAAGCGATGGCGTAGTTATTGACCGACTCGTCAAAATTTTCCGTACGGATCGTTGGAAGCTCAACCTATAGTGGAATGACAGCCTCCATTTCAAATGCCAAAAAGAAAGGAATGCATCCGGTGGAGCGCCGAGGGGTGGTTCAGTAGCCCTAGAGTACTCTTGGTAATTCTTTGGCCCATTTACCTCGTCGGGATTCGAGTCAGAGCTTGAGTCCGGAGGAGATAGCCTTGTTGGCAGCTTCGGCGCTCGGCCTTGACCCATTTGGAGAAATAATCGGTGGCAGTTAGGAGAAACTTAAATCGACCGGGAGCAACTAGGAGCTTGCCCACGATGTCCATGCCCCACTACAAGAATGGCCATGGACTGGTGAGGGGGTTGAGATCTCGAGCCGGTTGGTGGATGATGGGGGAGAACATCTGGCACTTTCGGCAACGCTTAACATATTCCTTGGAATCATGCTTCATTGTTGGCCACCAATAGCCCTGAGTAATGGCTCGGTGCGCGAGGGAACGTCCTACTGAGTGACAACCACTGTCACCAGCATGAAGCTCTTCAATGATGCCAGGTACCTGGTGAGGGTGCACCGGTAAAGGACCTTTGGTAGAGCTTGCCATTGGGATTTAACTAGAAAAGGACAGCCTTGTTTCGGAGTCGGTGAGCTTCCTTCTTGTCGGAAGGGAGTACATTGTCCCGGAGGTAGCTGACAATCTCGTCCATCCAATTCGGCCCAAGCTCGATATTGAGGACTTCGTGATCGAAAACATCAAGCTCAAAACTGGGCTTATCAATAGTACCGAAGGAAATAAATCGATGTCCCGAGACCGAGCATGCCAAGGCGAGTCCTGCAAGGGCATCGGCATGTGCGTTCTGCTCTCTAGAGATGTGTTCAACCCAAAAGGCCTTGAATCCTTTGGTGAGTCGGAGAACCACGCTGAGGTATGTGCGCATGTGGTCATCCCGAGCTTTGTACTCCTCGGTAAGCTGATTAACAACCAATTGGGAATCACTATAAACAACGAGCTTTTCAATGCCAAGTGCATCGGCAGTCTTGAGTCCCGAGATCAAGGCTTCGTATTCGGCCTCCTTGTTTGAAGCTGGGAAGCTGATGGAAAGGGAGCTTTCGTGCAGGATGCAAGTAGGGGAAAGGAGTACTATCCCAGCCCTGGCACCTCGACTGTTAGAGGACCCGTTGACGTACATTTTCCAGACATCACCGTGGAACAACTTCTAGGCGGTGCTGGGGTTTGCTTGGAGTGCGGCTTCAGGGTAGGGGAATCGCTAGGAGTAAGCTCGGCGATGAAATCAGCAAGGGACTGAGCTTTGATGGTCGTTCGTGGCTGGTAGTGAATTTCGTAGTTTGCAAGTTCCACTACCCAATGGGGGATTCGGTTTAAGAGATCCGCTTTCCGGAGAAGATATTTGAGAGGGAGCTCAGTGAGAACGATGATTCGGTGAGCCTGGAAGTATGGGGCAAGCTTCCGAGATGCCAAGACGAAGGCAAGGACAAGCTTTTCCAAGGGCAAATAGCGTGTCTCAGCAGGTGTCATCGTCTTACTGGAATAATAGATGGGCTGGTGGTCTCGTCCCTCTTGGTGAACAAGCACCGCGCTTATAGCATGAGGGGAGACGGCTAGGTATAAGAACAAATCTTCTTGATCGCGAGGTGTGACCAGGAGCGGGGGCTCGGAGAGGTAAGCCTTTAGCTTCTGAAATGCTCGGTACAGTTGAAACTACGTCGGCTACCTTTCAGAAAAGCAAAGAATGGCTGGCACTTGTCGGAGGACCGGCTGATGAACCAGTTAAGGGCAGCGGCCATGCCGGTGAGACGTTGGACGTCTTTCTTGTTATGTGGAGCTGAGAGTTTTTCAATTGCTAGGAGTTGCGCAGGGTCGACCTCAATGCCACATCGGGAAACAAAGTGACTGAGGATTTCCCGAGCTGACCCCGAAAGCACACTTTTCCGCATTGAGACGAAGCTTGTGAGCCTTCAGGATCTCAAAGGCTTCGGTGAGATGGGTTAGGTGATCACTGACCAGCATGCTTTTAACAACCATGTCGTCGATGTAAGCCATCATGGTGTTGCCCAATAATCGCTTAAACATTTTAGTTATCATCCGCTGGAATGTGGCCCCGGCATTTTTGAGACCGAAAGGCATGATGAGATAGCCGAAAATACCGTGCGGGGTGATGAAGGCCGTGTTTTCAACATCGCCTTTGCTTATTGCTATCTGATGATAGCCTCGGTAGGCGTCCATGAAACTGAGTCGCTCGTGACCGGCGGTGGCGTCGACTAACTGGTGGATCGGCAGAAGGGGGAAAAAGTCCTTCGGGCAGGCATTGTTGAGATTGGAATAGTCGACACACACACGCCACTTGCCGTTCCTTTTCTTAACCACCATGATGTTGGCTAACCACTTGGGGTATTGAACTTCGCGGATGGCCCGGGGGTTGAGGAGTCGGTTAACTTCTTCGATGACGGCCTCGGAGTGGACTGGGGAGGACCGCCTTGCTCGTTGCACAACCAGATGCTTGCTTTTGTCAATATTGAGCTCGTGGCAGATGAACGAAGGGTCGACCCTGGGCATCTCTTACGGTGTCCAGGCGAATACTTCGATGTTTCTCTTTGAGAAGTCAACCATCTGGTTCCGCTCGATATCACTAAGTGAGGAACCGACTAGGAAGAAACAAGAACCGCCCTCGTTGATGGGGATGGTGACAAGGTCTTCAATTACTTTCTCGTCGGCTCTTCAACCGACATCCTCAAGAATTGGAGCATCGGGGACCTCAATGAGGTTGAGCCGGGACGTCTGTCTACTGCTTCGGACCGCGTTGACATAGCACCTTTTGGCAGCGGTTTGGTCTCCGAGGTCTTCCTGACGTCCATAAACACCAATGAATTGGACCACCCTTATGGAGCCAGGTGTGCCAGACGATGGCGTTGTAAGGGCTAGGAACATCCACCACAACAAACTCCATATCGTGAGTTACCGATCTGGCACGAACGGGAAGGGTGATTATGCCAATTGGCCACCCTGGAGCCCTGCTGAAGCCAATTAGGGGGAACTCGAAGGGACGAAGATCATTCTCGGAGAGCTCCAGGTCTTTGAACAGAGAATAGTAGTGTAGACACCCCAATCTGGGCTTCTAGATTAGTTTACTCACGGTATTTGATTCCCCGATGATGAATTGGATCAAGAACACCCCGAGAATGATAAGTGTTTGAGCTTTGAGTGTTTGCAAAACCCTTGAACCTAATCCTAGCTTAAGCCACTTCGACAGCCAAAAACCCTACTGACGCGCTATGATTTGCAGCCTGCGCGCGTAGATCAACTTGTGAGTAGGTGGTACACGCGCACCAGTGCGCAACCATCCCACGCGCGACGATCAAACTGCCAGGTGGTGGTCAACAGTCAGCTTGACCGTTGACCATCGTGCGCCAGGGCGCACCATTGCACGCCAAACTGACTCCAGCCTGTCCAACCTGTCCCCATCACCTTTATGGGCTGGTAAGCTTAACCACCAAGTAACCTCAGCCAGCCTCGTGGACTGGCTGAGCTCCTCTCCTTGCACCAACCAGATTCACCTCCATCTCCTCCTATATATATCCCCCTTTGTTTCTCTTTCAAAGGGTTCAAAAATTTCAAGAAGGATTACACACCATTTTCACACCTCAACCAAAAACATAGCTTGTTCTTCCTCTTCCATCAAATAACCATTCAAACACCTCATTCAAGTTTCAAACCTCAAAGCTCAATCATCTGTTCAAACTCAATCTAGGTATAGCATACCTACTGTTTTCCTGTTCTGATCCCTGAGAGGGGCTAGCAGGGCCAAGGCTGGTAATCAATATCAGTCCTGGTCCTAAAGCTGGCAAGGTTTCAAAAACCATCATCGTAGGAACCAACGCGAGACAGTCCCATTCCCGCGCGTGATGGACCGCGTGGGGATTGGTGTCCTACTGTTTTATGCCTTACTTTGCATATAGGTCACTATTAAAGCATGTTAACAACTATTTTACTGCTTTCCTTTCTTAGAAATTGTTAGTTGTAGTTCAATTTGTATTTCTGCTATTATGGAGTACCCCTGGGATTATTCTGGACATGTACCAGAACCCAGAAACATGTAAACCAAACACTGGTTAAAAGGCTCAGTCAAGCGCGCGCCAGGGCGCAAACCATTGCGCGCCAGAGCGCGACACTCGCGCGCCAGAGCACCTCTGACCAGTGGCTGGCCTTGCACGGGTAACTAGGTTTTAGGCCATTATTTTGTCCTCACACTATTTATAGGGTGTTTTGTTAATTTGTAGGGCTTTTTCAGCCTTTAAACTGCTTAGAACTGCTTATCAACTGCTTGGTTTGTCCTGGGTGTGCACCGGTCCTACCAGAGCCCAAAAGAGGTTAAAAACAGAGGCTGTGAGCAAAGCAAACTCACGCGCGCTTGTGTGGTATTCGCGCGCCTAGGTTGTAATCGCATGCAGTGATCCGCGTGGATTGGATCAGTGCATGTAGATACCTTCTTGTACACGTCAAGTCGATACAGTGCGTCGAGTTTGCTCTGTTAAACAGAACCTGGCCTTTACCCTATTTACTAACCGCTCATCCATGCTATCTATCACATCCTGCAAACATGTTACAGTTTTAATCCCCATTAAACTGTTCTCCACCTCTAATTGGCTAAATAATTGATTAATCAAACAGAATCGCAAATGTTTTCGCAAATGCCTAAGTAGAGACCGATCTCCAGATTGGGTAAGAGGGGTGCCTTAAAACCCTTCCCCTCTCGTAACCTGACTCCTGAACTCAGATATGGTTATGACGGACCGGTGCCTTCACCTTTTTCAAAAATCAAACAGCGCAGCGAGCGTTTCAAGTTCGGTTCCTTGGGTGTTGGACCTTCAAACCCAAGTGGCGACTCTGAATTGAGCGCTCGTCTGCCAAAAAAGCGAGCTCGTCGATCCGCCCCTTTTTTCTGGGCACGCTGCCCACAACTATATAACCTCTGTCGAGCTGCCCTGGTCAACAAGAACGCGCCGAACATTGAATGTCCCGATGCAAAGTCTAACCACGAGGGCGTCATTGTGCGGGAGCTGGACGCGGTCTAGATCCTTTTCGGTGAACGAAATAGTCCACTTGGAACTGTCGTCGACACGGGCACGCTTAGGCTCGGGACCAACCAACATGACTTGCTTGGAGGAAGAGGCGTCGTTGAGCTCGGCACGGATGACACGGGCGGCTTCGGCATTTAGGGGACCGTGGATGACGTGGATCATTTGAATCTCTTCTTCATTGTGGGTCTCAGCTCTCTGTGCTCAAGCCCTTGTTTTTTTGTGGTCAATGGGATTACCAAGGTAGCCACCCTCAACAAGCTGCTCCAAGTAAGCCTTGAAGGGCTTGCATGCGGTGGTAAAGTGGCCTTGCTCATTATGGTAGCTGCATCAGACGATTGGGTTCTTGATCTTTCCGTTCCCGGTGCCAAGTTTCTGGTTTGGAAAGGAGAAGAAGGGCTGATCCTTGACCTGATCGATGATCCGGTAGATTAGGACAGTGAAGATGGTCTTCTCAGCATTGAAATCGCTCGGCTTCGGTCCCCTCTTCGAAGATTGGTTGATGTTGTTAACTTGCTTTTTGGGGGTCGGTGCAAGAGCAGGCATGGCAACTAGAATAGCTATCGAGACAACTGTGACCTTCGGGCCCGCAGGTTTCTCGATGCGCCCTCAGCCTTGGATTCGATTAACTGACACCACCCTTCAATGCAAGTCATGAGCTCTTTCATGGAACTGGGCTTGTGCCTAGCCAGGTAGTCGTAGACTTGCTCGTCCTATGAAGTGAGACCAACCTTAAATCCTCGGGCCTAGATAACTCCATCACAGCCCTCGATTTCATTGAAAAGTTCTCAGTAACGATAGGCGTATTGGCGGAGCGTCTCGTCGTTTCATTTGCGCAGCGCGAGGAAAGAGTCGATTTCCTTCTCGTGCTTGTTGCTATAATGAACCAAGCCACGAAGGCGTCACAGAGGGAATCGAACGAGGAGATTGACCGAGCGGGGAGCTGGTTGAACCATGTAAGGCCTAGGTTCCCGAGTCTTGCGGGAAAGACTTCGCATAGAAAGGCGTCGCTCGAGGGCTTGTTTCGGAGCAACAGAGACATGACGAGTTTGTGCTGCACCAAATGAGTGTATGCCTCGATCTTGTCGTCGTACTTGGCAAACTTGGGTTAGGTGAATCCTTTTGGGGGGGTGACTGAATCGATCTCTCTTGTGAATGGAGAGATAGTGATGAGTCTTTCGAGTCGGGCATCGCGATGCGGTTGGATCGAACGGTCGGAAGCGTCTGGAGGCTCAGTCGTGGACCGCTTCTTTGGGACAAGCTAGTCCAACCTTTGGTACTCTTTTCGCTTCGGCGGAACGCTTCCTGACTTTTAGGGGGAGCGTTCATGCCGGTCTTTCTTGTAGCTATCTCGAGGATGGTGCTCAAGGCGCTCGGTCACTGGGCTCCTGTCACGACCGCTCTTGGAGTGTGTGATGACCTGGCTTTTTGCTCGCCCATTTTTTAGGCACTTGCGATACCCCTTGGTTTGGTATTCCACAAGGCCACCATCCTCTTTTGCAACCTTGGTGAAACTAGGGGTGAGCTCAGGACGCCCCTTATCGATTCTGACAGATTGGGTGGAAGAGGCGGAGACGCTAGCCTCTCGAAGGTAGATGGCTTCTCCCGAAGTCCTTTGGGGTTGGGGTTGGGGTTGGGGTTAAGGGAATGGGAACGCTCCCTACGCCACGCATCCTTTTCAGTACGGCTACCCACTTCTGGTGGTTCGAGACGGTCTTTGGCTGAGGGACGAGATCGGTGCTCCGCCAGAGGGCCTCCTCCGCGGTTGGAAGAGGGGCTGCGATGGCTTTGTCGTCCACCACGACTCCCGGCGGAATGGGATGGGGAGATCTGGAAGAGGTGCTTGATCTCTGCTAGCTCGTCTCTGACGTGCTTGTCTCGCTCCACGACCGTTGTCGGGTCATCGATCTTTCGCTCCGAGTGGAGGATGTAGGTGTGGAGTTCGGAGGACGTTCTTGCGTCAGGCATTGAGATACCGGCTCCGACACCGATGGATATGTGAGTCTTACCCAGGGCGTTGGCTCTGCCGAAGCCCGGATTTAGGTCTCCGTGGGGGCCGAGCCTAAGGGTCGTGTCGCTGGGATGTGGATCTTCAACCTCCACCATTTTTGGTTCAAGAACTCTGAACAGAGCTCTTGGAAAAGAAGGGATTGAACGTTGAGAAAGTGGCTGGATCCCCAGCAGAGTCGCCAATTGTGGGGGTTCAATTTGACGGGATCCTGAACGTGGTTCAAGTCCTGGTTCCTTCCTTCACAGCTCCGTGCTCCTGCCGCTGGACCTACAACAAGTCACTAGGGCTATGGTTGCCCAGGGACCCTCCGATGATCAAGTTAGATCTCAGGAGAAGTGTATAGGTCTAGGGTTAGGATAGAATGGCATACCTCTCTAGGCTAGTATCCCTTTGTATTTATAGACCTTGGTTTGCTTGGCCTCCAAGCTAGCGCGTGGAGGGTACACTCGGGTAACCTCATCGGGTGACGTCATTGGTGATGTAAGGGATAAAGCGATTACGGAGCACATGGCGAGGTCAGACCCCAATGATTACGCTCGCGGCATAACCTAATGGGACCCTCCTGGTGTAACCGTTTTCCTTCAAGCGGCCTCGGGGGGTCGGGGTCAGGAACGCCCCGAACCATTCAGGCGATGGCGGAGTCCCGACCGGACCCCCATTTACCGAAGGAAACACTATGATCCGCCCGACTCTTCTATCATAGCGGGCAGGTGTCCTCATGACTGCTCGGTGCAGAACGGCTCGGTAGGATGACCGAGTCCCGATTCTGGAGCCACTACACTAGCAATACCAAGAAACTCAACAAGCATCAAATCAGCAACAAATCATCTATTCCTTTCTTCACAATAGTAGATCTAAGGTCATGAAACAAGTGGAGAACAATTATTATAATTCACTGTGCCGATCCAATGACTAAATGACATGTCTTCTACATTCAAATATTGTCGGTTTGATGACAAGAAACCAAGGTACCAATAACAGGTACTTCACATACGGCTTGTAAGTCAATGAGAGGAAGTCAAGGTTGGGGGTATCACCTAACTTTTCAACCAACAATGACGGACCGAGGGGCGGATGAAACAGGGCGACCGCTCTAACCAAGTTCCAAAATTTCTTTAGAATCATAGTATTTTTTGTCTTGAAAATGTTAAAATTATCTCTTTGCCCGCCCAACATTTGTAAAAGAAAATCTAACATCCGTCCATTGAGGATTTTTTTCCCGAAAGTTTCATAAGCGTCCTCTCAAGATTCTATGCATCCATAAGAAAATATTAATATTAGATTTAACATTTTATCTTTTGAAATAGCTATGGGGTGCACTATCGTATGCACCTACTATTATATTTGTTGTCGGTCTACATTTTCATAATTGCCTAAGTTGATCGAAAATATCTATGATTATTTTTTTAGTACATCTTTTGTAATATGTACCTCTTGTTGAGGTAAATACTTTTGCTTAGCAAATAAATAAATAAATAATAATAAATATGTACCTCTCACTGAGAGTAAACATCTAACTCTCCATAGATCTAGAATCATCCAAAAGGAGAAGAATGGAGAACTCTCTAGAAGAATGGAGAATAATCTAAACTATTCTAGGACGGTCTCAAATGTTGAAGAATGTCATATATCTTTCTCAGAGGTTTTAAAATAAGTTAGAGAATTTTGGAAAATTCTAAAGAATTCTGAAATGTTCTACAAGATTGTAGAAAACTCTACTATATACTAGACTAGTGTGGAGAGTTTTGAAATATTGTGGAGGTGTGAAGAATTGAAGATATTTTCTAGGAGGGTTCTACAATGAAAATGTGGGCCGTTGGATGAAAATAATCCTAACCATTCATTGAGGAGGTGGATGGCTATAAGAAGAAAGAATGTGTTTCTTTGTGAGTGTTAGGGGTGCTTTTAAAAACTAGAAAACCGGCCCAAACTAGAATACCAGACCGACCGGTTTTTAGTTAGAACCGGTCCAGTGTGAAATTATCCACACACAAAAATCCGGTTCTATTCCTGGTTTGTGTGTCTTTAGCACCGGACCGGACCATATATATGTTTTAAAAACGTGAAAACCCTATTCTCCTCAAACTTGTCCTCCCTTCCCTTCACAGCTTCACGCTGACTTCATCCATGAGGTCCACGACCAACACATCGAATTAGCGATGGCGGCCATTGCCCAAGGGTGACTCTCTCTCTCTCTCTCTCTCTCTCTCTCTCTCTCTCTCTCTCTCTCTCTCTCTCTCTCTCTCTCTCTCTCTCTCTCTCTCTCTCTCTCTCTCTTCGTCGTCGTTGTCTTCTTTCATTAATTCGCAGGCTGCAGTAGGTGCGATTGAAAGGAATTGTAGCTATTCAATCACAGGGTTTTAGGGTTTTGATTTCATGGTTTCTGGGATTCGAATCACAGAGACGAGGCTCGTACTGCATGGATTGCAGGGTTTCCAAGGCTGGTTGAAGTTGATTAGGTCCACATTAGGGTTCCAGATCTTGGGTATGTCGATTTAGGTGAGTACAGATTTGATTCGAATGTTTAGAATTCGATTTAAGGCTGAAATAGGTTGAAAATGGACAGATCCATGGATTTTTAAGTGGAATGAGGTGTTTTAGGGCTCCGCAAGTTTCCGGCGAAAGATTCCGGCACCGTTTATGCTCCGGCGAGATGAAACTTGCGAAAGATTCTGGCACCATTTATGCTCCGGCGATATATTCCGTAATGGAAATTGACAAACAGGACGGAAACCGGCCAAACCGATTGAAACTGAACCGGAAGTGTTTCGACCGATTCCGGTTTACACATTTCTCAAACCGACTATCTGGTTCGGTCCCCAAAAAAACCCAAAAACCAAACTGAACTGGACCGAATCACCCCTAGTGAGCGTGCATTTATGTAAACTATTTTACAAGGGTTTTTGTCCAGTAAAAGAATAGCATTTTTAATGTGTCCAAACTCAACACTTCTCTTATGTGATAATAATATTAAATATGCGCCCACCCATTAATAAAGTTATGCATCCGTCCTTGTCAACCATGCTCTTAACTCATAGATTTCCTTTATAACCATCAGCTGCAAGGGTCACGGAAACCAATCCAGGCATATCGTTCGAGCAATGGATCCTACATAAACAACAAACAAGCCCGAGGCAGATCCAATTCCGTACGTAAGCAAACAATAAAGCAGCGAAACAACAGCACTGAAAAAAAAAAGCACGTAAGGGGGTGGATCTTTGAAAGAGATTCCCATTCAATTGGCCGAAGCTCAACACTAAGTACCAAAGGCATCTCAGCAATCTTATTCTCTTCTCGAAGAGACCATGCAAAATAAGATCAGAAGCATACTTAAATTTTTTTCTTGTCATTTTCATAATATATAAATTATAACTCATCTCTACACATTATTCTACTCTGATGTAGCTGTGACAACTATAGCAAACAAAAATGTTTCTAGGTACGAAAATGACGAATACATCATGTGTAAACGTGGGTATTGCAGTTCTTCTGGTTGGGTGTTACCTGTTTGCTGGAACCTTATTTGGTAAAATAAGATAGCGCAGTCCATTCCTGAGTTGTCCCCTGTATAACTTTGGATGCAAAGGAAGTTTGGAACTCAAAATCCTTTCCAATTCTATTCTTTCCATCTCAAGATCCAACGAATCAAGACTTTGCTCCCCTAAAATACCACCCGGCATGATAGTACTTGCTGCATGAGGCTCATCTGGACCCACAGTTGCATGTGGAACGTGAACTTGCTTTACCTAAGCACAAATAGGCGATGCCAATCAAACAAATTGTCTTGCAAGCATGGACAGGAAAAAAAAATACCACACACATTTTAGTATGTCACGGAAAAACCTTCAAAGAGCTAACTAGACATCAAAGAAGAGAAATTCCACGAATGCCAAAAAGAAAGTAATAACTAATAATCCAATGTAATTGAACATCCCACAAAATCAGATCATGTAACCGAGGCCCTTTGGGTCTAAAGCAAAAATAATAGCTGAATTAAAGATTAGAAACATCTCTTTCAAGCAGTCTTCCACAATTTAAAATATTCATATCCCAAAAAGAGTTTTCCAATTCCAGGAAATACATGCAAATGCAAGCAAGTTACACAACCAGGTTTGAATGATAGTATGCAAGAAGTCTTGTATAATAACACATGCACCCTAAATGGCAACACTAATAAAATAACATGCCCACACCCATTAAGTGCATGGGCCTCTTACATAAAAGAACCAATAACGGTAACTCTTGGACATCATATTGTTTCAACAGATGCCATCCCTATCATCCTACTCCCAGAAGTTATGGGCAAGGAAGAAAATCAGAGTTTAAAACTCCAGCTGGGCAGCCTGATTTCACCTCTTCGATTTAAAATGTATGAGACTGACAAATATAATCACCCTAAATCTGCCTCGGTATACAGACACATTCTACTGTTTTCTTTGTTAGTTTTTTCAAAACACAGCTTCGGACGCATGGCTTTTGAATCCTAGGAACTCTGAAATCAAAAGCTCCAAATGAAATCCATAGAGCTCATTAACATAGCTATATCGAAGAGTTTTTGTTCACAACCTTTTTTCCAACAAATCAAACAAGCAAAAGATCTGTCATCATTTTGGTATAATGTAATATCCTTGTACTTGCAACCACAAATGAAGCAGTTACCACTCTCTCCATACTCACAAATACATCATTTGTTGTTGTCCCCAAGCCAAATCATTTCTTGATTTTTTGAAAATCGCTGCGACATGTGCCCTTATTGCATCGATTAGTGTTCCATACACGTACTCATGGTTCTTTGTAGCAATCACCTAAGTGCCTTAAAACCATCTCATTGCAGTGACAAGGTGATTTGGATACCCTTTTATGGTTTACCTACTGTTAACCAGTAAACACCCCACACACATGAAACAACTCAATATGTTACAACTTACAACAATGTGCATCAATTATCTGCTTATGTTCCAATCAAAATCGTTGCGCTTAATATAATAGCAAAAAATAACAGCACAAAGAAGCCATGTTTTCCAGTTATCATCAAACATGGTGGAACTGTCAAATACTGCGCAAGTGCTGCCAATCTTACCAGGTAAAATAAGGTTAAACTGCTTCACGCATAAGGGTGGCAAAAACATGAAAAGCAGCAGAAAGGTTTGCATTAGTATGCTGGAGAGTACTGAAGTTGCAGGCAAAACACTGCTCGATTTTTTGTTTCCTTTGATTGCTACAACGCTCTCAACTTGGATCACCAAGTCACGATCAAACATTGCATGTCACAAATGATTCTCCAGCATTTAAATAATACATAAAATAGCAACAAGTAAACAACAATGATAAGAGCTCAACTTATGAAAAACATAATCAACAGTAGCAGAACTGAAGATATTGGAATTCAAATAAGATGATCTTAATCTGGTTGACAAGGGACAGACATATGAACACGCCATGTTGGTCTCCTAATTGAGAATGCAGGGAGGGGTACAACTCACTCATGGCAATGTGGCCTATGTTTATGAAAAATGAAATGAAGTTGGAGTAGTCACTTACAACGCCATTGCCAAGTCTATGCCCTGATAAGTGAAAAGAAGATTTGTCTGAAAAGACTCTTGATGTAAATCCATTGACACCAATCTGTCTTCTGGGCCGATAACGTAGGCCACAGAAACATTTATGTTGATCTGATGCTCGGGCCGAATGTTCATCAAGCATGGTAGAATGCCATTTTTGGATATTGCATTCTTTCCTAGAGTGTACTGGCCCACCAATTCCTCCATTACTGGACCACCTTCACAACCACACCAATGCAGAGAAAAAAATTATTACATCCAACACTAGAGAATATGAAAAAACCCATTTGACACCATAAACAACCACCACCCGCACACTCTCTCTTTTATTATGCTGTCAAGGAGTGAAACTAACTCAAGTGCATTCTAAGATGGAAACTCATACAATGCTGACTGGAGCGCGAGGCAGTACTTTTAACTGAAACATCAATTTTTTTTGCTATAACTCCACAGAAAGGAAGATGGACGATTAAAGAATAAATACAAGCTAAGTGAGTAGAGCGTGTGGAAAGAAGACAGAGAATGAACCACATGAAAATTGCACATCCCTTTGCTCGGTATCAAAATTTTAAAAACTGAGGAAACAATGAGCAAGGGACTTGCAGTTCACACATACGAAAATAATCCCCCACCTGCAAAATTCTCAAGCAAGAGAAAACAAGGGAAAGAAAAAAACGACTTATGATCTTATCCTTATTCAAGAGAAAAGGAACCCCAATCCATTTGGATAATCCGAGTTGTTCATTTGAGGTCAAATATGTAAATTACCCAGGCAAAAAATCAGCCTAACCTAGTATCCATAAGTATAAAAGCTTATCGTATCTACTTGAGAGAAATGGACCGTCAAAATAAAAATGGTTCATAAGATCCCGGCCATTTGTTTCTCATGCGACGAAAAACAAGGGAAAGAAAAAACGACTTATGATCTTATCCTTATTCAAGACAAAAGGAACCACAATCCATTTTGATAATCTGAGTTGTTCATTTTAGGTCCCAATGTGTAAATTATCTAGGCGAAAAATCAGGTTAGCGTAGTATCCATAAGTATATACGCCTATCGTATCTACTCAAGAGAAATGGACCGTCAAAATAAAAATGGTTCATAAGATTCCGGCCGTTCGTTTCTCATGTGACGAATATAAACAATGCCTGATAAACTTTGGTTTTCAAATGAATACATTTTACATTGAGACCTTTAAAATGAATGGCTCGGACCATCAAAATGGAGCTGTTGTGGCCCTTGTGGGTTGAGTTCTCTTCACGTGAAGATCGCACCAGAGATCAAATGAAGAAAGAAACCCATGAGAGGATCCAGATTTGATAGAGAATACTTCAACACATGTTGTAAATTTCATTCGATGGAAACAACTGCCCTCATTTGAGTCATTTCATGCTAATTCCCTTAATTTACTGTTGAAGAAACTATATAAAACAAAAAGAATGTAAATTGACAAATTTTCTGACTAGTTCCCATAGCGAAAAATTGGACCCTTCTTGTTTCAAAAACATTGCCCAAAAATCTAATAAC
Source organism: Rhododendron vialii (assembly GCF_030253575.1). Lineage (NCBI taxonomy): Eukaryota > Viridiplantae > Streptophyta > Magnoliopsida > Ericales > Ericaceae > Rhododendron > Rhododendron vialii. The sequence goes on along the minus strand of NC_080565.1, from coordinate 26,540,986 downwards.
CATTTTGAAACATGAAGAGAATCTATGTCTAATCAAATCTACATATTTTTGTACTCTCTCTCTCTCTCTCTCTCTCTAAAAACCGTCTCCCTCTCGATATCTCGATAGAAGGTCGCTGGCGACTGCAGTCTAGCTGCAGCAACCGAAACCTAAAACTCCAGTTTTTACGAATTCATGTAACTGTAGCAATCAAGATACTTAAACTAAGATTCAAAACTGCCATAAAAATAAAGTTTGGCAAGAAATACTGTATCCAACTATTTTGTCAAACACTTGCCAAATAGAGAGTAATTGTATCCAGCTAGAAAAAGAAAATATCATTGAGTTCCAAAATTTTAAGTCTATAAGAGAAAAGTTTCGTGATATGATATCGATTACTCTCCCTCTCCACGTACATAATGTACCTATACATAGAACAATGAGAGATCGGCAAAGGATGTACCCAGAGTACCAAACATTTTTTTTTTATCGGCAAAAAACATGACACCCCTTTCCACCAGCGGATTACTTGTATGACCCTCGAGGCCTCAATCATGGCGTTAATCCTCTCTTATTGTCTACATTACGTATTCTCTCTAGAATACTCTTTCTACACATCTTTTTTATCTGCAAAAAACATGATACCCCTTTCTCCACCAGCGGATTACTTGAATGGCCCTCGAGGCCTCGATCATGGCGTTAAACCTCTCTTATGGTCTACATTACGTATTCTCTCTAGAATACTCTTTCTACACTTGATCTTATTCTCTCCTCAATCTTTGTAATGTTACTTTCTATCCATAGTAAACAAATTGAGTTTTACTCGAAATTTGTACTTTTGCAAATCAAGGAAACTCAAAAATTTTACTCAGACTTCAATACAAAGCTATTCCCTCCCTCTAAAATTACAAATATCATTCATAATGAATTATTTACTCAAACTTATGCTCGTGTTTGGGTTTGCCTATTAGAGTGCTTCGTAAAAAAATGAACCTTTTACTCAAGGAACCCATAAAGCTGAGGAAACCCATAAGTGATAGAAAAAGAATATGGTAACCGGAGAAGAAGGGGTCAGTAAAGTTACCTCCTTGGAGAAGATAGGGATAGACGAACGGGTCTGGTGGTACTGAATCTGGACAGAGGAGGGTAACTGGTAGGATACGGCCGAGAAGGATTCAGTCGACTCCTTGGATATCCTATCCTTTGCTCTCCAGTTCCTAATCCAGAATTGCAAAGTACTTGGGGCATATAGTTTCCCGTTAGAGACGCCGGCGCCGACATCCTTTGGATTAGGCTTGTTCAATTAACTCCCACCCAAACAAGGTCAGAGATAAAAACAACCAAAGTCTCTCGCTCTCTTCTCTCTCTCTCTCGTGCGGGAAAAAGAGGAGCGATGGAAACAAGTAAGGATGGGTTTCAGAAACCAAAATAATAACTTATTTTTTAAGAGGTAATTTTAAGTTTAAAAATTATGAGTTTATGTAAATAATTTTTCTATCATTATAGGCCTCGTTTGATAGATCTCATTGAAATTTTTAATACGGTGTAAAAAAATTTAAAAATTATTTTTTATTTACATTATTTTTGAATTTAAAAATGTGAAATAAGCACTTATTTTTTAAGAATGTGTTATGGAACGGAGATATGAGAGCAGCCGCCTAGGCTCTTGCTTGGCCTCAAGAAATAGATGGGGAAAGAAATAAAAAGGGAGAGTCAGGGACAAAGAAAATAAGAATATCTTTAAAATGTACATGAACGGCTTAAACAGTGAATTTGACCCGTTCATATACACTTTAAGTATATTTTCTTTGCACTTAGCATTTCGAAATAAAAACATGCACTTAGCATTTCGAAATAAAAACATGCGTAGATTTCGTACCATTTTTTTTTGCCTCTTACTTGTCTCTCCACAAAATCCATACACGGGTTATATCCTAAAAAGGAAGCTATCTAGTTTTTTTATTTTTTGTTATTTATCAACTGGTAATTCAAGCTGAAAATTCTTTTTTCGCTATCAAAATACTCAATCAAGCAAAATAACAAGAATAAAAAAACGATAAACGATAAACACAAGGATATACGTGGAAAACCCCTTAAACGGGTAAAAACCACGGGAAGGAAATCATGCACTATAACTCATTGTACGGTTACAAACAAACCTATACTTACAACCTAGAATCGCTTTCGGTTAACCAAGGTTGATTGCTGAATCACTCGTCCACTGCACCCAGTGCTTGACCGCCGCCAGGGTCAGATCCAGTGTAAGCACAGACGGATCACGTGACCCACCTGAAAATTGGGCTCCAAGGAAGGGCCCCGAAGTTTAGGGAAGTAATATATATAAAATACCCCGAAAATTATTGAACCTACTAGATGGTCTAAGCGGTAGTATGCTGCCCTTTCTCAAAAGTGATGTGAGTTCGACTCTTACTGTTGTCGCCAGCGTTTCTCCCTTTTTTTGGGTAATGGTTAACCATCAGAACAAAAATATTTAGATTTTACTTTAATATTTTAACATTTTTCTTTAACAAAAATACGTTTTTGCTTTAAAATTTTAACATTTTTTACTTTTGCTTTAACAAAAATATATTTTTGCTTTAACATTTTGTTGTAGCAAAAACATATTTCCTTTAACATTTTAATTCACAACAAAAATATGTTTTTGCTTTAACATTTTTTTATTTTTTTACAAGCTCAAAATTAACTGCCACTAAAAAAAGTTTATTTGATGGATATATATACCCATTTTTGAATTAAATAATAAAAATTGATGTCAGTTCGCACACGACTTTGAAACATATAAGACTGGGTGACCCATCTGCAGAAAATTCCTAGATCCGCCACTGACCGCCGCTGCCTTGAATCGTTCAAGCCTTCCAACAACCTACGGAATCCAACGCCGGCACCCACCGGAAGAACATTTTGATTAGCAGTTACAAAGTATGGAGAAGGCTCTTGGAATTAATCCGGAAGTTTGATGATCAAAACGATCATATCTTTTTTCAAGAGACAAACTAAAAAACTCCCTTGGACATTTCTCAGTTTTGGAGCAAGAGGGGGCTGCACTCATATATTCGGTAGCCTCGAAATCCCAAATGAGCCGCATATATATATATATATATATATATATATATATATATATATATATATATATATATATATATATATATATATATAGATGAAATCTTTCAAGTTGGTCAAGCACCTATATTGGCTTGTTCAGAGTTGCTCGAGCAATCACAACTAATGCACGTAGCCTTATTTTCAACCCACGGATTTTGAGATCCTTTTTCCTTATTCATCTGCCATGATCACGAATTCCCTTGATTCCTTCCATCATTTTGTTTCTCTATCTCTCAATTACAATATAATTGATTTAGTTCCACTACAACAAATTTGAGATCTCCCAGAGGGTTTTTTTTAGTAACGCTTGGAAAAACCGTCGGTATAGATGGTGTACAAGTTATTTATGAGAGCTGCAGCTATGGAGGATGTGAACCGATCGTACAGAGCTGCCTATGCCCTTTCTTTGGGTTCGTTTTGCCTATGAAAATAGAAAAGTCAAACAAACTTCCATCTCACATTCATTCCTTCTCTTACTACAATAAGTTTCCGCCATCGCCCCTTGGTTTCAGAGAACAAGGTTTTGGCTTGTTCATCTTCTCTCCTGTGGGAGACGAATCGAAGAAATTAGGTTAAGAATCAAAGCCTTTAAGGAGTTGGAACGGTGAAACGGTGGAAAACCAGAAAGATAGCCCATGCGGCTTCCACAGAAACGGATTTCTCACAATACACAAGGTCCCTCTCGGCCCTCGCCTGACAGCTCATTTGATATGGAAAGCATGGTAAAAGTCTTTCATTCTCACCCTACCCGTATTGAATGAAGGTTGGTATGAGCATGAAAACTTCGATTCAAGATTGCCCCTCTCTTGTCAGGGTCTTGGTTACTTAACGATTTTCTAATCCTAAAATAATGGGTTGCCTTGCCCCAAGCGTAAGGCTGAGACCGACGTAGTACAATATCCGGTAAGTCCAGAGTCGAATCCACAAAGACGGTAATGTGTGCTGACTAAAAACTCGGGTTGTTACTGATTAAAACGGGCTCTTAGGTAGCCACCCCTTGTCGATTGATTGAGATTTACTAAAACCTAGAAATTGATTGTACTTTTCAAATAATTAAATGAGGTACAATCGTAGGGTTCATAGCACTCGTAACCAGTCCGGATTAACATGCTCCATTCGGTGTTCTTAAAAACGTTCAACTTTAGATTGAAAAAGATACCCCGCAAGATGCGAGACACTATGGTCGCTGTTTACCCATGTGCAGCGAAAAATGAGTTTTGGACCCTCATTCTCCCGTTCACATGGGCTCTGACAATGCCTGGGTTCGTCTGCGGGAAGTATTTTTTCAATCTTAAATCGTTTTTTCATTGTTTTGAAAATAGGAGCAGTGTCCAAACTAGACACGGTGTGCTACTCACCCCGCAATCCTACCTATAAGACTACTCACTAATCATTATGCATGAGAAAGGAGAAACCTTGATTTGAATCATACTTCTAACACTAGAGAAATAAAATAAACAATAAATATCAACTAATCAAATACTAGCGAATAACTTTTATTAAAAAATATAAATTAAAACTAATTACCGGAGTGCGAGTAATTGAATAAAGTATCAAAAACTTGAAAGAAAAAGAGAACACTAAACAATGTTGACCGCAATCCCAGTTCTTCGTTCGCAGCTCTCGGTCGCGTGATCCCAAAAAGATATCACGGCAGGCCTTTTGTTTTTTTCGGTTCTATGAAAAGTGCTACAAAAAGTGATCCCCTTTGTGCGCAGCTTTCTTTTCATTTTATAGTCCTCCGTAGTCGGTTCCCAATTGCTGCTTTTAATTTGTTTCATGAAACAAATATTAGTGGGCCAATTTCATTTGGTCCAATTACTATGCTTGGGCCCAGTTAAACAAAACCCTTGTAAACTTTCTGGTCCAAGTAAATAACTAATACATATATACCTTGACCAAATTTTCAACCAAATTAGTACGTGGACCACGGTAAAAAATATGTTGTGGCCAAAACTGGTACTTCTCTTCTTGACCTCTAATAAGACCCACCATTCGAATTAAGTTGTTCACGGGCTTCACTTTGACGCCAAATTTAACTTCGTGCTTTTAACTCCAAATATTATCCATCGGCATTGAGAGTCCTGAAACGCAAATAACAAATATCAAACCCCAAGTAGCACGTTAAACGGACATAACAAGCCTAAGTTAGGGGGCATAAATAGGCATATTTACGCACCCATCACATCCCCCAATTTACACTTTGCTAATCCCTAGCAAAGAAAAGATAAACAAATAAAATAAAACAACTGACTTAGGGATAGATCTTTTAAACCCTCGGGTGGCCCCGGTAGGACGAGTGAAGTCTCGTAAGAGTTTTTAGCAGTGATCACCCACAAAACACCGCGGATCCCTTTACTTGGAACCCAAAAATCTGCAATGCGACTCATTGATATGCCAATGCCAAGAATATAGCATATGCGGAAAAAAAGCTCTGAAGGCTATCAAAACATAGAAATAAATCATAGCATCCATGCTTAGCGTGTGTGAGCAAGAACCTTAACCAGAAGTGAACCACAATCAAGTACTCTCTCTGGACCGAGTCTCGACTTCAATTCTCACTGTGTCATGCACTCAACAAAAGAAAACACTCGAAACAAGGTGCATTATGAACTCTCAAGTGTGCGGTTAGAAGTTATGCAATAAAGAATCAAAGTACCCCGCACACTTTGGACACAAAGAGAAAGCTTTTTACGGTAGACACTCGATCTCATGAAATGAATGTCAAGCATTAGAGACTGTATCTATCCATCAATCCATAACCCATTACCCCTAAGATCAAATAGGACTTTTATTCGGTTATATCGTTAGGTAAGGAAAAGTGCTTCAAAGGTTAGGATCATAAGCAAGTGTCCGAGACTAGACCAAAACAACATAGGGCAAGTATAACAATGTGCGCCCTCTTTCAACTTTTTTCAACTCCGCCATATCCCTCATATTCTTCACCCTTCACACAATTCCACGATGAAACAACTTGTTTTTTGTTTTTTTTTTTGCAACAAGTATATTGGTGTTTTCCTTCTTCTTCTTTTTTTTTTTCAAGTTTCAACCTCTCTTTTTTTTAGCATGGGGAAGAACACCACAACTCGAGTACAACATTCTCGAATACACTTACCATATTCTTTTCAAAAATTAACCTTCACATGATTAGCTTGCCATTCTCAAGGCATAATATGGTTTGCGAAGCTTAACAAGAAAAAGGCTCATGCAAGGATAAGTATTTAAGAAAAAGAAACAAACCGGCTCAATTAGCAAAAATGGCCTATTATCCTCTCCTAGGGGCAATACAACCAAGTAACGGTCCAATCCCAAAGAATAAAATAACAGGCATGTATTAAGTCTCAACATTTGACGACAAAAGATAATGAGATCAACAATGATTAAGCCTCTCTCTTTTTTTACGACAAACGAAGAATTTATGTGACACCACTCCAAAGAAAGGCAAGGCACTAAAGCTCACATGGGCATAAGTCTCCACTAATCTAGCCATTGAAAGCACTCAAGTCACAATTCACAAGCAGTCAAGGTCCAAGAAACTTGCAGTGCAAAGATGCTAAGAGTGTATGCCAGGATAAATTCCTATCGCCAAGCTAACAAAAAGAACTACCATGCAACATAAATATTCAAGGAATGCCCAGTAATTCTCAGCACAAGCAACCAACAAGTAAACATTGCAATCTCCAAGTCTCAAGTAGAAAAGATCCAACAAGTACTTTTTAAAACTTTCTAATTTTCAATTTTGTTAACAAAAAGCAAAGTGACCCATCCTCCAACTTAAAACGGCACTGTCCTTAGTGACACCTCAAACATAGAAAAAGAAAAGAAAAGCCGAAAAGAGAGAGGAGAGATATCACCTCACGTAGGAGCAACAAAAGGTAAGGCAAAAGAAAATGTGGGAGTCATCCCCCAACTTGAAGTGTTGAACCTGCAGTTTGTTAGTCCCACAACACAAAATAAAAGACATTAGTATCGCCCGACTCATGTTATCCGGGCTCCCACAGATAAAAATATAAGAAAAATAAATACTCCACCAAATCTTCATGCGATCAACGTGTCATACTTTTTCCCCTATCTCTCGCTGGTGGGGCAAGGAATGGGTGGCTATACAAGACCATTATGCATTTTTGTTTTTTGTTTTCTGTTTTCAATTTCCCCCCTTTTTTTTCTTGAATTTTCTTTCGGTCTTCCTATTGTCAGCTCACTGGGCTGACGATAAACACACTAGAAGATAAGAAAAACACGCATTCCTGTGTACTTTTTGTATTCTTTAATACACATTCACATGCTCACTATTGTCAGCCCATTGGGCTGATTTTAGAATTTTCCTTTTTCTTTTTCTTAATGAGAAATACAAGAACAACTGAATAAAAACAAGAAATAAAAGAATAACGAAATAAAAGACAATTATACAAAGATTGTGCCAATAGCAAAAGAACTTAGTAAAATCCAATGTCACCGATACAACATTGCCCTTACTAACTGCAGCTGGGCACATAATCCTTATTTTAATAGCAGCGTGCGAAGCTATAAAACCCAAGTCAATGATGGGTACACCTATTGCTAGGGGCCAGGTTCACTTCTTAGTGAAGAAAGTGGTACACAAAAGCTACCCGTCGGAATTTAAGAAGATGGGGCGCCCAACGGCTCAAGAACTGGGTCCCAAACGGTGCCACACATATCCTCTACTGCAGGCTTCTCTATCAAACTCCCTACCTCTGGAGAATCTAAGAATGACGCCTCCTCGGCGGTTAAGGCTATCTCCAGAGGATCTTTATACAAAATACTATCGACATGCTTTTGCACCAGTGTGTCGATTAAACTCACCTCATACACTTCCTCATCATCTTTGACTTGGCTATCCACATTAAACACTTGCACCTCCATTTTCAAGTCCCCAAGCGACAATTGGACTTGTCCAATTTTGCAGTTCATGACGGCACTAGAGGTGGCTAGAAAAGGACGGCCAAGGATAAGAGGAGTCTTCTCGAAGATCTCCGGTATCGGGCACGTATCCAGGACAATGAAGTCGACTAGAAAAAGAAACTCGCCCACCTGAATCAGAACATCCTCCACCACCCCCTTTGGAACTCTCATACTTCAGTCAGCCAACTGTAGCGTGACTGGAGTGGCTCTCAAATCACATAAGCCCAGCTTCAAGTATACCGAATATAGGAGCAAGTTGACACTTGCTCCTAAATCCAGCAAAGCCTTATCGAACTTTTGGCCAGCGATCGCTATAGGAATGATAGGACAACCAGGGTCCTTACACTTGGTAGGGATCTCAGCCTGGAGAATGGAGCTCACTTGCCCCGTCAGAAGCACTTTGTCCTGACTCTTAGTTCTCCGCTTTGAAGTGCATAGATCCTTCAAAACCTTTACAAACTGAGAAATGGCGTCAATGGCTTCTATCAAAGAGATAGGAAACTGAACTTTCTTGAATAATTCAAGCATTTGAAAGTTCACATTGACCTTAGGTTTCCCCACCAAGCAATTTGGATATGGAGCAATGGGTGACAACAGAGTCATGGGTGCTGCAGGTGCAGGCACCACCACTTCAGGAGACTCCACCTTTTTTTATTCCTTAGGGACACTTCCCAAGTCTAGGATGACTGCTGGCGCAGCTACCGGCACCGGGGGTGGAACCGATTTCTGCTTTGTAGGTAAGTCCTTGTCGATCACCATTCCACTTCTGAGAGTGGTGATCGCCTTAGCCTCTTCCAGACTAGGATTCAAATTACTTGGGCCAGAAGAATCGCCCATAAAGTGAGTACCGGCGGCATTAACTAGAGGTTGAGAAGGAAACTTTCCCTTCTCTTGATGGACTTGTCCAACTACTGCCGTCAACTGGATCAATTGGGTCCTAATGTCACCAATTACCTGATTGGTTTGCTCAGTAAAGCTAATTTGAGACTGCATGAAAGCCTTCATCATCTTATCAGTCTGCTTATCCCGCGGGGGATGGTTAATGCCAGGGGGTGGTCCAAAAGATGAAGGACCGAACCCCTGCCATTGTTAAGGCGGGTAATGAAACTGAGTCATTTAGCCTTGAGGAGGCTGGAATTGCTGAACTTGCTGTTGAGGCGGTGCCTAAGAATGCATTTGAGCTTTTTGATCCCTCTAACCCAGAAGTGGGTTTTGGGCCCACCCAGGATTGTAGGTATTTGAATAAGGATCCTAACGCTGGTTAAGCGTGTTCACCTCAGCCTGATTACTAAGGTGTGCGTCTTTAACAATGGGAAACGCAGGGCAAGCAGTGACAAGATGCCCCGGACACTCACATAACGCACACACCTCCCAACTCTCACCTCATTCTCCTGATGGACTTGCTTAAGCTTCAAGTCCTCTAATTGCCAAGCCATTCTGTCCAGTTGAAACTGGACATTATGCTCTCGCACGCTCGATGAAAAAATGCCAGACCCACTGGGTCCCTATGCAGCCATGGCCCTATCACCGAGTTTGGAAGGTTCTCAACTTCGGTGTTTCTCTGCCAACTCGTCAAGAAAGTCCCACGCTTCGTCTGGGGACTTGTCTAGAAAATCATTCTCCTTACAGAGATACTCAATCTGTTGGGTTGTCGCAATATTCAAACCCAAATAGAAAAAGGACACCAATTGGTGTTTCATGAACCCATGATGCGGTAAGGACAACAGCAAGTCCTTGAACCGTTCCCAACACCTCAAAAATGACTCGCCCCAGACTTTCTGCTTATACGACTGGACTTGGCGAGTCAGGTACTTCGATTTACTCTCCGAGATATATTTCTTGTAAAATAAATCTCGGACAGCAGCCCATGTTGTGAGAGACTGTGGCTTCTGCATCCGCAGCCACTTATCCGTATTGTCCTTGAGCGAGGCTGGGAAAAGTTTAAGGCAAGCATTCTCCCACTAAGAAGTGGTGGCAAGAGTGCGCACCAACCCCTCAAAATAACATACGTGCTCATACGGATCCTCATTCTACTTCCCATAAAACAGAGGAAGGGCGTTGTGCGTACCAGGCTTTATGGTGAAAGCATTACGTGCTTCCACTGTCTCGGTTGGTAGAACTATTGGACCGAGAGGAGTGGTCCTCTCGGATGCATGTGTGCACGCATCGACATGGTGGCTTTGCCATCGGTGGTTCAATTATTAAATCAACGAATAGGCTATCGATATCAAACGACTCACCACTAAAGATTCTTCCTCCACGATTACTCTCGGAACTCTCTTAATGGCTACGAGACGCCTGGTATTGTCTCGATAGTACTTAGGCTTTAGAGGTGATTGCTTTCCTACGATGGAGGATTGCTTACCTCTACCTATGTTGACTCGAAACAACTAAAAAAAGTAAAAAAAAATAAAAAAAAAATAATTACCCGAATTCTTAACACATGTTACTGTCCCCGGCTACGGCGCCAAAAATACTTGACGATTTTCTAGTCCTAAAATAATGGGTTGCCCCAAGTTTAGGGCTGAGACCGACGTAGTACAATATCCGGTAAGTCCGGAGTCGACTCCACAGAGACGGTAATGTGTGCTGACTAAAAACTCGGGTTGTTACTGATTAAAATGGACTCTTAGGTAGCCACCCCTTGTTGATTGATTGAGATTTACTAAAACCTAGAAATTGATTGTACTTTTCAAATAATTAAAGAAGGTACGGTCGTAGGGTTCATAGCACTCGTAACCAGTCCGAATTAACCTACTTCATTCGGTGTTCTTAAAAACGTTCAACTTTAGATTGAAAAAGATACCCCGCAATATGCGAGACCGTATGGTCGCCGTTTATCCATGCGCAGCGGAGAATGAGTTTTGGACCCTTATTCTCCCGTTACATACAATGTCTGGGTTCATCTGCGGGAAGTATTTTTTCAATCTTAAATCGTTTTTCATTGTTTTGAAAATAGGAACAGTGTCCAAACTAGACACGGTGTGCTACTCACCCTGCAACGCTACCTATAAGACTACTCACTAATCATTATGCATGAGAAAGAAGAAACCTTAATTTGAATCATGCTTCTAATACTAGAGAAATAAAATAAACAATAAATATCAACTAATCAAATACCAGAGAATAACTTTTATTAAAAAACATAAATTAAAACTAATTACCAGAGTGCGAGTAATTGAATAAAGCATCAAAAATTTGAAAGAAAAAGAGAACACTAAACAATGTTGACCGCAATCCCAGTTCTTCGTTCGCAGCTCTCGGTCGCGTGATCCCAAAAAGATATCACAGTAGGCCTTTTGTTTTTTTCGGTTCTGTGGAAAGTGCTACAAAAAGTGATCCCCTTTGTGCGTAGCTTTCTTTTCATTTTATAGTCCTCCGTAGTCGGTTCCCAATTGCTGCTTTTAATTTGTTTCCCGAAACAAATATTAGTGGGCCAATTTCATTTGGTCCAATTACTATTCTTGGGCCCACTTAAACAAAATCCTTGTCAACTTCCTGGTCCAAGTAAATTACTAGTACACATATACCTTGACCAAATTTTCAACCAAATTAGTATGTGGACCACGGTCAAAAATATGTTGTGGCCAAAACTGGTGCTTCTCTTCTTGACCTTTAATAAGACCCACCATTCGAATTAAGTTGTTCACGGGCTTCACTTTGATGCCAAATTTAACTTCGTGCTTTTAACTCCAAATATTATCCATCGGCATTGAGAGTCCTGAAACACAAATAACAAATATCAAACCCCAAGTAGCGCGCTAAACGGACATAACAAGCCTAAGTTAGGGGGAGTAAATAGGCATATTTACGCACCCATCATTGGTGCCGAAGAAGATGAACTAATTAGTAGCATGAGAGGCATAGGAAGAATGGAGGTGACAGTGGTATTGATCGGAGCTAGCTCGATCTAATTAGTTAAAAAGCAAGATCCTTACAATCCATACAATTCTGATACTGGTGCCAAACCTTCACCGCCTCCTGGCTTCGAAGAAGGAGATTCTTCCTGCCCTTAAAAAGGAACTCTAAGAAAGAGAAGAAAAGTACCTAGGCAAGGGATCGAGTGGTTCATAAGGGCCCAGACACGGCATTTCCCCATATAACGTTGTGAAACCACTTTACACCTGAAAGGCACAATGGCCATGTTCCAACAATGGCAAAAAGGCATACTAAAAAGTACATGCAGAAGGCGCACTAATCAAATCCTCTTTTTCAACTCTATCCCTTCTTGGTCCCAACTAACCATGGTGTTTTGCTCTGGAAGTTTGTCCAAAGAGATTTGCATTGCGATATACCTGTTTAGCATGTAGGTATTAAGATTTAGGCGTAAGGCGGGGTGTGGAATTTACAAGACAACACACTAACAGAAAATTAGAAAAATTTGCCTCCAGAAAGATAAGGCGATGCCAAAAAGCCGTATAGCGGATAGAAAAAGGTCTAGGAAACTAGGCTATTGACCGTGGTTGGGTAACGAAGTTAGACCGACGAGATGAAGGACTAAATTCCCCTATTAGATAGGAGAGAGGCGGAAGAATTGATTCTATGAAAGAAGATTTTTAAGATAGGCAGACCAAGCTTCTTAATATAATACAGTGGCCATTGGTTAGTAGCTGACTTGAGGTCAAAGTTAAAACATTGGAGATAACCATTAATCCATGTTAGGGGCTTAGTATGTTCAAATGTCCCATCATTTGGTCAGAGTCAATTGCAACGTTGGACCTTTCAAGAGGAAATCACTAGGCTTGCCTTGGGGTCAAGCCAGATTTAAGACTCTTATTCCTTGGTTACCTTTTAACTCATAGACAGAAGTGTAACCGACATTAGGAGCCGAAACGGAAATCTGGGATCGTATCCCCATAAGATTGGAGTAGTTAAGGGGAAAGACAAGACAGAAAGGGGTAGGGTTCCGTATGATAACTTTCATGGACTGGGGGCATCACTTTAACTTGAGCTGCTAGGGCCATTAACCTTCCCACGTATGTTGCAAATGATTCATTGGAGTCGAGTTGTTTTATCTCTTCTGTTTCACGTCTACCTGAAACACTTAATTGGCTCATCGACCTTAGAGGAATGGATTGACCGAGCCCAGTGAATGAAGGTTTGTTTAGTTTTGCCTATCATAGGCTTATGAGACAGAGAGATAGAAGCAGTGAGGTATCAAACAAGCAGGATTGAGTCTCTCTACCAGGTGTTCTACCCATTTTTCGTGTGGTTTCCCGAGGATGACTATTTCTCAAGTTGTAGAGACCCGTGAATTATTCTATTTTCTTTAATCATTAAAATATGTGGAATAGGGTATTTTGAGGTTGTATTGATGTTTGGAGGTGTCGGTTTCAAGTTGGGGTCGAACCGGTGTCCGTTCAAAATTTTCATCTTTCTGCTCAATCGGTCCTGGTACTGCCTAATGCCCAGTACTGGTACCCAGTGTCCAGAACATGATCAAATCGAATTTTTGAAGGCTCCAGTACCGGTACTGGGAGTTGCTCAGTACCCGTACCCGTTGTGTTTTTCTGCAATTTTCAGCACGCTTTTTGAACCACTATAAATACCCCCCTTTACCATTTTTCACATCCAAAACCCACGAAATACATCTGGAAACACCCCCTCTCACCTACCCAACTCCAATCTCACCCAAAACTCTTGATTTCAACCTCAAATGTTCAAGATCAAAGGGTTTTCAACCTCAAAATCACTTGAATCTTTCATTTGGAGAACAAGGGGTAAGCTTTATGTTCTTGCTCTCATCTTTGGGCTCTCACCCACGTTTTTCTCTCTCTCTCCTCTCAATCACTTGTTGATCATTGTTCATTTATCTTATTTTTGGGTTGTATTCACTCTAGATCTTGTATTTAAGTTTTGGTGGAGCTCGTTTTTGGTGGATTCAAGCACATAACTCTCAGTAGATCTAGGGTTTTGCTCAAAACCTACTTTGGTAGGGATTTCTCTCTTTCACTACATGTATTGTGGTGGTTATGTGTGTTATTAGTGTTTGAATGCTACGCATGGTTTGAATGGATATACCTTAGGGTTTGATAATTTCATATCCTTGTAAATGTGGGTTTTTGTCTCGATTCTTGTGATCCTTGAGCTATTTGTGACGTGTTGAATGAGTATATGGTGATGGTAATGTGGATGTTGTTATGAAGTTAAATAGGGAGTTTGTTGTGACGCAAGGGGTGAAAACACAAAATCACAAAGGGTGGAGTTTACCGTAATGCAAGGGGTAGAAATACGGAATCGCAAGGGGTGAAAACTTGGTGGAAGTAGTGTGTGTTGTTGAGTGTATAGTTATTGGATTTATTTGTGTGTGCCTGTTTCTTGTATTCCAAATGAGCTTGAATCGCAAATAGTTTATTTCTTGCAACAAGAATTGCCTTCTAGCTTGATTCACGGTATTCATGCTTATCATTCCATTTACATATAGATTCTGAGCAGTGCTACGTGCACAGTAGCTGCTACACAGCAGCTGTGCACAGACCCCGTTTTCTTCCGCCTCGGGTCGCGCAAAGATGATCGGAGCCGCTCATTTTGTTCAAAATATGTCGTTTAAGGTCTCTGTAAAAAATGAGTTTCGTTCGATATCGTTAGGGCGTTAACAAAACACCCAAAATCACTTTAGAATTTAGGCCTACATTCTGAAGTGATTTTGGGTGTTTTGTTAACTCCTCTAACGATATCGAACGAAGCTCATTTTTTACAGAGACCTTAAACGACATATTTTGAACAAAATGAGCGGCTCCGATCATCTTTGCGCGACCCGAGGCGGGAGAAAACGGGGTCTGTGCATAGCTGATGTGTAGCAGCTGCTGTGCACGTAGCTTTTCTGATAGATTCTGTAGAGATTTTTCTACTGGGTTAGGGTAGCTCAACAAAATCCTTCTTTTCAAGTTCGAGTGCTGGGCAGTAGCTTGCATAGCATTGAATGCTCAGCATGGAAGATCTTTTTGGAAGCTAACCTCATTTTAGTTATTTAATCTTATTTTGAGGCCGATGTGCCAATGTTGCATATTTCCTTTAACAAGGGGACTTCGTTTGTAATTAAGCAGGTGAGAAAACTCATTTTGGGTATTATCTACTTTATGCGAATATCTTTTATCGAAATGAATTATATATTTATGATTAAAATCTAAGGCGTGACACAAGTGACCTGACTGGATGTTGTGACCGTAAGCGCTGTCCTTTCCCAGTAAAAACAGAAGGTAAAAACTCCTTACCCTGACCATTCCCGTAGTAGCCGTAATCGCAGTCTGGCCCTAGACACTAGTGGAACACGTGATTTAGGTTGGGTTGGTGATGGTAGGGGAGGTACGATAATAAGCCTTTCTGACAATGATTCTGAATGGGACCCAAGAAACAAAAGTAACAGAAGAGCACAAGACGGCATTCATTGAGGGAACATGGCCATTGTGCCTTTCGGGTGTAACTTCACTGCACTTAGAGCCTTCGAGGAACAGGAGTGGTGACCTGTTACCTTACGCCAAAACTTCGATGCTGGCTCCGGACCCACGGCATACTTCGGTATGATGGTAAGGAAGACAAGAATGACAGATCAGAGTAGAAAGTAAGAGACATAGGGCAGGAAAAGACATTCGCTCTTGTACTGTACTGGGCCTTAGCTACACGGTAGTGACCCGCCCCCTTCTACAGCTCTTCTCTACTATCTCCCAAATCTATTTTCGACATCTTCCTTACCCAGTGGGGAGGTGAAGTAGAGAAAGAGGCCCTCGGGGGGCATTGGATAATAAGTGAATATGGCCTAGAAGGCCTCTAAAGGAGCCTATATCAAAAGTAAGGTGTAATCACCTATAAGAGCATTTCCAGAGGCCTTCGGCTCACAATAATTAGTGGCCATAGAAGGGGCTTCACTCCTAAAATGATGTCGGCTATTAAAAGGTCATCCCTTATTCCATTCCTTCCTCGGGTCAGGAATGGCGGGATGCTAACTTCTTACGACTCCAAACCATACAGTAGTTACATCCGAACAAATGGCTAGCTCCTAACTCGTTAACTACTATAGTATGGAAACCCCCCTAAATCCCCCTTGGCTATGGGGGGGGCTTCTCGGTCTCCTTCCTTCGGGTTGTTACCATTGTTTTCCTTCGGTTTGTTACAGTTGTTTTCTTACAATCAAAACAATAAGAAAAACCAGAGTGTTCCGTAAACTCTAAAAAGGAAGTCCTTCATTGACTTAACTCAAAGCCTCCTTCCTCAGTGCACTTTTAGATAAAAAAAAAAGGTCAACAGCTTCTCATCAAAATGAAATTTGATCAATTGCATGCATTGCATTCACTATAAGAAAACACCTCTTTTTTGGTTAGCTTTCTTCTTTATCCTTAGCTCTATTTTAGGAAGTTTAGGACAATCCCTTTGCTTGCTTGTTGAAATGACGTTGGTGATGAATGAACGCTCATTCAAGCTCATGAAACAATCTATATCTCGATCAGTGAAGTGGGATAGCAGTTACGGTCGTGTCCTAGTGAACCTATGCTAGCCTTGCATTAAGCCCTTTAACGAATGGGAAAGTAGGTGAGATCAAAGGAACACGAGTCTTTTGTTTCGCACAACCTCTCGGGCATAAGAGTAGTACCAAAGGCAGCACCTTCTGCTGATATTTATTAGTAACCTACATTGAAACCTATCAAGGTTGTGATTGATAGATAAAAGGATAAAAGTTTGGCTTGTTAATACGAATATAAGGGCTCAGTACTAAAAAGAATCATTCTTTCCCCCAAAGTCAGTCTGAGAATACCCTAGATTTTGCCAATGCAGCCCACACAGTACGAAAAATTGGTCCACTCCGCAAAGCTAAGTTTTCGGTGTGCTCCCAAGGCCTTCCAAAATCTTTGCCTCCTTTCTCATGCTTGATGGAATAGTTCAATGCCCCTTAAACGAAAAAGAAGATAGCAAAATGCGAGGAATCAAGCCCTTCCCAAATGGGGTTTTCTTGTAACTGGTGCGTTCATAAGGTTTTTCCCGCAGTTTGCAAAACGTTACTAGAAAAAAGGACTATAGCGACGGTTTTCATGCAACTGTTACTAGATTGCAAGACTATAGCGACAGTTTTTAATAACAGTTACAAAAAACTAGACTATAGCGATGGTTTTCAATAACCGTTACTATAAACCGGACTATAGTATAAATATTAGTAGGTGCTTCATTTTATACAAGTGTTGTGCTAGCCAAGTTGGTTTGCGTACGCGCGCGAGAACGCGAGGTCCTGGGTTTAATTCCCAGGAGGAGAAAAAATTGTTGCACGCTGCCACGTGGGCACCACATACACGCCATGCGGGTGACACGCGAGTGCCATATCAGTGCCACGCGGGGGGTGACATGTGGGTGCCACGTCAGCACCACGTGGAGGACACGTGGCCATTACGTCCTACAATGGTGATTTTTCAAAAAAAAAAATATTTGTCTATAGCAATGGTTGTAA
The DNA here is from genome assembly GCF_030253575.1 of Rhododendron vialii. Classification (NCBI taxonomy): domain Eukaryota; kingdom Viridiplantae; phylum Streptophyta; class Magnoliopsida; order Ericales; family Ericaceae; genus Rhododendron; species Rhododendron vialii. The sequence continues at coordinate 26,523,528 of NC_080565.1, read as the reverse complement.
GCGTCACTAAAGAAACCGTCACTAAAAAAAAAATGTACCAATGCTCGTCAAACCCGTCGCAATACCTCTACGGTGACGGATATCTTACAACAGTTTGGCCGACAGTTGGTGAACCGTTGGTATAGCCTTTAGCGACACTTTTTGTGTTCTTTAGTGACGCTTTTGACCATTGCTAGATCTCGATTTTCTTGTCGTGTTCCTAAAAACGCATCCTCTCAATTACAAACGATTTGATTTCCTTTCACTTCCTAAATAGACACTCTAGAAATAAATTTCAACTCAATAATAAGAGATACAAATCAATGTATTTTTGTCATGGGATTTGCCAAATAAAAACTTGACCTTACACAAGCTATCTAGTTATTAGAACACCCATACTATTAAAAAAAATTCAATCCATCACAGTGGCCAGTTTAGTTTAAGGATGTGAATGAAATTGATGAATTAGTAAATCTTCTGTTCAAGAATGATTTATTGTCATCCCTTCCATTTCAAATCATTGGATCATTGTAAACGATAAAATTTTCTCCCATAGAATATTGGAAAGCCAACTACTATTTAGTTGGTTAAAAGTCATTAAACACGCTTTGCACCTCAATCAATTTTTAATGAGTTATTGGTCCATATTTGTTGGAATACATACTCATTGTTCAACTTCCCTCTTAAGAATGTAAGTCATAGCCATTGTTGAGACTATATATAATACTGTAATGGCTCGTTTGGATGAGGTATTAGGTTTGGAGGTATTATGTAAGAAGAAGAGATTGGATAGTAAGAGATATTAGTTAATAAGGGATGACCCACATTAATGTTATATTTATAAAGGGGGGGATTAAATAGTGATTGGTTTGGATGAGGTATTAGAAAGAGGGAATAAAATAGTATAGAAAATTAGAGGCCGCCCCTGTTTTTTAGGTTCGGTTTGAACCCAACCCTGAAATATTTTCCTAAACCTGCACAGGCTCGGTTATTTGCATCCTAACTTTTATACCCTCAATCCAACCACGCTCCTTCAAAACCAGAGCCACGATCTTCCCACAAATTTCATCGAATGCCAATCTCTCTCTCTCTCTCTCTCTCTCTCTCTCTCTCTCTCTCTCTCTCTCTCTCTCTCTCTCCAACGCCAACCCTTTCTCTCCAACAGATCCTTCACAAACTTTCCATACGAAATCGAGTTCGTCGGCCTCTCTCTAATCGCCGATCTCGACCTCTCCAACTTTGAAAACACCAAAATCCTCTTCGCATCCTTCATCGACACTCCCTCAACAGAATCTGTCGTCGGCAACAGCAAGGCTCAGCCCGTCGAGGCAGAGCCGATCACTGGCGAAGTTGTTGGATCTCAGCATCTCCCTTAGTTTTTCCCCGACGAGGATGGAGAGGAAGACTGGTGGTGGAGTCACCGATTGTTTGCGCGCCGGCGCTGGAGGAAGCGGTGGAAGAAGTCGGTGTCGGCAGAGTGCTCTGGCGAGGTAAGGAACTCATGCTGGAAGTTCCAGCACACGATGGCGGCGCTGGTTGTGCTGGTGTTCTCCACTCTGCTTGTTTATATCTTGTTTATATGTATCGTTGTAAATTCCACTAATATATACTTAAGTATTTTATTTGATACTTTAGATAAATTGAAAATATTTCGATTAATTTTACGGAAATGCCTTCTTTTGTGTGGTTACTTTGGATGCTTTGCTGTTGAACTTTCTTGGTTACTGTGGTGGAAATGGTGTCGGAAGAGAGGAAGGATGCTGAAGATTCTGTGAAAAAGAAGTGGAAAAAGATTGATTGTCCGCCGATCTGAACTTGAGGTGAGAGAAGTTTTTGGGTGAATATGTACGAAAGAACAAATCAAAAATAGAATCACTCCAATTTGATTACCTTTTTTGTTTTTTTGTTTTTTTCAATTTTTGTTAGTGTGTGTATTTTCTATGAGAACTATGTATTTTTTCTATGAGTAACTGTGTATTTTTTCTATGAGAATTGAGTGTTTTTCTATGAGAATTGTGTATTGTCCATGAAAACTGTCTATTAGAACCGTGTATTTTCTATGAGAACTATATATTTTTTATAAGAACTGTGTATTTTTCTATTAGAACCATGTATTTTTTATGAGAACTATATATTTTTTTTATGAGAATTGTGTATTTTAGTATATGATAAAACTATGTGAACTGTGTATTTTTCAATTCACATAGTCCAGCTCTCATAATCAGTTCATAAAGCTAATTTTCTATGAGAATAGTCACTTTTCGTAGCCAATTCTCATATAACTGATTATAAAAGTTGGCAGTTCTCATAAAATTGACTATGAGAATTTGCAGTTCTCATAGTCAATTCTTGTCAATTCTCATAGCTCAATTCACATAGCCAGTTCTTCTATGAGAACTGAATAGTTCTCATAGAACTGACTATGAGACTTGACAGTTCACATAGCCAAGGGTATTTTTGTCTGAAATAATATGATTCTGGAATTGTTATTTTCTATGAAAACTGTTATTCTCCATGATAATTATCTATGAGAACTGTCTATGAGAACTATGTTTTTTCTATGAGAATTATATATTTTCTGTGACAACTCCCTATGAAAATTGTGTATTTTATATACGAACTGTATATTTTTTATGAGAACTGTCTATGAAACTGTGTTTTTTTCTATGAGAACTGTCATTGTCCATGATGATTGTTTATGAGAACTGTGTATTTTTCTATGAGAACTATGTATTTTCTATGAGAATTGTGTATTTTAGTATGTGATGAGGCTATTTGAACGGTATATTTTTCAGTTCACATAACCATTTCACATGAGAACTGTATTTTTTATATGAAAACTGTATTTTTTTCTATGAGAACTGTTATTGTCCACGATGATTGTCTATGAAAACTGTTTATGAGAACTGTGTATTTTCTATGAGAATTGTGTATTTTCTGTGAGAACTGTGTATTTTATATAAAAACTGTATATTTTCTATGAGGATTGTGTTTTTTCTATGAAAATTGTGTTTTTTTTCTATAAGAACTATTATTGTCTATGATAATTCTCTATGAGAACTGTGTATTTTAGTGTGTGGTGAGACTATTTGAACTATATATTTTACAGTTCACATAGCCATTTCACATGAGAAATGTCTATGAGAATTTTGTTTTTTTATGAAAATTATGTTTTTTTCTATAAGAATTGTTATTATCCATGATGATTGTCTATGAGAATTGTGTATTTTTCTACGAGATCTATGTATTTTTTTACGAGAACTATGTATTTTAGTGCGTGGTGAGGCGATTTGAATTGTGTATTTTTCAATTCACATAGTTCTCATAGAACTGACTATGAGAATTGGCAATCCAATTCATAGAGCGAATGGTATTTTCTATGAGAATTATGTATTTTCTACGAGAACTATGTATTTTAGTGTGTGGTGATGTGATTTGAATTGTGTATTTTCCAATTCACATAGTTCTCATAGAACTGACTATGAGAATTGGCAGTCCAGTTCACAGAGCCAAGGGTATTTTTGTCTGAAATAATATGTGTCAAAAATTGATTCTATAAATATAAATTTTATTAAAAATGGACAAGTAGACAAAATTAAGAAGAATGGACAAAATAGTAAAAATGTATGAAAAATCAAAAGAAAGGACTAAAATAAAGAAGAAATATATTTGTCAGGACTATTTGAAATCCGAACCTAGAAAATGGGGCTGGCCTAAAAATTCCCCAAAATAGTACGTGGTATGGATGGAGGATAAATAAGGGGTATTAGGAAGGATGGATAATGTAAAAAGCTATCAAATGACTATTTTGCCCTTGTGGAGACCCAAACTTAAATATATATTACTTTATATGTATAATTACAAATATAATTAATCTTTCAAACTTTAAGCCGTAATATTTATTTTTATTAACAAATGTACTAATTTAATAATATTACAAAATGAAAAAAGTCAATTTTACTTTGGAAAAATTCATGTTTTTTATAAAAAAAAAATCTGATTATTTTTATTTTCTTGGAAAAATACATTGTTTGGTAGTTAAAAATGTGTACAACAATTTTGTTAGGTGAATTCACATGTGCCGAACATATTTATTTGGTGAAAATGTGCCTAACTAATATAATAATTATATAAAATAAATAAAATAATGTCATATCGTATTTTAAATGTTTAATAAAAATACTTAATAATGGTTAACGTAGGAAATGTTATCATTTTTTAAAAATGTTTAATAAAACCGAAATTTAAGAATTTTTTAAAAACCAAAATTTATAAAATGAATGGGGAGTAGATGGTAGTTGGAAACATGTGGGTGTTAGTTGAATTCATGTGAGGAGTGGGTTCAACAAATTAATGCCTCCAAATTTTCTATAAATAGCACTCATTTTTCATATCTCATCCCACATCTCATCTTCATTTTCTAAATTCGTAATTTTGTTTTTTTCATCATTTCAATGGCACACCGGACTTGGAGCGAGGAGGAGGAGGATACGTTGTTAACAAACCTTACGAGCCTTGTCGATCAGGAGGTTTGGCAAATCGACAACGGAGGGTTCAAACCTTCCTACTTGGGAGTTCTTACAAATGAGATGCGAGTTTTTTTCCCTCAAGCAGGTATAAACGAAATTCATATTGAAGCAAAGATCAAGAAATGGAAGAGTGATTATCGCATACTAGACGCTATGCTTAGGTGTCTTGGGTTCGGGTGGAATCCAAATGAAAACAAACTAATGGTTGGAAATGAAATTTGGAATGAATTTATCCAAGAAAGTACTCTTAAATTTTTTTTCAATTTTGTAGAAAGTATTAGTTTGTAAATTTTGATAATGTTTTCTACCAATTATATGTAGGATCACAGACATCAGAGACATTTTCGGGACATGCAATTTCCCCATTTTAATCGATGGGCCTATTGCTTTATTTCTGATGAGAACTAGAAGTTTGAAGTTTAAGGTGGGCATTGGAAAAATAAATTGAAAGTTGTGATAGTAAATGGATTGATGAATAAATTTGTAGCCTTCCTAATGTATCTGAAGTATTTAATTTTATGTATGTCTTGTGAAATGAATGGATTTGCCATTTCGTGGGTTCCTAATTTGTTTTATGTATGTGTGTAATGGTGCATTTCTGTTGGTCCTTGTATTGTACCATTGTTTTCAAGTGAAAATGCGATCCACAGATACATGACTAGTCTTTCATACGTTAATTTTGAATTGAATATCCAAACCAATATTTAATCAAGTGATTTATGAAATAAAAAACGTACAACTTACGGAATTTGTACATTTGATAAAGTCTTCCCAACCTAATTCGTCCAAATTCTTAAAATAAAATACCTACAACTTCATTCCGAATCAAACAGATGTGCCAATAAAATACAACATACGAAGCCTAAAAAAAAAGTTACAACAAAGTATGTTGTTAGATTAGTTTGATGTGCCACTTCCAATCACTTGTGGATGTAGAAGCACCGTCACTTGATTGATGTTTGGTTTGAGCGAACTGCATGTCTTGCATGAGCCGATATCTTTCCTCATGAAATGCTAACAATGCTTCTTACGCTTCGTCTAATGTGTTGTACTTTTTCTTCAAGTTCCCCGCGTATCCATTAACTTGGAGTTCCGCGGCCGACCAACTTGTATATATTCCCGATTTACGGCCAACGAAAACCACCAAATACTTATATTTATCTTCACTTGCCATGGAAAAACTATTCGGATACAACAATTACGATATTTCAATGTCAAACAATAGTAAGAGTATGCTTACAAATAAATATGGCTCAGATATATTTGACCGGCACATAGTGCACTACTTGGCTACAAGTTATGTTGCCGAATGGTTATTGAACCGTTGGCCCTCATAACTTGTCCCGCCAAGATAAGTGACTCGCCTTAAATTGTCTCATTTTATGTCATCATGGCCTACATATAATCGACAATTCAACAAAAAATTAGAATGAAAACAGCAGCAACAGTTCAAAAACCGTCAAAACTGTCCACAAACTGCAGTTTTTTATCACTGTGCCAAAACTGCGTTGTCTATAAACTGCAGTTTGGACAAATCAACCTGGACACACAGCAGCACATCACTACAGAAAACCAACTTGGACACAGTACATCTGCCCAACACACAAATTGGAACATAGACAGGAACAACAGCAGTTTGGACCAGCGATAACCCAAAAAAACTGCATTTTGGACACAGCTCGTTTGTGATATCCCCATTCTAGCAGATACCAACCAGCACTATAGATACCTACAGCAAGCAGTCAGGACACAGCAATAACCCCAAAACAGTGCAGTTTGGACACACCATTGGACACAGCTGAAAACTGTAGAGAGAGCTCAGATCATGTAATTTTATTCACAAGGGTGTGCATGGCTGCAACCAATAGTTGCCCCGCCAAGGCACCACATTCATTTACATTCTAAATTTTTCATCATTGCCATATTAGGGTTACCAAAAATTGCACAAAATAGCTAAGAAACCCAAAAACCAGTTCAGAATGGTAAGAGCAGGGTGAAAACTAGAGGGATCACACACAGAAACAACATGGTCAACACTAGACAGATCAGACCAGACAACATTATTGCCACACTTGGACTGCACTTACAATGTCCATTTACATAACTGGATTGATTCATGTATTGCATTGGAGTTATGATAGGGCTCAGATAATGTATTTGTAATCACAAAGGTAGTCATGGCTGCAACTTTTGTTACCCCACCAATGTTTCTACGTTAATCACAACTAATGTATTCATTCATCATTGCCCTATTAATGGCAGTTCAACTGCACCAAATCACACACACACTGCACATGCTCCACAAAGCTGCTAGAAAGTAGACAGAGGCTCAGAAAAATTTCATCACAGCTTTCCATGGGCTCCGACAATATAAATCCATCATAAGGGTACTCATGGCTGCAAGTACCGTTACCCCCACCAAGGTATCTACCTTAAATATGAATTTAATCGTTTCATCATTGCCCAAGTAAGACTCACTTAAGTTACAAAAACCTGTCATGCAAACAAACTTCATATTACATTCCCAAAGATGAACATAATGTATGCATCAAATGTACCAATTTGCCAAGTTTAAGATCATAGTGTATTAGTTCATATATACTTCATACATCCATCATAGGTCATAGTTCATATACATCCTCCATTGTTCATTACACATTGACAAACTTCATAATACATCCCCAAATATTAACAAAAACTATGCATCTGCTATGCATCCAACGTACCATATCCATTTACAAAAGGCAGGAACTGTTCATTAGGAATTAAGAAAAGGCTTCCTAATTAAGGGGACGACAAAAAAGTTATGTCACTACAAAAAAAGTGGGTAAAGTACCATTCTTGCTTATAATGGTACTTTAGCCACTTCAAAAAGGCATTCATTCCTTAATGCCACTAGATGGGACCATACACTTCACCGGCAAGGATGGCCTCCACAAAAGCTTGCCTCTCCTCGGGCTTAGTCCCATAGAAGTCATATACCCTTTCTTCCGCTTGTACGATTACTGCACTGAGCTTGAACTTCTCAGTCAAGGTGATATCAAGCTTTAACAACTCATCTTTCACCATCATGCGTCGGGCGGATAGCTCTTTGTCATAGCCAAAAGAATTGGTCATCTTCTCCATATAGGTAGTGCTTGATTTGAAGAAATTGTCCATGCTCGAATGGATGGACAACTCCGCATCACCCATTCTTGTCCTCTTCCTCTTATTTGGGACTCCGGCATTGGCCGCCGGCATTAACCCACGAGGAGTGGAAGTGGGGAGTGATGCATGAGGTGTGGAAGTTACGGGAGTTGTGGGAGTGTTGGGGAGTTGTTGATCGTAGTCCTCAAATAGGGCATCATAGAAGTCATTGGAGTTGTGTGGCTTCACACTTTCATTAGCAAAATCCGGCCGCGCAATTTCGTCATAATCTTCGGCGGCTGCCCCCGTTGTCCTATCCTTGCCAAATATGGTTTGCCAATCTTCAAAGTACGGGAAAGACTTCCCGTACAAGCCTTGGGCCTTTTTAGTATGGGCCTACATAAATATTTGCAATTTTACTACGAATTCTCATGCCTTATTATTCAATTAAAGCATTGTAATTGAAGATGGGGAATTACCTTTTCATACGCATCCCATATGGGTTACTCCACATCGATGCGTTTGTTGAGAGCATCTCACTCGAAACCACTTAGGCCAGTTATGTCTACAATTCTAGACCATACGGATTTCCAATACCTCACCTTGGAGTCAATGTGGGGGTTTGCCTTAAGGTTGCACCCCGGGAGCACTTTGTGTAACTCCTTCTCCAAGTGGGTGGAGTAACCCGTTTTGAAGCCATTTCACCTCTCCCCCACTTCACTTAGCATGCACATCATTAGTGCATCCTCCTCAATTTTCCTCCAACTCCTACGTTTTGCCTTTGCAGGCCCTTCCACCTCCACTACTTCCACATTGTTACTACCCATATTTGCAAATGCATTTAAAAGTGTGCAACAGTTGTAAAAGTATGACCTTAAATATTACGTTATGAAAAAACACCGGCACATAGAACTGTACGTTGCAAGTTGTTCACAAATAAAAGTTACAATCAAGTTCCAAATAGATTTTTATTACAATGTTTCATATAACAAAACTAAAATACAATCACGGAAGGATGCCCTCCACTTGTGTAACGACCCACTCCATCTTTGTACAATATTGTCCGCTTTGGACGCCCAAAGCCCATAGACTTCCCAGTGAGGTCACCCATCCTTGGATTGCTCCAGGATGAGCACTCTTAACTGTGAAGTTCCTATGCGCTTTGACCTGCCCTCATGGCTTTAAAAGGCCTTGTACAAGTATGATGGATCTTTTCTTATAAATCATGACTTGCCCCCTTCCGTCCGGACGCTTCCTGCAGTACCGCCGGCCACCGAAAAGCGGAGTGTCACAATCTACCCCCCTTAGGGATGCAATGTCCTCGTTGCACAGGCCCAGCAACCTTCCCCTGATGGCCATGGTGTGGCACTTAGTTCTGTACAGCACAATCAGTGTGCTCGTACCAGATTCTAGAGGTGGCCCCCACCATGTAGACCAGAGTTGTGCTCTGATACCATATGTAACGACCCGCTCCATCTTTGTACAATATTGTCCGCTTTAGACGCCCAAAGCCCATAGACTTCCTAGTGAGGTCACCCATCCTTGGATTGCTCCAGGATGAGCACGCTTAACTGTGAAATTCCTATGCGCTTTGGCCCGCCCTCACGGCTTTAAAAGGCCTTGTACAAGTAGGATGAATCTTTTCTTATAAATCATGACTTGCCTCCTTCTGTCCGGACACTTTCTGCAGTACCGCCGGCCACCGGAAAGCGGGGTGTCATAACTTGTCCCCCACCATTGGCTAACCAATGGTTGTACATGGCCGCCGCTAGAGCATCCCTCCCTGCAGTCCACTCATTGGAAATCTCAACGTTAGCAATGTTATCATCAACAGGGACATCGTTCACATGTGCTCGTTCCCACACTGTGTACTCGTGTTCAATGGGATCGTTCGGCATCTCTCTCTTAATTAGGTTATGAAGCAAACAACATGCTGACACGATACGGCATTGAGTCCTTATGAGGTAATAGGAGGGAGATCTCAAAATGGCAAACCGCATCTTGAGAACCCCAAAGCTTCTCTCAATGACATTCCTAGTGGCGGAGTGTTTCATGTTGAAGAACTCCTCTTTGCTTATTGGCATGTGACCTTGCCTCCAAATGTTAATGTGATACCCCTGGCCACGGTATGGTGCTAAAAAACTGTCCCCATTGGTGTAGCCGGCATCAACAAGGTAATAATGTCCTGTAACCAATGGAAGACAACACATTGATGGGTGGATAACTTTAATGGAGTCAAGGTAAACATGAACTTAGGATATGAAACATACCACGGGGAACTCTAAGACCGTGGGGTCTTTCCATGGCCTTTCCAAGGATTCTAGAATATGTGGTCGATCCTTCCCAACCAGACAATACATAGACAAATTTAAGGTCCCGGGTATAAACACCTAAGACATTTGTAGCAATCTCATCCTTCCTCGACCTATATCGTGCCCTGTTAGCGGCCGGGGGATTTACTGGCACATATGTCCCATCCAATGCCCCAAGACAATTCTACCAAATTTGGACAAGAGTATTAACGTAAGTGAATATGGCGAACTAGAGGAAAGCTTTAGAATGAATGAAATAGGAACAATTCAAGAGGACTATACCTGAAATCAATTCCACCTAGTGTCTTGGTAGTTAGCAGGTACAGGGTCTGGCGTCTCTAGGAGCATTCGGTGAAGGCGCAAGACCGCTTGGAGTACAGCATTGAAATGCCTACTTATTGTCTCAGTAAACCTATAGAAATAATATTTGGTACGCCTCTGCTTCGTATGGTGACCGAGGACCCACAAGACTATTGCTACCCTCTCCTCGAGACATACGTTGCATGAGTCACTTAATCCAACACCTCAGACTAACCAACATAATCTCAAAAAAGTATGCCTATTAACCATCACCTGTTCATGGCAGTCCATGTCATTATCCCTTAGAAGTCTATTGATGTTGTTTATGTGCGTCTGGTAAAAGTCTGGATTCGGAGACAACTCCGGACGACGAGGGCGAAACGTGGATGTGATGACCAAGTACAGACGAAAAACACCAATGACAGCATTCATAAAGGCCTGTAATGCCATCAATCCCTCTTGCTCCTCTTCTCCTTTTCTGTTTCCTATTTAATCTTGCCATCCTAAAAAAACACTTACAAGGTTTAGGGTTTTTAATGAAAACCTATTATTTGGATCCTAAAAATAACAATGAATAGACATGACAGCAAACAACCTGTTCACTACAAAAAAAGGAATAGGTAGACATTAAAAAAAACTACTTCACCGGTAGACCAAAAGTAGTGTAGGGTTTTTAATAAACTGTCATCTCCTTATAAATTTAAACATTTCCAATGATATAAACAGTCCTAGGGTATTGCACACGGAAGTTCTAAATCAGAAACACAATATAGATTCAACACAAAAGCCAGCAATCCTACTTGAAATTCATGATTCAAAAGGCAGATAATGTTTCCCAAACACTCAAGCGATTTGGGTAGTTTAATTGTACTCTGACACTCTATGGCTTCAATCTCATCAAAATTTGTCACTAAATTGGTAGATACTGCTTCAAATTAAGTATGTATCACTGGGACATGATTTTCAGAACTGACCCACTATTTGGTTATTTTCCACATATCAAAACTCGAAAATTCCATGATGTCAAGTAATAGACTCACTGTCCTCATATTGAAGAAGCAAACTAGTCATCGTCATCCCGTTGATGACATTGGTAGCTTATCGTGTTCAAAATATAGGTACTACACGAGCAGTTCCATCACTAATTACACTTTGAATTCATTTACTGAACTTCAAAATCAGGGTCATTACTAGGGGCTCTGTAGGGAGGTATTCCCGAGCAAATACATTTAGTTGCCGAACACGTGATGTTTGGGAGCACGTGGTGAATACAACTGGACTTATCTCCGGGCAGTATGAAGAACAACGATATGGAACAATGACATGTGAAGTCCCTGGTCCATGCAGTCTGTTCGGCTAAATAAAGGCCAATGACATGACAAGTCATTGGTGTAAACTATCTGTTCGGCAGATAAGAGACATTTTGATTACATTTGGACCAAGTTACATGTGAAGTCCTTGGTCCAGGTAGTCTGTTCGGCCATGAGACGGCCGAACAAAGAAGAAGCTCCAATCGAGAGTAGGAGCAGAGGGAATACTCTGAAAGATTCCAGAGTAGTCATGTCCCATAAAGGGATAAGATCCCAAGAATATAGGATCTGAGAAAGATACCCAACGAGTATGGGATGTTCAGCTCATTATGGAAAAGAATCCAAAGAGGACTCTTTTCTTAGTAAACTGATAAAGGAAATAAGAATCCTTGATATCCTGGGTTTCCTATACGAGTTGGGAATCCTAGGGCAACAGGAATGCTTGGACAGCAAGCATCCATAAATCTATAAATACGAGGTAAACTTAGAGAAAAAGGTAGGCAATACTTTGCATTCTTGCTTTCCTACTGATAATTAGGGTTTAATTGCTAGTACGTGATACTAACAAAGGCATCGGAGGGCCTTTGCCACGAGAGGCAGAGGTGCACTCACCCCCTGTCTATTTTGCAGATTAGGGTTTCGACGACGAATTAAGGTTCCGGTGAAGAGGCACGAGAAAGTCGTTGCAATCTAGTTGATCAGAAGGCATCAATTGTTTTCATCCCCCTACAATTGGCGCCGTCTATGGGAAACGAACGAGTTCCCTTTTGAAAAATAAGAATGATGGAAGAAGATCCAGCTACACCATTTAGTCCGAAGGACCAGTTGGGTGGGGGAAGAGATAAATCCCCACCAGGCGCACTGAGAAAGCCTACTGGTAGACATGACAGAGGTAGCTCCAAAGAAAAAGGAGACAAAACTGCTACTGGCTCTACGAGAAGGAGTAGGTCACATCGAAGGGATGAGTCAGACATCCGTTCAAGAAGTATACACGATGACAATGATCTCCTAGATAGAAAGAGAGGAGAAATCGACGAGTATGCTCGTTTGATTAAGAAACGAGAGTATGAGATACAGGAGTTGCAGCGGATACGAGAGCACCCAGAAGATTCTGGACTCTCTCGTAGGCATTCCCCAAGAGATGGAAGGACATTGGTAGTCCATAAGCAGACCCATTCTCGAAGAAGAAGGAGCAGAAGTCCTGTTATAGGGCGTTATGAGGCTTCTCCACGAAAAAGGGGAAGAAGAAGTAAAAGCCGAACACCCGAGAGAAAGGCTTCTTCATGAAAAGGGAGGAGCAGAGACAGAAGTTCCACCCCCGAAGAGGAGGGAACTAGAAAGCATCATCGAGAGAGGTACGAGAGACCTGATGCTGATTGGGTCAAGGCTTCGGCCCACAAGTCAAAGGAGTAAGAGGATTGGACAGTAACTGCACGAGAAGCAGCACGCAGGGCCCTGAGTAATATTGCAGCCTCCCCCTTTACAAAAAGGCTACAAGAAGCGAGATTGCCGAGCAGAGTGAAGCACGGTGCGTTCGTACTTTATGAGACAAATACAGATCCCGTGGCTCACATACAGCATTATCAACAGGCCATGTTTATGCATGAAGGGGATGATTCCATCTTGTGCAAGATGTTTCCCTCCAGTCTTGGAGAGGTGGCTTTATCCTGGTTTCATAAGTTGGCCCCACGATCCATACGAGGATGGAGGCAGTTGGCAGAGGAATTCACTGCTCGGTTCTTAACGAGCAGAAAAGCCCCAAAGACTTTTGAGAGTCTTTCCACCATGAAGCAGGAGGAGAACGAGCAGATCAGGGATTATGCAAAGAAGTACTGGGAAACTTTCAACGAGATTGAAAGTTGCAGTGAAGAGTATGCAATTGCTACGTTCAAAACTGGTTTGCCTGTTCGGGGAGAGCTGCGCCGTTCATTGAATAAACATCCGGTAGCCACCTTGGCTAAACTGATGGAACGGATAGAGCAACACGCCAGAATGGAGGATGACATACTTCGTGAGGATGGCAGGACGGTTGCCGAACAGCCGAAGGCACCTGCCAAAAAAGTGGATAAGCCAGAGCCCAAGACTTATAAAAACAGAAGGGAGTACGGGCAGGCTAAGAAAGAGCTGTAGGTGGATAAATTCAAGTAGTGCTTTGAACAGCACTGGAATGCAGCGGCTCCACGTGCCTCTTGAACGTAACCCTAACTCGTCAGAAAAACCCTTATCCTGCAAAACAAACAAGGAGTGAGCGCACCTTTGCCTCTCGTGGCAAAGGCCCTCCGATGCCTTTGTTAGTATCACGTACTAGCAATCAAACCCTAATTATCAGTAGGAAAGCAATAGAATGCAGTGTATTGCGTACCTTTTACCTCTAGGCTTGCTCTGTTTATATAGACATTCGGATGCTTGGTGCCCAAGCATCCCTATTGCCATAGGATTCCCAACTCGTATAGGAAACCCAGGATATCAAGGATTCTCGTTTCCTTTATCAATTTATGGAAAAGAGTCCTTTTAGGATTCTTTTCCATTACTGACCGAACATCCCATTCTTATTGGGTATCTTTCTCAGACCCTATATTCTCGGGATCTTATTCCTTAACGGAATACCACTGTTTCTGGACTCTTCCGGAATGTTCCCTCAAATAGTACTTCTCTCTCTGTTCGGCCATCTCATGGCCGAACAGATGGCCTGGACCAATTACCTCACGTGTTACTGGTCCTAAGGAAACAATTTGAACCATATCCTTTGTAAGGAACTCTCCACTTGTTCGGCTCTCTCTTGCCGAACAAGTTTCTATGAATAGTGGCATCTCATGTCATTTTCCTTGTATCTGGTCCAATAACATCTCATGTTATTGTACCGAGAATCGTACAACCTCTCTGGACCATTGACTTCTCATATCAGTGGTCCACAGTGCGTTGACCCTTTGTTGACCGTGCTCGGGCTCATTTTGCACCTGTTCGGGAATACCTCCCTACAATTGCTCCCCAGCTTTGCTCGTTTATATTTTACTCAGATGACGAGTAAAGCTTTTAACCGAACAAATTCACTTTGTTTCTGCACCCTATTTCACATATTGGTGCAATGTTTCATCACTTTGCTTAAAAAATCATCTTTTCTTGTGGCCGTCACAGGCTTTTAGCCCTAACCTTTACACGCGTCGATCATCGTATTGCGTTTCATTAAATACGAACAGACGTGTTTATGGGAAAACGGAACGCTCAAACGGCGTCTGGGATGACGTTTCACGTACGCCACCCACTTTTGGGGTATTTTTGGGTTTTCGTCCCATTTTCAAAAATCTCAATCTCTTTCTTAGACTTCCTCAGCAGAAAGAGGCGATTTCAAGGTTTACCCGCCATTGAAGCTCTGTTCATCATTTCAAAACCTCCTCCTTTCTGCTTTTAGGGATTCAATCGACTATTTGTCGTAAGTCATCATTCCTCTCCTTACTGCTCTTTTTCTCTTGGTAGATTGTTCAAAATCTTTCGTTAGGGTTTCATCGTCCCCTTTCTTTATACTTCAAAAATCCCCAAAAGGTTTTCTGTTGATGGGGAGATTTCGTAGACATTGTAATACTCCTCAGACCATGGCTAGTTTTAGATCTCGATATGGGATTCCTGACAACGTAGCTACTGTTTTGGCTCCTGAGGATGCCATTCGTGAAAGCTTCGATTTTGACACCCTTCATATTCCAGTAGTAGCCGTCGTTGAAGGCGGAGTTAGGTTTCCCCTAGCCCCTCTGCTCCGCCAAGTCTTAGCATATTACAGGCTTTCGCCAATGCAGGTTTCTGCTAATTTCTTCAGGGTAGTTATGGGCATAAATACCTTAAACCAAATGTTAGGGACTTCGCTAGGCCTGTATGATATTCACCATCTATACAGTATTTCTAGAACTGGGGATGCCCTTACTTATTATCTAAAAAGTAGGGATTCTAGAAAAAAGCTAGTCCTTGAACTCCCTGACTCTGCTCGAGGGGATGATGATGACTTCCTGATTGTCACGGGCAACTTCGAACCCAGAGATGAGGACGGCCAAGTGATTGGTTTTCACGCTCCTCATGTATTCGGGAGCCCACGTTAGTGCTTTCCCCTAATTTCAAATCCTTGTCCTTTTTCATAGGAAAAGCTTTTTCATGCTTTCTAATTATTTATGCTTTGCTCGGCTGCAGCTTCGAACATTAACCGGGGTTATAATATCATAACCCCTCAAGTGCACGTAGCTGATATCAAGCGAGCACTTGCTTTCAACGGCGAAGGGACTTACCTTGCTGGCCGAGCAAGAGCGGCTCAGGTTCTGCTGAGTTACAAAGCGTCATACGGGGGGTTTATTGATCGGCGTACCCGAGCAGCTGATACCCCTGCAATAGCTGGCCCTTCAAGACCAGTTCCCGAACAAGAAGAAAGGCGTTCTCGGACACCTCCGATCTCTGACGAACCAATCCATCTTGCTGAGGAAGCCTCCAGTTCGACATCCAACTCGTCTTCCAGCGGCCGTACCTTCTCAACTTCAGAGATGAACCGGCCGATTGACTTGGGCAGCCTCCTCACCATTCCTGGTCGAGGTCGTGGTCGGGGCCAAAGTGTTCAAGGTCGTGGTCGTCGCCCTCAAACGCAAACAGATGCTCCCCCAGGATTTTCCCTTGAAGAGATTGAAGCCCTTCACCGTGAGAAACGTCAACGAGTGGAGGAAACTCAAGAAAGACCCCCTACATCCTCCTCATCACCTGCTCCCCTCTGGGCTCCTCCATTCTCACACGGGAACCGAGCTATCACTGCTCGGGACAGTGTTGAGTCAGAAGGCACTGCCCTTGCCTTGTCTCAAGCTTTTCTTCTGCCAGGAGATATGCAGAAGGAGGTGGCGAGCTCGCCTGACAACCTTCTAAGCTCATTCATGTCTCACAATGCCAAGGTAAAATTTCTTTTTGTGATCATAGTGTACACAGAACTTTAACAGTTATGTTTATCACAATTGTTTTGAATGTTTCCAGGTGATGCAAAAAATGGTGGCCATGGCTCAAAAACTTAGCCAATTAGAGCCCCAACGAGCAAAACTTGTCAGTGAAAACTCCAAGCTCCAACGTACCATCATCAGGCTTGAGAGAGAAAGGAACCAGGCCCAGGGGGTTGCAGATGGCCTGAAAGGACAGTTGAAGGGGACTGAGGACAGTCTTGCCCAGACTTTGAAGGAGCTCGAGACGTCCCAGAATGAAGCCAAGGCTGCCTTTGAAAAGGGATATAACGAAGGAATCAAAGTTGCCACAGAGAGCTACACAAACCAGATGCCTGGAATTCAGGATCAAGTTTGGGTGGCGTCTTGGAGGGCCTGCCTTGAAAAAGCAGAGATTCCTGAGGCATCTCCACTTTGGACCAACATTGAGCTTCCAAGCGCAGCAGCTGGTGATCAGGAGGAAATTGTTGAAGAGGGAGATGAAGAACAGGTTTTGCAGACAGCGGAGCCTCCTGTTACCGAAGTGGAGCCTCAGAGTGATATGACCAACTCTGGCCAAAAGGAAGTCAGTGATGGTCAACGTGGAGAGGAAATTGCCACTGATGATGTGATTGCACCAGTAGCTCCTGTAATTGCTCCTTCTTCTGTGTAAGATCTCACTGAAGATGAATGAGCTCTGCCTTTCTTTATATCTGTGTTTTGTGAAAAGTTTAAGTATTTCGTACTTATGTAAGTTGTTTCGTACTTTAAATCGGCTAAAGTGTCACGTACTTTATGCATATATTCGTATGCTTTCCAAGTTTGTGCATATTTTCGTATGCTGTGGACTGTTTGTGCATATATTCGTATGCTTGTAGGCATGTATTCGTATGCAATGTTAAGTTTCTCGTACTTGGATATTTCATGGCTTAAATTCCAAACAAGTGTTCTCACACTCTAAGTGTCACGTACTTAGAACATCACACAAGTGTTCCGTACTTGCGTTTGCGTTCAAGTGTCTCGTACTTAAAAGTTGATAAGCAGTGATTAATGTTTCACGTACTTAAACTTGAGTTTAAGTTTCACGTACTTAAACTTTTGTGTTAAGTTTCACGTACTTAAATGGATATCCTATACCCTGCTCCCCAATACGAATGAGGGAATTTTACTTTGTAATTCGTATTTAAAACAAATACCAGAAACAACAATAGTTATAAAAAAAGGCGACTTTATTCATAAGCTATAGAGCTCAAGAGGGCGTTATTCGTACCCCGTGCAGCTAAAATAACAGAACTAGAACATAAGAGAGTTTTATTCGTAACTCTCACACAATCACGATGTGCAAAAATAAAAATTTATTCATATAAAAAACTTTCTCAGATTATGGACATTCCAAGGTCTTGGCACTGGGTTCCCGTCCAAGTCCGCCAATCGATAAGCCCCAATGCCCGCGATTTCTGTAACTCGATATGGGCCTTCCCAATTTGCCCCTAGCTTTCCCTCATTAGCCACTTTAGTATTGCCGAGCACTTTTCGTAGCACAAGGTCTCCAACACCAAACTCTCGTGGGTGTACATTCTTGTTATAACTTTTGATGAGCTGCTCTTGGTATGAGGCCAAGTGCACCAAGGCCCGTTCTCGTCGTTCCTCGGCAAAGTCTAACTCAATCTCCAAGGCTCTGTCATTTCCTCCACTTTCAACCAAAGTGGTCCTGTTGGTCGGCAGACCTATTTCCAATGGAATAACAGCCTCCGTCCCGTATGCCAATGAATAGGGGGTCTCTCCCGTAGACCTCCTAGGCGTTGTTCGGTATGCCCATAGGACCAATGGCAATTCATCGGGCCATTTCCCCTTTGCTTTATCCAAACGTTTCTTAATCCCATCAAGGATCGTTTTATTCGAAGCCTCTGCTTGTCCGTTGCTTTGAGGGTAGGCTGGAGTCGAGTAATAATTTCTTATCCCATACTGGGCACAGAAAGTTTTGAATTTCTTCTGAAATTGCGACCCATTGTCTGTAATCAACGAATAGGGTACCCCAAAGCGAGTTATGATGCTTTTCCACACAAACCTTTCTATCATAGGTTCAGTAATCTTGGCCAACGGCTCAGCCTCAATCCATTTAGTGAAGTAATCTGTTGCAACTAATAGGAATTTTCGATTCCCAGTTACTTTGTGTAGTGGACCCACTATGTCCATTCCCCATTGAGCAAACGGCCAGGGACTTGTCAGCGGCACCAGGTCCTCGGCTGGTGTTCGAATCATTGGTGAAAACTTCTGACACTTCTCACAAATTTTTACGTACACCTTAGCATCTTCTTGCATGTACGGCCACCAATACCCTTGGGTGATTGCTCGGTGGGCTATGGACCGACCACCAGCATGGCTTCCACAAGTCCCCTCGTGAATTTCGTGGAGGAACTTTTGCACCATCTCAGGATGCACACAAAGCAAGTAGGGTCCTGTAAAAGACTTCCTATATAGTTTTCCCTGTGGGGATAACCAGAACCGAGCAGATTTGGTCCTGATTTTATGTGCCTCCTTTTTGTCCAAAGGGAGTACTTCATCTCGTAAAAACTCCACTATTGGGTCCATCCAACTTGGTCCTTGGTTCACGTCCAAGACCATCTCTACACTTCTGCCAATGCTCGGCTCAACCAAATACTCTACGGCTATTTTTCTTTTAAACTCAGATGGCACAGCTGCGGCTAACCATGCCAATGAATCTGCATGAGCATTCTTCCCAGAACTTATCTGTTCAATATACACCCTTTCGAAGGTATCAAGTAGATCTCTGGTCACCTGTACATATGCCGCCATCTTCTCGCTCCGGGTTTCATATTGCCCGGACAGTTGATGGACCACGAGCTGTGAATCAGAATACACCCTAACTCGTTCGGCTTTTAGGGTTTTTGCACTTCTCAAACCAGCTAAGAGTGCCTCATACTCTGCCACATTGTTTGATGCATTGAACCCTAGCCGAACAGATAATTCTAACATTGACCCTTCAGGGGGTAAAAGCACAACTCCAATACCTGAACCGGTGTTGCAAGCTGACCCATCAACAAACAGCTTCCATTCCAGGGGATCTTGTTCGGCTAACGCCTGTTTCTTCGTTACAGGAGACTTTGCTTCACACTCCTTTCTCGTAGGAGGCAGAGGTGCAACCGTAGGTGAGAACTCTGCCACAAAATCTGCCAACACCTGGCCTTTGATCGCTGTGCGCGGCTGATAGTCGATTTCATATTGGCTCAACTCAACGGACCAAGTTGAGATCCTTCCCGAGAAATCTGCCTTTCGGAGCAGTGATTTTAATGGGAACTCGGTGTAGACCACAACTTTATGGCTCTGGAAATAATGTGGCAATTTTCTAGTTGCTGTCCTTAGTGCTAGGACCAATTTCTCGAGGGGCAAATACCTTGTTTCGGCATCTAACAAAGTTTTGCTCACATAATAAACTGGGATTTGCTCGGATCCCTTATCTCTTAAAAGTACTGCACTTACAGCATGCTCAAAAACAGCTAAGTATAAAATCAGAGACTCACCTGTTTCTGGAGTCGAAAGAAGGGGAGGAGAGGCCAAATATCCCTTTAGATCCTGAAAGGCTTGTTCACATTCTGCTCCCCATTCGAACCCTTCCCTTTTCTTCAATAACTGAAAGAAAGGTCTGCACTTGTCACTTGATCGGCTAATAAATCGATTAAGAGCTGCTGCCATCCCAGTTAATCGTTGGACTTCTTTCGTTGTCCGAGGACTTTCCAGATTCTGTAAGGCTTTTATCTGGTCGGGATTTGCCTCTATTCCCCTTATAGTTACAAGATGGCCCAAAAACTTTTCAGAGCCGACTCCAAACGCACACTTCGAGGCGTTGAGTTTCAACTTGTATTTTCTCAAAATCTCGAAAGCTTCTCTCAAATCTGCAATATGGCCTTGCCCAGATTTACTCTTTACCACCATGTCATCTATGTAGACCTCCATAGTTTTGCCGAGCAATTTTCTAAACATGATGGTCGCCAGTCTCTGATATGTTGCCCCTGCATTCTTCAATCCAAAAGGCATGACATTATAACAGTACAACCCTCGTGGTGTAATAAAAGACGTCTTCTCCTGATCTGGCCCAAACATTGCAATTTGATGGTATCCTCGATATGCATCGAGAAAACTCATCCGTCCATATCCCGCTGTTGCATCAACCAACTGGTCAATCCTTGGAAGAGGAAAACTGTCTTTAGGACACGCCTTGTTTAAATCTGTGAAGTCAACACATACGCGCCATTTTCCGTTCTTTTTCTTGACGACAACAGTATTTGATAGCCACTCTGGATAATAAACTTCCCTTATTGCCTTGGCTTCCAACAAGTGATCCACTTCTTCGATTACAGCGTCAACGTGCTGTACGGCTGCCCTTCGTTTCTTTTGAATGACCGGTTTATGCTGTGGATCTATATTCAAGTGATGGCAAATAACATCTGCATTTACCCCAGGCATCTCCTCTGGTGTCCAAGCAAATACATCGATATAAGTTTTCAAAAAACTAATCAGTTCGTTTTCTTCCTCTTCTGGCAGTGATTCCCCAATTAGAAAATACCTATCTGGATCAGTCTCGTTGATCTGTGTTTTCTTCAAATCCTCAACCACCCTCTCAGTTGGGTCTTTTCCGATATCCTCAATGGTCGGCAGATCCGGAGTTTCCACAGTATTAATATGGTGGGCATTATGGACTCTTTTAATGATGGATACCAAACATTGTTGAGCTATCTTTTGGTTACCTTTGATGTGCTCAATCCCATTAGACCCTGGGAACTTTACCATCTGATGGAAAGTTGAAGAGACTGCCCTCATCTTGTGCAACCATGTCCTTCCTATAATCACGTTATAGGAAGACGGTACATCCACCACCAAGAAGTCGGTTCGTAGCACCACTGTCCCAGCCCGAACAGGCAGAGTTACTTTGCCTAACGGGCAAACTGCTCCTGCTCCAAATCCAACCAATGGAGTTGCTGATTGTACCAAATCTTCTTGTGTGAGCCCCAGTTTCTTGAACGCATCGTAGTATAGCACTTCGGTGCAACTCCCTGAATCTACCAGGATTCTCTCCATATCATATTCCCCAACTCGTAGGGTTATGACCAAAGCATCATTGTGAGGTACCTGGACTCCTCCCAGATCTTCATCAGTAAAAACTATGCCCTCGTTGCTTGCCCCTTCGTTGCGACCTCTTTTCTTCCCCAACTGCATTACATGCTGGTCATGTTTCACTCGTCTCTGAAGCAATCTCACCTCATTTCTCGTATAAGGTTCGGCCAATCCATGTATCATATGGATTATCCCTTTTGGATTTTGTTCGTAATCCAATTCCATTGCCTTGTCTTTATCCTTGGAATCCTCTTGGATAAATTCTTTGAGGTAACCTCGTGAGACCAAATCATCAAGATGTCGTTTAAACATCTCACAGTCCTCTGTCATGTGACCCCAATCCTTATGGTAACTGCAGTGTTGGTTCGTAGCACGTTTTGCATCTTTATTCCCACCAAGAGTTGGGGGCCATTTGAAGTATGGTTGATTCTTTATTCGATAAAGAATCCTGTAAATGGGCTCTTTCCAAACCGTGTTTATTGAAAAGAATGACTTGGGATCCGGGGCTTGTTTATCCTTGTACTGCTCTTTCTTCGCCTGCCCATAATCTTTCCTTTCATGATAGGTTTTGGGCTCTGGCTTGTCAGCTTTCTTTGTAGGCCCCTTTACTTGCTCGGCGGCCAACTTTCCATCCTCTCGTAGGATGTCATCCTCGTTCCTGGCATGTTGCTCAATCCTCTCCATTAATTTTGCCAATGTCTGCACGGGACTCATGTTTAGAGACTTACGCAGTTCCCCCCGAACAGGTAAACCCGTTTTGAACGTGGCTATTGCGTACTCTTCACTACATCCTTCAATTTCGTTGAAGGTCTCCCAGTACTTCTTTGCATAAGTCCTGATTGGCTCGTCCTCTCCTTGTTTCATAAAAGAAAGACTCTCAAAGGTTTTGGGAGCTTTCCTGCTCGTCAAGAACCGTGCAGTGAATTCCTCGGCCAATTGCACCCATGTTCGGATGGAGCGTGAGCCCAATTTGTGGAACCAGGACAGAGCAACCTTCCCCAAACTCGACGGGAACATCTTGCACATAATTGCATCATCCCCTTCATGCATAAACATTGCTTGCTGATAATGCTGTATATGGGCCACAGGATCAGTATCTGTCTCATAGAGGATGAATGTCCCGTGCTTTACCCTGGTCGGCAATCTAGCCTCCTGTAACTTTTTTGCAAAAGGGGAGGATGCTATATTCTGCAGTGCTCTCCGTGCTGCTTCCCGTGCAGTCATGGCTTCATCCTCTGGTCCTTTCTTGGATCTAGTTCGTTCCCAATCGGAATCAGGTCTCTCGTACCTGTCCCTATGATGTTTTCTACTCCCTTCTTCTTCGGGGGTAGAACTCCGACCTCTGCTTCTCCTCTTTCTTGGAGATACCCTCCTTCGCTCGGGTGTTTGGATCCTGCTCCTCCCTTTTCGTGGAGAAGTTTTACGTCGCCTCGGGGTCAGACTTCTGCTTCTGCTCCTCCTTCCTCGTGAAGGAGCCTTTTGGTACTGTACCAAAGCGTATTCACTGCCTCTAGAATTTCTTCGAGATAGTCCAGAGTCCTCCGGATGTTCTCTGATTCTCTCTAGTTCTCTGATTTTATGTTCTCGTTTTTTGATCAAACGAGCATACTCCTCAATTTCTCGTCTCTTTTTATCAAGAACGTCTTCGCTACGGAATACACTTCTGGAGTGTGCAATCGATTCATCCCCTCGATGGGATTTAGTCCTTCTCGTGGACTTTGATGCCGTCTCTCCATCTCTATTTCTAGAGTTGCCGTGGATAGTAAGGGGGTGGCCCTTACTTGTGGTCCTTTTGTGTCCTCCGTCGGGCTTTCTCGGAGCCCCGGGTGGAGACTTATCCCCTCCTCCAATTAACACATCCTTTGGGTCGCGTGGCGTTGCTGGCTCTACTTCCACCATGGTCGTATTTCAAAGGGAACTCTTTCGTTTCCCACAGACGGCGCCAATTGTAGGTGGATAAATTCAAGTAGTGCTTTGAACAGCACTGGAATGCAGCGGCTCCACGTGCCTCTTGAACGTAACCCTAACTCGTCAGAAAAACCCTTATCCTGCAAAACAAACAAGGAGTGAGCGCACCTTTGCCTCTCGTGGCAAAGGCCCTCCGATGCCTTTGTTAGTATCACGTACTAGCAATCAAACCCTAATTATCAGTAGGAAAGCAATAGAATGCAGTGTATTGCGTACCTTTTACCTCTAGGCTTGCTCTGTTTATATAGACATTCGGATGCTTGGTGCCCAAGCATCCCTATTGCCATAGGATTCCCAACTCGTATAGGAAACCCAAGATATCAAGGATTCTCGTTTCCTTTATCAATTTATGGAAAAGAGTCCTTTTAGGATTCTTTTCCATTACTGACCGAACATCCCATTCTTATTGGGTATCTTTCTCAGACCCTATATTCTCGGGATCTTATTCCTTAACGGAATACCACTGTTTCTGGACTCTTCCGGAATGTTCCCTCAAATAGTACTTCTCTCTCTGTTCGGTCATCTCATGGCCGAACAGATGGCCTGGACCAATTACCTCACGTGTTACTGGTCCTAAGGAAACAATTTGAACCATATCCTTTGTAAGGAACTCTCCACTTGTTCGGCTCTCTCTTGCCGAACAAGTTTCTATGAATAGTGGCATCTCATGTCATTTTCCTTGTATCTGGTCCAATAACATCTCATGTTATTGTACCGAGAATCGTACAACCTCTCTGGACCATTGACTTCTCATATCAGTGGTCCACAGTGCGTTGACCCTTTGTTGACCGTGCTCGGGCTCATTTTGCACCTGTTCGGGAATACCTCCCTACAAGAGCCATACAAGGACAAGCAAGCTCCTGACCCCAAGTCCTTCTTTTCTATCACTACGGTTTGGAAGGAGCCAATTTACAGGATTCTTTATCGAATAAAGAATCAGCCATATTTTAAATGGCCCCCAAGTCTAGGCGGAGACAAAGATGCAAAACGTGCTACGAATCAGCACTGCAGTTATCACAAAGATTGGGGCCATATGACCGAGGACTGTGAGATATACAAGAGGCACCTTGATGATTTGGTCTTTCGGGGCTATCTCAAGGAGTTTATCCAGGAGGACCCTAAAGAGAAAGGGAAGGTTATGGAGCTGGGTTACGAGCAAAACCCTAAAGACGTGATCCATATGATACATGGGTTGGCTGCACCTTATACGAGGAGTGAGGTGAGACTGTTGCAAAGACAGGTCAAACACGATCAGCACGTGATGCGATTGGGAAACAAGAGAGGGCGAGAGACTGATGTATGCAATGAGAGCTTGGCATTCAGTGATGATGACTTGAGGGAGGTCCAAATACCCCACAACGATGCATTGGTCGTAACCCTACGAGTTGGGGAATATGACATCGAGAGAATTCTAGTGGACTCGGGGAGTTGTACAGAGGTATTGTACTATGATGCATTCAAGAAGCTGGGCCTGGCCCAATCAGACTTAGAACAGTCAACAACACCTCTTATTGGGTTCGGTGCAGGAGCAGTCTGGCCCCTTGGAAAGGTAACGTTACCTGTTCGGGCTGGATCAGTGGTGTTGAGAACAGATTTTCTGGTGGTCGATGTCCCATCTTCCTATAACGCGATTATAGGGAGGACGTGGTTGCACAAGATGAGAGCAGTCTCCTCGACTTATCACCAGATGGTGAAATTCCCAGGTTCAAATGGGATTGAAGTCCTTAAAGGCAATCAGAAAGTGGCTCAACAGTGTTTGATCTCCATCATCAAAACAGCCCCAAAGGTCCACCATGTTCATACGTTGGAAGCACCAGATCAACCAACTATCGAGGATGTTGGAAGAAGCCTGGATGAAAAAGTGGTTGAAGGATTGGAGAAGATTCAGATCAATGAGACTGATCCTGAAAGATATTTTTTAATTGGGGAATCACTACCAGCAAACGAAAAGGCTGAGTCGATAAGATTTCTAAAAGAGTATATTGATGTTTTTGCATGGGTGCCAAAGGAAATGCCCGGGGTGGATGCAGATGTGATCTGTTATCATTTAAACATTGACCCTCAACATAAGCCGATCATTCAGAAAAAAAGAAGGGCAGCCGTGCAGCATGTAAATGCAGTGATTGAGGAGGTCGATCGTTTACTGGAGGCCAAGGCAATACGTGAAGTCTATTACCCAGAGTGGTTATCCAACACTGTTGTGGTAAAGAAGAAGAATGGGAAGTGGCGTGTCTGCTTGGACTTCACAGACCTGAACAAAGCGTGTCCTAAGGACAGTTTTCCTTTGCCCAGGATTGACCAATTGGTTGATGCAACCTCTGGTTACGAGCGAATGAGTTTTCTCGATGCATATCGAGGATATCATCAGATTGCTATGTTTGAACCTGATCAAGAGAAGACTTCGTTCATCACACCACGAAGGTTATACTGTTACAGTGTCATGCCGTTTGGGCTGAGGAATGCTGGGGCTACATACCAAAGACTTGCAACCATTATGTTCAAGAAGCTCATTGGGAAAACTTTGGAAGTTTACATAGATGATATGGTGGTAAAGAGTCGAGAAAAAGGAGGGCATATTACTGACTTAAAAGAAGTGTTCTAAATCCTGAGGAAGTATAAACTAAAACTCAACGCCTCGAAGTGTGCGTTTGGAGTTGGTTCAGGAAAATTCCTGGGCCATTTGGTAACTATGAGAGGGATAGAGGCAAATCCCGATCAGATTGATGCCTTACAGAGACTACAGAGTCCTAAAACTACCAAGGAAGTCCAGAGGCTGACTGGAATGGCAGCGGCACTTAACAGATTCATCAGCAGGTCAAGCAACAAATGCAGACCCTTTTTTCAGCTATTGAAAAAGAGGGAGGGATTTGAATGGGGAGCAGAATGTGAGCAAGCTTTCCAGAACCTGAAGAAGTACCTAGCCGAGCCCCCACTGTTGTCAACTCCACAGCCTGGTGAGTCTTTAATTCTGTACTTAGCTGTTTCCGAGCATGCAGTAAGTGCAGTTCTATTGAGGGATTTGGGGATCGAGCAAATCCCTATTTATTATGTTAGCAAGACATTGTTGGATGCAGAGACGAGATATCTGCCTTTAGAAAAACTTGTCCTGGCACTTAGGACAGCCACAAGGAAATTGCCACATTACTTCCAAAGCCATAAAGTTGTAGTATATACTGAGTATCCATTAAAATCACTGCTTCGAAAGGCAGACTTTTCGGGAAGGATCTCGACATGGTCTGTGGAGTTAAGCCAGTACGATCTCGAATATCAGCCACGCACAGCAATCAAGGGCCAAGTATTGGCATATTTTGTGCCAGAATTTTCACCCACTATGGCTCCCCTACCTCCTACGAGAAAGGAACAGGTGACAAAGACATCATCCATGAAGGATCAACCTGCAGCCGAACAGGATCCCACGGAGTGGAAGCTATTCGTTGACGGATCAGCATGTAATACTGGTTCTGGAATTGGGGTTGTCCTTTTTCCTCCCAAAGGAGTTCTGATTGAACTATCTGTTCGGCTTGGATTCAGTGCATCGAATAATGTGGCTGAATATGAGGCACTCTTGGCTGGATTAAGAAGTGCAAAGACCCTTAAAGCAGAACGGGTCAGGGTGTATTGTGGTTCCCAGCTTGTTGTGAATCAGCTGTCCGGCGAGTACGAGACTCGAAATGAAAAGATGGTGGCTTACGTGCAGGCAGCCAAGGACCTGCTTGATACCTTCGAGAGGGTATATATTGAGCAAATAAGTTCAAGATAGAATGCTCATGCAGATTCCTTAGCTTGGTTGGCTGCAGCTGTACCAACTGAGTTCAAAAGAAGGGTGGCAGTAGAATACCTAAATGAGCCGAGCATTGGGAGGAGTGTAGACTTGGTCTTGGACGTGAATCAAGGACCAAGTTGGATGGACCCAATCATGGAGTTCTTACGAGACGAGATACTCCCTTCTGACAAAAAGGAGGCCCACAAGATAAGGGTCAAATCTGCTAGGTTTTGGTTGTCCCCAGAGGGAAAATTGTACAGGAAATCCTTTACAGGCCCATATTTACTATGTGTACATCCTGAGATGGTACAAAAGTTCCTTCATGAAATCCACGAGGGAACATGTGGGAGCCATGCTGGAGGCAGATCTATTGCCCACCGAGCAATTACTCAAGGCTACTGGTGGCCACACATGCAAGAAGATGCAAAGGTGTATGTAAAGATTTGTGAGAAGTGTCAAAAGTTCTCACCAATGATTCGAACACCCGCCGAAGATCTGGTGCCTTTGACAAGTCCCTGGCCTTTTGCTCAATGGGGGATGGATATCGTGGGTCCATTGCACAAAGCAACTGGAATCGAAAATTCCTGCTTGTAGCAACTGATTATTTTACAAAGTGGATTGAGGCAGAACCACTGGCCAAAATCACTGAGCCTATGATAGAAAGGTTCATGTGGAAAAGCATCATCACTCGCTTTGGGGTCCCTTATTCATTGATCACAGACAATGGATCCCAATTTCAGAAGAAATTCAAGGCTTTTTGTGCCCAATATGGAATAAGAAATTATTATTCCACCCCAGCCTACCCTCAGAGTAATGGGCAAGCAGAGGCGTCTAATAAAACTATCCTTGATGGAATCAAGAAAAGACTGGACAAAGCTAAGGGAAAGTGGCCTGACGAGTTACCATTGGTTCTGTGGGCTCATCGAACAACGCCTAGGAGGTCTACGGGAGAGACCCCCTATTCATTGGCCTATGGAACAGAGGCTGTCATACCTCTGGAGGTGGGACTGCCGACCAACAAAATCGTTTTGGTTGAAAGTGGAGGCAATGACAGGGCCCTTCAAATCGAGCTTGACCTTGCCGAGGAGAGGAGAGAAAAAGCCTTGGTACATCTTGCTTCTTACCAAGAACAGCTGATGAAAAGCTACAACAAGCATGTTCATCCTCGAGAATTTGGTGTTAGGGACCTCGTGCTACGAAAAGTGCTCGGCAACACCAAGGTGGCTAACGAAGGCAAGCTGGGGGCCAACTGGGAAGGCCCGTATAGAGTAACTGAGATTGTAGGCATAGGAGCCTATCGATTGGCAGATTTGGATGGTGATCCAATTCTAAGGCCTTGGAATGTTCATAATCTACGAAAGTTCTTTGTTTAGAAGTATTAAAGTCTGTTTTAGATTTGCACTACGTGATTGTGTGGGAATTACGAATATAGTTCCCTTGTTCTATATTTTAGTTGCAAGGGATACGAATAACGCCCTCTTGAGTTTTACCGATTATGAATAAAATCACTTTTTTAGTATAATTGTTATGTTCTAATAATCTAGAATATTGGTATTTGTTTTAAATACGAACTACGAGATTAGTTTTCCTCATTCGTATTGGGGAGCAGGGTATACAGTTCAGTACGTGAAACTGAAACACAAGTATGAAACACTTGTGTTATTTTCAAAACTTTAAAGTACGTGAAACTTAAAACACAAGTACGAAACACTTGTATGATGTTCTAAGTACGTGATACTTAGGCGTTTTTGTGTAAGTACGTGATACTTAACAAGTATGAAACACTTGTATGGATTTTTCAAGTACGGGAAACTTAAAAATGTTAAAGTACGTAAAACTTATAAATATCTATTCTTAAGTATGTGAAACTTAAAAGAACACCTATATGATTATATGAACCTTACAAGTGTTTGTACGAAAATACTTGAAAGATTTGAAGACGAATACAAGTATGAATACACTTGTATGTACTAAAACTTGAAAACAGTACGAGACACTGGGAAACAAATGTTTTTAAGTACGTGCAACTTAGATTCAGTACAAAATAATCATGTTTGTAGGATTTGCTTAAAGTACGAATACTTATGCAAACAAATGATGCTTAACAGTACGAAATACTTAGATTGAAATTGCATACGAACAGATGCAGCAAACATGGAAGCCGAGCAAAACATAAGGTTATGCCACGAAGGGCCGAATACCTGTGTTAAACAAAGTATTTGATTGTACTGATGCCTCACAGGGCCAAAATATGCTTATGGTCACGCAGGACCGGCAACAGTTTATATACTTACCTGCTTAGTCTACATTCTGGACCTCTGGAGTGTTAGTGTTGATCTCAGTATCAGCACCATCTTCAACTATATTCTCTTCCAAGTTTATGGGCTCAAGGGTCGAAGCCCGAGCAGGAGATTGAGCAGGGTGCACGCCTGTGGGTGTGTCTTCTTCAGCATTAGCAAATTCCTCAATTTGCTGTTCGATGTCATCCTCCGGATGTTCTGCTGGTTCCTGAATGTTCTGAGAAAGGGTGCTCGGCAGATCATTCTCAACCCAGAGGGGTGAATCCTCAGCAACCCCTACCTTGGTCAGACATGCCTCCCAACATGCAATCCAGATCTGGTCCTGTATAGCTGGCATCTGTTCGACGTAGCTTGTTGTTGTGGCGTCAAAACCCTTCTGGTACCCTTCTTCATAGGAGGCTTTTTTGGTGTTATCGATCTCCAACAGTGCCTGATTGAGGCCCTCCTCAGCAATCTCCAGCTTGCCTTTAGCTCCTTCAAAGTCAGCTTTGGCTTTGTCCCTCTCTCGTTCCAAACGAGCAACTGTCCGAAGCAGTCTTGTGTTGTTGTTCAATAGTGAGATCCTTTCGTTATCTGCATCCTGAAACTTCTGGCCCAGTGTGACCATTTTTTGAATAAACTGGCAAAACCACCAATCGGGTTAGTAACAGGTGTAACAATATACTATGTGTGGTATACGAAATATACATAACGACTTATACGAAAAGATTAAGTCACATTACCTTGATACCACTGACGAGTCTAGTGGAGACAAGCCGATCAGGTGCAGCCTCAGATTCCTTCTGCATGTCTACAGGAAGCAGTAGACCTTGGGCAAGGGCGAGTGCTGTTTCCGAAGAGCTGGCACTGTCCCCAATGTGAACAGGCCGATCGCCCCTAATGAGATTGGGGGTCCAGCTTTCGGGAAGTACTGGAGTACTCAAAGAAGGAGGTTGTTGGACTAAAGTAGTGGTTTGGGTAAAGGCGTCTCCAGTTTCTTCGCTCCTGGGACGTTTGTCCCGATGAGCATCAGTAGCCTCAATGGGACTATCTTGTTCCAGAGGAGACGATGATGATCTCGTAGACCCTCCCTTATTGCGACGTGAACGTGGGGGAGGGGCGCCAGTTGATGCTACCCTATTGGTAGCACCACGTCCCCGAGAGGAGACAGTGAGTAAAGAACTGAGGTTAATAGGTTGGTGCGTCATCGTACCTGAGGTTGGAGGTGATCGAGAATATCCGGATGAGGACGACTGATTGGTAATTTGGTGAGGAACGGGTTGTTGTTCGGCAATGAGTTGCCTACGACTTGATCTTCTGAGTACCACACGTGTTTGAGGTATACCGTCAGGAATAGCAATTTCGCCTGACTGACCGGCAAGAGTGACACCAGCTTGAAGCCTTGAATTGTGTGGTTGGGGAGCAGTGGATGTAGACGCGGCACTAGTGCTGGGGTGGGCAAGTCTTCTGTCAATGACCCCTCTGTACGAAGGATCGTATCCCAGCAGTATATCAGCGTCTCGACCCCGACCAGCTGTTCGGGTACCTGGTTCTCCCCTTGTATTTTAGGATCCTGTTTATGTCCTCTGTTCGGACGTAGCTCGGCTCACGTCTAGGACGTTTGTTAACGTTCTCAGCTGCAAGATTGGAGTTATAAAACCAAAATTAGGCACATAGATTGCTACGAGAAAGCAGTAAAATGAAGAAATTGCGAAAAGATGAAAAGCAAGAGCATACGTGGATAACCCCATATGTGGGGGCAATGAAGCCCTAGCACTTGGCCATCCTCTCCTAGTGGCTCAAAGGCTCCAGTGACATAGAGAAAATCAATCTCATGATCCCGAGCGGAGTCTGGCAGGTTGAGCACGAGACGCTTTTCCGCCCTTCTAACTTTGAAGTAGTAGGTATTGTATTCAGGGTTTAGTACAATACTGTACCACCACTGAATGTCCCAAATTCCTAACTGGGTCCCCAGAATCCTATTCAAAGCTATTACACCCATTATCAGCCTAAAGACGTTTGTCGATACTTGCATGGGAGTCAGACGATACCAGTTTAGGATCTGGCGGAGTAATGGGTGAAGAGGAAATCGGACTCCACCTTCGACAATGGCCACAATTGGGATACACATTCTATCCCAAGAGCCACCATCCCTATCCGCTCCTAAGGGGGCGAGTTCGAGCCCCACATTATCAGGAATGCTATACTCAGACCAAAATGCCGTCATGGCAGTTGGGGTTTCGCAGAGTCTCCTAAACTTACTGGGTCTAGGAGGGTTTTCATTGTCATCTGCCATGGATATATTCGAAGAAAAAATTAAAAATGAAAATGGGGGTGACTGAAACCCTAAGAAAACGACCCACGAAACTGAGAATGGAGATCTCAGATAGAAACCTAAACAAAAGAAATGGAGTAAGAATGAGGATCTTACAAAGGTGTTATGACGATCGGATTTGCAGATGGCAGCGATGGCGGATAGCGAGATGTTTTCACCTGTTTTCTAGAGAGAGAATGAGCGAGTTTGAGTTTTGGGTAAAAAACCAAAAAGAGCCCTTTCAGGGGTTTAAGGGTGAGAGACGGAGACGAAACGTTTCCTCTCACGCCGTTACAGGTAAAAGTAACGGAAAGCAGAAACCGTTCTGACGCCGTTTCATAGAACGTCAGTTCAAAATTAATGCTAGGCATATGAAACGTGCCACGTGGAGTCATTTACCCCGAAATGGTATAATGACAAAGGCGCCAAAAGGCATCAATGAAATATTGAAATTATGACTGCACGGGATCAGAAGGGTCTGGTCTAAATAAAATTTAGTTTCTAAAGCATCATATATTGCCCCCGAACAGTGGTAAATAGATGAAGCTGGGGAGCAATTGTAGAGAGGTATTCCCGAGCAAATACATTTAGTTGCCGAACACGTGATGTTTGGGAGCACGTGGTGAATACAACTGGACTTATCTCCGGGCAGTATGAAGAACAGCGATATGGAACAATGACATGTGAAGTCCCTGGTCCATGCAGTCTGTTCGGCTAAATAAAGGCCAATGACATGACAAGTCATTGGTGTAAACTATCTGTTCGGCAGATAAGAGACATTTTGATTACCTTTGGACCAAGTTACATGTGAAGTCCGTGGTCCAGGTAGTCTGTTCGGCCATGAGACGGCCGGACAAAGAAGGAGCTCCAATCGAGAGTAGGAGCAGAGGGAATACTCTGGAAGATTCCAGAGTAGTCATGTCCCATAAAGGGATAAGATCCAAAGAATATAGGATCTGAGAAAGATACCCAACGAGTATGGGATGTTCAGCTCATTATGGAAAAGAATCCAAAGAGGACTCTTTTCCTAGTAAACTGATAAAGGAAACAAGAATCCTTGATATCCTGGGTTTCCTATACGAGTTGGGAATCCTAGGGCAACAGGAATGCTTGGACAGCAAGCATCCATAAATCTATAAATACGAGGTAAACTTAGAGAAAAAGGTACGCAATACTTTGCATTCTTGCTTTCCTACTGATAATTAGGGTTTAATTGCTAGTACGTGATACTAACAAAGGCATCGGAGGGCCTTTGCCACGAGAGGCAGAGGTGCGCTCACCCCCTGTCTATTTTGCAGATTAGGGTTCCGACGACGAATTAGGGTTCCGGTGAAGAGGCACGAGAAAGCCGTTGCAATCTAGTTGATCAGAAGGCATCAATTGTTTTCATCCCCCTACAGGCTCCATAGTCGACACCACCACCGATGCAAAACACACAAGCATATCACTGAACAAATTGTAATTAACTGTACGTGGTTTGGAAAGTGGAAACACACGTCCATACTATACAAATACCAAACTGTAGTATTTTTAAGTCAGCTTCTCAACAATCAAAGGCAGCCTTCTCAACCTGACATTCCTATATATAACAACTCTGCTAAGCAAGTCAGTGGAGATTCATACATAAACCATGTACCTCTGTTTATGTATGTGTTATGTATTAGATTGGCAAACCATAAACCCTGAGAGTTATTTTTTTTTTGGTCCAATGCAAATAAGAACCTTGAGAGTTGTTAAGAACCCATTGCAAATAAGTTTTCCAGCAATCATGAAAATACTCATCATTTTCGTACTGCTTTAGAGTTTCCTGATTTCAAAACATCTTGTTTGGTGGTTTCACATCAAACAAATTCCAAACGAATTTCCAAAAATTGCTCCACAAAACCAATTCACAAAAAAAAAAAAACCAACCAAGCCTTACTAATCGTCGTTAAACAGAACACTCCCTAGATTCTTCCCATGTCATTCTACCGTAGTCATACACGTGCGTAGGGCTGCAAACATACGGTACGAACCGAGATTGGTAATACTTTTGAGCACAACCACAAAACCCACATACAAAATGGAACAAAAACACTGCCGGGAAAAAATTCAACACAAAATAGAACAGAAATCGAGCACTAAACACTCCAAAATTGAACAAGGAAGAAATATACCTCAGTGAATCGAACTCAAATCGACCAGCACCCAAATCGCCACAAACCTCTTCTTCTCTTTCGAACAAAAACACTGCCGAGAAGAGTAGCGACAGAAATGGTACCTGGGAGTCAAAACCCACAAAACCCACACACCAAATCGAACCAAAACACTGCCGAAATCAGTAATCAACACAACTCAAACACAAAAATCAACACAAATAAGAAAAAGTCGAAGAACAACAACATACCTGATGAATCAAACTCCAAATCAACTAAAGCACCCAAATTGCCACACTTCTTGTCTTTCGAACAAGACCGAGAAGACTGCGATAGAAAATGGAGCCTGGGTAGTGGAAAAGGGGGATTACGAGGGGTAAGATCGTCCGAGATTAAGGGGGATTCCACATAGCTACCTCAAACCCTAGCAATTTGTAATCCCCCCTCAGCCTGTATTAGGAGGGGTTATGGAGCCGGGGGTTTTGAGGAATCCCCCCGGTTTTGAGCTTGCCAAACCAGGTATTAAACGAGGGCCCACATATTGGAAGGGGGTATAAAACAATACACCTTCCTTTTGTGGCATCCAAACAAGCCGTAAGGGTTTTGCATCGAAAACATGTAAATATTTTCTAATTTCAAAAGGAGGGAAAATGGCCATATCATTGACTCTAATGATGAAATATTTTTTGCATTTCCATAAGCATTTTTTCTGGTCGGTTTGTATGGGTATTGAAAGGCTTGATTTTAACAAAGTATGGTAGGACGTGTTACGGAATGGCATGACTATGCAAAGGGAGGTACACCTACCAAGAATCTGTCACAAGACAAACGTAATTGGTCAAGTAACAGGCACCAAGCAAGGCCCTGCTTCCAAAAAGTTTTTGAAAAGATAGTAGTCATTTTGGAACAAGATTTCCTCCTCATTGACTGGAAACTTCAGTCATCCTTAAAAACTAAGACCTTGTTGGTTTCTAAGTTTAGAAAAATTTTAATTTTGTTTTGTAATTATTACCCTATTTTTCTTTCCAATTATTATCCTATTTCTTCAATTATTATTCTCATTTCTCTTTCTATCTCTCTCAACTCATTATCCCTTACTCCAATCATTACCATATTCCTTTCTCCACCTACTACCAAAACTAAAATACTCAAAACTATCAAACGAACAAAGCCTAAGCTTTTTCAGTTTTTCCAACGACATAGTATATCACCTGTTTTGATTCGAGGCCAAAATGAGCTTTCTAAGGATCCTATGAATTGTGACTCCCTTGATATGGTGACTGTTTGTGAGCCTACTCTTATGTAAATTGGTCTACAAACTCCGCCTCAATGTTCCAATATTCTGGAGTCCCCGACTCAAATAAAAGCTCATATGGTGCATCAAGGTTCAAGTCCGAGAAATCTTAGGTCCAAGCGAATCATGGCATCTATGAAAATTGATTCTCGAGATACCCTGTCCCATGATATTGTGCCGAACACTAACACCACATTTGAGAGTGCAAGTGTGAGGAATCTCAAGACTATGCATATCATAGACTTTAGGGACAAGGATTTTAAGGATGAAGGTCATCATACAACATGCTCAACAAACCGCATGATTAGGTATCTCAAGTCTATGTCGTTCATGGACTCCAAGAATAGAATTTCCAAGGATGGAGGTCGTCATATGGTTGACCCAAGCAAGCGCAGGGCTCGTAGCCAAAAATCAAGGCTCAAGGATATTGATGATGGTCAAAATTTTCAGGATTTCAAAAAATATGCAAGCCCTAAGCACAAACGATCGCATACCATTTGAGGATAGTTGGAACAATCCTTATGTGTTTCGAGCACCACAACGTCATGTGGTACACTAGTATCCTTTATCTGCTCGTTACTGTCAAATAGTTCTTTTGCAGGTGTTAGAGTAGTTTTTTTTGTTGCTTTAGTTACTTTTACAATTTAATTAGGAGTAGGTTTTTTTCTTGCTTTTGTTTTGCATTGACTATCTCCCTATGAAGTCTGTGTTTCTTCTACTTCATTGTTATTATCAATGAATTTCTTACCATTCCAAAAGAAATTGTAATTTGAAGTAATGATGCAGTTTTATGACATGAACCAACTGTTATAGACAAAATTAGTTTTAATTAAAGGGGCAAAGTCCACTTTCACCCCCCGTGGTTATCGCCATTTGCGGATACCCCCTCGTGGTTTAAAAGTGAGCACATAACCTACCTGTGGTTTCAAAAAATGAGCAGATAGACCCTTTTCCGTCCATTTTGACGCCAAGTGTGAAACACGCGACTGATAAGCGTGTGAGGCATAGATTTATGACCATTTTGCCCTCAAATGTTTAGCAAAACTCACTCTCTCTTCTCCACCCACAGACCTAATTCTATCCCTCTCTCTCCCTTTCTCTATCTCTCTTGTCTTCCTCTCCATCACGATTTTGCAGCAATGGCAAGTTCATCTCACAGCAGCAAAACTGGTGGGGACTTCGTGGATGTTAGGTATGCTTAGCATTGGTGCAATTGTGGTTGCAAAGCGGACTTGAAGATTATTGACTCAGAGAAGGCATCAAAAGGCAAACTTTACTGGGTTTGTGAGAAATGGCCCCATGGCTGCGAATTCTGGGCTTGGTGTAAACCAATTTGGATCACATGTTTTGGAAGAGAGCAAACCGTTGAAGAGAGTCCTAGGGTTGTGGCTTCTAGGTTTGTTGAGGAGAGTCCTCGGGTTGTGCATTCTGGGTTTGATGAAGATCAGGTCATGCTTCGATTGATGAAGCTTGAAGCTAACATGAATGGCATGATGCTGATGATGAAGTGGAGCTTCTGGGTCACAGTGTTTGCTTTGTTTTGCACCATTTTGGTGCTTATGGTCAAGTGAACAGTTGACATCAGTTTGGTGCTTTCCCCCCCCCCCCCCCTTCTATATTAGCACCATTTGTAGTAGTAGGAGTTTGGTTGTGTCTGGATAGGAGTTTGGTGATATATTTGGTCTGTAATGAGTTTGCACCCTTTTGTAGTTAGAAGAAATGAATTTCAATGCATTTTGGTGCCTAAATGAATATGAGCAGCAAATATTCATGTAACAGTCTATATCAATAGCATGCCATCCATGTAACATTCTACATTCCAAAACAAACACAAGCCATAAAATAGTCAATAAATTTTCTATATCCCAAAATAGTCAAATACATACCCCAAAATCGTCAAATACATATCCCAAAAGACTGCAGATAATACTCCAAGTTGCCACAACAAAATACTGACTTTGGCAACACAAAAAGTGGTTGGCTAACCATTCAACTTGACTTTGGCCAACACAAAATAAGACACAAAAAGTGATTGGCCAACCATTCAACCTAAAGTTGTGCTCAAGTACCAATAGTTAAATACATAAAGTTGAAGTTTTAAGTCTTGTTAAATACATAGAGTCCTAAGTCTTTGTCAACACAGTAACACATCATTCAACTTGGCCTCTCTTCCTTGCTTTGATATTCTCAAGCACTTGACTCAGTGGAGCCACAACACCCCTTCCTCTTCCCCTCCCATCTGTAGCCACTCACACACCTCTTCCTTGTTCTCTCCCAGTTGTAGATGTTGCCATTCCAGCAGCCATGCCAACACCTCTTCCTTGTCCCCTTCCACTTCCAGCCACTCCAACACCTCTTCCTTGACCCCTTCCACTTCTAGCCACTCCAACACCTCTTCCTTGTCCCCTCCCACTTGCAGATGTTGCCATTCCAACAGCTATGCCAACACCTCTTCCTTGTCCCCTCCCACTTCCAGCCACTCCAACACCTCTTCCTTGTCCCCTCCCACTTGTAGCCACTCCAACACCCCTTCCTTGTACACTGCCACTTGCAGATGTAGCAACACCTTTTCCCTTTCCTTCATATGTGGGTAGCTTAGGTGGCTGCAATTATAGATGGTTGTTATAGTGCATTCATTGTACATATGCAACTAAATGACAAAGTGCATGTGAGTGAATAAATAGCCCTCACCTAAGTCAATGGTCTTTGACCAGAAGATGCTGCAGGTGCAGCTTGTCTTGGGGTTAGTTGGGAAGAAGATGCTCTAACAATAGCATGTCCTGACCTCTGCCAGACAAATTCAGAAGGCACAAGTCATTGCAGGAGATAAAGGCAAAAAAGTAAAGCATAAAACAAGAAAGTAAAGCATAAAGTGACCTTTATCATCTTGGATTTGGGGTGGAGCCTGTTCTTTCATGTCCTTTTGTTGTGTCCAACTTGCAAGCACTTACGACACGTCACATTCAAGTTTTTCCTAGATGCTTTCTGCTCATCTCCTTTCTTCTTGGGCTCATTTGCTTGCCTCCTCCTTGCTTTTTTAGGTCTACCCCCCAATTTCTTTGCAAGGGGTGGATTAAGTCGTTGTAAACCAATTTGCACATACTCATAAATATCAGGCACTGGATGAATCATGTATGAATATGCTGCCAAGTACCCATCTCTAGTATAATATGGGTGCACATAGTCTTCAATCTTACTACGGTCCTTCTGAATAGCTACAACACCATGGCAACAAGGAATACCAGTCATGTCCCACTTTTTGCAGCTACAACTTTTGTTGCCTAGATGAACTATGTAACACCTATCAAAATGATCCACCTCAAACTCTCTCTCACCACACCACCTAGCCACACAAACCCTACTATCAACTTTGATACTTTCCAACTTATCCATAATGTTTGGACATATCTGACTAGTGTATTTTTCCATCCCAGCTTTCTTCACTTGTATCATTTCCATCAACTTCTTCCTAATCCACTCAAACATAGATATGATAGGAAAATCTCTAGCTTGGAGGATGTAGGAGTTGAATAATTCAGTAAAATTGTTCTCCAGCACATCACATTTAGAGTTTGTAGAGAAATGAGATCTAGCCCACAACCTGGCATCTGTTTTCCTTAACCAATCTGCAGCTGTCTTCTGGTTGGGTGTGAGTTTAGGGTCTGCCTCTTCTATCTTGTTCATCCAGTAATGGAAGGCATTCACATTGTATGTAGAAGCAGCCCTCCAAAATAATTCCTGCATCAGAGTCCCAGGAAACTGCAACTTGAAGTTGCTGTACATACGTTTGAGGCAATATCTGTGATCAGCTGTAGGCAAGAGTTCCTCAAATGTCTCAACCAACCCCTTCTGCCTATCTGATATGAATGTCTAAGGACTATCTCCAATATCCTCTACCAATATCCTCATGAACCACATCCAGGAATCCTTGCTCTCAATATCAACTAAGGCCATAGCAATTGGGAACAAGTTCTCATTCCCATCCCTCCCAACGGCAGTTAGCAATTGCCATCCATAAATCCCTTTCAAATGACAGCCATCTAGACCTATGATAGGCCTACAACTAGCTAAAAATCCATTTTTCATTGAAGAAAGCCTACA
The DNA here is from genome assembly GCF_030253575.1 of Rhododendron vialii. Lineage (NCBI taxonomy): Eukaryota > Viridiplantae > Streptophyta > Magnoliopsida > Ericales > Ericaceae > Rhododendron > Rhododendron vialii. The sequence continues at coordinate 26,484,054 of NC_080565.1, read as the reverse complement.
ATACATCCTTTGAAATGTGGACTCAGTACAATCTGGATCTGTTTTGATGATGATGTGACTGCCTGGATTTTGCTTTCTAACAGTCTCTGCATAGTCCCATATCCTCAAGTATTGTTCTTACATATCCCCTGCAATTAGATTCCAAGCATTCCTCTTGGTCCTGTATACTTGAAATCTGCTAGCATCAATCATTACATTCCTCCTAATCTTCTTTTGCAGAGAAGGAATATCAATTCCTGGGTTGTCCTTGACCTCATCCACAATTTTCTTTCCCAAATACCTAGAGTCTGCTTGTTTGTTAATGTACTGCCTTCCACACTCATGTGTACCCTTAATAGTTTTGATTGTGAAGGTAGCTTCTTTCCCAACCTTAGAGGCGTGAATCCTCCATGTACAACCCAGTCTACACTTGGTAGTTATCCTACTTGACTCATTCTTATCAAACTCAATGACATAACCATGTACCACATTCCATTCCTTCAAATATTTCCTAAATGTCTGTGCATTAGGAAATCATGCCACAAATTAGTTCAGGGTTCTTCATATGTACTTTCTCATTGAACTTCACTTGTTCATTTGATTCCTCATCATCAGACCCTTTTAGACTTTTCAATTCATCATCATTTTCAGGTTCAGAGTACCAGTTTACCCCCCATATACTTGTTCTACGTTGGACCTAGGTTGTTCATTAACTCTGTTATATATATGAGTTAATGTCAAATATATCATCATCTGGGCCCTCTAAGCCTTCATACAACCAACTGGCATCATCACTTTCAGAATCAGAATCACTGTCTGAAGTAGGTTCTGTAATAACCCCGGTCTTTAATTATGCTTGGAGTTAATTATGTGTTGTGCTTTAGGCTTATTATATGAGTTATTGGCCTAACTTGCTAGTTAAATATATTTGGAACACAAGTTAGCACATGTCACACTTACATCTAATAACTTTTCTATTAGCCTAGTAAAACAAAGTAGGAGAACCTCTACACTACTCTTTCCTTTTGTCTATCTTCCACGTAGAGAGAGAGAGAGAGAGAGAGAGAGAGAACGGTGGAAAAGAAGAAGAAGAAGAAGAGAAGGAAAAAAATTGGGAAAAATCTTGCTTGACTTGGATTGAAGCCCTACCTTGGTAAATCATGTTCTTCACACTTGAATTTATATTTCTTGACTCGAATATCATGCTTTACATGCTGAATTCATGCTCTAGATGTTTGATTTAAGTTGAATTTGAGTTTTAGGGTTGAATTCTTAAGGAACTCAAGAACCTAACTTGAGATCCCTTGGATTGAGTGTTTAAAACCTATTTTGGTGCATGAAGTTGATGTTCTTGGAGTATCATTTCTATATCTATGAGTTTGAGCATGATTAGTGAGGCTTTGATGTGAATTAGAAGTAGTTTGGATGGGTTAAAGAGTTGAAAATCGCAGGAAGAACAAGAGGAAATTTTCTGAAAATCTGCAGAGTAGAAATTTCATATCTGCCCTGATTTTGTGGATTTTTTTGAGGTAGTTTCTAAGCTCGAAAAATTATGAGATTTTTACTGAGAGTTCCTCTATGAGTCTTCTATCTATGGTAAAAATTTCGGAATTACAATCAAAGTATTGAATTCTGTAAAAATTCATGACCTTGCAGCGCGCAATTTCGGACTGTGCTGACTGCACAGACACATGTTACGGAAACGGTCATATTTTTTAGCTCGAGCGATGAAATCGCGATTCGATTTCTTATTTTGAAACTAGATTCATAAACCTTAAAAAGTAAGTGGAGTTTGTACCTTAGTTATTCCTGTGCAAAGTCAGATTTTAAGTTGAAGTCAATGAAATTGCAGATTCTGAAATTATTTCTTGAGATTGGTTGTTTAACTTCATATGTCTACCTTAAGACCTTATGTTCATAAAAATAGGCTTGTTTAGCATCTTCTAATCATGTTTTTATTGCCTAATTGTTTTAGGAAGCTCGGGTGGTTCGTAGAGCCGAGGTGAGTGATTTAATACCTAAACACATGATTTTGAACTTGTTTTCCCTATCAAGCTTAATTGAACATGATTTATAAATTATATACTCCATGGATAACAATGAAAGGTGGACCTATTTGTGAAATATTTGCGAATCTATTTAATGGCATTCCCAACGTCCGGTCTTGCTAGGGGACGGCTTAATGGCTAGCAAGGGTGTTTGAGGTTGGTGTGTGTTTTGGGATAATGCATAGACGTCTGGCTTATCCACTACTGGGGACGCCCGGTAGCTTTTGAATTTTGAATAGCAGAATGTGCATTATATTTGGCTTATGGTTTTGAGTTCTTTGTTTTGAAATATTATCAAATTATTTTGCATTATCCATGGAAGGCATGTGAGTTAAGTATTAATCATTCACACGAGCTTTGGCTTATGGATTTTGTTTTCCACCCTTCAGGAAGCGACGCGTAGTGTGGTGGCGTGTTTACTTTTGGGATGTGTTGGAAACTTGTAGAAAGGAAGTTTTGCTTGTAGACACTTAGCTTTGTATATGGTTTGCTAGCTTTTGGGTTTGTAAGTAAGAACAACTTTGAGAGGTTTATCTTTTGGTTTGTAAAACCTAAGTAAGACTTTGGTTCGTTATCAATAAAAGTCGTCTTTTGCTTCCGCTGTTATGTTTAGTCCCTTTTGATTATCACTTGCTTAGATGATATTTGATTTGTGATTTGGCCTTAGTGAGAAATCACTGACATTTGTCATGATTAAGACCTCAAGGGGCGGGTCAGGGTCGTGACAGGTTCACACTCCATTACATAGTTAGAATCTTCAGAATCACTGTCATTTTGCACCTCCTCATCCCCATTTTCCAGCCCCTCATCCCCAAGTTGCACTACCTCCCCATTTTCACCCTCACCATTTTCAAAGATTATCTCTATATCAGACAAGTTTATGTCAGGTTCAGTTATCTCAAGTGCAGACAATGGTTCTATTATTTTTGTCCATAAATAACCATTACAATCAGACCCTCATAGGTCTCTTTCATTTTTGTTACATCCTTATCATCATTAAGTTTAGTCAGGCCTTCAGCCAAAGTGAACCCAGGCAACCTATAATACAAGTCAACATTTGACTTGTCTTGCACACCAACCAACTTAGTATAAATGTCCCTTAACTCAAAATATGACAGCATATCAGGGTCAATGGGAACAAAACTAACCTGCCCACACTTGTAGGATACATGTGGCTCCCATTCAAAGTGGCCCCCATGGTGTATTTGCAAATTAATTTATGTGTCTGCCATTCTGTGAATAATGAAGACAAAGAAGCAGAAAAAAAACAAGGTCATTACGTACTCAGATGTGGAAAAGACAAAAAGTGTGGAACAAATAAACAAAAAAAAAAAAAAAAACCTAACAACAAACATTTTCAAATGCCATAAAGACTCCATGTTCTAGAAGCACAGATTTTTCAAATACGGAACAAATAAACAAATAAAAACCCTAACAATAAACATTTTAAAAATGTCATAAAGTATCCATGTTCGAAAGCACAGATTTAACAAATTCAAAAGTGAAAATAATGGGTTTTGAAAGGTATTGCTTGCATATTCAAAAAGGAATGCTTTATGTAAAAGGGATTTTCCATACAAAACGTGAATACTCGAAGATCGAGATGGAGGAAATCCTAGCGTTTACCTTTCTAGCGCAGTGAAGCATAAATCTCAACCTCGTTGCCTTCTTCGTCGATCGACAGATGGAGGAGGGGAAACCCTAAGTCGTCTCTCTCTCTCTCTCTCTCTCTCTCTCTCTTGTCGTTCAAATTTTATGTAAGGTGGAACCCTAGTGTGTATAGCTATATATACAAGGGCTTTTTTGACATTTCATTTTTTCTGTTAACGACGTAAGCGAAATATCCCCTTTTTGAAATCACAGATAGGTTATGTGCTCACTTTTAAACCACGAGAGGAGTATTCGCACATGACGATAACCACAAGAGGTGAAAGTGGACTTTGCCCTAATTAAAAACTATCGTACCCGTTAATTGCTTAGGGAAAAACATGCACACACGTAGCGTGACATTGTCATAAATTCTCCTAGAGCTAAAAGACATGTCAATACGTAGGGTGACAATTGTGACATAGTCTTGGGGAAAGTGCTTCTCCAACAGAAAGAAAAGAAACAGAATTAAAGACATATCAACATGTAGCATGTGACATGGCGCGCCCCAATTTGCGCGTACCTCAAACTTATTTCCACCGCCCCTCCTAAAGTCTTTTTACACGCTACGTGTGACATATATGGTTCCAGTACTAGCGGAAAGATGTTCTTCACAAGAAAAGAATGTACTCTAGATCGAGTTACAGAAAACCACAATCCAAAGAGCAAGTTACGCAACGATTCATATACATTTCTTTGACTGGATCAGACAAATCAAAGAATTAAACTCTATTAAAACATTTAATCGAATTAATTAAGTATGGAAACCAAGACAGACTCCCTTAATCACCGCCAGCATTTGAATCCCAGCCACCGCCCCCGCCGTGGGCACGCTGAGAGCGATCACCAAGATCGCGCCCAGAACCAAACACGGCCTTGCGCCCATCATCCTGGTCTGCAACAGCCCCGTCAGCTCGCAGGCAAACTCGTCTTTCCCGGCGTACCACCTCTTCTCCCACTCCATCCAGTGGGCCGGCGGGGGCTCGTGGCCGCTCTCCGCCGCCTTCATCTCGTGGATCCTCTTCCGCAGCACGATCAGGTTCTCGTCCACCACCGATCTCCCCCCATAGCTCTCGTTCCGCAACGACGCCGATACGGTCGCCGAGAGTACCCTGTTTGTTCTCCGGTAAGGGCTGGTTCTGGTGCATGGAAGCAGGGGTAGCGAAATTGCTGATGTTGATGCCATTGGTTTTGGGATTTTGGAAATTAAAATGGGTTTGTAAAATTGATGGGTTTTTTTAGCGCGTAAAACTCGCCGAAAGTTATGAGAAGGAATTGATGGGATGTGGATATTGAGGAATGTGTGGATATGGATGTGGAGAGAGAGAGAGAGAGAGAGAGAGAGAGAGAAAGGGGTGTATATATAGAGGGAGGGTGGTGGGGCGTGCGAGGGATGATGTTGTATTGTAGGAGAAGCAAGGGAAGGGGATAATATGCGGCAAAAGCGTGTTTAAATGAGAGGAAGCCGCCCTCATGGCATGTGTGGTGCGTTAATCAATCCTTCTTTTTCTGTTATTCTATAGATTGAAAGTTGGAGAAGGTGCCATCTGTCACATCAAGAAATCAATATGTGTGTATGTTGTCCCTCAAGGCCAAAATTATCGAATTCCCCTTAGACACCACGTGAAAGGTGGATTCGACACCTTTTTAACACCTTGTGTTTGTATGGGGTATGTGATTAAGAATTTGGACCCTAAGCGTGCCCCAAGACCACTGATGATTAATTGATGAGTTACTCCCAATTCTTTGATTGTTATTGGTGTTATCGAATTCTGACTATACTGCTACTAAAAGATGGACGTAATTTTGTGATCCGTATCGTTTAAAATATTGGCTTTTACCCTAGTCATATCTTGGTATGTCTCGGTTGGTACAAAAATGCAGTGTATTGTTTTTTCGAAGGAAAAAAATTCTTGGGCTTTGAAATAAATAAACATAATATATAATATCTATTGCGAGTTCATAATGCACTACTGATGCTAATCTGTTTACATTTTGTATGGAATTACGTTAAAGTGTTAGAACTTACTCCCTCCGTCCCAATTTGCTTGTCCAAGTTCTATTCTAACCGGATAAAAAAATTAGTTATATCTTTAAATTGGTAATGAATTTTATATCAAATATGGATCTTGGTTGATAGATTTCGATTTGTTCTATAATACAATGTTTTCAAAATCACCTAAAACATTATAAATTATAAAATATATTCAATTAAAAAGTGGCACGAACTCTCAAAAGTGATAATTAAATTGCGACGGAGGTAGTACTATTTAAATGATCCACTTTAAGTTTTGCAATCGCATAAGTACATTGAAGACAATGAAATATCTTCTAATATGATAAAACAGAGCGGTTTTTGTCTTCACATACAAACAAAAGCAGCTCTCTAGCCGTCAGATCGAATTTTCAATAGGTTATAGCCGTTTGATCAAGAGAACACTTCCTAATTAATATAAACCTCCAACTTTATTATGACTAATAAATTCTTTCAATTGATTGCGTTTAGATTGTTTCCTTAAAAGACTTTTTTATTTTTTTAACTTAAATCAACTCAATAATTGTCGTACACACAGGTTAAATGTTAATCTTCTTATTAGAAAATTGAAAATAACGATGAGGGATAAAAACAAAACCTTTTTGTGTTCAAAACGTGTTGCTTTGCGTGCCTTTAGTCACGGGCAATCCTTAGTTAATGTGATAAATCCTGAAACTGTGTTTAGATACATTCCAATTTCGATACGTATAGTGTCCGAAGGAAAAATGGAATGCTCGCCAATCGGCAACTATTAGTAACATGGTACCTCACTACCTTGTAGTATATTAATTAAGGTTATGCATTGGATAGTTTGAGAACATTATATATTCCTCATCACTCAAGATGTGTCACACGTCTGTTTTTTTTTTTTTTTAAACACAACAAAATATGGGTCCATAATTAACATAATTTTGAGATAATTTTTTGCCACATAGGGCCTTTGTGTTTACCTATATGTTCATCTTTATTCTTTATCTCTATTAATTGTTTTTTTATATATAATTTTAATTAAACATTATTTAAACGAACAAGATCAACCCAGTTATTTTTAAACATTTTGAGTAAGTTGAAGTGTAGAACTTACAAGTAAGGTATTCCATCTATGAAGCCTTTTTTGCCCCATAAGATTAATTGTCGTTGGACAAGAATGTCAACAACAGCTTATACCAGTGTTCTCAGCCACAGGAGAGCAGCTCCCGATATTGAGTTACTGAAGGGAGATGGCTTTTTCGGCAGTTGGGGAACCCAACTGCTGTGTACAGTTCATCATTTTAAAGGCTTGTGCCGGACTGCTTGGATGATCTAAATCATTCACTTTGTAAAGCTTGTCGATATCTTTAACCTCAAAAAAGATTCTCTTCATCGGATATCGAACCATAGCATTTTGGAGTACATTTCCCTCGGAAAAACAGAATAGAATTGGATTTGATTCAGTAATGAAGGTTCTTGGGGGAAGTGGCGTTTTTGGATTTGGCTTTAATATGATGTTTTTTTTTTGACCTTTTCTGGTGGACGGCGCATTACGTATCCAATAGGTTCCAAAATTCTTTTTTTTTTTTTTGGAAAATTCCAAAATACCCCGACCTTTACTCTAAATTTCAATTGAACCCTGCTATATGTACCGACAGTTTCCGTAGGGAAACCGTACTGAAGGCCGCGGCGGGCCGTCTCCGGCCACCGGACGGTCAATCCGAGCCATCCAAAAATTCTTAAAAAAAACCCGAGGGGGCCTCGCGGGAATCAACGGCATCCGATGTGTATAGGGTGTTTAATCTAACAAACTATTTTTCGTGTATATAGGGGGCCACGCGTATACACAAAAAATAGGGTGTTAGATCAAGTACCCTACACACATCGGATGCCGTTGATTCCAGCGTGGCCCCCTCGATTTTTTTTTTAGAATTTTTGGGCTCGGATCTGCCGTCTAGTGAGTGAAGACGGCCCGGCGCGGCCGTCAGTATGGTTTCCCTATGGAAACTGTCGGTACGTATAGAATTTATGATTACAATTAGACTCCCAAACTTTCAAAAAAATTAATTTTACTCCCAACGTTATCTTCCGTTAATCAAAATGACCCATTCCATCCAAATGACTAACAAATTTCGTTAAAGGCTCCGTTAAATAGCGTCCTGATCAAATTTCGATGATCCAAGCCTCTCAATGTGTTTAGAACGTGATTTTAAAGGTACCAACGAGAAATCAAAAAAAAAAAAAAAAAGACCGGGTGGGATTTGATTTGAGTAGTTTTTTATTGAATAGTTCAATAAAAAACTGTTCGAATGATGCCCTTTCCGATCAATTTTTTTTGCTGATTTCTTGCGGAACCCTTAAAATCACGTTCTGAACACATTGAATGGCTCGGATCATTGAAATTCGATCAAAAAATGGGAGGTGCGGACTGATCCGGATTTTAGGGGTCCGAATCGCTCCGCACCTCCCATTTTTCGATCGAATTTCGATGATCTAAGTCGTTTAATGTGTTCAGAACGTGATTTTAAGGATACCCACAAGAAATCAGCAAAAACAATAATCGGGAAAGGCTTCCTCCGAACAGTTTTTTATTGAACTGTTTAAAAAAACTGCTCGAATGAAGCCCTTCCTGGTCATTTTTTTTCTTATTTCTTGAGGGTACAACTAAAATCACGTTCTAATTACATTGAGCGACTTAGATCATCGAAATTTGATTGAGACGCTATTTAATGGGGCATTTAACGAAATCCGTTAGTCATTTGGGCGAAAGGGGGCGTTTTGATTAACGGAAAATAACAATGGAAGTAAAATTAATTTTTTTGAAAGTTTGGGAGTCTAATTGAAATTTAGAGTGAAGGTTGATGGTATTTTGAATTTTTTTCCCTTTTTTTTTTTACCCCCGAAAAAATTTATACGCTCATTCGTACCCGCTTTATCCAGAAAGCATGACCAACCACATGATTAGTATCTCAAGTCTATGCAGTTCATGGACTCCAAAAATAGAATTTCCAAGGATGGAGGCCGTCATATGGCTGACTCAAGCAAGCAAGTATAGGGCTCGTAGCCGAAAATCAAAGCTCAAGGATCGTTATTGACGATGGTCAAAATTTTCAGGATTTCAAAAAATATGCAAGTCCTAAGCGCAAACGATCGCATACCATTGAGGATGATTGGAACGATTCTCATGTGTTTGGAGCACCAGAGCGTCGTGTTATCTACTCGTTATTCTAAAGTAGTTTTTTTTCAGGTGCTAGAGTACAGTTTTACTTCAATATGAGCAGTTCGTTTAGTTACTTTTGCAATTTTATTGGGAGTATGTTTTTTTCTTGCTTTTGTTTTGTGCAGACCGTCTCCCTATAAAATCTTTGTTTCTTGTTCTTCATTCTTATTATTAATGAATTTCTTACTCATCCAGAAAAAAAAAAAATGTTAGTAGCGTGACAATTGTGACATAATCATAGTAATTGGGGAAAGTGTTTCTTTAAGTCTACACACCAGGAAACCAGCCCATGCCCCAACCCTGGATAGCCCAAAACGACGTCGTTTTGGGCGTCCCTAAAAAAAAAAAAAAAATTTACTGAAATCTGGTTCTACGCGATAAATAAAAGAGAAAAAGGGGGAGAGAGGTTCTACACGATGAAAGAGAAAAAGGGATAGAGAGGAGGAGGAGGATGATGACCAGACCAACGCCATCACTGCGATCGCTACCGGCGACCACCACCGCGACCGCCATCACCACTGGCGACCACCACCGCGACCGCCATCACCACCGGCGACCACCACCACGACCGCCATCACCACCGGCGACCTTCCCTCCACCGACTGCCACTGCCACCACCAGTGGCGATTTTCGCTTTCTCGACTTCCGACGCGACCACACACCGCCAAGGTCTCTCTCTGTTCATTATTTTGTTCGTTTCTCTCTCAATTGAAAGTTAGGGTTTTTTGTATCCTTGCTTTTCCTTATTTCGTTTCTGCTTAGAATTGAAAGATGAGATTTCAATTGAAATTTAGGGTTTTGATTCCAAATTGAACCACAGTTTGTATTGCTAATATAAGAATTGTACATGATTTCATAATGTAGTTCAATCATATACCGAAGTTTTCTACTTTCTTGGGATTTTTCGAGGATCTAGGGAATTTACAGAGAGTTTGTATATTTTTATTTACCCTTATATAAACTGCAAAATCAAGTGATTAAATATTAAGAAAGATGTTCAAGGGGTGTGAAATTTAACCCCTTTACTTTTTATTTTGGCTCAGTATTTTATAAGTTAATAGGCAGTTAAATGACTATTAGAAGTGTGGTAGGCTTACTTGAAATGCTTATCTGATTTCTCCTTTGTAGACAATGCTTCAAATGAATTTATAGTCTCTCATTTGGTAGAAAATGGTTGCACAATGGATTGTATAGACTGCAGCTATAGAATACATAAGAGCATTCCTTGGAGTAGGCTTATCAACCCAAATGGAGAACCTCCATATGAGAAACTCAAGGAAAGCATCCAGTTCTAGTTCATATTGGAATAAAAATCCTGGCTAATCCCAAGGAAAAGAAGAGAAACAAGTTGAATTCCTTGTACCTATACTAGTAACCTCTTCAAATGAAAAACCAAATAAGTCACGTGATACATACCTTCATTAGACTAAAGACATTAACCAACTGTTTTTTCAGCATGGCAGATATTTCAATGTCGAGTCTCTATGCATCCACCTGATTCCCTTTCTTGACAAGGGTCTTATTGAGATGATTGCTCATTTAAATGTGTGTGGAAATTACATTTACCCAAGGTTTAATTTTGCAAACTGATCAACTTATTTCAAAATTTGAGCAAGGTGGTTTAGGAAGAAGGTGGCCTAATTGATGTGTGTTTTAACAGGTGCTGAAATTGGCTGGAAAAAGCGGCGAGGGACAACAAGAAGACCCGTATCATGCCACAACCCATTCATGTTGTAGCTATTACTGTGAACATTCTAATGATGCTTCAAACATCTTCCAGTGTCGATGCCGACAATGACAAGGATGAAGACGAAGACGAAGAGGAGACGGGCAGTGAGGAGGAGGAGGAAGACGAGAGCATGAGGACGATGATAGTGAGGGTGGTGATAGTAGTTCTTTTTATTTTTATTTTTATTTTTTGCTCGCAGCTTAAGGGAGAGGATAAATGTAATGCCCATATAATGATTTTTGTATCCGGAAGACTATGTAGTTTGCTCATCATTCTAGTGAATGTCAGAGTTTGCTCTATTTATTTTTTGTTGCTTTTGTGGTTTTTTGAAGACAATGCTTAGTTTTCTTTGTTGTTTCAAAACTTTAAACTTGAATGTGCTTGATGATTTTATGACTTTGGCTTTGTGAATGGTCATTAGGACGATAAATGCCTGGTGTGGGCTTGTGCGTAACATGTTGTTATTGTTGTACTGAACGAGACGCGAGACGTCGGGTTAGGATCAAAAATAGGGGAGGTGCTGCCCAAATTTTCAGCATAATGAGCAAATTATGCTGAAAATGTAATAGCAAGCCAAACTGCTTTGACCTATACTTTCCTGCATATGCTAATTACATTTAGACACCTGCGTTGGTGTGTATGTTGTCGAAAAAGAGGGCCAAGAGGTAACAAAAATACTCAAGTTTGAAATCCTAACTTTTTGATGATGAGAAGAAAAATGAGCCGTGTCTGACACGTGTCCAATACAAAAATGGACACGAAACAATTACATTCCATAAACTCAATTTCTAGCACTCTAGAAACTAAAAGTGAAACTCAATTTCAAATATGGATACGACACAATACATCTTTCAAGATACGATACGGATATGGATACGATACGGATACGGATACGACACAATACGTTTGATTAATATAAATTGCATTCATCCAATATAATCCAACACATTGCAACCTTGCAACATTCACAAGTTTAACAAAGCAGTCGTAATGCTAATACTATTACAGATTCATCAATGTCATGACCAATGAAAATAACAATACATATTCATCATTTCCATAGAACAACGAAGTGAACTACTCTCCATTATTATTGGGATCAAATTCCACCTGTCACCAATGTTTCACATTATTTTTCAAAAACTAGGACACGAATCGTGTCCGACACGGAAACGGACACAACACAAGAACATTCTAGAAACTCAAATTCCACCAGTCCAGAAACTCCAAATTGAAACTCAATTTCAACACTCTAGAAACTCAATTTCCAGCACCTACTCTTGAAGTAATTGTTACCAACATTGAAACTCAAAATTGAAATGCATACACAACTGTTACCAACATTGAATGTGACACCTTTTTCATTAAACAAAATGATAGAAACACCACATAATTTTCACTTCACCACAAAACATGAATGAAAATTAGTTTCTAACAAAATACAAGAAACTCTCTATACCAATAAGCAAGTTTTCTACTATTCGCCGTTATCATTTGTATTCAACATTTTTGAAATACTTTATTGTGCTCCTCCCCACCCTTGCCCTTGACTTTTCATAAAACTTGATGGTGCTCCTTCCCAACGTTGACGTTGATCTCCCCAAAAACTTGATTGTCCTCTCCCGGGCTATGATCATGATTGTGCTCCAAGGCAACCCGATTTAACCTCCACTTTCCATTCGGGTACAAAGCAAAATTAAGGCGAGCTGGACAATCAGTTTTTGTTTGTGGCCTTGGTTTGACCGGATTGGTTGTTCTCACCCTCGCCTTTCCACCTCGACTACATTCAAAAGTTACATGCCTCAAGGTTCCATCTCTTCCCTTTTTGTGACATTTTTTTGCCACACCAAACCCATTTTCTTTAGCATATCTTGAGTAATATAGATAAGCTTCATCTGGTGTGTCGAACATCATTACCACCTTCAGTTGCTCAACTGTAACTTCAAAATTTTCGGTTGACTCATTTCCATTCACATTAGTACCTATCTCATCACTCTCTTTTTCTAAAGAACCACTCAATACCTCTTCGTCATTTTCATTGTGTCCACTCCATACCTTCGCCTCATTAGTATCTATCTCATCTTGATTTGACGATCGAGGAGGCATTGTCGACGGAACAGACTCCGGCGACATCAAAGATGTTGGTGATGGCAATGGAAACCTACATGTTCAAGAATAAAAATATTATGACATGAGCTTATCTCGGCAAACTGCAATATCATTGCATGTCAAATATCAAGTGTAAAAGCCACTATCCCAAAATTATGACATGAGCTTATCTTAGCAAACTACAATATCAATCAAGTAAGAATGAAAATATGAGCAATCAATTCATGTTAGTGTAGCTCCAAATGTCAATCAAGAAACCGTTTCCAAGACAAATTTCAAACAGTTCCACTTACTTCTTGACACTTTACCCGTGCTAGTTAGCTCAGTAAGAATGAAAAAGAGAGGAGACAATGAATGCTTTCTTTTTTTTGTCTTCAGTTCACAAGTCTTTTTTTTCCCCTGATAACATGCTATTGACCTTCCACTAGGTAAAGAGTATAGAATGAACATAAATTCTTTGTCCTCTTAAGCTATCCTTCATCCCATATACGTTGCTAAAAACCATCCTAGGTTGAGAACTCAAATGTTCAAGACTTCAAGTAATTACTGAACAAGGACCAAATCCAAAAACTAGGGCAAAATTTAGAACCCTAATACAAGATTTACCGTAACATTTTGCATTATTTAGAGGGATAAAACCCCCACCCTCATAAGCAATTGGTTATCAATTCATGATAGGAGTTAACCACCCTTTACTTCCGTCACTTGCCTCCATTAACACTGAAGTCAGGACCCAAATCGAATTTAGGAAGTCAGGACCCAAATCGAATTTTGGACCAACAGATATATAAATATGAGAGAGGGAGAAAGAGAGACCTTGGCGGTGGATTTGACGTCACGGGTGCGTCGGTTTTCGCAACAGGTCGATCGCTGGTAGTGCTCATGGTCGTCGGAGTAGGCCATCGGTGGTGGTGGTGAGGTTGGTGGACGAAAGTGGTGGAGGTGAGGTTGGTGGTCGGGCTCCTCCTCCTCCTCTGATATCTCCCTGTTCTGTTTTCGCGCGATGGTAGAAAGGCCGATTCAAAATTTCAGTAATTTTTTTTTTTTTTTAGGGACGCCCAAAACGACGTCGTTTTGGGCTATCCAGGGTTGGGGCATGGGCTGGTTTCCTGGTGTGTAGACTTGCTGAGAAAAAAAATAGAGTTAAAGACACATCAACACGTAGCCAGTGACATGGCGTGCACTCTCTCTCTCCCTCTGAAATGCAAGGTATCATAGCTAATTTACATGTACCTCAAATTTATTCGCTACGTGTGACATATGGTTTTGGTACTAGCCTACTAGGGAAAGATCTTTACAAGAAAAGAAACCATTATCCAAAGAGCAAGTTACGCAAAATCATTGCGATTCATATATATACATTTCTTTGACTGGATCAGACAAATCAAAGAATTAAACTCTATTAAAACATCTAATCAAATTAATTAATTAATTACGGGAACCGTGTAAAGACTCCCTTAATCACAGCCAGCATTTGAAACCAAGCCACCGCCCCCACCGCGGGCACGCTCAGAGCAACCACCAAGATCGCACCCAGAACCAGACACGGCCTCGCGTCCATCATCCAGGTCTGCAACAACCCCATCAGCTCGCAGACGAACTCGTCTTTCCCGGCGTAGCATTTCTTCTCCCACTCCATCCAGTGGGCCGGGGGCTCGTAGCTGCTCTCCGCCTGCTTCATCTCGTGGATCCTCTTCCGCAGCACGATCAGGTTCTCGTCCACCACTGATCTCCCGTAGTTCTCGTTCCGCAGCGACGCCGATACGGTCGTCGATAATGCCCTGTAATTTGTTTTCCGGTGGGGTCTGGTTCTGGAGCAAGGAAGCAAGGGTAGCGAAATTGCTGATGTTGACGCCATTGGTTTTGGGATTTGGAAATTAATTGGGATTGCAAAATTGATGGGTTTTTTAGCGCGTAAGCTCGCCGGACGTCTGAATTATAAGAAAAAATTAATGGGTTTTTGGGTATTGAGGAATGTGTAGATATGGATGCGGAGAGAGAGAGAGAGAGGGGGGTATATATATATATAGAAAGAGGATCTTGTATTGTAGGAGAAGCAAGCGAAGGGGATGGATGCCATGCGGCAAAAGCGTGTTTAACTGAGAGGAAGCCACCCCACCCCCTCTCTCATGGCATGTATGGCGCGTTAATCAATCCTTTTGATTGTTTTATTCTTTAGATTGAAATTCGGAGAAAGTGGCGCCTGTCACATCAAGGAAATCGATATGTGTATGTGGTTGGAACCCCGAGGGGGAAAAATTATCGGATGCTCAGGGGACACCGTCATGTGAAGGGCGACCCGACGCCTTCGTATGGGATTCGTATGGAGTCCGCTGATGATTTTACTCCCGATTGTTTGGTCCTTATGAGTGGTGTTATCGATTCTGGTTTATGCTGAAACCATAGACGTAGGCCCCGTTTCATTAACATTTTTTTTTCATTTTTAAAAAAAGTGTACGTTTTGTTTTTATTTAAAAAAAAATTACTTTTACCCAAATATTTTGAAAAATAACCACTTTTAAGTAGAAAAAAATCAATTTTTTTTTTTAATAATTTTTTCCCCTTAAAAGTGGTTATTTTCCAAAATATTTGGGTAAAAGTGAAAAAAAAATTACTTTTTTGATTTGTGAACCAATAATTCATAAAAATTTGACGCAAAACTAATAAGCATGAGAGAAAATTGAATAAGGGCAAAACGTGCACTTTTTTCTAAAACTCCTAAAAGTGTTAGTGGAACAAGGCCGTAATTTTGTGGTCCATTTCGATCAAAATACGGACTTTTACCAGGCATATCTTGGTATTTCGGTTGGTATAAAAATGCCGTGTATAGTAACTAAGGAAAAATGTCTTCGGCTTTAAAGTAAGCAAACAAAATTGCGAGTTCACAATACATTAATCATGCTAATTTGTTCTTACAATTAGTATTGAATTACGTTAAAGTGTCAGAATTTATTTGAATGATCTACTTAAGTTTTGCAATCACATAAGTACATTGAAGACAATGAAATATTTAAGTGTGATAAATCTGAAATCGTGCTCAGATACACTCCAATTTTGATATGTATTGTGCCGGTAGAAAAAATGGCATGTATGTTCACCCGAACAAAATTGACAACTATTAGTAGAACATGGTACCTTGTATATTAATTGAGGTTATGTGTTGGATAGTTTGAGAACATTATATATTCCTCATCAGTCACGATGAGTCAGGTGTCTCTTTTTTGTCCAAATTAAACACAAAAAAATATGGGTCCATGATTGACATAATATTAAGATACTGTACTTTATGACTATGTCCCTAAAATAATGAATGTTTTGCCATATAGGACCTTTGTGTTTACCTAAATGTACACCTTATTCTTTACCTATATGTGTCATTATTAAATTGTTTTTTTATATTTTTAAATATTTTTTTTTATAGACAAGATCAACCCAGTTTATTTTTAAACATTTCGAGTACGTAGAAGTGTAGAACTTACAAGGTATACCATTTATGAGGCCTTTTTTGGCCCATGAGAATTTAAGGTTCCGTTTGTTCGGGGGTAAAATGTTGTTTGGTATTTGGTTGTGTAAAAAAATAGAAAAATATTTTACATGTAATACATTTTTTATCAATTGGATGAAAATAACATACCCTTAAATTTTTCACAAGTTATTTATTGAAATGAATCCACTGTCTTTTACTGCAATTCTCACTGCTCAGTTTCTTCGATCGTCAATTTACTAACATTCAATTTCAATATTCTCATATTTTTTCACCGTTTAAGCCCCTTCTCTCTCTCTACACTATTTTGTTGATTTCTGAAAATATTTTCAAGTGCCAACCAAACACCGAAAAATAAAAATTTAAAGTTTATTTTCTAAAAAAATATTTTACATTGTAAAACATTTTAAATCGAAACAAACGGAGCCTAACTATCTATTCATTGGATGATAATGTCAATCCAGCTTATACCAGTGTTCTCAGCTACAGGAGAGCAGCGCCCTATATTTCTTAGGAAGGTTCTTGGGGGACGTGGCGTTTTGGATTTGGCTTTAACATGATGTTTTTTTGACCTTTTCTCGAGGGCGGCGCATTATTCATCCAAAAGGATTCAAAATCATTTTTTTACCCCCTAATATTCTACTTATTACCGAATTTTATGCGAATAAAGAAATAAGCTCATATCAATTCATCCAAAAGGATTCAAAATCATTTTTTTACCCCCTAATATTCTACTTATTACCGAATTTTATGCGAATAAAGAAATAAGCTCATATCAATAAAGAAAGTGATTTTGATACTCCACATTTAGCAATTGACACTCAAATTTTTGTGCTTATTCTATGTGAAATTACCAAATTATTATTTATTTTGTTAGTATTTATTCACTTTGAAGGATATTGTTGTAATTTCAAATAAAATGCCAATAACTAAAAGTGAAGTGTCAAAATCAATTTTCTATAATTAATTATTCAAAAAGTAAACACCAGCAGGAGTAACGGATATCCAAACACTACATGTCTTTAAATTTCAATTGGAAGGACGGTGGAAAGGGCCAAACATTGTGGCGCAATTTGTGTTTTGAATCATTATTATAGTTTTCTGATCCAAAAACATAGTACTATCTCTGCCCTAAAATATTTATCCGATCTGTAAAATGAGAACTCAAAAATAATACTACATTTATTTCAAGAAAAACTTCAAAAAAAATCATAAATTAAAAGAACTTATTAATATCTAGTGAATCGTTGAAAAAAATTTAAAATTTTCTTGCAAAAATTGAATTATTTTTACGTCATCGTTTTGCGGACCCGACAAACATTTTGGGACGGAGTACTATTTTAGTATTTCTCTTTGGCCGGTGAGATTTCATACAAAAAGTTTTTGTTTTTTTTAATAACAACAATATTACAATTCACTGTGTGTGCAGCTATTACAAGAGTAACAAGAGTAAAGGCCTAAAGCACACCAAAAGCATGGAAATAACACAATTAAACGCGGCTAAAAAGCGAAGGATACACCACGTCGAAGATGTGAATGACAAGCCAAGAGAAACAGTCGCAACAATGGTTCTACTAGCGAGGAGTTTCCCTGCAGAAACCGATTGATAACCAACCAAGTGACCAACCAAGTGAGTCAGTGACGAGCACCTCAGGTAGAAAACGTTGCGCGCAGCGAAAGATCTTTCAACTTTCACAAGTTCTAGATTTTCCATGTAATTTGCTAGTAGTAAATCTTTGGAAAGTTCCGCTGCAATTTCCAATCGGCTATGACTTCTGGCTTTGTGTTTCGTGGAAGGAAACAAGAAAGCTACAGGCACAGCAGATGCTGTGCAGCAGTCGCGCACAGACCACTTTTTTGTTCGTCTCGGATTCCGTAACGATGATCGAAACCGCTCATTTGTTCAAAATACTTCGTTTATGGTTTATGGTCCCAGTAAAAAATCACCTCAATCCGATATCGGAAAGGGAGTTTACGAATCATCTAACTTTGCTTTAAAATTTAGGCTTATGATTCGTAAACATCCTTTCCAATATCGGATTGAGGTGATTTTTTACAGGAACCATACACGAAGTATTTTGAACAAATGAGCGGTTTCAATCATCTTTACGAAACCCGAGATAGACACAAAAATGGTTTGTACCCGGCTGCTGTACAGGATCTGCTGTACCTGTAACAGCGTTGGGAAACTGGAAGGAAATGCTGGCAGTTATGGTTTGAAAGCAACCTCGACCGAAGATCACGAGACGTACGTCGTTCTCAAATTGAGTGGTTGGCTGGAGCCTTTCTTTCGGAGATTTTGGCCTGTTCATAACCAAGACCCCAAAACAAGACAAAACGTACGTCACTGGAAGCTTCCTTTGTCGTGTGGGTGGAGTTTCCTTCTGATTACAGGAAGGGGTTTTGGTATGTGAATGAAAGGGGTACGATCTAAAACACATAATTTGCGTGTGAGAATGCGAGTTTAAAAATGTTTTGAAAAGCATTTTAATTTATTAAAATTTGCGAAAGCGGATATTTAAAGCCCAAACGCAGTGTGGGAATTGAAAATGAAAGCGCATAATATTATAAAAGATTATGTGATTAAGGCCGTGATCGACCATTGGATTTGTTGATATGATGACTCATAGCTTCCAATCAAGCTATTGACCTTCGCCTATGTTGCAATTGAATCCGGTAAGGGAATGGAGAGCACTGTGATTCTTCCTGGCCACTCGATTGCGCCAAATTTCCCGTTTGGATTAGATATCATTCTTTTTTTATTTTTTATTTTGGCTCAGATCGGATTAAATGGGACGTGGGCGCTCTGGTGCTCACCAAACTCTTCGTTTGCAATCCTATGGAGTAGAAATGTGATTATGAGAACTCTACAGTTAAAATTTAATTATGTTTTTTTAGAATAATATGATCAGAATAATAAGATTTTCGCGTCAATTCAAACGGATTGAAAATTAGAGCACTTAATTTTTTAATCATATTTTTTAATATATACACGGTCTAAAAAAATTAAGTACGCTAATTTTTAATTCGTTTGAACATGTACGAAGAACTTATTATTCTGATCATATTATTCTAAAGAGATATAATTAGCTTTTGTTTACAAGACTCTCATAATCACGTTTCTGCTTTATAGGATCCTAAGTAAAGAGTAGATACTTAATTATAAGAGCTCTAGAGACAAAAATTAATTATGATACTTTAGAATAATATGATTAGAATAATAAGATCTTTGCATCGGTTCAAACGGATTGAAAATTGGAGCACTTAATTTTTAAACCATATTTTTTAATATACAAACCATCTAAAAAAATGAAGTGCTCAAGTTTTTAATCTGTTTGAACAGATGCAAAGGATCTTATTATTCTAATCATATTATTTTAAAGTATCATAATTAATTTTTGTCTCTAGGGTTCTCATAAATTAAGTATTTGTTCTTTATTAGGATCCTGTAGAGCAGAAACGTGATTATGAGAATCCTATAAACAAAAACTAATTATATCTCTTTAGAATAATATGATTAGAATAATAAGTTCTTCGTACTTGTTCAAACGAATTAAAAATTGGCGTACTTAATTTTTTTAGACCGTTTATATATTAAAAAATATGATTAAAAAATTAAGTGCTCCAATTTTCAATCCGTTTGAATTGGCTCGAAGATCTTATTATTTTGATTATATTATTCTAAAGATATATAATTAAATTTTAACTCTAAAACTCTCATAATCACGTTTCTGCTGCATAAAATTGCAAACGAATAGTTTGGTTTTTTTTTCCTTCCCAAAACGGTGCTGTGTGAGGTGTGGGTAGGGGCTGCTGTGCCATCGTGGGCAGCACAGCCCCACGTCTGATTAAATGACAAATGATACTCCTTCCGTACGTCTCTTTTTGTTAGTAGATTTTTTTACCTTCAAGAACAATGTCCTATGAAAATACTTTTTTTACCCGCGTTGTAAAAAAGAAAATACTACTCCCAACTTTTATCCTTCACTTTTGATTTGATGTGGCAAGTGCAAGATTTAATGGATGACATTTTTTTTTAAAAGTTTAAGTTTGCAAAGTGTAAAATATCTCCTTAATAAGTTGAATTTTTCAAATTGAATAAACAATATGGGACGTCGAAGAGAGTATTTTAGTTTTTTTTTTTTTGAAAGAAGAGTATTTTAGTTAATGTATGTGAAAATAATGATCTATTTAGAAATTTCGTGAAACTCATTTTGAAACTATGAGCATCCACATCGGGGGAGGCAAAATCCCCTATGCGCTACTTTGCAAAATTTTCATTTTTGCTATAGTTTCTCGCAACTTTGCATGAACCAGTGTTCACAAGTTACACAATACTTTATTAATTTGTTCGTGAAGTTGTCCCTACCTTATCTTTTTTTATTGGTTTGCTGCCTCTTTCTTTCTTTTTCCAAGAATAAAGAAACAACTTTTTAATATGTAATTTGGTCCAAAATATAGAAAGGATGGTGCGGATGCTCTAAATTGACATACTTATAGTTTGAAATTAAAACTAAGTTACTCAATAGTGGCGCAACTCACAAGTGCAAGTTGTCGAAATGCGGAGCCAAAGAATGGAGAAAATATGTGTTGTATTGAATGAATAACACTTAAAATTAGAAGGAGCTAACTATAGATACGAAAATATTTCTAAGTAATTATGAAAGGGAAATCATCCTAATTACGACCATCGAATTGTTAATAAAAAATAAAAATCAATCACGATATTCTTTCCTGTATTTGATTATTCTAATCTTCACCCTCAAATTCAACATAATAGTCAAGTTTGGTTTATATTATTTTACTCTTTTGGATCTTTCATACGAATAAGCAACCGAAAAAATATATAACAAAAAATATTTCTAACATCTATCTACCCTCGAATTCAATGTAATAGTCAAGTTTGGTTTATATTATTTTACTTTTTAAGCTCTTTCATACGAATACATAGTGAAAAAATGTAACACATAAATAACAAAAAATGCAAAAACCAAAATTTATAAAAATTTGAGTGGTGATGAAAAGTTTCTCTTTGATTCGGAAGAAATATATATGCAGAACAATTATGGGTCCCTTTGGTTGAATTTTTTTTGTGATTTTTCCGCACAATCTTTTTGATTATTTTCTCTTAACCTTTATAAGATTCAGGCAAATTTTACAACAGATTTTTTTACTCAACGAGAGGAATCGAAAAAGGATAAATACATAGATCAAAATTGAAAAAAAATTTATGCTAGACGAAGAAAAAGACCCGAAAAATCAGTAAGAAAATAACCACAAAAAAAAAAAGTGGCAGAAAAGCCCAAAAAAGGTTAGGACTAAGAGGCCCTTTGTACTTGGACCAAAAGTTGGGCCAATCATTGTTCTTTTTTGTGTTCTGTTTTTTCTTCTTCCTGAAAATGGGCTGTTATAATCCAATTGGGCCAATTTGATGGCCCAAAATATATGCTGAAGATTTGCATGCCCGGTTCAATTGGCCCAGTATAGTACATTGAATTCGAAATTGGGGTAGTATTGTCCAATTGGGCATTTTAATTCCCTTTATTATTTTGTTCTGTGTTCACTCAGCTAATTACATAGAAGAACAAAATATGGACAAAAACACAAATTTCGGTTTATACACAGCCATGGTGTGGTTAGCTTGCTCTTCACAATGAAATACGCCTCTTGCCTCCTTTTCAAACAATCTCACCATCATTAACAACAATGATAGGAGGGGGCGACTAATGCGTGACAATCTTTTTTTGACATGATCAAATGAGCATGAGTCTTTCTAAACTCTGCCGAACCAATTTCTTCCCAGTCACAAGGCTATTTGGAGCAAGGAACTTATCCCTATGTCGTGGCCACCACCCTAGGTGGTTCGGTTCTAAGAGCATCTCCAATTCATGGCTCCAAATTGAAAATGTCAAAAAATTTAAAAGGATTTATGTGGTCTTTTGGCAT
The DNA here is from genome assembly GCF_030253575.1 of Rhododendron vialii. Taxonomy (NCBI): domain Eukaryota; kingdom Viridiplantae; phylum Streptophyta; class Magnoliopsida; order Ericales; family Ericaceae; genus Rhododendron; species Rhododendron vialii. Next base: position 26,461,887 of record NC_080565.1, on the reverse strand, counting down.
CTCGAATTTGACATCAAACCCTCCGATATTGTTCAACCCTAATGTCAAGTTTTATTATCTTATATTACTATACCTTCTTCAAAATTCCAACGGTCACTTCTTTTGAATGAAAAGTAAGTTGGCATGAGGTGCGCCTTCTAATTATGGCAGAAAATGAGCCTCCCTTCAAATCCCTAGAAAATCTAGCATAGAGAAAGACAGCTAGGTTGGAAGGTCTTGTGGTGTCAAAAGCTTCTATTTTCGACTCCACATCACATTTGACAGCTCCGATTGGAGATCCTCTAAGTAACCAAGAGGCCATTTTAAAATTTTGCCAAACTTTATAAATAATCACACATACTAATTTTCAATCCTCCCCGGAAAAATCAACCATAAAAGATGTCCCCCCATAAAGGTGCAATTAACTCATTCCCTTGGGGGAGGTTCGGATGCAAAGTCAACATATATAGGAGATGGTCCTACTAGTCCTAGCTAGAGTTTGCCTAAAATCTTTTAATACTATATGACATTCGGATATTTATTTAATGTAGGAACACATGGGGATTTTCAGATCATAACATTAATTAGTTTAAAAAAATGGAGCGTTGGAGAATATTGTATGGTAATGAATGTATGTTGCCCCAGCGGTGGACTTGTGTCTTGTGATTTTCCTCCTTTTTATGCTATTATTATTAAATTAAAAATCTAGTTTTGGTCAACAGTTCTTCCTAAGCTTCCTTAATTAATTAGTCAAACAGGGAAAAAGAAAAGAAAAGAAAAGAAGAGGGCTTGCCTGTCTGTCTCATCATGATTGGGTTTTTTGCCCAGAGGTGGAAATCAGGAAAACATTTTACAGAAAGGGACAGCCTCACAGCCCCTTCCTGGACATTTTTGTAAGCTTTTAAAACCAAATTTGGTTATTTAAAAAGAAGAGTGATTTTCGCACCCCAAATTGTTAATGACGCTCCTTAGGAAGGAGAGTGCAAGAATCAATGTGTGGTTGATTTCACACTTCCAAAAGGTTAAATCACACTTTCTAAATTGTTAACCTTTTGAGAGTGTGAAAATCAATATGCAGTATGAGTTAATTTTCACACTCCTTTTAAGAATGCGATTAACAATTTGGGTTGGGGAGTGCGAAAATCACTTTTCATTTAACAACTGTTAGTACATGCAAGAACAGAGCACAAAGCACAAGAACAACCGAAAGCTCTATTGGCCAATAATAATATGGCCCCTTTTGGAATGTTGTTTAAGTGCCCTCAGCCCCCACCAAAATCTAAATTTGGTGTCCAGTCTCTTAAGTTGGTTAAATAGTTGGAGATTTGTTGCGTTGTTATAAATTTATAATCTGAAACTTATTTCGGTATTTTTTTTATTTTTTATAACTTTTTGTTTAGATTATGGTCGTAATTTATGGGATTAATTGTTTGTCTCGATGAGAGAAGTCTCACTACAACAAAACTTGCATTTTGAGGCAGTTGCAAATGCCCTAAAATGTTACTTTATGAGGCATTTTAACTATTGGGGCAGAATAATGAACTACTGCTTGTATCGATGCCGCAATAGCTTTACACGGCACTTCTAGGAGCCCCAAGAGATATTGGACGAGGCACACAAAATTGCCACATCAGGCTATCTATTGAGGCACTTTACAGAGCAGCAATAGGTGGTTTTACGTGATGACCTTAACAAAACGATAGATCAAAATCCACATTTACCATACCTCGAGAGAAAATTAACCCCAAGAGTGCTAGTTACCGTACCTCAAGAGAAAACTACTCCCAACAGTGCTTAAGCACCTGTTAAGTATTGAGGTTGGTTCATGAACAAAATGAATGGTAAACATGGGAACAAGAAAATAAATTGGAAAAAAAAAAGGACCTGCACTTGGGTCTTCTTCAAGGCCCTTAGCTTATATATTTGTCACTGGACGATGACCTCTCGATCTTATCACTTGGGTAGCCTTTCATGACTTGGCAGTTGACACACTAAAATGGGTTCAAGTTGCACCGCATTAATTCAAGTTGCCAACTGCCCCATTAAGTCAATTTGACAGGGCACATTTCGTTCGGCCGGTGCCTCGTTAAATAACTATCAAGGCATTTCTTTGTAAAGTGCCCCAAGAATAGTGCTGCAAAAAGTGCATTTTGTTGTAGTGCTAAAAAATATAGTAAAAAATTATGATCGAAAGCCAAAAAAAATCACCACAAACGAAAAAATTACACCAAATAGCTGTCTAATTTGTCTAAAATGTTGTCTTATTTGAATTTTTCAACATCAGTCCATATTTTTATATTTGATTCGTTTCGTCGAGACAAATGATTAATCCCAAAAATTACACCGAAAAACTAAACAAAAAGTAAGAAATACCGAAATAAGTTTCAGATTATATATAAATTTACAAGAACGAGCGGAGCCGTAAGAGAACTAGAGAATTAAAGTGATAGCCATAGGAGTGCTAAACGTCCGCATACGGTTAGTCACGAGTTTGATGTGGATAGTTAAAAGAAAATCACATATTACTTCAAACCCTATCTCCCACTCTAATCTTTAGTGCGGGTGCGTTGAGCAAGAGCGAGGCGAAAATATGAGAGTGAAAACATTTTCCGAAAATATAAAATCTATAAGATCAATGATTAACAACGAAAATATAAAGCTAAGACTAATGAGAACGGAGCAAAGAGAAAAACTGAAAGATCATGGAGTATGACTTAGCTCCAATCTCCCACTTCCACGCCAAGGGATATTCAAAATTTCATTTTTTTAATTGATTATGCTAGTATTTTTTAAAATTGATTATGCTATTCACAGCCTAAAACTGTATCAATAAGGCAATTAAGAAGAATACAAAAAAGACATGTAGTAAATTTTTTTTTTGATCCGCTAAAAAAGATATTGTGTTGGATGCACTTTTAACACTCTTCATGGTGTACTTTAACACATAGAAAGCTGTGTGTGTGTTTCTTTAATCTTTTTCTTTCGTTATTGACAACCCATTAAATAGTTATAAGTATTTTCCTTATTTGATATATATATATACACATATATTGAGCGGCTCAGATCATCGAAATTCAATCGGTAAATGGGAGGTGCAGACCGGAATTAGGTCGGGATCCTTGACCTAATCCGGACTGTATATATATATAGATACACACACACTCTTAGGATTCAATGAGGGATCTCGCACAGCCTTACCGTGCGGGACTCTTCTTTCCCGAGCAAATTGCGACGATCTGAGCCGCTCAATGTGTTCAGAATGTGATTTTAAAGGTACCCATAAGAAATCAGCAAAAAAAATTAATCGGGAAAGGCTTGATCCGAGCAGTTTTTTACTGAACCGTTCAATAAAAAACTATTCGGATCAAGCCCTTCCCGATCATTTTTTTTGCTGATTTCTAGCGAGTACACTTAAAATTATGTTCTGATCATTTTGAGCGGCTAGGATCGTTGCAATTCACTCGGGAAAGGGGAGTCCCGCATGGTAAGACCGTGCGGGATCCCTTATAGGATTTGGACTCTCTCTCTCTCTCTCTCTCTCTCTCTCTCTCTCTCTCTCTCTCTCTCTCTCTATATATATATATATATATATATATATATACACACAGTCCGGATCCAATGAGGGATCCCGCACCACCGTGCGGGACTCTCCTTTCCCGATCAAATTGCGACGATCCGAGCCGCTCAAAGTGATCAGAACGTGATTTTAAGGGTACTCGCGAGAAATCAGCAAAAAAAATGATCGGTAAGGGCTTGATCCGAACAGTTTTTTATTGAACGATTCAGTAAAAAACTGCTCGAATCAAGTCATTCCTGATCATTTTTTTTACTGATTTCTCGCGGGTACTCTTAAAATCACGTTCTGCACACTTTGAGCGGCTCGGATCGTCGCAATTTGATCGGGAAAGGAGAGTCCCGCACCATAAGGCGGTAAGGGATCTCTCATTGGATCCGGACTATATATATATATATATATATATATATATATATATATTTCTCGCGGTGACCCTTAAAATTACGTTCTGCACACATTGAACGGTTCGGATTTTTAAAATTTGATCGAAAAATGAGAGTTCCGCATTTTAACAAAATGAGGAATCCCTCACTTGATCCGTGGGGTGTGTGTGTGTGTCTATATATATATATATATATATATATATATATATATTCCCTGACCTGACTCGGATTCTGTATGTGTGTATATATGTATGTATTTTTAATTTGTCTCTTCAACATAACATCGATCCTGAAAGAAAGAACATGACAGGCGTAGCGAAGCATGAATGCTTTCCATAAAATGATGGACATCGACTTTGGTGTCCAGTCTCTTTAACTCTCCATTTGCATCAAGTAGTTGGAGTTGGAATTGGAATTGCAATTAAAAAGAGAGCTAGCTAGCTAGCTAGAGAATTAAAATGACAGGAGTAGTAATTTTGGCATATATATGGATGGATAGTCACGAGTATTTAGCCAACAACTACTACTCCCAAAATCCTCTCCACTTTCACTCTAATTTGTGTGGGTATAATAAGCACGAGCGCCTTAAAAAACATTACTATTATAATTATACAGTCCGTCTTCCGTAAGGACCATTTCATTTTAATAAAATGCGGACCTCCCTTTCCCGATTGAATTTCGATGATCCGAGCCGCTCAATGTGTTCAGAACGTGATTTTAAGGTTACTTGCGAGAAATCAGCAAAAAAAATGATCTGGAAGGGCTTCATCCGAGCAGTTTTTGTTTGTTTTTTATCGAACGGTTCAAACAAAAAACTGCTCGGATGAAGCCCTTCCTGGTCATTTTTTTTGCCGATTTCTCGCGGGTACCCTTAAAATCACGTTCTGAACACATTGAGCGGCTCGGATCATCGAAATTCGATTGGAAAATGGGAGAAATGGGGAGGTCCGCATTTTAACTAAAATAAGGACTCCCTCATTTAAGACTGACTATATAATTATATAAATTACTACTATCATAATTCAGAATAGCAAAAAGAAATAAAAATGATGTTCGCAATAGCGAAAAGGAAAATTATAGTATGAAATGACAAAATTATCCTTCATTCGTGAAAAGTGAGTTAAAGTGTGACCATATAATAGTAGTAATATTAAGTGAATAAAATACCCTTCATTGGTTTGAAAAGTGAGTTAAACAGTAAGTATAGAATAGTAATTTCAGGCGAAAAAAAAGAAGAAGAAGAGGAAATTGATATTCACATTCCATTTTTTGTTATTCATACTTTTTTTTTTGGTTTTTTAGCAAAAAAAATACACACTTTCAACACTAAAAAACAAAAAAGAAAATGTGAATGACAAAAAAGGAAATATGAATATCAATTCTAAAAGAAGATTTCCAAAAAGATGGAAGGAGGGTGAAAAAATCATTTTCCTTACGAGAATTGTGAACAATGTCAAGAGAATTACGAAAATTAGGTGAACAAAACCTATAGTAAGAGGATTAAAAAAACGAAACGCAAACCGAGGATCCTCCCAAAGAGCAAACAAACTGGAATTAGCAAAACCAATCCCGAAAAAACCACCAGTCAATGCTTCTCCCTTCATTCCAATTTAATAGTTCATTGTTCTATTCTAACTGAATAAAAAATTAGTTATATATTCAATTCGGTATTGAATTTTACGTCGAATATAAATTTTGTTTGATACATCTTCATTAGTTCTATAATACTATATATTTTTTAAATCGCATAAAATATTATAAATTACTTAATATAATTAATTAAAAAATACACAAACTCTTAGCAAATTTGTTAAAATTGAGACTAAGACTGCGTTCTTATGAACTCTAACAAATGTCAAAAAAATTTAAATAAAAATAAATTCTCATATTTAAATTAAGGCTCCGTTCCGGAACTCATTTTAAATACTTATTTTTTAAGAAGGTAATTTCAAGCTCAAAAATAATGTGTCTACGCAAATAATTTTTCGAGCAATATGGATCTTGTTTGATAAATCTTATGGAGATCTTTTATACGGTGCAAAAAAAAAATTATTTATTTATATTACTTTTAAATTTAAAAATGTAAAATAAATACTTATTTTTTAAGAATGTGTTCTGGAACGTGGCCTAAGTTGATAATAACGCAGCCTAAAGCAGTATTTTAAAGAAAAAAACAACACTACTCCTACTACACTTCAAAAGAAAAACACGTTAGTACTACTAAACCCCATCTTACCCCTACACTCAACCATTATCCATTGTACCTTACCCCACAATCTGACCGTTAAACCCCTCCACGTATCTCCACCATACCCCATCCTCACCGTTCAATTTGCGCGTACAAATCACACTCTCTACCCGAGCGTGATATTATCTCTCGCCGCCTACTATTTCTCCACACGTAAAGCATAATGGGAGTATAACTCCAAACACAGCCCCTCTCTCTCTCTCTCTCTCTCTCTCCTGGTTCACCGATTGAATTCCCAAATCAAATTCCCATCAACTCTGATAAATCAAACAACTACGAATTGTCAAAGTGCAGCCCCCCTCAAGCCCTAACCCTATCTCGAATCACACCCAAAGACACTGTGCCTATATCCAGAGAGAGAAAAATTCTAGAGAGAGAAATCTCCCTATAACGAGCTGCTGCCATTGCTCGCGGAAACTCATTGAATCCTTGCTTGGAACCAGTTTTCGCCGAGATCTCGACGAACCCAGGAGCATTTGCACTTCTCTAACCCTAAATTCCACTCTTTCCGAGCTCCGATACCCGATTCAATCCCTTTTTTTGATTTTTAATTATTGTACTTCTTCTGCATTCCATGTGTCGTAGAGCCGTATGATCGGCATGGGAGCAGAGAGGAAATGGCTGTTCGCCCTCTTCTTCGCCGCCTTCGTCTCCCTCCTCCTCTTCATCTCCTCGATCTCCGGCTTCAGCGCCTCCCGCGCCGCCTTCTCCTCCTCCCCCTCCGTCCGACGCGGCCCGGGTTACCCTCCGGCGTTCGCGTACTTCATCTCGGGCGGCGGGGGCGACGGGGAGAGCGTCTTCCGGCTGATGCTCGCGGTGTACCACCCGAGGAACCGGTACCTGCTGCACATTGGGGCGGAGGGGAAGGACGAGGAGAGGCGGAAGCTGGCCGGGCTGGTTCGGTCGGTGGCCGTGATTAGGGCTTTCGGGAACGTGGATGTGGTGGGGAAGCCCGACGCGATGACCTACATGGGGTCCTCCAACATCGCGTCGGTGTTGCACGGCGCGGCGATACTGTTGAAGGCCGATGGTGGGTGGGATTGGTTCGTTACCTTGAGTGCATTGGATTATCCGTTACTTACTCAAGATGGTAAGGCCCTTTTTCTTGTAGTACGTCTTTGGGGAATCAATCTTTAGGATAGTGTATGGATTAGTTCTTTTGGGTTGGTGGTGTTAGAACTGTGAATTTGCCATGTTTGTTACGCGTGTGTTTGGGTAAGAAAAGTAATTTTCATAATGCCGAGAGTCCAACGCATTTCGGTGTGACAATTTCTAATCTTTCTTAATTAGGAGATTGTTACTTCCCTTGAGCTTATTGGGGGGCAATTTTGGTTAGACATGTAATTGTAAGTTCCAACGAAGATGCGAAACACTGAAATGTAAGAGGAATATTGCTTGTTGCATAACGTGCAGTAAATATGTGGGAGACTGAATGATGTCAATTGAAATTTTACTGGTGAATTACTTGCGGCATCGATGCCAATTTTTTAAAAAGTTTTTAGCTTTTTATAAAGTTGTTACTTTGATTCATTTGGGCGGGGGGGGGGGGGGGGGGGGGTTGGGTGGGTGGCCCTGGTGGATTATGTTGTTTCAGCGGAGTCCTCTCAGGATTATGTTGGGTGCATTGTGTTAATTCTTTGGTTATGAATTATGATGTTTATTATCTGCTTTGCATCAAGTTAGGAAATGACTAAGGATTTTAAGTCATAAGGTTAATTCTTTATTCATGCTGGCTTAGTCATAGAGTAAGGAGCCTTTTAAACGATGATTTTAGAAATCCATGCATTTTGTGGTAACTGGTGAGTAGTCTAGAAGTAAACTGGGTATCTTTATGAATCAGTACCAAAATAGGTTTCTAAGTACATCTCCAAACTAGCTTTGCCTGGTTCTTCTCAATAAAATAAGATAAAAATGGAATAAAAAACCGTAGCTTCCCCAGTGAGGCATATAAAGGTAGGGGTTTTAGACAAATCTAGACCACATGTTTCAGGGCCTGTGTTGGAATTCCAGGGGAGATGTTCTAAGGTCAAGAGACATAGCAGAAAATCTGTGAGGGCACACATGACGTTTTATTTATCTCATTCCTTCCTCCCATAACACCTACCCTGGAGCACACATAGCAGTTTTATCTATTTTATTCCTTCCTCTCATAACACCTACCCTAGTTAGGAAATATAAAGGATGGACTCAGCACGACAATAGAACATAGAACATGCTGGCCTTTTTATTCTAGCTTACTTAGGCTTGGATAAATTGTAGGATTTCATGTATGACTCAGCTTGAAAAACAAAACAAAAATGTCCTAATGCTGAATATTTTCTTCAGACGGTTCCTTCTTTTCAGAATACTTGATGAGGAATATTTTTTGATCGATATGAATATATGATTGATATGAATGTCCTATAGCTGTGTGCCCTAAGCTAACTCCAATCTAATATGACCTTATTGCGTGGAAGAATTTTTTTTCCTCGTGTGTGGTGATTGTCATGTCTAACGGAGCAGCTTGGGGTAGGTTTCCTGTCTTGAAGAATCGCAGTTTAATTTAGGGAAATGATATTGGCACTCTAAAAATTGATGCAAGCACTCCAAAATCAGTGCAATTCCAAAGCCATTTTCCTTTGTTTTTTGGAGTGCCTGCATCAATTTTTGGAGTGCCAATATCATTTCCCTTAATTTAACTAAAGAAATTCGTGGAGCATCTGTCCCTCCAAACTTATGGACACTGTAGATTTTAGAACCAGGATATTGATGTTCTTATGGCCTGAGGATTCATGGAAGATATTGACTTTTGAGTAATTTTTTCTGAACCTTTTCCAATCATGGAAAAAGAGTAATAGTACCATACTGTAGGGTATGATATAGCTTTCCCCCAAGAACCTAAAAACCCAGACTGCGGCAAGGGAAAAGCTAAGGGTCGTGGCGAGGCGGCTTTAAACAGGTATAGCCACGGTTATTAGGCGCAGACAAAGCTTAATTAGTTAAGCTTCTATTTCATTGTGTAGTTTAACCAGTTTTCCCTTTATGGTCCCGTACTTTAGTTGTGGTACAAAATGTTACGTGGTGCTTTATGAAGAAATTATTGCAGCAACATTTGACAGTCTGGAGTCATACTTGACACGAGCTTTATTCTTGTGTCATAGATTGCCTTTCGAGTAATTTTTCTGGAATGTTTTATAACTATGGAAAAAGAGTAACAGCATTGCCTATCAAAAAAAAAAAGAAAAAGGAATAACAGCATCAAAATGAAGGCTATGTTATAGCTGTGCCCCCAAGCACCTGAAAACCCAGATTGCAGCTAGGCAAAAGCAAGGGTCATGGCAAGATGCCTTTAACCAGGTATAGCCCCAGCTATCAGGTGCAGGCAAAGCATACTTAGTTGACCTTCTAATTCTTTATGTGACGGTTTTGATGATAAGTTTCCCAACATGACTGATACCTGCTTGGATTTTAAAGGGGGTGACTCTCATCAGCTTGTTGTCCTTGGTTTTGCTCCATAGGTGTGAAGATTGGTCTAACTCCAAGTTTCCCCCCAGTTAACCAGCTTCCCTTTATGGGCCCGTATTTTAGTTGTGATATGCAATGATATGTCTTGCTTTATAAAGATTTTTTTTTTGATCGGGGCTTTAGGAAGAATTTGATTGCAGAAACATTCGTTACATTCCACAGTCTGCAGTGAAGTCACACTAGACGAGCTTTTAAATCTTTTGATCTCTCCTACTGAGATTACCTCAAGTGAGGAAGATGGATACTCAACTTCAACTCCTCACTCTTCCTCCTGTCTGCCATGTGTGCGTCTCTCTATCTCTTGGCCCACCAAACCTTGTTCTTCGTCAGTCATCTCATTTTCAGGTGTGCAACACTATCCCCTCCCCCCAACAAGACCCCGCCAAAACCAATGCTTCATATCAGTCATTGGCAATCCTTTTGGTCATCTAAATGCCTACACTTGTGAGTTGTGAGCTGATCAACACTCTCTTGTAATAAGCTTGTCATAGGCCCAGCAAAGCTTCCATGACGTCTTACGAGAGGGCTAAACTTGTTGGCACTCATCTTCAATTGATGACAAGATGTCCAACATTTCTTCAGAGTTTGTCGTCCTTTGAGAACATGAATCGCCTGGGCCGCGCAACACACGCACCTTGCAGAATCTGAACATTGGCTGGTTTTCCCTTGAACTCAAAAGATGAAAGCTAATTCTGTACTATAATACACCTGTATGGACACGTTTATGTACTTGCCCTTTTCTTGTTTAACCTATCGCTAGCTTGAAATAGTAAAATTTGCAACATTTCTTGATTTTGAGCTTGCCATCAAAACTTTTTGCAGCTGTCAAAGTTCCACAAATTCTTGATTGTTGACTTATCATTGCATTAGTCTGCTTTACCTGTGCTCACTGAACTTTGCATTTGTAATCCTTGTATTTCAGATTTATCCCATGTGTTCTCCTCTGTCCCAAGAGACCTCAATTTCATTGATCACACCAGCGATCTTGGATGGAAAGAGTAGGCAAACTCAAATCCTTGCAGCTAAATTAGCTATTATTATGTGGCACATAAAACCAACCATATATCTAAGTAGTGTCTAATTGTTTGATGTCATTGCAGGGGTCAAAGAATTCAGCCCATTGTGGTTGATCCGGGGCTTTACTTGGCAAGGAGGGCCCAAATTTTTCATGCCACGGAAAAGCGCCCGACACCTGATGCCTTCAGAGTCTTCACAGGCAACTTCTTTTCTCTGTACCTCCTCATTTTGATACTATGCATTCATAAAATAAATTCGCTGTTGGAATGCTTGTCTGATAAATAAAACGCACCGGATTTCCAGGTTCTCAATGGGTTATCTTAAGCCGACGCTTTCTTGAATTTTGTGTTCTTGGATGGGATAACCTCCCTCGCACCCTTCTAATGTATTCAAATAATGTGATTCTCCCCCAAGAAGTGTATTTCCATTCTGTCATCTGCAATGCCCTGGAGTTCAAGAACACGACTGTTAACAGTGATCTAAGATACATGATTTGGGACAATCCCCCCAAGATGGACCCCCTTTTTCTAAACACGTCAGATTATAATCAGATGGTTCAAAGTGGAGCTGCCTTTGCCAGACAATTTTATAAAGATAATCCGGTTCTGGACATGATAGACGAGAAGATCCTCAAGCGTGGACGTAACCGAGCTGCCCCAGGGGCCTGGTGCACGGGTCGGAAGAGCTGGTGGATGGATCCGTGCTCGCAATGGGGCGATGTCAATGTCTTGAAGGCTGGACCTGAAGCCAAGAAGTTTCACGAGTCCATAACTAGTCTTCTGGATGACTTGAATACCCAGTCAAATCAGTGCAAGTGATGGTGTAAGAACTGAAGGAGAATCACATCCAGGAAAGGCGAATCAAATATTATTAATACCGAGGTATTTTGACACACATTCATTGGTCTTGACACGTACTCTTTTTTTTTTAGTGGAGATCTGGTCACAGGCTTAAGAAATCTGTATATTGAGGGGTTTGAATTGGAGGTTTCGGGCTGTAGTGTTGGGGGTTGGTATTGATTGTAGAAGCCGCTACCAAACAGTCTTCAGACTTCACTCATTAAGGGGGATTGTACTGCCATTTTATAGCTTAGTATTTGTTACCTCTTGTAGCTTAGCAGTTGATCCGGTTTGAAATGTTGAGGGACGGGACAAATTCATTCTTTATATTCCAATCTGTTGGTACTGTTTTATTGTCTCTGTGTGTGTGTGCGCGCTGTGTTTATACATGCGGGATGTTGTCGACATTGGTATGTGAAGGAGGGAGTCTTCTAGGGGAAAATTTGAGACCAGAGTTGAGGAATCATTGCAGAGCCCTTTTTTTAATGAACGGGAGGGCTTCTTTTCTTCTTCCGATATGGACCTTGATCTCCAGTTTACTAGAAATGGGACCGAGAAAAGCAAAGATGATTTGGTTGTGATGCTGAATTCTTGAAAAAATTAATTTGTAGTTACTCAGCTGACCGCTACCCAGATGTTTATTGTGATCAACTGCTGCAAATTCAGAGGAACTCTGCAGAATACTACTCCATCAAAACATAATGTTCTTCTGGCATTGGGCCTGCTTGGTATACAGCAAGCGTTGAGATCTCTTCCATAGTGGTTTGGGAGATGTGAGAAAGCTCAGCAATGCCGGAGTTCTCCCTTTGTCCTTCTCCAGGAGTGCCGAGGAGCAAAAGGGGTTCAAGCATTCAACAGATCAAGTGGTTCAACTTGGTTTGGAATTTCGCCAAAGTGACATGAACTGATTTTTGGGCTGTTACTGCAGAGGATTGCAATAGTGAGGTCGTTGTAGAAGCCATTGAGGCATTTGGGAGAACTCGAATACTTATTCACTATCCAGATGTTACAAGTTGAACACTTGCGAAGTTAGATAATCTTGCTTGGCCATAAACCGGTCTCTTGCTAATGTTCGACATTACGAAAAACATAGAAATTTGGCCTGGTTATGAAAATAGCAATCGTTTCATGACAAACAGAGCGGTTTCCCTAACATTTCCTCCTTTCTCTGTTTTCGTTTTGCTTTGAATTTATCCTTGTACTGTACTATCAGGCTGCAAACGAGTCTAGCCGAGCTTTACCGTGCTCAAGCTTGCTTATTAAGTTTTTAACGAGCTCAAGCTCGAGCTCAGTGAAAACGTAACGAGTCGAGCTCGAGCCGAGCAGGCTTTGGCTTGACTCGAGCTCGAGCTTGTTCACGAGTCTTAACAAACCAACGAAAAATGTATATATATGTATTCTCGCATAGGCCTAATACAACAAAAAATATTTTGATTGTTAAGGTATATATATTTCGTTTTCCTATACTTTACAAGAAAATAATCTCAATTTTAGAATAATAATATGTAATATATTTTTATAAGGATTTTGACTCGAGTTCGAGCTTGTTCACGAGTCTTAACAGACCAACGAAAAATGTATATATATGTATTCTCGCATAGGCCTAATACAACAAAAAATATTTTGATTGTTAAGGTATATATATTTCGTTTTCCTATATTTTACAAGAAAATAATCTCAATTTTAGAATAATAATATGTAATATATTTTTATAAGGATTTTGCATCAGGGTATTAAAATGCTAATGCTAATTGTAGCAATTAATGTAAAAAGTTCACTAAGTATTGGCTTGCGAGCCAACTCAAGCCGAGCTTTTACTGACTTGTGTTCGATTTGATAATGAAACGAGTCTAGAATTTGAGCTTAAACTTGTTTATTTATGTCTCGAATTGAGCTCAAAAAGTACTAGGACTTTGTTCGTTTGTAGCCCTTGTACTGTCCACAGGTAGGGGGGTCATTTTTTGTTTAAAAGAGACACCGACTCTACAATTTAGCCGCACAGTTTAATAAGGGGCAAAAGAGTACTGCTATTGGTACCGACCAATAGCGTAGGGAAGATGCACTAAGGCCGCGCTGGGTCGTCACCGGCCACCAGACGGCCGATCCGAGCCGTCCAAATTTTTTTTAAAAAAAAATCGAGTGGGTTTTCGCAAGAATCAACGGCATCCGACGTGCGTAGGTGCTTGATCCAAACATCCTATTTTTTTGTACATACTAGAGTTGTGAAATCCGTACCGTACCGGCCGGTACGTACCGTACCGGCCGGTACGTACCGTACCGGTGCTTAAACGGAACACAAACACTAGAGATCCGTTCCCGTTGAAATACCGGCCTATTTCGGCCAATACCGGATGTACCGGACGATACAGGTCTGTTTCGGACATTTTCCGGTGTTCCGGCCGGTACAAAATTACCTTCTCTCTCTCTCTTTTTTTTTTTTTACATTTTGTTTATGTTTATACTTAAAATTATGCAAAATGGTAGATATTTATTAAATATATATATATTAAATATTAATTGCGGTAAATCCGGAACGGTACCGGGATACAGCCCGGTACCGGTACATACCATTACAGTAGTGAAAACAGTACGCTGGCTGATATGGTATTGACAACTTTGGTACATACATGTATACACGAAAAAATGGAGTATTTAGATCGAGCACCTACGCACATTGGATGCCATTGATTCCCGCGATGGCCCACTCGGTTTTTTTTTTTTTTTTTTAAATTTTTGGACGGCTCGAATCGGCCGTCTGGTGGGTAGAGACGTCCTGGCGCGGCCGTCGGTGTATTTTCCCTACGGTACCGTCGGTACCAATATCATTTTCGAGGGGGGAAAATGTCTTACTAGTTGGATCCAACTATAGCAGTAGCCGCTAAGCTCATTAAGCTACGAGGACAGATTATATCTCTGCCTTCTGTCCAACGAGGGATGAACAATTGATCTTAGCGGGGGAGTATTAGGGGTGAGTATGATCCAGATTGGTTCGGTTTTATAATAAACCAAGAACCGAATCAATATCTATAGAATATGAATATAGTGAACTAAACCAACCCACAAAAGGTATAAATGTCCCCAGTCATTTTGGAGACACCGTAACTTTTGACATAACAAAACCACTATGAACATAACTAAAATCTATTATGAGCATAACCAAAACCATTATGAGCATAACAGAACCATAACAAGGCATAACAAACAAGTTATGCCTTGGTTGGTTTTTTAGATATTCTTTGGTTATGCCTTGTTTGGATTCTGTTATGCTCGTAATGGGTTTTAGTTATACTCATAATGGTAAAGTTATGCCAAAAGTTACGGAGTCCCTTAAATGACCGGAGACACCATAGCATCATCCTAAAATCAAACCAATCCAAACCATTGTACAGTTCGATTTCGGTTTTAAACCACAGTTTGCTTTAAATTAAGCTGTCATTTTCAAAAAATATTTAAAGTACTTAAAGTTACAAAGATAACAGTAATGCTACACACACAGATTTTGTGCACAGATTTTTTGTGGGGCCCACTACGGGTCCCACACAAATAATCCGAGCTGTTCATTAAATGTAAAACATTTTTTCAAGGGCCCTCGCAAAAAATTAGCTTAATCCGATACTCATAGATGCTTGATTCAATCATTTAACTTTTCATTCGAATCTCAGGATAATGAAAAGTTAAATGATTGAATCAAACACTTATAAATATCGGATTGAGCTGATTTTTTTCGGGGGCCCTTGAAAAAATGTTTTACATTTAATGAACGGCTCGGATTATTTGTGTGGGACCCGTAGTGGGCCCCACAAAAAGTCTGTGCACAAAATCTGTGTGTGTAGCATTACTGCAAAGATCAATTAAAGAAAAACTTATATTAAAATCAATTCCATTTAAATTATCAAAACACACTAACATCAACCAATTAATTAAGAGTGAAATACCATAATTGCCTCAAGTCTTGGTAGTGAAGGAATTATAGGAATAAAATTTAGAGAAATTTAGGAATTGGACTGTGTAAGTTGACTGATCTGGTGATCCCATGTGCTTTATTTGTATGATAAATTAATAATTACAGAAAATTAGGAATGAGTTGTGATATATAGAAGTTTAGTCTAAATTATCTTAGAAAAACTAAATATTACGGTGAATTTAATAGAATCAATAAATTCGAAAAGTAGTTGACTAAGGCTCCCCATATTTATTTGGGGAATCTTAATTAAATTATATGTATATATATGTATTATACGGTTTGGATCGGTTTAGAACATTAACCGTGAACGTGAATCCACAAATCAAACCATATAACGCGATTTTTGATTTTTTTAAACCATAACCAAACTATACTACTAAAAACCCAAAACAAACCTTTTGATTTGAATTGGATTTGCGGTTTGATGAATTTTTGCTCACCCCTGGAGAGTATAGAATGGCAAAATTATATCCACGATTGGTTATGTGCACGCAGGAAGAGGATGTAGTGCTCATCGTTGTGTCCAGTAACATCCAATCCTATGGGAGACCTATCTATAAAATTTCATTTCATGAAGCAGGATCTGTTCTGATCCTGAGCTTACGAAAGACTTAACACACTATGAATAGTAGATGTTTATATATATACAGTCAGTTTCAAATGAGAGAGTCCTTATTTTAGTTAAAATGCGGACTTCCTCATTTCTTCTATTTTTCGATCGAATTTTGATGATCTGAGCCGCTCAATGTGTTCAGAACGTGATTTTAAGGGTATCCGCGAGAAATCGGCAAAAAAAAATGACCGGGAAGGGCTTCATCCAAGCAGTTTTTGTTTGAACCATTCGATAAAAAACAAACAAAAACTGCTCGGATGAAGCTCTTTCCGGTCATTTTTTTTGCTGATTTCTCACTAGTACCCTTAAAATCACGTTCTGAACACATTGAGCGGTTCGGATCATTGAAATTCAATCGGAAAAGGGAGGTCCGCATTTTATTAAAATGAGGTGGTCCTTACGAGAGATGGACTGTATATTATATGAACATTAAATCGAAGAAAAAAACTAACGTGCGATGCAAAACCAAACAAACGACAAAGAGAAAATCATAAAAATGTGTGGAAAAATTTGAGAAGTTGAATTCATGTTTCATTTACTAACCACTAAAATCGGCATTTCTCTGCCATCTACCGATTGATCTATCCAAATTTCAGTGATTCGTTCATTACACATACGCCACAAAACAGATGGCCATTTACTAACAAAAACCGACGTGTAGCCACGAAAATTGTACGCAGGAAACACCACAACACCATCTCAGCTCAAAACTCGTTACGATCAGGTCCGATCCTCTCCTCGCCGCCAAACTCAGGCGAGGTCTCCGGCGCCTCCCCAATCACTCGGCGGAGACCGTGAACAACAAGCCAGTCACTGCTGTACATGTCCGGAAACGTCACGGGAACTCCATTAACCACCAACTCATCGTTAGCCTTTGCAACTGCGACACCAAATCCATCATCAAATGTCCTCAACACCGCTCCCTCTTCCAAGTCACTAAGATCAGTCCCCGTCAGCCTGCACGGCACCACGTGTTGGCGAAAAACCGCCGCGTAATTGCTGAAATTGTGAACCAAATCCACCAACACATCATCCACAGGAGCAAACACCGTTAAATTCGGTCGGTGAAGAAGCCCTGGCAGTTGCAGATCAAGACATGATGCCATAACAGAGTACTCTCTGGATCTCAGCACCCTAGAAGCTTCGGCAAAAGAGTAGGAACTAAACGGCGGCGTTGGAGTCGTTTGGGAAGCGAGGCACCTGAAGCTAGGGATAGGGACGTGAATTCGAGGAGGAACGACGAAGTGAGGGTCGAAGAACGCGTCGATGCCGAATACGATCAGAGATCCGTCGTCGAATATGGGGGAGCCGGTAATGGTGACGTTGTTGAGGGAGACGGGGCGGGTGGGATCGGGTGTGGTGACGACCAGGGAGTTGCCGGGGGACAAGGTCGGGATTCGGGTGGCGTAGGGGAGGGAGCGGAGGGTTTCGAGGGAGAAGGCGAGGGGGGAGAAGTGGAGGTGGAGGAGGGAGAGGGAGGGCTGGCCTGAGGCGGCGAAGGCGGCATCGGAGGGGGAGAAGATGGTGGCGGCGCGTGGCGGGGGTGGTTGGGAGGAGGGGGAGGTGGTTGGTGGTGTGGTGATTAGGGAGGGGGAGATGAGTTGGAGGGTGAGGGACATGGAGACGTAGCCGGAGTTGGAGAGGATCTCGGCGGCGTTGAAGACGGCGTCGGTAGGGAGTGGGGAGGAGAGGGGGAGGAGAGAGAGAGGGATGAGAGAGAGGAGGAGGAGGAGAGTTGTGGTGGCCATGGTGGAGGAGGAGAGAGATTCGATTGGTAGTCACCTGTGATTTAGTTGCAGGGAGTGTGATTATATAGTGGGGTGAAACGAAGGCGAGGGGTGGTTTTGGCGGGAACGAGAGGCACGTGGATGTTTTTTATTGGCTGGTTTAGAACAGTCGAGAATCGTGGAGTGGGAACCGCTGGGACGTTCTGTTACGACGGTTGTAAACGGAAAAAATTATAGAGTGCTTATGGCGCATCACCTCGTAGTACTCCACGACTGATCTAAGACTATAGGCTAATTTAGGGGTCAAGGCTAATCTTTTGCTCTTGGTTAGTAGGGAAAGGCAAATGAAAATAATGTAGTCGGATTACGGCTCGGGTTTGGTTTGGTTTGGTTTTGGTCACGACGATTGATCGGGGCTTCGGCTAAAAGTGCTACACGATTGAATCGAATCTGTTTAATGAAACTGAACATTTCGATGGAGAAATTTTTTTTTCCAATCGGAATTGAAATCAATAAACGAAGCACGGAAATTAAAATGCACGAATTTTGTGTTACATATGACTCTGGGTTTTTTTTTTGGTGATATACGATTACGATTGAAGATTTGAATATGGTACGTACCCATGTTATCCATATCTTGAATACATTTATCCTAATTAATTAAGTTAGCTAGGGGAAAACTATTTCTGGTGCATCATATATAGGAGTACATGAATATATATGACCCCTTCCTCTTCCCAGAGGAATTCCAAAAACCAGAGTCCAAATTCTAGTGGTAAAATCATCAGTACTGACGCGTAGCATTAAATTCTGAAAATCAATTTATTTTAATTCACCAAACGATTTTTGTTTGCAAATTAGAAATATAGGGAGTACGTATATACCAACAGTTTGGCTAAATATTTGGAAATTAATTAAGCTAGCTTTATGCGCGCATTAAGAATATTCTCGATCGTACGTGCGTAGAGATTTTAGTTAGCAAATAGACTATAATTATCCGGCATGAACACCTGATTAGAAGCAAATGAGCCCTACAATTACACATAAACCCGACAATTAATCAACCAATCTATCTACTTCTACTCTATTTATAAGGAAGAGCATCGTTTGGCGCCACCATTTTCGTGAAGCTATAGCTGTAGGGACTTTTAAGTTTCCTAAACTGTCTCTAATCTTTATTATTATTTTTACACTGTAATTGTTTTTTTTTTATGTATATAAAATAAACACTTTGGACAAAATAGTACTCCAATTAAAATTAGAAATTACCTCGTCACCCGTAACCGTTTTGTATTTTCCTTACTTTTCTCTTCATTCACGTAGTGAAGAGATATGCATGCAACCCACGAGAATTAAAGAAGAAGTTTACCGTGATTAACTCAATGGATCAAGATAATCAATTATTTCGGTATCAGAAATGCTAGGGACAGAGAAAATTTACCCCGAAAGTACCTCGAAAATAACAATCAATGGTTGAGATTCACTTTGATGTGGGTGACCCAATCATTAAAGTGATTCTCAATCATTGATTGCTGTTTCGGGGTACTTTCGAGATAAGTTTTCTTTGTACGTAGCATTCCCCATTTATACCTTCGGTATAAATAGTAGTTGTTATCTGGTACGGTCTTCGACCGCAAGAGGTTTTGATGGGGACTATTGTTTGAGTAACTCTCTCAAATGTGTTTCAGTATTTTGAGAAAATTCAGCAATATGGGAATTAGAAATAGTCTTTTAATATGACAAAAAAAAATCTATTTTTCTGGATCAGTAATTAGTATTTTTGTATTTATATATCTACGTACAGTCTAAATATATATACCTAGAGCAAAATATCAAATTAAAATCACCGTTTCGTTTATTTTAAACTATTTTCGCTAATTAATATTTTGTTTTATTATCAAAACTCCCTTGTGAAACCCTCTGAAAAAACAAGTTAGTACAAATTATACCGGTGAATATGGCGCCATCACTCCATTTTCCCTCTGACTCCGCCCAGTCCATTGGCATCCCTACGAGAAATTATTCATTGCCCCTGGGGCAACACGTCAGCTCTTGTCTCCACCAATCCAAATTTGACTTGTGGGTAAAGTAAATTACCATTCCACCTCTCACACCCCACTCCCGACCCCACGGCACTTTTTCCACACTTTTTCCCCCCGCTCTCCCCCAGTCCCTAAAACGTTACCGTTTTATTTTTAAAAAAAAAATTCAAAACCTTCGATTTGCAATCCTATGAAACAGAAACATAATTATGAGAGCCTTAGAGCCAAAACTTAACTATGTCTCTTTAGAATATTATGATCAAAATAAAAATATCTGCACACCCGTTCAAACGGATTAAAAATTGAAGCACTTAATTTTTTAACCATATTTTTTAATATATAAACGGTTTCAAATTAATATATAAACGAAAAGTGCATAAATTTTCATTCCGTTTAAATCAGTGCAAAGATCTTGTTATTCTGATTATATTGACAAGATCTTTGCACCGGTTCAAATGAAGTAAAAATTTGAGCACTTAATTTTTTGAAACCGTTTATATATTAAAAAATATGGTTAAAAAATTAAGTGCTTCAATTTTTAATCCGTTTGAATGGGTGTGCAGATATTTTTATTTTGATAATAATATTCTAAAGAGACATAGTTAAATTTTGGCTCTAAAGCTCTCATAATTATGTTTCTGTTTGGATTGCAAATTGATGGTTTTGAAATTTTTTTTAAAATAAAACGGCAACGTTTTATTAGGGACTGGGGGAGAGCCGGGGAAAAAAGTGTGGAAAAAGTGCTGTGGGGTCGGGGGTGGAGTGTGAGAGGGGGAATGGTAATTTACTTTACCCACAAGTCAAATTTGGATTGGTGGAGGCAAGAGCTGACGTGTTGCCCCAGCGGCAATGAATAATTTCTCCATCCCTACGGTCCTACGTACGGATGAGTGGACCTTTTTCTGCTGAGTGATTTTGACTATTTTTTTTTTATCAATACAACCATTTTTTTCACTGACAAAAAAAAAAAAACAGTTTAACTTTTTTTTATTTAATTTTGTTTGTCCTACTAAAAAAGAAAAAGAAGAGTAAAATGCTAGACAATGGTTAATGTGCAAAAAATGCATTGACATTTATGGAAAAGTACATTAAAAATCTAATGCTATGATAAGAACTTGTGTAAAGGAAATAAAGAAATGGAAAATAGTACTCGTATGTGAGAAAATAGAATAAAAGTTGGAGAGAAAATAGGAGAAAAGTTGAATTTAAATATTTTCTTATTTTTCCTCCTTTTCTATAGGAACAGGAGAGGAAGAAAATTTCTAATTATTCCTTCTTTTCCCTTCTCTTCCACAAGTTTCAAAAAAATCGTATTAACTTTTTTGGCATAAATGGTGATTATCCATTGCTTAGTAGGCTAAGGTTAGTAAAACCAAAAAAAAAATTTAACTTTTTTGGAACCAATTGAACCCCAATTAGACCGACGTCGTTTTCATCCATACATCTCTCTCTCACTGAGTGAAAGGTGAGTTTGTGGTTAATGGAGTTTCGGTGACGTTCCAGACATGTACAATAGTGACTGACTTGTTGTTTACGGTCTCCGCCGAGTGATTGGGGAGGCACTGGAGACGCCGGAGTGAGGGGGAAAGTCTTCGCTTGAGTATGGCAGGGAGGATCGGATTGGATCTGATCGATTGTAGCGAGTTTTGAACTTTTGATGGTAATGAATGAATTACAGAAATTGAATAGGGCTGCATTCTTTTTAACTTATTAGTCTGGAACTTATTTTGATAATTTTTATTTTTCATAAGTTTTTGGGCAAATGATATTGGCATTCCAAAAATTGATGCAGGCACTCCAAAACCAGTGTAATTTCAAAGCCACTTTTCTTTATTTTTTGGAGTGCCTTCATTAATTTTTGGAGTGCCAATATCATTTTCTAGTTTTTATTAGTTATTCGTCATAATTTTTGGGATTAATCATTCATCTTGATGAGATGAGTTGAAAAAGTTTAAAAGTATGGACTGATATTGAAAGAATTCAAATAAAATGATATTTTAGACAAATAGGACAGCTGTTTGATACTTTTTTCGTCTTTAATGATTTTTTTAAAACTTTTTTTGGTCATAATTTTGTACTTTTTAGGCTCTTTTCGTCGAAGAGAATGATTAATCCAAAAACTATTATGCAAATCTAACAAAAATTAAAAAAAAAAAAGAATAAAACACACAAAACAAAGAAGAAATTTAAGTTAAAAAGAATTCACCCTAGATCAGTAGAGGGCAGAGAAATGCAGACTACGTGGTTTTCACCTTAGTTGGGGCCTTTTAATTGAGGTGCTTGTGATTGTATACGAGTAGATACCTTTTTTTGGCTGAATGTCAAGTGTAATCTGAGAAAAAGAGTATGAATTGAATGGGTTAGTAAATGAAACATTAATTCAAGTTCTCAAAATTTTCCCTACACTTTTTATTTTTTATTTTTTTTGGTCGGCAAAAGAGAAATTTATTCAAAACACGAAAGGGTACATCGATCAAGGGAAAGAGTAAGAAAGCATCACTACTAGAAACATACATCCCAACGAGGTTGGCACCTATGTTCTAATACTATCATGTGCAAATTAACCACAATCCCAAGAAAAAACAAAAAGAAAGACATCCAATAAAGTATTGGACGTACCCCAAAAAAACAATCACAAAATCAGATCCATATACTACATTTTGGTCCTCCTGATTCCCTACAAGCTCCTCTTGAAATCCTTAATGGAATAATCCTTGATGTCAAACTTTCCTTTTATCCAAAAACCCATTCTAGTCTTGACCAAATCGCTCAGCTCTTCCACATCTTTTGAGACATTGTTGAAAATAAAATCATTCCTTGCTTTTCAAAGTGTCCATAATACTGCAAAAAAACAAGTCTCCCAGCAGAACTTTTCTAAATTCTTAAATCTATGAGAAAACCACCAATTCATAAGCAAAGATAAAGAACAAGGACAAACCCATGTTGTGTCCCACCACCTAATGATTGAGGACCAAAGCTGCCACAAAAATTTGCAAACCAGGAGCAAATGCACTGGTGACTCAATATGTAGAGAGCAAAAAAGGCACAGATCATTACCTGAAGCAAGGATTCCTCTGCTGCACAAAATGGATCTTGTTGCTATTCTATTTTGGACGGCCTGCCAAACAAAAACTTCAAATTTGGGGGGACATAAGTTCTTCCAAATCACATTGAGCCACCCATTTTGATTTTCCATTTGGTTTTCCCATTCTGCATAAGCTGAGCTTACTAAGAAAATTTTGTTGGCATTCCACCTCCATTCCATAATATCATCTCTGGACCTATCCATCGGGTATCCTTGAAGTTTCTAAAGAAGCCTCTGTTTTTGCTCTTCTCGCCACACACGCAAAGGTCTTTTGAAAAGCAGATTCCAGGCAGGTTCTTCTCCCTCTTGTAGCATGTCTTTTATCAAGGAATTTTTCTGTAATGATAATAGGAACAGCCTAGGAAATTCTTGTTTAAGTGTTACTTCCCCGATCCAAATCTGGTCCCAAAACCTTGTTGAAGCCCCTGAGCAAACTCTGATTCTAAAACCTTGTTGAACTACGTTACAAAGTGTTGAGGACTCCTTACCTATGGAGCAAATGTCACTCCACATAGTTGAAACTTTTCCAAAATCTGGAGTTTTTGGGACTGAGCAATCATTCCTCAAACCATACTTACTTGAGACCACCTTGGTCCATAGGGCATCCTTCTCCTTAGTAAACCTCCACCACCATTTTGCAAGTAAGGCCTCGTTATGAACCATTAGTCTTTTGATTCCTAATCCCCCACACCCTTTGCTCCTAGTTACTGACTTCCATTTCACTAGGCTCATCTTTCTCTTTTCACTTGCACCTCCCCAAAGAAATTTTCTTTGCATTTTCTCCAAGTTCTTTGCCACTCCCATTGGAATTTTGAACAATGACATGCTGTATATAGGTAGAGAGCTCAAGGTGGATTTGATCAGAGTAATCCTTCCCCCTGTGGACAAAAATCTGGTTTTCCAGAGGGCTAGTCTCTTAGAAACCCTCTCGACAATTGGCTTCCAAGTCTTTACCCTTCTAAGATTCCCAAAGGAAGACCCAAGTAATTCATTTGGAGCTTACCTTTCAAACAACCCATAATCTCAGCCAGAACCTCCACCTCCTGATCTTTAATACCCACACCACACATCATGCTTTTAGAGAAGTTTATCTTCAGTCCGGATTTATATTTATTATGATCTTTGGATTGTTATGTTTGGACGGCTCGGATGCGCGCTCAGTACCACGTGTCTCATACCCTATTTGCACTCAACATTTTTTCCTCTCAATGCTACAATTTTGTCACATTATGAAAAATCGTGCTATTTTTTGAATAATAAAAAAAAATATTTTCATGTATTTTTGCTTTAAAAATTTTAACGCCAATGTAGTGATCTCATTTAGTTTTCTAAATTGGTGCAAAAAATTGGAAAATTTATGTATTGAAGTGCTTTACTAAACAAGTTGCCGGGTAATGCTGGATATCGATTAAAAAGTTGCTAGGTAACGGCTCGTAATGGACCAACATTATTGGACAAGTGGGAGCGAGCATGCGTGCGAGAATCAGATTAATTCACGAGTCAACTTAATTATAAGAACTGATCATCTAATATAAAATCCTTGGAAAAAAAATATAGAAGTTCAAAACTATTTTGAGAGGGCAGATGTGCAATTTTGGATGGAAAAACTAGAAGAACTTCAGCAAGTTGTTTGTAATTAAGTGCCAGTACTGCATGTACCAACGCACCTGCCATGCGCCGATGCGCGCAGATGTGTTAGGAATGAGAAAAGACTCTTAGAATTACTCCCTGATATTTGAGAATTCGAAAAAAGCATTAACTACTACTCCTATAAAAAGGGGTCCTTAAGTGGGCGAGTGCTGCAGTAGTTGATCATCGGGCACAAACCAAAATACATTTAACTTGAAACATCTACAAGAATTAAGATGTTTTTGGCCTTCTGTCCTTTCATCCAATCCGTGGAGAAGGTGGTTTCACCTTATCTTCATCAGGTGGTTGCGCCTGTTTTCAATCAGGTGGTTGCTGAGGTTGCGCCCGTGCTGGCGCCGGCTGTTCATGAGGCAGTTTCTGCCGCGGAGAAGGCTCTTGCACCTGTTTTCAATCAGGTGGTTGCTAAGGTTGCGCCCGTGCTGGCACCGGCTGTTCATGAGGCAGTTTCTGCCGCTGAGAAGGCTGTTGCACCGGTTTTCAATCAGGTGGTTGCTACGGTTGTGCCTGTGCTAGCACCAGCTGTTCATGAGGCAGCTTCTGCTGCGGGGAAGGCGGTTGCACCGGTGGTCGCGGTGGTTGTGCCTGTGCTAGCACCGGCTGTTCCGGTCCTTTCTGCCGCAACACAGGTAGTTGCACCAGTTCTTCCGGTGGTTGCCACCGTTGTGCCTGTGCTAGCACCTGTTGTTTCGGTGCTTTCCATTGCTGTCCAGGCAGTTTCTGCAGCGGCACAGGTATCGTTGGTGGCAGGGCACGCAGCTGCTGCGTTTAATGTCGTCCATTGACTCGCAAGAAGCAGTAGTTTAGTTAATTGATCGAGGAGCACCGAGTACAAGTTGCTTTTCGGTTGCTTCCAGTTTGTTTGGTGTGGTTTGTTTGCCTCGAAAACATGTTTTTGGGCAATGTTTTGTAAACCTGCATGTGTCCCAACGAATTTATGAAGAATCGAATATTTAATGTTGTTTGTCTAGTCTTGTTTATTTGCTTCAGTATCTTCAAACTTATAAAATGAGAATATAATGTTTATAAACAATACATAAACGAAGAAATCATTAAAGAGGAAATTTTTAAAAATAGAAAAGAGCATTATTTTTTTTTTACTATTCTCCTCTCCGCTTATGCGCACCTTGACTATTCCCCTCTCCGATCCATGCCTAAACTTGGAGATTCACAAGAGGTTCTCTCTCTTACGGACATCTGAATTTATAGTTCATCCCTGTTGCCACTTTAGCTACCCCTTTGGTTTGAGAAATTAACATTTTGGCTCTTGGTTAATATCTTTAATTGCTTTCTGCCTTTCTCCTTGAAGCACTCGTAGCCCGTAGGTCTTGTTCTTCCACTCCATATGCAGAGCCTTCTTCTGTTTGTTGTATCTTTAGTTAGGAAAATTTCATTCTCCCACTGAAAAATTCTCTAACTATGTTGCCAAAACGAGAGAGGACTCGTTGCCTTTATATGTTGCGAAGTACTATTAATCACACAATCCAGGTCATATAATTCAAGTGTCGTGCGCGAGCGTGAAAGAGTTTTTCAAACACATCCCAAACTAATACACCACGCACGAGTGCATACAATTTGATGGATTGTGTGACTAAGATCACAATGCCATCCAAGCCCATATATATATAGAAGCCTCACAAAAAACGTACACCCTAACATAAGTCCTCACTCAAGAGTATAGTTGAGCTCTCTCGCTCACCCAATGCTCACCGCTAGGTTTTCCCCTACCTCTCTAGTCTTGCCCTCGCATTTTCTCGCTCCCTTCTATAGGGCTCCATAAATTCCCATTTATAGGAAGCCCAAAGATTAAACCTAATTACATGTGGAATCAAAATACTACACAAAAAAAGGGTGCCTGAGTCCTAGCACAACTAAGAAAATTTTCACTAGTTATACTAACTTTTTCAGGTTAAATAAGAAATCATTTATGGGATTGGTACTTGCAAGTCCCGCTAGGTTTTCTCTCTTATCCCCTACCTCTCTACGTACTCTTGCCCTCGCATCTTCTCGCTGCCTTCTATAGGCTCCATAAATTCCCATTTATAGGAAGCCCAAAGATTAAACCTAATTACATGTGGAATCAAATTACTACACAAAAAAGTGGTGCTTGAGTCCTAGCACAACTCAGAAAATTTTCACTAGTTATACTAACTTTTTCAGGTTACATAAGAAATCATTTATGGGATTGGTACTTGCAAGTCCCTCTAAGTGGAAAGCGTTGCCCTAAATTTCAAGTTATGAACCATGTTTTAGTACCATATATAAAATTATGTGGTGGCTATGCATATGCACAAAGTCTTGTTTTTTGCTAACCTATACTGATGTGAATTCTTTCCATGGCTTACCAGGTTTTGCTAGCTAGGTATATATAAAGCGAGTGGGTTGCGGACCTTGCCCACGGGTCACGGTATACCAATTATCAATTATGCATAACTGTGCATGTTTTGTTTTCTTTTTGTCAAATGTTGAGAGAAATTATACTACTCTATATTTAGGAGAAAAAGGAAGAGAACGTGGGGTATAAACCGGGACAGAGTGGAGTATATATGACTACTGCAACACTGTAGACTATAACAAGGTTTGAATCCAAGACCTTCTAGTTGGGAGGATTAACGAAGTGCCACTTGGGTTAGACTTGATTAGGTATTTTATATATGAGTGTTTGTGCATTTGGGTGTGTGTTTTAGGGATGGTACTAGACTTTTTGATTTATAGTTTTTTGTTGAAGATTCTGGGTCTAAAAGGGACTGGTCTCACTTTTTGCAGATTATTTCATGTCTACCACTGCACACACAAATACTCTTAAAAGAGTGAGGAAGAGGGTAAGAAACTACAATAAGTGTAAAGGCTATCGATTAGGCAAAAGACAAGGTCTGAATAGTTCTTTTCCACTGTTTGGAGGACGATTGACTGTAAGATTTTACTTATGCTTCATATATAGTATAGATGGAAGCCATGCATACAATTTTATTTACAGATCGATCTAGATATAAATACACAACCGAGAAAATAAGTGAAGTGAAAGAATATTATGGGAATTAAGCTCTATGCCTCAATATTCAAGTGCCATAATAATATTTTAATCACACCGTTGAACTGGTAATAGTCGTATCGCGGGTAGCATAGCGTATATACATCTGAAATGAGCCCTATAAACACGTACAACCCCGTAATATTGTGGGAAGTAAAATAGGCATCCAACAAAAAATAAGTTTGAGTATTGAACCTGAATTAAAAGGGGCTCAAGTTACGGAGAGACATTGGGAATTTCATGCACAGGATTCTGTGATCACTATGGCTGGCTTTCGACTCTGTTCAACCCGCCAGTCTCTTGAAATTCAATACTCTAAAACATGCATGTATTTACATGCACCTGTGCTGTGAAATAGATGCATGAACTTATTAAAGTACTCAACACAAAGGAGAGTTGTAAAGTCACGGCCGGACTCTTTGGATGACAAGTTTTCAAGGTATAAAATGGGGGTGACGATGTTTAGCTCAGAGCACCAATTACTAGCAGACTAACAAACCAAGATATTTTTTGTTAGTATTTTCTCAACGGGGGCATAATGTTTGGCTTCTTCTTTCCAATTGTCCAATTGATAGTTATGGCTGTCGGTGTGATTGCGGCGGTGCTTACTGCCGTGGCTCACGTCGTTGCGGTGGCCCAGCATGTGGCTGTGTTCTTGGCGTAAGCCGAAAGGAGGGGCAGTGGTTGAGAGAGGCCAGGATCCCAAAATATGGTTTAGTACTAGCTATGGATTTTTTCTTTCGGTCATTTGGGTTTTTTTTTTTTTTCACACATGGTTTATCTTTATGATTTTGTGGCTCTGGGCGTATTTATTTGGGGTTCTCTTCCATTGCTTTACTCCTTTGTTCCTATGTGATACGTTTGAAGCCTAAAAATAAATAAAAAAAACTCGTTCTATTGATCATTTTATGCTTTTGTAATTTTGTTTGATCTATTTGTGCGTTCTATTCAACTAGCTAGAAGTATCACATCAAAATTTTTATGCAAAACAACATGGCATCTTGCAGGGACTGGGGTCATGATGTGTGTGAATACGAAAGCTTCTCGTACCAGATCTCATGATACATATTCATAAATCGGTTAATCATATGTTTAGGCTCCACGAACTGAACACTCATTCATATAGCCAGACAGTAAAGGTACATCAACAACTCCGGAATTGTTGCCCATCATATTAATTACTAGTATTTTGGTAAATGCAAGAGTCGCATGTTGTCGAACTCCAACAGCAATCGGACCACAAATCTAAGTTCTGCAATTAATCAGAAACACAGTAAAGATTAGCATACATTGATTTTAATTTGTTTACTCTAAGAATAAGATAGGCACAACCCTTTGGTCTTTGCAACAAGAATGATATGATTCCATTTCAATATCTTTACATACGGTCCTTATTCATAGGGCTTCATGAGTTTAATTTTTGAATCAAATACTTGTAAGTGAAATGATTAATCGAGGTGTACGTAAACTAATCTGGCCACTTGAATTATGAAAGAAAAAAGATGGTTGAAGAATTTCGATAGAGGACGGAAGTAGTATAGATGAAGGTTGAGAGAATCCATTAATAATAAATAAAGAGAGTAGATGTCTCTCAATGTAGACGATCGATAACTCAAGCTTATTACGTAAGTTGCAGAGAAGACCTACCGAAAATATCTTTAGCCCTTATTTGTAATTTTTGAACTTTTTGATGAAACATTGAAAAGAGTGGATTTAAAATGAATATTATTCATTCACTATATAAATAAATAAATAAGGTGGGTAAATGGTCTTTCGTTCTACAATTTTTGCTCCTATAAAGCATTCCACGCAGCATCAATGCAATGACTGCCATGTGTACTCACACGCTCGCGCGCGTGAGATTTCGCAAATTAATACTCCTAGCTGTACTATTTATTTACAGAAATGATATTGGTACCAATTAATATCATATCGATGGCCGCTCCGAGCTGTCTTTAGTCATTGGACGGTCGATTCGAGCCGTTCCAAAAAAAAAAAAAAAACCGAGTGGGCTAATGCGGGAATTAACAGTATCCGACATGCGTAGGTACTCGATTCAAATATCTCATTTTTTTTTGTATATGCATGTATATTTATAGCCCGAACTTATTCGTTTACCTAGCGAGCTAATCTTTAATGAGTTAGAGCAAGTTTACCAGCTGAGGGAAATAGCCGAAAAAGCTACTCTAGCTAACCAAAGAGTGAAATTTTCACCTGCAGCAGCTTTGCTAAAACCCACGGTAGAATCCCTTCAGCAACAGTTGTTAGCTTCTTTTGCCTAACAACTGTTCATGAGCAACCCATTAAACAATTAGTTTATCTCCTCCTCCTCCTCCTCCTCCTCTCTCTCTCTCCAACGAAGAAAGACTTGGCTGAGGAAAAAATTAATATTTTAATAAAAAATAGGTAAAATAAATAGTATTGATATAATGTTGAGAGGGATATAAGTAGATAAAATAAAAAAAATATACTATTTACTAGCATTTTTACCTAACAACTGATAAACTTGCTCTTATAGTCAAGCTGAGGTTCGAGGTGATTGTGAACCCCTCGGTTTGTTTGCCACTATACGGGTGATCAGTGGACCTTTTGCTGCCGAGTGATTTTGACTATTTTTGTTTAACACAAACATAGTGACTAGATCTCTTCAAAAAAAAAAAAAAAACATAGTGACTAGACCGACGTCGTTTTCGTCCATATGGCTTCTCCCTCTCTTTTGTGTTGACTGTTGAGTTGGGCACCCGCCACCAGCGCTGCCACAGCCCTTCGTCTTTCCGCGCCCGCGCCACTGCAATCGGACCCGACCACTACGGCTGGTCTTTCTTGGTAAGTCTTTCTCTCTCGCTCTGTAGAACTGTAGAACTGTATCTCTGTTCCTCTCTCTCTCTCGAATGTCTTCTTATACCCTGATTTCTCCTCTCTGCAATCGTTTGAACTCCACTACTGTTGCTGGTTCTTGTAAGCCCTAATTCCCTATCACTACGCGCGGCACGCGCCAACCCCCCACCGCCCCCACCCCCCCGCCCCCCCCCCCCCCCCCCCCCGACTGCAACCCTCTTCTAGTGGCGTAGATATTTACAGTTCCTTCTTGTATGACTAATTGTGGATTTTTTATTTTATGTCCGTAGAATATTATTGAGGAACTAGTTAAAAGATTAATGAATCAAAAGGCTTCCAACCGGGGCCGACCTTGGGCTTTTGGGGCCTCGACGAACTCCTAACGTAGCACCCCATAGAGGTGTCAAACGGGCCGGCCCGTTTACTTAATCATGTTGTGCCATTTTTTAATTGTGTCGTACCGTGCCGGTGTCGGCCCATTTCAACTGAGTTTTGTTGGGAAAAAGAAGTATTTGTTGTGTTGTGCGACTTGTGCCCTTGTGTGCCTGTCTAGAAGGGTGCCGTGCCCATCTCACCTCCGTGCCATGCCTGGCCTGTCTAAAACCATGCCCGTGCCGTGCCACATTTAAACGTGTTGTGTCGTGCTGCGCCCTTGCCAGCCCGGCCAGTTTGACATCTCTAGCGTAGCGCCCCTATTGTTCTGACAAGCATGACTTGGGCTTCAGTTGTTTCGAAGTTCCAATTTTTTGTTACATAGATCATGTTGGTCTCTCCAGGTGATTTATCATTGGTTAGATGTATATGTATTGTTATATAGCTTAGTTTGTGCTGTCAATTGAGTTGTGCAGATTGTTATCCTTTTTTTTGTGTGTGTGCAGAAAATGCTACCTCTTAGAAAGTTGGGCTATCTAGTTACTACTGCTGCTGCTTCCAGATCTGCTCCTTCTTCAGTCTTTTCTTGTAGTATCATTATTTCTCAGGTTCCGGAATTCCAGTTTTTGGGTAATGGGACTCGGAGGTGCATACATCGATTCATAGTTGTTGGCTCTTCACTTACCAAGCTAATTATGCAAAGTACCATTTTGAAATGCCAGCCGGATGGGCTCAGCAATCCCTTACGATCTTTTTCAAGTGTCGCTGGAACCATCCTGGTTCAGGCTAGAGATATAGGTAGAATATCTATGGACCTAGAAAATGCAGTCGAAGAGCATAGATTTGACGATGCGTGGAAGTTGCACGAGCAACACATGCTAATGGAAGGGTTCCCTAGAAAATCCCTTGTGAACAAGTTTCTAACGGCTTTTGCCGAAAGCCTAGAATTGCGGTGGCTTGAGAAGGCATATGGTTTAGTGGAACAGGCTATTGAAGAGGGGAAACAGAACTTGTTAGAGAAGAAGACACTTATTTATCTTGCTTTTTGTCTTGCAAGATGTGGATTAGTTATTCCTGGATCAACTGTTCTGAGGAAGTTGGTAGAAATGGAACAATTTCCCCCGGTGAGTGCTTGGTCAGCTATCTTGGCTCACATGTCGCAAACTGCTCCTGGTGCTTACCTTGCTGCTGAGTTGGTTACTGAGATGGGTTACTTGTTCCAAGATGGGAGGGTGGATCCCCGTAAGAAGATAAATGCTCCTTTGATTGCCATGAAGCCCAACACAACCGCGTTTAACATTGCTTTGGCCGGTTGTCTTTTGTTCCATACTACTAGGAAAGCAGAGCAACTTCTTGACATGATGCCTCGTATTGGTGTCAAGGTCGATACGACTTTATTGGTAATTATGGCCCATATTTATGAAAGAAATGGACGAAGAGAAGAGCTCAAGAAGCTGAAAAGACACATAGATGAAGCTCCTGACCTAAGTGATGTTCAGTTTCGTCAGTTCTATAATTGCTTGCTTACATGCCATCTGAACTTTGGGGATCTGGAAGCTGCATCTTACATGGTCTTGGAAATGCTCCGGAAGGCAAAGGAAGCACAAAATTCTCTTGCTGCTGCTACAATGGTCTTTGAAGTTTCTGGAAGTGGCAATCAATCCCCTCCTGAACAGGTTTTGAGCCTCAGAAAATTAGACGATTTAGATAATGCCAAACTGCATCAACGCCATTCAATATGTTTTGAAGATTTTTACCGAGACCGTAAGTTTTCACAACTTGAGGCTGAGGCCAAAGAGTTACTTGGTATTCTACTGGTGAAGCTGCAGAGGCAAGTGGATCTGATCACAACGGAACGTGGTATTCTGCAACCGACTGAAAGAATCTATGTAAAGTTGGTCAAGGGTTTCCTGGAAGTTGGCAAGACGAAGGATTTGGCTGAGTTCCTAATTAAGGCTGAGAAAGAGGACTCCCCTGCTTCCACTGACGATTCAGTCTTGGTTCATGTTATCAATTCGTGCATTTTACTTGGATGGTTAGACCAGGCACATGACCTTCTTGATGAAATGCGCTTGGCTGGTGTTAAAACTGGATCTGCTGTGTATGCTTCCCTTGTGAAAGCATATTGTAAAGAAAATAGAGCTGGGGAGGTGGCATCACTCTTACGGGATGCTCGCAAGGCTGGGATCCAATTAGATTCAAGCTGTTACGAGGTACTGATTCAGTCCAGGGTGCTTCAGGATGATAATCAGGGGGCCCTCAATCTGTTTAAAGAGATGAAAGAAGCCAAAATACCAAGATCAGGCCATCAAGAATTTGAGATGCTGGTGAAGGGATGTGCAGACAAGGGTGAAGCAGGTTTGATGGGAAAGCTTTTGCAGGAAATTAAAGAAGGCCAGAGATTAGATTCAGGAGTTCATGATTGGAACCATGTTATCCATTTCTTCTGTAAGAAAAGACTGATGCAAGACGCTGAAAAGGCTCTTAATAAGATGAGGAGCTTGGGACATCTCCCAAATGCTCAAACATTCCATTCTATGGTCACTGGGTATGCTGCAATAGGGGGGAAATATACAGAAGTAACTGAACTGTGGGGTGAGATGAAGTCATTTGCTTCTTCGACTGGGATGAGGTTTGATCAGGAACTGTTGGATTCTGTACTTTACACATTTGTGAGGGGTGGATTCTTCAGTCGAGCAAATGAAGTTGTGGCGATGATGGAGAGACAGAGCATGTTTATTGACAAGTACAAATACCGCACCCTCTTCTTGAGGTACCACAAGACTCTCTACAAGGGAAAAGCTCCAAAAGTTCAGTCGGAAGCTCAACTGAAAAAGAGAGAAGCAGGATTGACGTTCAAGAAATGGGTTGGCTTATGTTGAAGAAGATTTAGTCTATGTGTGCCCTTAGAAGCGGTTAGTTAATGGACCTTGAAGCTGTGAAGAATCTTGAAGGTATGTCAACAATGTTGTCAAATTTCAGTGCAGTGATATTTCGTAAGTTGTTAACTTAAGGAGAAGCAAAAAAGATATCTTTCGGTTTGTGTTTGAAGGTTTCCATTTCTAATACTTGCTCATCTTAAGTCCTACTTCTACTTTGTAGTCCGAAGTCTTTATTTTCAGGTGTTAATAATAAGTTGCAAAGATAAAGGTAAGACTAGTCAGGTGGCCAGGAAAGAGAGAGTAGATGGGACGAGGACTGCATAAGGTTGACCCTCTCCAGAATAGAGAATAGAGTAAAGAAGAAAGAAAGCATCAGGAAAGCTAGCTTGGTCAAGGGCTTTCAGTCCTTTCCTTGAGCAAAAGAGTCTCATCAGACTTTTCTCTAGTCGATTTCAATCTTATCTTGTCTTTCATATTGATCTTCCTTGAATGTGGCGGTGAAACATACCGAGCCTTCTCCTTCGTAGCCTTGAACTCACTCGCTCAATTGCAAAGAATGCAAGCAAACCTATACTTCCCTACCCCGCGAGAACTCAAACTGATTTTCTAGATTTCTCATTGTGCACATGTTATTTTGGTTGGATATCTGAGCTTATAATGCTTACTTATTCTGCGGCATGGTTGATTAGGAATTCAAGAGTTGCTATTGAAAAATCCATGTTTGGTGTGGCCATCTGGAAGTGCTCAGCTGTACTTATTGGGTTTCACAGTATGGTAGAGGGGTTGGTTTAGTTTCTAGTTGGATCATGTTTACAAGTGCCATTGAACATGGGTTTTTTCGTTCATGTGTTTTACACTGGCATTTTTACCAAAAAAGACAAAAACAAAAACAAAGTCTGGTTTTCATTTTGCTTAGACATCTTTTAGCAGTGCTTGAGCATTTATGGTGTGAGGACTTTCTGAACATTTATCTTTTTCTTTTTTGGGCAGTGGTTGATTTGAGTTGTAGATGTGTATGTACGTTGAGGGAACAAGTTTTAAATTGAGTAACAAAACTATGGTATTGTGGATTTGGTGATGATGTTTGTGGTCTTGGAAGTAACTTAGCTGCCCAATTCGGAACCCATAGAGTTTGGCTTTCCTACTAAAATTTCTTGGCTGCCTACAGTACTTGCCTATGTCGCATGGACACGGACACAGACATGTCAGGGGACACGGTCATGGCAATTCTCAAAAAACGGGGACGGGCCTGCCAGGAGCCATGGCAATGTTTTCTAAATAATTCTTTTAGTTATGCATACATCATATCCCCTAAATATTTACGTAGGACTCCTATCGAATGCATTATCGACCAATATACACATACACATGTTTTATGTTACACTTTGGTCCAATGCTTTTGGAATTATAAGTATTTTACCCCAAAAAGCTTTTAAGATTTATTAAAAACCATCCTGTCATGCCCCGTGTATGTACCCGCGTGGCCCTCAATAAAAATTATTGAAATTTAATGGATACATGTTCCTGCGTGTCCCAGGTGTGTCTGACACGAATACGGCAATCTCTGGGAGTTTTGGTACTTCATATGCACTTGATATTCTTTTCTATCCTTTTAAAAATTCTTTGTAGTAGCTTTTAAATGACTGGTGCTTTTAACAAGCCTTGTGTTTTCATTGGGAATTGCTCAATCTATTTTTCAAATGGTTAATTTGTAAGTGAGAAGTTATCTTTTAGATACTCCTTGTTTCACTCCGTGGGACACAAGTTCCTTTCGTCTTTTCGAAGAAATTTTTTTCTAGACACAAGCTTTGATTGATATGAAGGCAATTTATGATTCGAAAGGTTTACTTGGGGTCAAACTATGATTCACTAGATAGTATAAGCCAATCCTATCTGGTCCAAGATTTAGGAACTTATGAATTATTTTCTTGCAATTTTAGCCAGATGCTAATTGTTTGTGAAGTGGGAGTTAGGCCACATAATTCTCCTGTAGGAGGCTTTACTCCCACTGGCAATCCTCTCCCTTGCAAATTCCAGTTCTCTGTGATGTTTACAAAAGAACCTTTCACGCTTTCGTCTGTGTTCTCACTCAGCATACGGACACGTATTATGTGACCTAGGATGGGAGTAACGAAGATAAACCTTTTATTTTTCTATTATGTGTTTCATATAGATTTATGTAGTCCAAGTCCATATACTAAGTTTTTTTTTTTGATTCTGAGAAAAGTTCAGCACAGTCAAAAGCATTTTGATGAGTAACTTCTGGGGGAGTGCCATGGGCACGAGTAATCGCCAGTGCGGGGACAAGATAAAAGAATGAGTTGCCGTGGTGAAAGTTATGTTGCATTCTTTCATACTTATCGTTGACTTCATGTAAGCTTTATCCTATTCTTGGTTGTATATGAACACAGCATGCATACTCGAACACATATAGTCATATAGAACATAAATACGTTTACGAGGAGTATGTGAAGTTGCATATGCATTTCATGTGGGAATTTCAGTGCGATCTTACTCTATGAGACTTTGTTATTTCGAATTTTGGGATTTAAAATGAGTGGGATGCCTTGTTTCTCGGAAATATATCAGTCACAGGCTTACAGCCTTATAAAGTTTGATGCTTCGATAATGTTGTTAGAGCTCCCGGCTCTTCTCTATGGTGGATTGTTTGCCTTCTGTGCAATAGTTCCTGCATCTCACATATCATATTACTAGCATATCGTGTTCTCTTGGCAGGTAAAGAAACATTTTAAGCAAGGGAAAGTTCAGGAAGGTGGTTAAGTCTCGCTGAACCATGGTTGGAAGGAAGATATAGCTGGGAGCAGGTTTCATGGGGGATGTGGCAGATCTGATCATGGTGCTTTCAATAAATCTAGTCCATTGAAAAGCTTGTTTGGTACTTACACTGGTGCTGGTAATAATTTGCTGACTCCAAATATGATGTGGTGCTTTCGTTGAAGAGTTAATGGTGTCCTTGGAGGTAGAACAGATGGAGATCCAAGTTGTGAGGATGAAATGAAGTTCTACTGGTATTGGAAGCACCTATTGGGAAATACAGCTCCCGGCAAAGTGAAACACTTGCTGTGGAATTGTAGACTGGGCATTGTAGCTTCTAAAGAAACCACGTGGAAGTGGAAATTACTTCGGATATTCAGTATCCATTGTGTGATGAGTGTCCAGAATCCATTTACCATTTAGTTGTGCATTGTCCTTCTGTTAGAAATCTGATGTCGGGGTGATTGCTTTTTTAGGGGATAGTATTCTACAGGTGGGAATGGGGAGGTGTCGAGATTGTGAAGCGTGGTTTGGAGGGGATTTTTGAGTTGGTAGCAGTCTTGATTGATGGCTATGGAAATGGGTAGCAGTCTTGATTGATGGCTATGGAAATGAGTTACGATTCAGTGATATTGGAAGGAGATGCTGCTCAAGCATTCATCAATATGCTGGCACGGTGTAAAAGTTGCGCGCCCTGACTTAAGTTTACTTTTTCTCCAACGAAGGGGCGATTATGGGGTTCATTTGTTGGCATCATTTTGTTATAAGTGGGAAAGGAGTTGTAATTGGTGAACTCCTCCACCCTTCTTTTGTTATTAGATGCCTGGAGGAATGATTTGTTCCTGGTTGTATGTTTTTTGCACTCCATCGATGAATTCTATAACTTACTGGGAAAAACAGTTTATCCTGCTTCTTCAAGGCTGACTAGGCTTCTGCATCAAATTCAATTTCGGTAATCTGAAGGGCACCAGGTACTAGGCAAGGATTAGCCCTGTCGGAGCAAGAGGTTTCAAAACTCCCGGGGAGCAAATCCTAGTGTCGGTCTTCAGGCCTGCTATGAGTCCCTTGCGATCTCCAACCGTAACTCCCTGCCTGACACTAAGGATAGCTTGTTGAATTGCAGTATCCTCGTCCGCTTTAAGTTTTGTTCAGCAAGCTTGCTCGATGATCCCGGGATTCGGAGTGAGATCACCCATCTATTTGTTTTTTGTTCAATAAGAAGATGCTCCAATCTATTTGCCATTTCATGGTTGTAGCTGGATACTCCTCTGAACTCTAATGAGCAACCAAGGCCTTCTTCTGATTTTCTATGGTAACACTTTTTTGTGTATGGTACCTAAAAAATCACTTTAATCGTAAGTATTCTACATTGTGTGGTAAGTATTTCATAAGGAGTGATAAGTATTCCACATTCAGTGGTAAGTATTTTATATGTATAATAATACTTATCACTCATTGTGAAATACTTACCACTTCATATGAAATACTTCCACATTGAGTGGTAAGTATTTTAAATGGAATGGTAGGTATCCCTATTGAGTGGTAAGAATTGTATACTTACTACTCAATGTGATATACTTATCGCTTCTTATGAAATACTTAGTACTCAATGGAGAATACTTACCACTAAAGTGATTTTTGGGTACCATTCACAAAAAACAATTTGTGTACCATAGATGGACTCTCTTCTGAGTTCCGAGTATGTTTGTTTGAAGAAGTTTTTCTGGTCATGTGGTTGCATTGGATGTCTGTTTGTAGGCTTGTGACTTTTTTGTACTTACACAACGGTTGTGTGGAAAGAAGGGAAAAAGAGGAAATTAACAAAAGAAGTCACCTTAGCCACATGTACAGGCGCGCAAGTATTCATTGAAATTATCTTTGCCATTTCACTCATGTTTGGTTGGCACGAGGAATGAGGGTTAAATCATTCTTTCTTCTTCCCTTTTTTTTTTTGTTTATATATTTTCTTCACATAGTACCTTTTTTGGACCTAAAAACTCTTGTTTCTGTATCCTACTACTAGAAACGAAATTGATAAAGACACCAATGGTGGACATACTGACACGTTGGATCCACTCTGGGTCTTGCACGGAAAGTTTGAGCTGTTTAATAATTTTGAAAAAAAAAACCCGAGTGGGCCCGTAAGAATCAGCTTCATTGGATATGTGTAGATGCTTTGATCGAATCTTTTGATTTTTCATTTTTCAAAGATTCGATTGAGCATCTACACATATTCAATGAAATCTGAATTAAAATTAGAAGATTTGATCGAGCTCCTACACATACTATTTAAATTAATTTTCTACATGCCCACTCAATTTTTTTTAAAATCATTGAACAACTTAAATTATCTGTACGGAATCTGGAGTGAGCCTGTTTGCACACACGGACGGTGTCTATGGAAGTTCTGAACTAGAGAAGGGTCGGACTTCGGATCGAACCGAATCCACTTGGAACGATCGCGCTCCGAAAGTAGGGTTTTAGTTCTGTGCTTTTGGAACCAAAACCCCAAAATCAACGCACAGAGAGAGAGAGACGAAGAACAAAGACAGGATCCCCTGCTGCAGCGCGCGCGCGCTCTCTCTCTCTCTCTCTCTCTCTCTCTCTCTCTCTCTCATGGCTTTTCTTTTCCAGAAATTCCAAGAGGTACTCTCTCTCGCTCTTTGATCTCAATGCGACTATATTTCGCTGAGCATTTTTAAAGGTCATTTTTCAAAATTTCGATCCAAGTTCGATCGCATAAGTAACTGTGTTATTGAGATGCGTCTCATGGTTTTGCTTTCTTTTGAGGAAAAATGCATTCTTTTGTGTATTTGGCTCAAATAATTTGAGTAATCAGTGGGAAAGGGGAAAAGTTTGATGACCACTTTCTTGCTGCAATTTGTTAAATTTATTTGCTTAAGAAGAGTGACTGGTTTTGTTTCCAGAGAGATTGGAATTACGGTGTTAGTTGAGCTGTGGTAAATGACACATACCAGGAAATGGACGGGTGGATCCATGTGGGTCTTGATGGGGTCATGTGATCCTACTCAAATTCGGATTCTGCCCGAGTTCAATATAATTTTAAAGCTGGTTTGGCTTTTTTAAGCCACTAATCCAAATAGTGTAAAATACTGTAAATGTGTCTCGAACATGATTCTAAATTGTTGGCCACATTTCCTTCCAATCTTGCTGTTCAGGAAGAAAGCTTATTTCTGGTCAATGGAGGAAAATACTGAAATGACTGATTTAGATGGGTGTGTGTGATTGTTCGATGGAGTTGTAACTTTGATGAGGTTTTTGAAATTATCTATTCTTTGCCAAAAATCGTCAAACATAGTAAATCAACTTCTTCGAAATGGTTCTTTTCAGGAAGCGAACCCCATTATCCTCTTTTTTTTTGTTGGCCTGAATCAATTGTCTTCATTGCATTCAAGGCTATTGTACATATTTATAGTCGATTTGAATCGTTGTTTTGCATTATACGAACAACATAAATGGAATCACAAACAACCTGTTATTCTGCCATTTGAAATCTGTGTGGTGGTCGTTTAGTAGGTTGGTAGTGACATCAGTCAAAATAACTGGACACAAATTACATACTTTGACATGAGTTTCTAGCTTTAATGTATGTGGTGCGTGTTTTCTCTTTGTGTGGAATTCTAACGTATAATGTATTGTATGTTTATTTGTCACTACCTTTTTATTCACTTACTGCACCTTGGAGTTACCTTGCTCCTTTTTTGCTCCATTATCTTCAATACTCTTATTGGATGGATAGATCTAGAACAAAGAGTTACACAACCTTTTTTTTTTTAGGATATGAAAGTTGTATAGAATTGGTATGGGGGGGGGGGGGGGGGGGGGGCGCGACACATGTTTTGTTTCAATATCCGGATTCTGCATACTGGATATGTTGGGAAGTTAAGAAAAGAGTCAAAAGACACATCAATTAGATGGTTGTAGCTTAGATGAGGATGCCAACACTTTCTGATGTTGGACACTTGGCGGACGCCGATACTCTCTGGACATGTGTCCGACGCTCAAATATGAGGTGCTGTATTTTTTCTCAATGTTTTTTGTTTGGACACTCCAGGGACATTCTGAAAAATGCTCCGGACACTCTGGAGACACACGCCAACAAGTCGGTGTTGTTAACCAAAATAGTAGACTCTAATTAAATCTTAGGGAAGTCTTACTTTTTGCGCGAGGATGATGGTTTATGATTAATTGATTATAAAGATAAATGGTGAAACACCTTATGTATATATCTTAAATCACATGTTCAAAAAAAAAAAAAAAGTACTTTTGTGAATTATGTAATGATACATGTGATTTAAGATATATATGCTATGATATATTTACTTAGAGCCTTATATACCATTTTCATTCATATAAAAGCCTACGCAATAGTTTTAAAACATGTTGTGTCGTCCAATTTTTGGAAATTTATGTGTTGGAGTGTCGGTGTCCCATCCATGTCGTGTTGTGTGTCCGTGTCGGTGCTACATAGAGTACAACCAAATAGGATGCAATAATAGTACATATCATATTACAGTACTGCTGATTTTGTTAGTTTATAGATTATCCTATATTAGACATGGAGCACCACTTTGTTAAAATAACTATCTGATTATTTCATCATCTTAATTAAGTCTTTGGGTTTTCGATTTTGCTATCAGGGTGTGAGAACTCTTGCTAAAAGTCCCACATTTGCTAGAGATCCAAGGCAACTTCAGTTTGAGGCTGATATAAACCGTCTGTTCCTTTACACCAGGTCCGAATCCCATGCATTGGTTCTCTAATCCATACCATGTGCCTTCATATGCATTTGATGCAGCCTTTTTTGCCATGTAGTTGCTTTTATACTAATTGTCATGCAGTCCTAATCCTTTGTACATTAAATATCTAGTTATAATCGGTTAGGAAAGAATGCTGATGAAAAAGATGCGGAGGAGATCATTGATATGGCTGGCAAGGCCTCCCTTGCTGACCAACAGAAGCAGGTTCAAGATAACATCCATTCTCAAATTAAAACCTTCAGCACGTGGATGGATGAAATCCTTCTTCCTGATTCCAAGAGCATAAATGAATCAGCTGAATCAAATTCACAAAAGAATACTCAGACCCGCAGTGGCCTTAGCCTTGCTGTTGGAAGGACGAGCCCCTCAGAAAACAGTCCTGGTGAGTTTTCATGGGCATTGTACATTTGAAATTGTTGGATAATTTTGTCTACAAGTTTTTAGATGATTCAATTTCACTTCCTTAGTGTTTGAAACTTCTGGAATCTATTCTTCAATTCTTCTTGTGCCGGGCATGCATAAAATATGCCAAAAAGAAATATAAGATGAGAATGTTGTTGATTTCATGCTCTGTCGGTAAAGCCAACAACCATTCAGTGAATTTTCTTGAATAAACAGTGATTGTGGGAGTTGGGGTATTGAAAAGTGTAGCGCTGGAAACTGGGGGAAAATCAATAGTAAATGCTTTTCATATAATGGTTCCTTACTTCCTAGCAATTGTTTGGCGCTTGCTATGATCATGTGTTTTCACCCCTCTTAGATCATTTAAAGTTATTTGATCCATATGTCACTGATACTTATCCCTGTTTTCGCCTTTTCATATATGCTAACATTGGCTGGAAAGATTTCATGTGTGCTCGTACGTGATCTAGTATTATGATAATGGTAGTGCCATGTTGTTCTGCCAATACTTCTGATTGCATGCAATGGAAAGAGAAGAAAACTACAGATCGTTACTGCTGTACGTGTCTGTAAACCAGTTTTAATCACATTAGCTTACTTCGCCCTCTGAAGCATTTGTATTTATGGCATGGCACGAA
Organism: Rhododendron vialii; assembly: GCF_030253575.1. Taxonomy (NCBI): domain Eukaryota; kingdom Viridiplantae; phylum Streptophyta; class Magnoliopsida; order Ericales; family Ericaceae; genus Rhododendron; species Rhododendron vialii. The sequence continues at coordinate 26,419,546 of NC_080565.1, read as the reverse complement.
ACTCACTGATGATAGCTAATTTTTATTGCCGGAATCTGATTAGAGTGAATTTTCAGCACAGCTGTACCTGATACAAAACCTTTAAAACCTGCCGAGCTGTCACAGAAGCTGAAGAATCTCATGGGCTATACTCTTGAGCTCAAACCATCTCAAATCACACATGAGGAGGCTGGTCGAGGTTTATTCGTGCATGGCCAATCTGATGTTGGTGCAGTGATTGCAATCTACCCTGGCATAGTGTACTCTCCAGCTTACTACCGTTATATTCCTGGATACCCAAAAGTCGATGCACAGAACCCTTACTTGATCACAAGGTACGACGGAACTGTGATCAATGCACAGCCCTGGGGTGCCGGAGGTGAAACTCGTGAAGTGTGGGACATCTCAAGTGTTATTGGACGTCGCACGGGGCCTACGGCGGGTGCTCAGGATGCTGACAAAGGTTCTGACCGGATGTGGAAGATGCTCAGTAAACCTTTGCAACCCACAAGAGTGGCAACAAGTGGTGATGTGTTGGAGCGGAGAAACCCACTAGCTTTAGCCCATTTTTCCAACCACCCTGCAAAGGGAATGGTCCCGAATGTCATGGTTTGTCCTTATGATTTTCCCTTAACAGAAAAGGATATGAGAACATATATACCAAATGTTGCTTTTGGAGGTGGTGAGGAAGCGAGGATGAAGAGGTTTGGTCGTTTTTGGTTTAAATCATGGGGATCCGGCAATAGTGGATCTGATGATGTTCCTATTTTGAAGACGCTTGTTCTCGTGGCCACTAGGGCGCTTTCCGATGAAGAGGTGCTGTTGAACTACAGGTTGAGCAACTCCAAGCGGCGGCCGTCCTGGTATACTCCTGTGGATGAGGAAGAGGATCGAAGAAGGTGGAGCTGATAGGGTTGCATTGCATGTGGAATTTGTGGGCCTCCTTCAGATCTTGGACCATATGCCATTACATGATTATATTTGGAGTAGCTGTTTCATTGAGGTTTCTTGAGGATTCTTTTTTGTTTTATTTTCAGCATTCAAAGTTTCATATCTGAAGCAAGAAACTGCTCGAGTTTTAGAAAAAGATGCTATAAAGCCTATTCTGTTTTTTATACTGAGAATTGACCATCACCTAAGGTGAAACATTGGCAAATTGGAGCTTTTTTACATCACCATAAAAGTCGGACAAAAATGGCACTTAATATGACAAAAAAGAGTGAAAATCTTGAATCTTTTTAACTAATTGTTGTATTATTACGGTTCCGTTTTGTTAAGATTCTTATTTTTTAAGTACGTATTTTTCGTTTTACGAGACATGTCATTCTCTCACAATTATTACCTTTAATTCAAAAAAATAAGTACTTATTTAAAAAATAAATACTTATTTCCTTTAGTAGAACGAACCTACGTATACTAGGACTTGGATCTGTGAATGGACACATCATTTTGTTTTTAGGTGGCTACTGCATATGTAGTTTGAATTGGTAATCCAAACTCACCCTAAATAGCGTGGAAGCAACAAATTTGTAATTGGAACCATGGCAAATAACAAAATTCAAATCCATGAAAATCAGATTGGACTATTAAAGATAATAGTCGTCTCGAGGAGATTGATTCACATTTTTCTATGCATCAACAAACTGTATCAATTTAATACTTTGTCTGCTCGTCTTTGTATATGAAGCAAATAGATACCCAGAAGAGATCACTTCTTTTTCCTTATTTTCTCCAATATGAGCAAATATCCATCTCTTATCACTTGAACCATATTAGTGAAAAAAAAAACTTTAGCTTATTTCCAAAAGTAATTAATATGGAGGCTTAAAAAAATCATTAACCATATCGTTGGTCATATTTTCTTGCCAATTGTGGTCACCACTGCTTGCATGCCTCCAATAACGTCTCCATTCCAGACCCTGATCAGGGTAGTGTTGTTGTGAAGCATAAATTGGGGCACCATCTGCTTCTTGAGAAGGTCCAGATGATGGATCTTCATCATTCACACTAACCCCCTTCATTTTCTCAGTTATATTACTAGTAGTTGATTCTTCACTGCTTTTGTTTTGATCTCCGTCTTCGTCTTTGCCCTGATCCTTAACTTCATCAGGTTTTGCCGGAGGCTTTCTATCAACTGATTCGTCCTTCGATTTTTTCCACCCTGCAAAGAAAAAGAAAAAAAAAAAGTCCCGTGTGATCGAGAGAGAGCGAGGCATTGTTGCAACGGAAAATATAAATCGGTGTGCTTAAAAGTAATCTAAGTAGTATGTAAGTACGTGGAAAAACATATGAATGCATACCCAAAATCAAAATCTTATTCTTGAGATCTTTTAAACCCATTTCTATAGATCTTCTAGGATGATGAAGGTGGATTACGCAGCTCTTTATTTACAGAGAGAAACAAGATGGCTTCATGACTATCGGACTATATGATTTATGGGGCAATATATAACAGTTTTGAATGAAAAAAATATTTGCTTTTATAGATTCTGTGTATGAAATGCTCAAAATATAATTATTATTTTGGCGTGCATTGAATTTTCTTCTCTTTAATGGAGTATTGACTTAGAACGGTATTGATTGCAAATAAAGCAGAAGATTTTCAAATATATGTTCGGGATTGGTAACAAAAACACATGTAGGAAACTTTTGTGCCTAAGAAATTTAATTTACTAATTACCTAATGAGGAAAAAAGGCATGTTCGTAAGAAGTTATTACTAATTAATTATCATACCATAGAAAGCAGAGAGTTCATGAACAAATGATACAATTGCAAACTTGTGAGTTTGAAATTAAATAGATTTAGCACAACTATAACCAGCTGGAAAAGGAATTTGAATAAGAAATGCAAGAAAGATATTGGGTAAAATTAAAAAGGCAATATTAGGAGCTAAAAATTCTACTATGTAATAATAACTTCAGCTTAAGAAATTCAGAAATCTTGAGAAAAGAGGATTATAGGAGATTATGAGACTTGAAGATACTTTTTTTTTGCCCTCGTTTTGCTAAGTTCTTATTTTTTACAAACATGCTACATGCACAACGGTTGTGCAAAACATCAAACACAACCAATCTCCATCTGTCCATTGTAGTAATAAATGGTCAAGATTCGTTCAAACTTTTCCTTGGAAGAGTTAAACTTTTCATTGGAAGAGTTTTTTTTTAAAATCTAGAGCGTCTAAACACATCTGAACGGTCAGAATTAGTTACACAACACACACAACGGTTGTGTGAGTATCATTTCCGTATTTTTTAAGTATTTATTTTCTGTTTTACGAGACATGTCATTCTCTCAAAATACATCATCTTTAATTTAAAAATTAAGTACTTATTTGAAAATTTTCAATACTTATTTTATTTAGTAAAACACACCTGCATGGAATTTAAATATTCGGGATGTCAGCTACACGTCCACACATGAACCATTGAAAGTACCAACTTGAACGATATAGGGTAACATGGGTCTTATTTTAGAAATCTAAATTAATTTGTAAGTCATTACTCTTGCTAGCTGCTAATGCTAATGCTCTTCACTTATGATTTCATCCCGTCCTTTTTAGCAACTTATGATTTCATATCCTTCTCATACTTTTAATACCGATATTGCCCTTTGAGTGTTGTTAATTGTATATAGTTATATATTTTATACCATATATGTAATACAAGCTTTTCGATTTCATGGTAAATTATTTGTAACATTTATCATGAAATATGACTGTATGTTCCTATCATTTTATGGTTAATTATTTAGACCATTTACCATGAAACTATTTCAAGGTTAATTATTTGGACCGTTTACCATGAAACTAGTTCGGCGAAATTTGTTAGGCCGTTGCGTGGACCAATTCATATAAGGATAGTTTGAGATGTACAAATAATTATGTTTACATCCCAAAATTCTTGTCTATATAGGCCGAGAATTTTGTAATGTAAACATAAGTAATTTACATCCCAAAATTCTTGTCTATATAGGCCAAGAATTTTAGGATGAAATCATAAGTATTTTAGGATGTAATCATAAGTAATTTACATCCCAAAATTCTTGTCTATATAGGCCGAGAATTTTAGGATGAAATCATAAGTATTTTAGGATGTAATCATAAGTAATTTACATCCCAAAATTCTTTTTTATACAGGCCAAGAATTTTAGGATGCAATCATAAGTATTTTACATCCCAAAATTCTTGTCTATATAGGCCAAGAATTTTAGGATGTAATCATAAGGAATTTAATCCCAAAATTCTTGTCTATATAGGCCAAGAATTTTAGGATGAAATCATAAGTATTTTAAGATGTAATCATAAGTAATTTACATCCCAAAATTCTTATCTATATAAGCCGAGAATTTTAGGATGTAATCATAAGTAATTTACATCCCCAAATTCTTTTCTATATAGGTCAAGAATTTTAGGATGTAATCATAAGTAATTAACCATGTAATGTCATGGTTTAACCATGTAACGGTTTGAGGATGTTATGTTATATATTTTTTATGGTAATTTAGCCATGTTCCTTTAGCCAACTCGAAGAATGAAGAAAAAATGCAAAGATGTGGTTAACTTATCATGTTATATTCCTAAAAATATCGATTCCTCAAATACATTCCATAATAAACAATAAAAAAAGTAATCAGTCATTGAAATTTACCAAATCACATTAAATTAGGAAAATAATCCAATCCAATCTCACTAAATTGGAAAAACAATTCAATCCAATCCCACTAAATTAGGAAAGCAATATAACATAATATATGTATATCATAGTAAAAAAGGTAAGAAAGATAATTCACACACTAAAAGGATGAAAACATAAGTATGAAAAAAGGGCGGGATGAATTCTTACATCTCATGGATAAAGAGGACGGATATTTAAATATTCCTTTTAGAATCTAAATTAATTTGTACATAACGGATTAGATCAAACCTATTTTTTCTCAATGTAAAATGCGCTTCAACCATATACTTGTCGATATTAATTCGATCACTATCATGCATTTTTGCAAAGTTGCTGTTCTTGAGCTCTAAAAGATGAATGATTTCAATCGTCAAAGTGGGCCTAGTTAGAAAAAAGGCCCACAAAAGGCCAAGAAAGCACGGTTCAATCCTTTAAATACTATATAAAAAGGGATTGGAGAGGAGCGGTTCATTACGAAGACTCCACAAAAAGCTTGAAAACGTCATCAAATATAGTATTTGTGAACATCGAAGATGCTGTCGTTGTCTTGCATATGGAACTCAAGCGGGAGATTATTAGGAGAGGGAAATCCCAGGGCTAATAGCCTTAATTAATACTGATGAGGAAAATGTGGGAAAAATGACCGTCAATGACGTGTTTTAATAATTAATATCCGTCAAGGATATGATGAGAATATTTGTTAATACTAAAAATATCTTTGATGGATATTAATTATCAAAACACGTCCTGAACCGTCATTTTGTCTAGTAGTATTAGAGTTTATATGGACAGGGTATGACGCTTCGGCTTTGGACATGTCATGAGAAGATTTTAATTTTGGGCCGCAATATTTTTTTGCTGTTTTGATTTGGGTTATATTGGGCCACATTAACTTATAGTGGCTAAGCCCGGAAGAAGGACAAGAAGGAGAAGCAGCCTCATATCCTAATTAATGGGATTTTAAGTTGTTATTTATTGGGAAGGGGTCAAGGGTGTGCGATGTGCGCCCGTTATGGGCCCTGCCACAGGTCTCATTATTTGGTCTAAACCGGTCATTTTGTTCATCTTGTCAAGTACCTAGTCCATGTAAAAATTCATGAGGTTAATTGAACATCGGTAACTATTTGATCGGTGAGCATTTAACTTACAATTTTGTTAAAATAAATCGCCTACAACTGTTTCTTTAACCGTTTTTTTTGAAGAAAAATACATTCTGAAAACGTAGTATGTTACCAATGTTCAACTAACCTGAATTTTATGTGCATTATGTACACGACGAGATGAACAAAATAAATGATTCAGATCAAATAATGGAACGAGATGGGCCCCAAAATGGGCACACAGCACGACACACGAAACCCTCAACCCGCTACTGGGGAGGTATAATTTGGTTATTCTTCAGTATTGAGTCATCATACGAAAGTTAAAGTAGGTGAATATATAGGAGTATTTACCAGATTTGCAAGTAAGTATATAGTAGTATAATTAAACACAAATAAACTAGTACTCCACTATACAGTAATATACGTACCCGGTCCCATAAATTTCTACCAAATAAAAAAACTTTACAAAGAAATTCACGTCAACATAGTTTTTGATTTTTGCCATCTCTAAATTAAAAACCTGAAGACGCCACTGAAAAAGTAGCATTTGATTTATGATAACAGCTCCGGCCTAGACCACATGCATTAAAAGTACTGCTCCAAATTCCATTAGTAAATTTAAATTAAATTCTCGTCATTTTCAGTCTTCTGTAAATGAATCTTTTGTCGGGTAGGTTCAACAAGGATTTCTCAGGATCCTATAGCCTTTTGATATTTTACAACGTACTTTAATGGCTAAACTTGTTTTTTGAATAAAACATACACGACAACTACATACATACACACAAATACGTATATTATTTTTTTTATCAATACATATATTAATTTTTTTTTTCACACGGCATAGGTAGCGGGGTGTGTTAGGTGAGCGTAGGAGGGTGCAAGGACTATCCATAGCCCTGACCCGAAACCACCCACGGAGGGACTCGAATCTCCTGCCCCTGTAAGGAGGGGAGTGTTAGGTTAGTACGTATATTATTTGTTGTAGTAATTTTTTTGCGGGGTGTTTTAGATTAGTACGTATATTATTTGTTGTAGTACATTTTTTGCACTTACTTGCGGATCTCTTCTTTTTTTCATAATCGAAGTATCTGGACCAGCTTACGCGCGCCTCAACCCACCGCCATAACTCACCATTTAAATCATGATTTGCTTCTAAGAAAAATCAAACCCTGCCTTGCAAGTGTCAATTGACCCTTGCTTGCGGATCTCCTTTGCATTATCATGGTTTTGTATTTTGGTAAACGTACAAACGGCTGAATTCAAGCTCGAGGGATGCCACGCGTTCCGATCCCAGACAAAGCTTGTGATTTTGGAGTACGGTTTTTCTATTGGTTTAATCACATGCAGTACTGGAGTATTATACAAAGAGTTTTTTTTTTGATCCTCATACAAAGAGTTGATACATATATATTTTGCTGAATACTGTATTAAACACGCACACTTGCCCAAGATTTAGGGCAAGCATATTAAATAAATAAAAAAGTATTAAATTACGCTCTCAAAAAACAATTTGCATTGTGGAAGATAGAAATTATAATTCGTTTTGGACATCTTGAATAGAGAAATCCTCCAAAATATCACTCTCTATCTACTAATGATCATGAATATCATAATAAAATATGCTTGCTCTACTGTCCTATCACACGATAATGCGTGTGGGTTTCACATGTATGCGAGTTGTTATGGATGGTGTTGTATTTGAATTGTTGTGTACCTAGATTTTTTGTTCCGATGTGCGGTCTACTTTTGAGGACTACCATACAGTTGTGCATTTTAGGACGCATTGTGAGCTGACTTTAATAAAGGAAATCGTTTACCTTTCAAAGCTCGTTGGGGGTACCGACCTCTTATTAATTATTCCTTTTGTTCTCATTCTTTAGTCTCTTTTGGGAATCCGTGACATTTTTCAATTGATTATATCTTGCAATCTATAATATTTTAGGTAATTTTGAAAATATCGATCGTTCAAAAGAGCTCATTAAGATCTATCAAACAATCTATATTGCATATAAATAGTATTGCCAATTAATAGTTATAATGTATTAATTTTTTATCCGGTTGAGATAAGACGAGGGACAAAAAAAATGAGAACAAAGGGAGTAACAAATTGTCTTGATCGGATACGTATCAATACCTAATTCAAACACACTTATGATCTTCACAAATGAGAAGAGTTTGGCACACCACTTGCATTGAAATACGACTGGTGATCATGAGACTGGCTCAACTTGTGGGGGTTACTGGTCCTGCCCTTCACAATTTGGTGTTGGAAGTAAGGATATGCTTGCATGGTTCTCCTATGCAAGGGGGTGAGAGGTGAGATGATCTAATGATCTATATAGTCCATCGATGACTCGACAAGTTCTAAAAGTTGAACTATTTTGCAACAAAGTAGATCCAAATATTGCACAAACTAGCTACACGGTGCGGTCAACAATAAACTGCAGAGAGCTGCCTTGATCAACAAGCCGACAATACTTTTTTTTTTTACAAATATTTTGGAGTTTATCATAATCATGAATATTCTAGCTACTAATTGAAGATAGCTAGCTATGAATAAAATTAGGGGTGAAGTGTACCAGATGGTTTAGGATTTTAAAATTGAAGTCGTATATCGATGAACCATCTAGAGCTGTACCCCTTGGCCTTGGTTATATATGGCGACAGGAATTGGTGCAAATGCGTACAAGGACGTTTACCAAATTCCCAACTAACATAGCCTTGCTGGCATAGCTTCAACCAATTGATTCGATTCAACCTTCTTTACAAGTTTAGCTAGTCTTTCAAGCACCCATTTACGAAAGCCAGCTCATGCAAAATCAATCCAAAAAAAAAATAGAACCAAAAAAAAATCAACGAATTATATATGGGGGCAGCTGAATATTCTAGAACTTGACTTCATCTCTCTATCTTAAGTGATTAAACTCCTTGAAAATAAGGGGTTTCGGATTTGAGCTAATGAAAAACCATTAAAATTTAATTGTGGTAACGTAACATTATAACATGACCAGAAAGAGTACTTACAACACATGTCCTTATTTGGATGTGTGAGTATGCATCGCATGAATCATCTTAAATCCATAACTTAATTACAGTTGCATAGAAATTCATAATATATGTGCACAATATAATATTATCGATATATAAATTTTATGGTATTTGCATAAAAATTGATTATGCTAAGAGAAAATCTCGTACTTGTAAATGTGATGAATTGAAAGTTGATGTTATGAAACTATGTGCAAATGTTACTATGAATTTTTATACAAAATTTATGAATTGGAGATTGTTATTATAAATTTATGTCCAAAAATTGTGAGTTTCTGTATAATTTCAAGGGGTCTGTAATCCATATGGTACGGACCCAAATATGGTCTGCAGTGTGTATTGTAGGATTTTCCAACCCGGTAACATCCCAGGTTAATTAAAAAAGAAGAAGAAAACAAGTAATAGTAGAATTCAAAATCCTTTTCGATTGTGTGCCTGATAATTCCAAATATAGGATCTAAATTCAGATCTTGTGTGTGTTGCAAGGGAGGATTTCTAGTGGAAGCCAGGGGTATTGAGAGTATAATAGGAATCTCTTTGACTTTTGGGATCAATCAACATGGTAAGGGCGAATTTGTGCTTGCAACATAGCAGGGTTCGATTCCCCTTGGAGACAAACCATGATTTAAGTGGGGGGCCATAGCAGTGGGTTGCTGTGCTAGTCTCCCTCGAGGTTTGGATTGCGCAGACTGGTCCAATAGTGGCTCGGCTGCAGGGTTGTTCCTCAGTTACTAAAAAAAGAAGAAGAAGCTAATTATAAGATGTTATTGAGAACACAAATTTCAGACACAATTGTGTTGGAAGCTGCTCAATGTATGTTGGACCACATGCATCGAAGGACTCTCGATGCAGTTGTGTGTCTAAAACTGAGTGTTAAAGTAAAATGTGTTCATAGCATTGTTCCAATTGGAATATTCCAGATTAAGGTTCCGTTCCGGAACAAAAAGTAAGTCCTTATTTTTTAAGAAGGTAATTTTAAGCTCAAAAATTATAGGTTTATTGAAATCTAAAAATATGTACTATGGATCTTATTTGGAAGATCTCGATGAGATTTTTTATACGATGCAAAAAAATTGAAAAATTATTTTTCATTTACTTTATTTTTGAGCTTGAAAATGTGAAATAAGCTGCTTATTTTTTAAGAAGGTTTCTGGAATGGGGCCTAATTAAATAGAGCTTCGTTAACAAGTAAAACTTTGCCATCATAAGTATACACACAAGGTTTAGCATTCATGGACCATGTGTATGTGCATGTTTAATGTCCACACACTTGTGCTTTGGGATAGGGATGGCTGATTTTCATAAATCGGCTATGGTATACCAATGATGTAGAGATAACCATAGATATGATTGAGAACATTTCTCAGGCTTTTCAGGCAATTTTTTATTTTATTTTATAATTCAGGTATCTAGCTAGTTAAGGGTGGGTAATAGGTAATTTCGTGTCATTTTCGTGTTATATATCAAAATCTTATTTATAAAATCCCATAACATTTTTCAACTTATCAAATCTTTCGTGTCATGTCCGGGTCGTGTCATTTTCGGGTTGTGTTGTCATGTCAAAAAGTCCTACTTTTCGCTAAATTTTTATTTTTTTTAGTTGACAGTTCATCAAACTAATGTCCAATGTATAGAATTACCCATAAAAATATTTATTTTTAGCTTAATTATATGAATTTATTTTGTTTTTCGTGGCAGGCATGCCCACCCCTATAGCTAGTCTAGCTTTTTGTTCAAAGTTTGTTACTGCAAGCTGAATACTACCAGTAAGATTATTGCATCTCAATACATCGGGATGGTCAGAATTACGCACACAATCAATACAACGGTTGTGCAAGTAGCATTTTTGATATTCAATATCTCCAAATTCTTGAAATTTGTGATCCAATAACATTGCAATTCCATAAGATTGATCATGTGATATAGTCTCTAACTAAATGTTCCAAAAAGTAGAATGAGCAAGATGTGCGTGGGTTTCAAAGATCTATGGCGGTGTAGCAAAATTTTTGGGTGAAAGAGGGAGAGAGAGTGAGAGCCAAGGAGAGAAAGAGAGATGGCGTGTGAGAGATGAGAGAGAGGTAGGTGGGGAAATATTGCATGGTAGAGTCTTCTAAAGAGAGACAGAGAGAGAGTGTTGGGGGGTTGGGTTCCCACCCTCTCCCCCGGTCGCCGCCCCTTCCCTTCTTCCTCACCTCTTTTCTCCCCCTCTTTTATTGTTCTCTTCCTACTTCTCTCTCCCTCTCAGTCCCCTAGAGCTCCAAACCCTTTCCTCTTCTCTTCTACTTTTATCGTTGAGATGGTTAAAACTCTCTTTAGGTAGAAAATTAAGTTCTTTCATTTTTTTCATCATTTTTGGATTCGGAGGGCCCAGAACTGGGGAACCAGATTTGGGTTTATGGCTCTTGGTGACGGACTCTTGGGCTCTCCAATAGCAACGGTGAAAGAGCCAGTTTGGCTTCGACTGCGATGAGACCGGACTTAGTGCAGATGAGGATCTTTCAATCTACGTGCGAGACGTGGGTTTCGACATTGAAGCTAGTTTTTCTTTTTTTGTTTTCCCTTTGCTTTTTTTTTTTTGTAAATTTTTTCTTGTAATGGGACCTTTTGTGTCCTTTGTATTTGTTTTGTTGTTGATGTATATGTTTACTGGTTCAAAAAAATAAAATAATGCAAGGGGTAGATGGGCTCCATATCATTTATAGCATGACATACCTTTGAACTCTTCGTTCAAACTAAAGTGTCCCTCTCAAAACAGCATATCCATTAATTACTTCCTCCACCCAAGATAGCCACAAAAAACCCCAAGAAAATAGGGGTAAAATAGGGATTTCAAAAACTTGTTTTGACCCTTCTATTGATTTTTTTTTTTATAGGGCCTTGATGTTTAAAAGCACATTAAAATCTGTCAATTCTTTTGAGTTGAATTTAAATCTACAAGTACAGCCACATAAAGTACAATAATAGGATAAATTATATTGACCTCCCTAAGATTTCTAACAAATACACTGTCTTCCCCTTTGGTCCTGAAAATTACTCTCACTTCCTTTGCCGATGCTACTTTTTAGTTTCAAAATGCCAAAATTATCCCTAAATTCTTCACAACCCCAAGCGAATAAAATTACCCTTGCCGAGCAAAAAAGATAAAATTACCCTTCTTTTTTTCACTTACATAAAATCTACGCTTCAAGTTAAGTTTGATTTTCCCCCTTTGTTTCACTTCAATTCTCAATTCGCTGTTGTTGCTTTGTAAAAAGTGCAAAACTTTTGTTAAATGCTAACGATTAATATTATGAAGCCCAGCTAGCCTTAGTTATTTTATTCGCGGGTGGAAGAAGGACTACGACGTAAAAAGATTTCAATGAGACAATTGATTGCACAATAGATAAATCGATTATTGCGTAGATCTTATGTCTATCTAGCAGTTTATAAAAAAAATTTCAAAGGCAAATCACTAAAACCATGGTTAAGATTCAAACAAAGAGCACAAGCTGGATTCACAATTAATTTGAGAAAACTCAAGGCCCCGTTTCAGAAATCCAATTAAGTACTTATTTTTTAAAAAGACAATTTCAAACTCAAAAATCATACGTTTACTCAAATAATTTTTTTACTAATATGAATCTTTTAACAAATTTCACCACTTTGTAACAAATTTGTAGTCAAAACCAAAAGCAATTTCCTAATGGGTTCCTTTACATTTACAGTACTGCGTGAAAAAGCTGCGAATCTAGTGTTAATTTCTAAACTGGATAGGAGAAGTTTTTGGGATTGGGAGGGGCTGTAGTGTACCCGTTGCATTACACTGTATAGTGCGGCCGATCTGTCTGTCCATCTCGGTGCGGATGACTTGGATTTAATTCGAGCTCCTAAAAATCCTAGCCGTCAATTATTCGGATGAAAATCCGAGTCGTCCATTGCCGAGATGGACAGCCGGATTGGGCCTACATGTGTAGTGCGGGGGTACAATATTATAGCACCCCTGGGTCCAAGTTTTTGGGTGCCGAATAGGTACCACACATGTCGTACCCCATCAGTGATCCGTGTTTTAAACGGTTCAGATTTATTCATTCTCTCTCCTCTCGCTAGACCACTCTTTATCATCTTTTTTCTCACTCTCAAATCCGAACCGTCCAAAACACATATGAACAGTTAAAATCGCCGACGTACACCATCATGTGATATACCACCTAAAAACTTCATCAATTATTTTCTACTCCGTATTAAACTATTTGTGGCCAAAAAGTAGGCATGATATTTTTGGGAGGATTCATAACCCCTCATTAGAAACATTTGTCGTTTTCAACATAATATACTAAACGCGAATGGCTAATATAGCAATTGCTCAAATTTGTATCACCCCTCCTATATATATATCGAAAATTTTACGCCCACCGCACTCAAACCAATATTCACTCTGCCACTAGTCCCCCCCTCTCTCTCTCTGCTTAGTTACTTTTTGGCTAGGAAAAGGAACAAAGAGAAGTAGTAAAAATGGGATACCTTGATTACCTTCCAAAATTGTTCAGTTTAACCAGCACAAGGAGAGGCAAGCGCAAAGTAATGCAGGTACTCTCTCTCTCTCTCTCTCTCTCTCTCTCTCTCTCTCTCGTTATATTGGGCTTGTGCAACGCATATAGCATTCTGAAAACTAACTGGGTTTTGGTTTTGGCACATGAATTCAGACAGTTGAAGTCAAAGTGAAAATGGATTGTGAGGGCTGTGAAAAGAAGGTCAGAAATGCTGTTTCCTCCATGAGAGGTAATGACTAAAACAAACTCTCTCTCTCTCTCTCTCTCTCTCTCTCTCTCTCTCTCTCTCTCTCTCTCTCTCATTTATTAATACTATCTCTATGGCGTGTTTGGATTGGTAATAATCTAATTTAATTCAGGAGTGAAATCGGTGGAGGTAAACCGTAAGCAAAGCAAGGTGACAGTGAGCGGGTACGTGAAGCCAGACAAGGTGTTAAAGAGGGTGAGGAGGACCGGGAAGAAAGCCGAGTTATGGCCATACGTCCCCTACAATTTGGTGTATTACCCTTATGCCCATCAAGCTTATGACAGAAAGGCCCCTGCCGGATACGTGAGGAACGTGGCGCACCCACTTCCTGCCCCGAACTCCGCCGTCGACAACCTCGCCACTATGTTCAGTGACGACAACACTACTACGTGTTCTATTATGTGAATGCTGAACGATTGATTGGTCCGTGCAAATAAATAAGCTTTGCAATATGCAATATTGCAGTGGAAACCCTCAAAAATCGAGATAATGGACTATGTAGCTACAAATATGTTAGGATTTTTTTTGTTTCTTTTCTGCTCCTTTGTTGTTACTGAGATGTAAGTTTTAGAGTTTAATGGACCGTTTGGTTCTCAAAAGATGGATAGACAAGGATAAAAGTAAGTTGCGAAATTACTTTTGAATTTCGTGATTTTCAGGTTCTAGGCAGGTTACTGAAAGTATCTCTACCAGAAGTTTCAAATCTATACTATGTGGCTGTTTGTGAAAATTTATTTTGATAGATTCTAGATTCTAAATGTAATATATAGACACAATACTCCACCACAACACTAACCACACCCGCCTATGTGCATGGTACTGCATGATAGATAATGAGAAAACAATCATTTTTTTTTAAAACTGCTTTGCAATCATCAATCTTGCAGTGCTACAGAGACATGTGTGATTTGTGATGTGGTAGAGTGTTGTGTCTCTAACATTATTGTTAGGCTCCAAGGTGTTGTAGAGAAGAGTGAGAGTAGCCGCGATTGTGGATGAGTGGTTGCATAAATTGAAATCATGGGGGAGTGGGATTCTTGGACGTCGACAAGTGTCCCATGTCTTGGCAAATAACTTTTCTCCTAAGAGCATCCACATTATAATAAGCAAATTGGTATGGATAAGCAAACTTAACAACGATGCTAAAAAAACACATCACATTGTAATAAGCAAAGTTACAAGTCTTTTAGCAAATAATCAAATTCCATCCATTCCATAACCAAACTTAACAACTTTTACCAATAACCAAAACTCAATAACCAAACCCAATAACCAAACTCAAAACTAAAAAACATCTCACATTAGAATCGTTTCATCGAGACGAATAATTTGGTATGGTCGGGTGCGTGATTAAAACTCGTTTGCAATTGGACATAGGTGCATTGCGTATTTTGGAGGGGTTTTTTATAGAGATGCAAAAAAAACCAATGTGGAGATAAAGTTTGTTAAGTTTGATTATGAACTAAATGGATAATCAAATGCTGACGTGACACATTTTGGTTATTGATTTTGATTATTCCCATTGCGGATGCTCTAAGGTCTTTCAATGCCAAATCTCCATAACCAATTCACATTTGAAAATAAAAACCCAACTTCTCATGTATCTTGGGTCACTCCACCTTTGTAGTACCCCATGTGCCCATAGGAAGAAATGCCTAAGTCACAAAATGTGAAGCGGGGAATGAAAGAATCTTCCAAAATCTCTCAAATAATTGAAATTCATGAGTGTTACGATTGAGAGCGTGAGCACAAAATATTTAAAAGGATTATGTGACTAAGAGTGGACTACAGTTTCTCCAAGCAAATCGATCTCAATGGAAAGTTATTTGATGCTTCACTTGGATTTTAATTATTTGGGTCTTACTCCAAATCACAAAATTGGTTTGGGGGCATTGATTTTTAGCCCGAGAAACTTCATAAATACTGGCCAAATGCTTAGCTCCGAACCTCGCCTTCTAATAAGGTTGAAACACCCCAAGCGTAGGGCTAGGTCGTCGATAGCATAATATCCGGAAGTCCGGGATCGTACCCAATAAGAATCGAAATATAGCTAGTTTGGATTGTAGGTTTATAAGGTAGAGTGCGGCGTTCAAGACGGCCAACTTGATTTTGCTTAGAAACGGTGAAAATTAAGGAAAAGACTAGAAATGAGCTTAATTAACTTAAAAGAGGCAAGTCTAGGGATCGTCCATCCCTTGACAAAGGCCGCTACCGGTTCTCGATTATAACTCAAGCGAGAGTCACGACCGCGTGCTCACGCCCGAAAGATTTAACTTTAATGACTACGTTTATCAAAAGATGTGATTAAACGGAACAAAACAAACCTATTTTTGCTAATGTATCCAACACGTAGGAGGCCACGAGCCCTCGGTACGTTGCTTGCCAAGACCGCTTGACTAAACTTCATATCAAGGAGTTAACACCCCTCGCTTAGACCAAAATGGCTAGGTTAACTTAATTCCGAAAATCATGATTTTAAGCCCGAAGTTTCGAGAACCAAATAACCGCCTAGATCATTGGGAAAGATTAGCCCAAGACTTAACCGAAATACTACTCACACATAATAAAAAGACTAGAAAACATGCTTAAGAAAGGAAACATGATTAACCAATAAAAACGGAAATAAACTTGATATTAGTAAAGATCTAGTCCGTACAAGCAACTTTAATAAACGAGAAATTAACAAACGAGAAAGACTTACTAGTGTTCTTGAAGAAAATAACTAAGAAAGCTTGAAGCTTTAATGGAGTTCTAAGAAAATGAAAAAGAGACTTAAAGTGAAAAATGACTAGCTACCTAAAGATGAGAGAGGGAGACCATATTTATACAAGGTGGCCTTAATCCCTCACAAAATATCCCAAAAGTATAGCCAAAAGTGGAAGATATTCCAAAAGTAGAAAGTAGAAAAAGCAGCAAAAACGTGGCTGTTTTCTGCAGTATGAACCGGTACTGGCCAAATCCCAGTACCGGTACAAGGCCTTCAATAATGCTGAAAAACACCAACTCTGGACAGCATGAACCGGTACTGGGAAATCCCCAGTACCGGTACATGATTGACAGATTTTTTGGGCAACTTCACGGACTAGCTCCAAACACTCCCAAACTCGGATTTAGGCGTTCTTTCAACCGTTGGAAAGCTCGTCAAGCCTACTTTCTAACCCAAGTAGTTTGGATCAAAAGTAATTTGTACATCAAAAGTTATGACAATTCTACCCTCAGCACGTCGGAAGATGAGTAGCTTTAGTAAAATCCTCACTTCTTCTTCAATTCCCTTGACTCTTGGGCAACCCGAGCAACCTCCAAACCATCTTTCGAGCACCACAATGGGGTGGTACATAGCCTTGAGTACTTGGGTGCACCTGGAGCATTCCTTGACGATTAAACGCACCTTATTTATACGAATTACCTGAAAAACACAAAAACCTACCTTACGTGCAATATCACTATAAAAGCTAAATAAACGCAAAATAAAACAAAGCAAAACGAGACTAGTCGCACCAAATATCTACAATATTGGGTGCTCATCACCAAATTTAATTAATATTTGATTAAATAGCCCTCCATTAATAGCTTACAATTTGGAGTAAAAAATGAGTACTAACACTTTATTTATTATTCCTTCCGTCCCAATTTGTTTGCTCATTAAAGCAATTCTTCCAATTTATTGACTGAAAGGCTTTGGGTTAAAAAGCGTATAGCTTTCCAAAAGTACACTTTAGAATATTACAATTACTTTAATAGTTATGTTAGAATCTTACACTAAAAGGGTATAATTAAAACTTTGTCATTTTGGTGGTTTCTAATTATGAAAAATTGCGAACAATTTGGGACAACTAGCCCAATAAGAAAACGTGAGCAAATAAAATGAGATGGGAAAGTATTAACAAAAATTCAAATGATATCCTAGCCTTTCGTTTTGTATTCTTTATGGGAAAAAAACTGCCTGATGGAACAATACAAAATATTGGTTGAATTAAATTTACTTCAAGAGCAACATAAGGTAATAATCTAACCATTCAACAGTTTATTCATTAGTACAAATACGGATCTCTTAACTGAATATCAATGGCTGATCAATTTGAATTTTCATATACATGACGTATCCATCGTGACTTACAAAATGAGGGGTTTGAATTGTCAATGACCGGGCTCTATTTTTCCGTCAGATGGGGAATCACACCAGAGATAGTCACGATCAGAAGCTAAATATTAATATGTAAATATCATTACACAGTACTAGTAATTTGGTGGCATTGATAGACGCCGTCTAGTAGACGGCAACTATTGCAGTTTAACTTGGGAGAATACGACTAAATGCAACATAAACAGTTGTTACACCATGTTTAGTGCTTGGATTAGATATCGCTCCATCACTTAATTATCCGGATGATAATCAGACGAGAACACAACGTGGAAGGTCCTTTTCATTTAGTAATGGATAATTAGACATTGGTTTGGGTTATCTAATCCTTATCCATAGTTCACCCTAATCTGTTCTTTAGTTGAAAATCTATATAATAAAATAGCTCAGTATACTAAACAAAGGTAAAAAAATTCTTCCCATATAATTTATTTTCATTGGCGGGGGAGGTTAATAGTTTCGCAATTTATTTCAGTTGTGTTCAAAACGAATTGCGCCGTGCCTTTAAGCACGGGCAAACTCTAGTTCCCAATACTAAATAACAAACTTAGTTAACTTAATTAAGGGTCTGGATGGCCTCTCTGGTATGATGATTTGGACGAGACAGAATCCAAATCATTAATTACAACAAATGAATAATAGTACAGATATAGACTGTCTCCGCTAGTCCAAAACATGGAATAGAGAAAATCCATTTCCGTAACGTAAATTTATAGTCAAGTAATAGTGACAAAAGATGCAGTCGTATGATCTTATGTGTCGTATGAGTGGTAAAGAATTAATGCATCTTGTTTATGTCGATTGGTAAATAAATTACTCCCTCCGTCCCACTTTGTTCCGCCTGTTTTCTTTTTTGGACGTTCTAAAAAATTGTCTATATCTCACAATCTATAATATTTTATATATTCAATATGGATCTTGTTTGATAGATCTCAATTTATTTTATTAAACAAAGTTTTCAAAATCATAAAAAACATTATAGATTGTGAGATATAGACAATTTTTTGGGATGTTCCAAAAAGGAAACAGGCGGAACAAAATGGGACGGAGGGAGTACATTGAAAAAGTTACAATAACAGAGCGCTAGATTAAGGGCAAATTTCACTGACCTCCCCTGAGGTTTTTGAAATGACACTGCCCTCCCCTCCTTTACCTGACAATACCAAGGGCCCCCCCCCCCCCCCCCCCCCCCCGTCGTTACCTGCCCGTTAGAAAATGGATGGAGAAGGTGATGTCATTGTACTATACTTTTTACAATACCTATACTACCCTCACCAGACTCTTTACCTCTCTCATTTATAAAATATAAAATACAAACATCTATACACTTTGTGCCCGTTTCACTTTGAGATTTGTCTTTATTTAAAAGGATTCATATTTGTTTAATTTTTGTCAAGCTTTTGTAAATTATTGGTTCATCTCGATAAGAAGAATTGAAAAAAGTAAAAAATTAAGACTTTTACCAAATATTTTGAGAAATTCAATATTTTGGATAAAAGTAATAATTTTATATTCTTTTGATTCCTTCGTTGAGACAAATTAATAATCCACAAAAATTTAACACAAAACTAGCAAATACGAAAAAAATTCAAATATGAACAAAAACTAAAAAGCCTAAAAAATCCCACAAACAAGCCCGCACGAAAAAAAAAATTTGTGGGTTTGTTTGTGGGATTTTTAGGCTTTTTAGTTTTTGTTCATAGTCAATTTTTTCATGCAGGCTTGTTTATGAGATTTTTAGGCTTTTTGATTTTTGTTCATATTTGAATTTTTTTCGTATTTGCTAGTTTTGTGTTAAATTTTTATGGTTTATTAGTTTTTCTCAACGAGAGGAATCAAAAGAGTATAAAATTATTACTTTTACCCAAAATATTTGGTAAAAGTTAATTTTTTACTTTTTTTCAATTCCTCTTATCGAGACGAACCAATAATTCACAAGAGTTTGACAGAAAATTAACAAATATGAATCCTTTTAAATAAGTACAAAATCTCAAAGTGAAACGAGCATAAAGTGTAGAGATGTTTGTATTTTATATTTTATAAATGAGAGGGGTAATGAGTCTGGTGAGGGTAATATAAGTATTGTAAAAAGTATAGTACAATGACATCACCTTCTCCATCCATTTTCTAACGGGCAGATAACGGGGGGGGAGGTCCCTTGGTATTGTCAGGTAAATGAGGGGAGGACAATGTCATTTCAGAAACCTCAGGGGAGGTTTCTGTTCGTGTCAGAAACCTCAGGGGAGGTAAGTGAAATTTGCCCCTAGATTAATCATCTGAGATTTGCATTAATTAAATATTCAAGTCCAGTAAATAAAAACCCAAAAAGAAAAAAAAATCCAGTATAAATGCAACCTAAAAGTGAAAACGGAGCAGTAAAGAGACCATCATAACTTCATATATCAATCATTTTCTAACATAAATTATTAATTTGTGGCCAGAAAGTGGGCATGATTGGAGGGTTCTTGGCCTCATTAGAAACATGAGTCGTTTTCTACATAATATAGTACTGTACAATAAACGCGATTGGCTAATTATAACAATTTTGCTCAAATCTTTGTATTACCCCTCCTATATATATATATACAGACTCAACCAATCACTCTGCACAAATAATACCTTACCTCTCTCTCTCTCTCTCTCTCTCTGGTTCTTAGCTTAATTACTTTTTGTCTAGGAAAAGGAAAAGTAAAAAATGGGATACCTTGATTACCTTTCAGAATTGTGCAGTTCCACCAGCACAAGGAAAGGCAAGCGCAAAGTAATGCAGGTATTCTCTCTCTCTCTCTCTCTCTCTCTCTCTCTCTCTCTCTCTCTCTCTCTCTCTCTCTCTCTCTCTCTCTCTCTCGTTATATTGGGTCTGTGCAACACCTATATCATTCTGAAATCTGAATAACTGGGTTTTGGTTTTGGCACATGAATTCAGACAGTTGAAGTCAAAGTGAAAATGGACTGTGAGGGCTGTGAAAGGAGAGTAAAAAGTTCTGTTTCCTCCATGAGCGGTAAAGGAACTTAAATTCTCTCTCTCTCTCTCTCTCTCTCTCTCTCTCTCTCTCTCTCTCTCTCTCTCTCTCTCTCTCTGTGGTGTCTATGCGCGCGCATGTGTGCTGCATAACAGGCCGTTTCGATTTCGATTTCAAACGACCGTTTCGATTTCATCCACCATTTTTAATTGTTTGACAAGTAGTATTTTATAACGTGTATGAACAAGTACTTGGAGTCTGGGAGAGCTGCCCTGTTTTCAAGCCAGATTGATTCCTCTTGTTTACCAAAGTGATGCATGAATTATTTCTGTTTCGAAAATTAAAAAAAAACTGCTATTAGTTGTGGGATGATTTTCGATTTTTCATGCACTCCTTTTCTTTTGTCCTTATTCATGTGTAATTATATAAGGTTCTTGATTCTATTGTCTGATTAGAACTAACAGTTGTCGAAATAAATAAGAAATTTGAGTTTAATCATAATTTTTTTTTACTTTTTCGATTCTACTCGTTTAGACGAATTAAAATTCATAAAAAATTGATACAAAACTAACAAATTCGTATTGGCTTTCTGCATTAGAGCATAGTTAATGGAACACAAATTACCAACACGTACACCCTTTTTCCTACGTAATGGGGTCAAACAACTTGGATGTTTAGTCATTTTACATAATAAATGCGGTGTCCTTGTGACCTTCTCTCTCTCTCTCTCTCTCTCTCTCATGTATTAATACTGTACTATCTCTATGGGCGTGTTTGGGTTATAAATAATTTAATTTAATTCAGGAGTGAAAACGGTGGACGTAAACCGTAAGCAAAGCAAGGTGACAGTGAGCGGGTACGTGAAGCCAGACAAGGTTTTAAAGAGCGTGAGGAGTACCGGGAAGAAAGCCGAGTTCTGGCCATACGTTCCCTACAATCTGGTGTATTACCCTTATGCCCCTCCCTCTTATGACAAAAAGGCCCCTGCCGGACACGTGAGGAACGTGGCGCAGCCTCTTCAGAGCCCGACCGTTAATGACAGACTCGCCACTATGTTCAGCGAGGACAATACGGAAGCGTGTTCTATCATGTGAACTCTTGAGCTAGCAGCATCGCAATATTCCAATGCTTATGGAAATCGAGATAGTCTTTGATCTGTCTCGTTTTTTTGAGGGCTTGTAATGGGATATTGCAATGCTTCCTGAGCATTGGAAGCCCTCGAAAATCGAGATATTGGTCTATCTAGCTATAAATGCGTTTTGTGGTCTTGTTTTTCTAGCAATAAGATTTAGAGTGTATAGCCTGTTTGGTTGTAAAAAGATGGATGCAAATAAATTTTGAATTAGGAGATTTTCCCTTTTCAGGTTGTAGGCGGTATTTTCTTGAAGTGTCTCAGCGGTCTACCAGAATCTTCAAATAGTCTAGAGTGTGATAACATGTAATTTGCTATATTGTGTTGAAAGAACAAACTTTTGCTTGTAATGCATTTCAAGAGAAATTACCTTCACAAAAGAATCCTTACAACACTATTTTTTTATAAACATAGCAACAGGAAGAATTTTTCAGTATCGAGCAGGTACCAGATCAAGTACCACGTGGTACCCGCTCAGCACATCCGAACCGTCCATTGCATTTCTGGATGGCTCAGATTTGGAGAGAGAAAGTTTTGGGGTGAGGGGAGAGAGGAGAGAGAGAGTTTCAATCCGAGCCGTTCAAAAGTGTATCGGACAGCTCGGATGCACCAAGGGGATATACCACGTGGGATATACCCGCTCGGCACTGAAAAATTTCTCTAGCAACAGTTACAAAAGATAAAATGTTATAGCTAGTGGTGAATCTAGGAGTTCGAGCGCATGAGGTCATTTATAAGCATTAATACTTGTTCCAATTTACAAAATCAGGGGAAAAAAAACATCATCGTATTGGCCATTAAAAATTTAGTTCCAAAAAAAATCACATTTAAAGCTTGACAAGCATTGCAACTAATCCAAAAACAATATCAAAAGGCTATACTAGTAATCTTTCTTTTGAGGTCTGGACAAAAAAAAAAAAAAAAACCAATTGCTACACAAGTTTCTACAATTGCATTCGACGCGGTTTCTTATTTTGGAATCGTTGCATTATAGTCTCTTTGTTGATAACATCAAATATTTCATTTTCAATATATGTGACCAAAAGCAATCATTCAATCTTTGGTCTCGTATTCATTACACAACTCACATTCTTTGGGAAGTGCTACAATACACACCCCTTATTTGGGTGTGTATCATATGCACCCTCATTGAAATACACTAAAATGTTATGATTCCCAAAATGTTATGAATGTATTACTCAAAAGTTACGAATCATATGATGAAAAGTTACGAATTTTTAGTATAAAAGTTACGATACAAAATAAAATGTTATGAATGATCGGTCCTACAAGTAATTTTTTTATGAGGTGGCACAATATGAGCCACACAATAGGTGCATATGGTACATACCTTAAAGGGGTGTGTATTGTAGACTTTCCCCACATTCTTCACATATTTCATTGCCGAAAGTAATGCCAACTTCACACCCGATTCTAATGGGTCACCTTTTATTTTTTAATTGGGAGTGGATAATTTCCAGTAACTGTCCCGAATAGTTGCTAGACTTGTCTCACGAATGTGTGTCCTACGAACATATCTTCACAAACAATCGGGTGTTGAAATGTTGATGACGTCTATTTAGAACCGGGTGTTGCGGTCGGATAATTTTGGAAAATTATAGGTGGTAGAAAGAATATTTAGCTAAATTTCCTGTGACTTAAGTATCGGTTTGTGGAGACTATATATAGGCGACAACTAATACGCTTTGGATAATTTCAAACTCATTGGCAGGCCAGCCCTGAATATTGTTAGATCTTAGCGGGATCATAACATGTGTATCAGAAAAACTTATCTACGAGGGGTTTCGGAAATAATTTTTATGGAGGTGAATCCGAACCATCCAAGACACTCTTGGACGGTCGAAATTCACCCCAACGACTCCGTGAATAAATCTTACTCCCCTAATATCTACTATGTGCCAATTACTAAATGGAAAGGGCTACAGTGGGAATAATTCTTCCCACACCACACCCCCCACACCACCACCCCACCCCCCCCCCCCCCCCCCCCCCCCCCCAAAATTAGAATAACTGCAAAAACCAAATGTGTTTTTCTCCATATTTATTTTGTCATTTGATAGATATCTAGCCTACTCCTTAATGAATCCAGAAAAGGTACCGCTAAGCGGCATACTGGTGGGGCAAGCCCAAAAGACAACAACCACTCGTGCTCCTGAAGAGAATTGAACCCTCTCACCTTCCATACTGAAGAGGTGAGGAAGTGCCGTTGGACTACAAATTCGTTGGCTTTTGCTTCATAGTAATTTGAACATACCGACGAAATTCGAAAAATTATACAGAGAATATAACAACTTGTATTACACACTTGTTACGTATATTGATGGCCACTAATTAATTATTACTGCAACTTAAAAGAACACAAAAAAAATCAACAGTTGGTACACTTTGTTTAGTGGTTGGATTAGACGTCGCTCTATCACGTAATTAAATTATCCGGGAAATTGGGGATGATACGACGAGACAATGTGGAAAGGCCTTTTCATGGATCCGTAATTAATTAATTAGACATAGGTTTGGGTAATCTAAACCTTATCCATAGTTCACCATATTTTTGTTCTTTAGTTGATAAAATATCTCGCTAATTTGTAGTTAACGTCAATTTTAAGCAAGTAATAGTGACAAAAAGATAAAATCAATTGCATGATCTTATATGCGGTAGAAGTGATAGAGAATGCATCTTTTTATATCTGTGAAAGATTTACGTCTTAGGCTCCGTTTGTTTGAGCGTAAGATATTTTTCTGTAAAATATTTTACCTATTTTTCGGTGTTTGGTTGTATAAAAAAAATGAGGAAAATATTTTTCATTAATTGGATGAAAATGACTTACCCTTAAATCTTTTGTAAGTTATTTTCGGAAATGAACCCGCTGCCTTCTACTGCAATTCTCATTGCTCAGTTTTATAGATCGTCAGTCCTGATCCATGTTCAATTCAAATATTATTAGATATCTCCATTGTTTAAGTCCCCTCTCTATTCTATTTTGTCGATTTCTGAAAATATTTTTCAAGTGTCAACTAAATTTCGGAAAATAAAAATTTAAAGTTTTTTTTCTAAAAAAATAATTTACATGGAAAACATTTTACATCGAAACAAACGGAGCTTAAACAAGTGAACAATCATCTGAGATTTGTAATAATTAAATCAGTTTTGTAAGTTATCCAAAGAATAATTTCATAAGAAAAAAATAAACTAACCACGAAAAAAATTTCCCTGCAGAAAAATTGATATTTGATCTTTGCATTCAGTAAGATTTGATCCCCTAACCTGTCAGTATTGGAGAGACAATACACCTTATGGTTCGTTAATTTGGTAGAGGTTAAGGTTTTGGAGCAAGGACGAATTTAGAAGCTTGCATTAGTGGGGGCACATAAATTAAAAAACCTAACCCGTATATTTAAAATTCGTTAATTAACACAAATTTTGCCAGTATATTACAATTTGGTGACTATATATATGTTATTTCATATTATAATTAACAGAAAAGGGTGTGTTCGCACACAAAATGATGTAAAAATTTAGTACTCTATGAAACAGATCAGACAAATATTCTCAAAAAGAAAATCTCTAGAGCAATTTTATTGCAACACTATCATAAATTTATTGAATATAATTGAAATATTCAATCATATTACTTTGATTTTACAAAATCGAGTGAGGGCAAGTGCCCCCATGAGACCTCGTGTGGGTCCGTCCCAGTTTTGGAGGGGAGAATGGGAATATAATAACAGCGGGATATGAAATGAGGGGGATCACAAATACTGTAGTGATTTACGATATCAATAAACACTTTGGAGGCACCAAAGAAAAGGACATGGGAAGACATTTGCGATGCCTTTGTAGCCCAATTTGACTACAACATCCAACTCGAAGTGACCACCCGAGAGTTGGATTCACCTCCATAAAGAATTGGTTGGTGGTGGGTCAGGATCTCCTTCTTGCTGTACAGTCCTTCTTTGTGTCTAGTTCTTTGCTACAAGAATGGAATGCCACTGCCATCTCTTTAGTGCCTAAGCTCAACTCTCCTTCTTCTATTCGTGATTATAGGCCTATTTCATGTTGCAATGTGGTATATAAATGCATCACTAAGGTTTTAGCAAACAGATTGCAACCCATTTTGTCTTGTTTAATCAATCAAGCTCAATTTTCTTTTGTTAAAGGTCGTTCAATTGTTGATAATGTGCTTTTGATGCAAGAACTGGTTAGAGGATATCATAGAGATGATAAGGATCCTAGGTGTGCTATCAAGATAGATTTCATGAAGGCCTATGACTCTATGGATTGAATTTTCCTTTTCAATACCATGCAAGTTATGGGTTTCCCTTCTAGGTTCACCTACTGGATTCAGCAATGTGTGTGCTCAGCCAAGTTTTCTATGGTCATCAATGGGTCTTTGGAAGGGTATTTTCAGGGTAAAAGGGGTTTGAGACAGGGGGACCCTATTTTTCCCTATCTGCTTCTCATAGTTATGGAGGCTTTAATTTACTGCTCGCTTGCATTATAGAGTGAATCAAAGCCCCTTTAGCTACCACCCCAAGTGCAGGAGCATCAACCTTACTCATCCGGTTTTTGCAAATGATTTATTCATCCTTTGTGGAGCTTCAACTATTTCTTTTCAGCTTGTTAAACAATTACTAGATGACTTATACTAGTATTCTAGTGTCTCAAGCCTAACATGAACAAGTGTTCTGTTTTTTTTTATGCTGGGGTTCGAGAGGGTGATAAGGCTGTTTTGCGGGATATCATCCATATTCCTGAGGCCCATCTTCCAGTCAAATACTTGGGTGTTCCCCTTATTTCTACCAGGCTAAAAGCTGCTAACTATTTGGTTCTAAAAGAGAAAATCTTTGAGAAGAATCCATAGTTGGTCTGCTAGTACATTGACATATGGTGGGAGGGCTCAATTGATTTAGTATGTTTTCTTCAATATACAGGTCTATTGGAGCTCAATTTTTGTTATCCCCAGCAAAACAATCAAAGAAATTGAGAGCACTTTGACGGTCTTCCTTTGGTTACGGTTTGAGATGAAACATTCTGCTGCTAAGTTTTCTTGGGATCAGGTTTGTAGGAGGTTTGGGTTTCAAGAGACTTAAGGAATGGAATAAAGTAATGATGCTTAGGCATCTCTGGGCCCTTAGGCAGATTACCCTGTGGGTAAAGTGGTTTCACTCATACTTCATTAAGGGACACTATTTGTGGTCAATGGACATTCCTAGTGATGCTTCATGGACAATGAGAAAGTTGTTGAACCTCAGAAATGTGGCTCAGCCTCTAATTTAGTACTTGATTGGCAATGGACAAGGTACATTTCTTTGGCTTGAAAACTGGCATCCTCTTGGACCACTTTTTAATAAATTTGGTGAGAATATTGTATATAATCTTGGTGGATCTTTGAACTCTAAAGTCTCCTCGATTATTCATGAAGGGGTGTGGAGGTGGCCTAGACAAAGGAATAGGGCCACTCAGTTTATCATAGAAGATACACCTGCTGATTTTAAACCAATTTGTGATAGGCTGGATTCAGTTGTGTGGCTCCCTCATCCAGTTGGCTTTACTGTGTCTTTTGATTGGTAAGCAAAGGCTTAAACTTCCTATCCAGCCTTGGTCAAGCATAGTTTGGTATGGTAAAAATGTGCCTCGCTGGGCTTTCATTCTATGGCTAATTGTGCTTCAGAGACTAAGTACAAATGATAGGTTATTGAGCTGGGGGATGAATGTAAAGGATGGTTGTGTTCTCTGTAACAATGGCCAAAGTCTCATGGACATATGTATTTTAAATGTGTTTATTCTCAATCAGTTTGGGGAACTATTTGGCAATGATGTTTTGCTGCACAAATCCCTTCTTCCTTACCTGATATGATTGCATGGTATATCCAGAATGCTAAAGGGTCTAGTTTTAAGTGTTGGCTTTTGAAGAGTGCGCTAGCTGCTTGTGTCTACAACTTGTGGATAGAACGTAATCAACAGATTTTTCAGCACAAGTTTTCACCTCTTGATCAGGTTATACTTAAAGCTATAACTTCTATTCGGGACTTAGTGCAGTCAAAGAGGGGTGTCAAACAATCCCAAAAGAACATGGAGTTGTGTTGCAATTGGGGGCTCTCAAATAGGATTTTTGCTCCACCTGTTTCGTATAGGAAAAATCTAATATATATATATAGGAAGTCCTTTCGGTGTTTTTTGGTCTTGTTCCTTTATTTTCTCTAGTGGTTCTCTGAGGTTTTGTCTCAAGTGCCTTGGGAGTTTGTTCTTTCAGGGGTATGCCTCTTAAAGTTGTAAATGAGTTTGCGATTTATAATAAGAATGTGCTTATCAAAAAAAAAAAAAAAAAAGCATGATTGTCACAAGAGTAATGTTCTAACTCTAACCGTTTATTTTTCCTAAGAAAAGTACGATTCAACTAAGCCTTGATACCTGATCATCCTAATTTTTGGCACGGGCAACAAGTACATCCTTACAAATAAACAGAGCTCAATTTGACGAAGAAAACCGTAATGAGTCTCATTTTGCAACCCATTAAGACTACAATAAAAGACCATCACACGACAGGATCCGTATTCTTCTTTAGTCCCGAGCGTCACATAAGTGCAATTTTGAAAGAGGATGGAAGACCTCCTAGGGATGAGCTTTCTCTCTATCAGCTTCTACGAGGTAGATCAATTTGGCAGGCTTCAGGGGGAGCATAGAAAATGGTCACCCTTTATTGCACAGATCAGTTCATGCAAAGCTGTAAGTTTTGACCGTCGACTTCATTGCACAGCCAAAATTAAGGCCAGCTCCAAATAAACTTTGCAGATAAACTGGGTTTCAATAGGAAGCACAAGCAAATCCCATTCACCGGCTCTACAGTATAGCCCAGAACATATCTCCATCAGAACCTTCTAAATGAATTTCATCAAAATTTTATTTCTATGATATCATGTTCTAAACGGTAAATTACCGATTCTCAGCTTGTGCCAAAACAAGCAAACAACAAGGAATCTAACACAATAAAAAAGCATCCGGTTTCTTGTCTCTTTTCCAACCAGAAAAGTTTCAGATTGCAACATGATCTTTCACCACCAATCAGTACAGGAAAAAACTGGTTTTGATCAGTAGGGAAGGGGTTTAGAATGGATAATTGATGGGTTCAGGCTGCAAGGCTTTCTGAACCAGTTCGGTCTGCTCCTTCACGTGGTGTTGCTGAAACCCGGTGGCTGTGGCAGCAGAAGGAGCACGTCCAGCATATTTCACGTCGTCCATACCACCCCTGCCAAGTGCTTTCATTGTGGTGCCAAGGCGTGGTGCTATATACTGATAGGCGCCCATGTTCATTGGCTCTTCCTGGCACCAGACAACCTCCGCATCTGAAAGATTTGCAACAAAGATGGAGAGTGACTTAGCCACACAGCAAATAAAACAGTCCAAACTCAAATATACACATTTTCATGAAATAAAAAGATGACATTTTCACAGCAAACAATGTTAACTGATGCCACCAAAGAGGAAGATTTACCAATTCTGAAGAGCATAAGCCAAACTCATGTTACTAAGTTCATGGGAATTTTGTGCGAGGCGACAGTGGGTGCAAAGTTCATGGGAAATACGAGGTGATAGTAGCAGCGAAATACGAGGTGAAAGTAGCAGCGAAACTCATGTTACAAGGTTACTATTGAAAAGCATAAGCCACAAGGGGAAAAAATAAAGCTTCTAAAAAGAGATACACGCATCTTCCGATTTCAACATGGAGGAATGCTATCTTGACATGGGGACTCAAAGTGTGATATAATCTAAATATAAAAGGCGGTGTATAAATGTCATCATTATTAACGGAATCAAAGAAGAAAATAAAAGCTGTGCTCTGGAAAAAATGGCTTCTGGTTTAACCCATGGACAAAAAGAAAAACTAGGTAGGGTCCTTGTTCCTGTCAAAGTAACTTTATCAATTACAAGTTTCGAATACATACTTGGATATCGCTTCAGCTCACGCTGAACAAGGTCATACGGGAAGGGGCAAAGCTGTTCCACCCTACATATTGCGACGTCCTTGCCATCGACTTTCCTCCTCTGCTCATCAAGCTCATAGTAAACCTGCAAAATGGTATACAAAAATGATGGAGGCAGGGCTTTGTACAACCAAAAGAACCTACGGATATGAAAGCCAACCAAATAGTTATTCTTGGAATCCAAAAAGCAATGAAGTGGATAATATCAGAATGTGCATGTATTTTACAACACATCCCTGTGAAAGTTTTGGTCAGACGAGTATAAGGAAGACCTAATGGGCGTCCAGTGACATCCATTGTTTTTTGGAAATACCAAAGAATATGAATTGGGAAAATCAAAAATTAGAAAAAGAAGGAAAAAAACACCAATGAAAAGTATGCCACACACCTTTCCGGAACAAAGAACTAGACGTCTGATACTCTCTTCAAGATCTGAGTGGTCATTCTGATCCTTTATGAGACGCTTAAATCTGGTGCCCTGCTTGTCAAAACCTGGGTGGCCTTGGACATCATCAAATTCAGACAGATTTGATTTGCATTCCTTGTGTCGAAGCAAGTTCTTTGGAGCCATCACAATCAGAGGTTTACGGAATTCCCTATGTATCTAGGATATAAAGACATAGTAAATAAGAAAACCGGTTATAGTCGGCACACCAAAAAAATAACTAGGAAACAATTCGTCAGTATGCTAGAAGACATTCGTAATTAAACAAGCTGCACCCACTTGACGCCGGAGCACATGGAAATAATTTGCAGGAGTTGTCACATTCACAACTTGCCAATTGCATTCTTGGATTTGCTTTCTGAGCGTTGGATCCATTTCTGGTATTACATAAGGATTATCATCACTCATCTGAAATCAAAGTTCATAGGATTCCGTTGGTGAAACAGGATTTGAAACATAATGCCAATCAAAAATCAAACAGCATCCTTAGCAAAGCAAGTATAACAGACAAGGATACTTAAAAGATGGGTGTTTAACACCATGCTTGCGTGCTGAAAGACACAATAAGAAAATGCATAAAGAGGGTAAAATATTTGTAGCGATTATTTCATATGAAGCTATTCAAATTAGAATAGTCATCTTTTGGGAATTTCACTCCCTGATTCTGAGGGATATAAGTGCACACTGATGTCAAATGAATTAAGAAAGGCATAAAAAGTACGCATTAAGGAGAGAGAGAGAGAGAGTCATGAGTGGACAAACAAAAAGTGGCCTGTACACAGAACAGATGATGAAAACTGAGATTGCAATACCTGAAGGAATCGCTCCAACCGTGCACTTGAATGTTCAGGGCCTTGGCCATCATAACCATGAGGTAGCAAGACAACAAGCCCAGTTTGACGCAACCACTTGGCCTCCCCACTGCTCACGAACTGGTCGAATATCACCTGAGCTCCATTAGCAAAATCACCAAATTGGGCTTCCCACATTACCAGCGCATTTGGATTTTCCATCGAATAACCCAATTCAAATCCCAGAACACCAAATTCAGAAAGAGAGCTGTAAAATTTGAAAAACAAAAACAAAAAATGGCTATTAAACCTGGGTAAACCTCATCATAGATCATATAAGAATAAAATTGCACCATGTCAGAGCTCGTAAAAAGTTGACACAGACGTCCTTAACAACAAACAATTTTCTCTACCGCAACTTACTACATTGAAGGGCTGAACTCGAGGTCAATAAATAACAGTATCAGGAAAAAAAATACAGAAGGAACAATATTCTAGCAAGGATTGGGATCATGTATTTCATAGAGATAATGAAACTTTTCCATCCCATAACTTCCTTTTTAGAAACCCCGCACTGGGCGGTGGTTACGGTGCAAATAATGCCAAAAATATTGAAACTTTGCTATGTACTTCACAAATTTCAATGCAGTCTTCACATTGAACACCAATTTTGCACCTTATCCACCAACTAGTAGGTTGTGGTCAGCATTTTCCTTGCAGAAATTCAAAAGAATTAGGGAGCAACTGACAAAAGCACAAAAATTCCCAAAAATGAGCTAAATATAAAGATATAAAATGTTTCCTTCCACCTATAACCTTGGGTCCATGGTGGCCATATATTTATTAATGGCTTTATTCACTGAAAGGCGAAATAATAATAACAGACACAAAGGGAATAACAATGATGAACTGATATAACTAATTAATTTCTATCACGAACAATTCATTCTTCCAATCAAACAAACATTAAGATCTTGAAAATTCAGACAATAAATAATAAAGTAGACAAGAATAATATTGGAATACAATACATGAGTTGGCAGAATAAATACCAATAGAACTTGCCTGTTGCTGACAGTAAACATCTCTGGATCTTGGTTCATGACAACATGGTCCAAAGGACAGTATATCTCTCCACTTTCCTGATCATGAAGTACAGAATGCCTGTGACTAAACGTACCTCTCTCAACATCTTGACCACTTAACCTGACATGATTTCCTTCAACAAGTAATGTGGCAAAAGCAAGAGCTTCAGCAACTGCCCAATCAACTCCTTGCCCTGTTTCAATCATCTTAGCACGGTCTCCAACAATCTTCTTCACTTGCTTGTGAGGCTTAAAAGTTTCCGGAAGGGTAGTGATTGCTTTGCCAACAGTCTTCAAAATCTCTGGCTTGACTCTGCAGAACAGCTTAATACATTGAGCAAAGAGATGTGGTTACAAAACTTACTGACCCCATTTGTTTGTCCGTTCTAAAGAAATGAATTGGACAATAAATCCGAAGGGGATCAAATATCTCTTTTTTGTTTGGAACTTTCCAGGACTAGGATGAAGTATCCGACAGCTGGATATCCCATAAAACATGGGATATGCAATACCTTGGCGACGTGGTATTATTCATCCCTTCCCTTTTAATCTGAAAGAATGACTTAATCCTGTGAGATTATAAATTGCTTCACTATAACTCCAACAAAACAAACAGGTGCACATAGGAATTTAAAACTGGAAAACACAGACAACACACCCAGTGTTTCGGACACGCGAAATCTGTTCTGGAGACTTGTATCCTGCCCAAAAAGCTGAAAGCCAGTCCCTTCTTTTAGGCACATATTCTTTGCTGGCCGTGTATTCTTCGTTAAGAATTCTATTGACCTTGTCATGCAACTTATCAATGTCTTCCTTTGTCACCTGACCAGATTCTAAAAGTTTCTGTTCATAAATCTGTAGCGCTGAGGGGTGCTCCCGGATGACCTATTAGCAACCATCCATTAGAAACATAAAATATATGCTAATCACAGCCAAACAGATAATACAAATTAAAGAAAGTCAAATGCGTAAAGAAGAATGCAAACAAAAGCAGCATAAATAAAATAGCCAAAAAGAAATAGAAAAGGACCAAAAGCTTGCAACCCAAAGTATAACAAGAGTGATGAGGAATAGAGACCTAGACTAAAAATACAGTAAGCCTAACCTTGTACATTTTGGGCTGCGTGAAAGATGGTTCATCAATCTCATTGTGACCAAATCTACGGTAACACACTATGTCGACCACAACATCCGAATGGAATGTCTGGCGCCACTCTGCTGCAAGTTCACAAACATGAACAACTGCTTCCAAATCATCGCCATTAACGTGAAAGATGGGGGCATTCAACGCTTTGGCAACATCAGTACAATATTGAGAAGATCTTCCAGCCCTTGGATCCGTAGTGAAGGCAACTTGATTATTTACCACAATGTGTATAGTCCCCCCGGTAGTGTAATTTGGAAGTGCACTAAGATGAAGCGTCTCATAGACAACACCCTGCCCTGCAAAGCTACCATCCCCATGAATTACAACTCCTATATTCTTTGTCCTATCCACATCGTGGGAGTAATACTGTTTAGCTCTAGTTTTCCCAACAACAACTGGATCTACAGCTTCCAAATGACTTGGGTTTGCAACCAAAGACAAGTGAAGCCTCTTCCCACCCCTAGTTGGCCTATCATAAGAAGTACCCAAGTGATACTTGACATCACCAGTGCCTGTGTAAAGACCAACTTCATCCACAGGCCTCGTGCCCCCACTGAATTCACTAAATATCTGTTGAAGTGGTTTCCGAACGACGTTACCCAAAACATTCAACCTTCCTCTATGAGACATTCCAATGACAATGCTCTCAACCCCAAGATCAGCTGCCCTGTCAAACATCTCCTTCATTCCAGGAATTAAAGTCTCACCCCCCTCTAGACCAAATCTCTTTGCTGCAGTCCACTTAGCTGCCAAAAAGTTCTCAAACTGCGAGCTCCATATGAGACGATCAAGCATAACCTCGCGCCGCTGCCGATTGTACTGCATTGGTGTTGGCGTCTCAATCTTGTCTCTCAACCAGTTACATTTCTCGCGATCCGCGATGTGCATGTATTCATACCCAATGGTCCCACAATAAGCCTGCTCAAGCCGGGTCAATATTGCTCTCAGGGTTTGCACTGGACGGTTTTCGGACAAAAACCCAGACATCCTCCACACTCCTAGGAAGAACTCCCTATCAAGATCGGCTTCTGTGAACCCATAAAGAGCTGGGTCTAAATCGTCCGGAATTTCCCTCGGCTCCAAACTCAATGGATCCAACTTGGCTTTCATGTGACCATAAACTTGGTAAGCCCTCACAAGCAACAACAACCGCATGCTCTCTTGAATGGTCTGGCCCGAAATTCCAGGCGATGTGGCTGCCTGACCAACAAAGTTTCTGAAAAAGTTGTCCCATGATTCGTCAACACTATTGGGATCTTCCTCCCAAGCCCTCTGGAGCTCTTCAAGGTAGACACTGCTAGTCCCGTCTAGGAAGCTGTCGGTTAACTTAGAGAGAGGCACAGGGCGAGGAACAGGTGCTGCTTGTGCCTTGAATTTACAAAGGGTTGTGTGGAAATAACGATTTTGGGCCGAGATGGCCCGCGATCTTGCCACGTAGGATCCTCCCTGTGATAGTGTCCTCCTAACGGCAAGCTTAGCTATACTAGACCCAGCTCTAAACCACCCCATTGCTAATTGTTTCAAATCCGTTCGAGAAATACAGAGTCGCCAAAAATCTCATTATTCAAACCACAAACTACAACCAAAACGAAGGATGAGAATTTCAAATTTTGAGGGGAGGAAAAAAAAAAAACAGCCCTTAAAAATAACTAGTACTAATAAAAAAGAAAACGAATTGATTAGAAATCACTACCAGGGAGAGAATCACAAATAGTGATTTACGAGATCAATAAACGCGCGCACACACGCACACACAAAAATTAGTATAAGTATAATACATCACAGAAAAAATTCGCGCATCTGTGAACGGTTATAAATAGCTACACATACGTATGTATGTATAATATGCACAAGATGTGCAGAGATGATTATAGAGAGAAAAGGATGTGAGAGCCAGTACCTGAGAGAGAGAGAGAATGTTTCGGAAAAAACCCTAGGTCCGACGAATCGAAATCGGTGCGAAGCGATCCATTTTCAAAGCTTTGACTATATTTTACATTTCTTTTCTCCTTTCTCACCTCCGACATTATTCTATTTCCTTTTTCATTTTCCGAGATCCTTTTCTTCCCATTTCCTTTTTTCATTTTCCACCTAGCATTTTTTTTTATACTCCAAAAATAAAGAAATTTATGCTCATGCTTAGCCCTAGGGCTGCAAACGAGTCGAGCCGAGTTTTGTCAAGCTTGAGTTCGTTTGCTAAACAAATAAATGAGCAAAAAACTTGAGCTCGAGTTCTAACGAACCGAGCCATTTACAAATCGAACGTAGTCGTTTACTAAATGAACCTTTTTAATCGAGCCAATTCGAGCTTTTGTTGAGATAGCCTAGCTCTACTTGCCACTCAGCTCTACGAGCTGAAAACTCGAGTTCGAGCACGGCTCATTTATTAGACAAGCCAATCCTAACGTTAACGAGCCAAGCTCGCAAGCTGCTTTGTTCATGGAAGCCCACCAACTTGTCAAGTTCAGATCCTGAATTATGTGAAATATTTTTTGCTTTATGCGGGAAAAATTGCTTTTCCGTTAAAAGGATTTTAATATAAAAATTGATTTTAGCATTCCAAAAATTAATGGAGGGGTTCCAAAACAACGTCGTTTTATATATCAACTCAATTCAGTTTTGGAGCCCCTCCATCAAATTTTTTTTTTTTTGGTAATTAAACCATTTTATAAAGCAAACCAACTAAAAACCACGGGAAAGACCCACCATTACAAAAAGGAGAACCAGGCACAACCTAACAACCACCTATATGCCCAGAAAAAATACAAAATAAAGCACCAAGACTTTACATTTGATCAAAAAATCTAGAGCTAAGACACCATGTCTTAGCTACCAAACAAGTAGCATCACAAGTAGGGCTATCCATGAACCCGACCACCCGACCCGACCCGACAACAGACCCAACGGACGGTTCCGATTACCCTGATCGGTCGGGTTCGGGTCGAGTCAGTCGGATTTCGCAAATTGTCGGTCGGGTTTCGGATGTACCGGATAAACTGTCGGGTGACCCGACCCGACCGAGACATTTGTATAAAAGAAAAAAACCCCTAATCTTTATCCATTCAGTCCGCCTCTTCTGATCTTCTGGTGTCTCTGCCTCTTCTCATCTTCTGGTGTCTTTTTCAACCCCTCTCCTCCACCTCTGACTCTTCTCCTCCTCGCATGCCACCAGGAGTCCAGGACCACACTCTTTCACCTCCATTACTTCTCTCTCTCTCTCTGAAATGGAGTCCCCTTACGCCACAGGACAACGGCGACAAGACCAAACACCAGCTTCACCACCACTCCTTCGCCGGCTACAGCGGCAGCTCCACCTCATCCTCGTCGCAAGCATTCCTAGCCGCCTGGGCCTACCTTGCCCGATTCCTACTCTGCCAGCCGTCACCTCCTTCACCGCCTCTGGGCCACTGTAATTTTGGAAAAAAATTTGATTTTCAGGAAAAAGGTGTGTAGACAGTAGATCTGTGATTTTGAATGGTAATTTTGTAATATTATTGTTAATTGTGATTGTGAGCTGATTTGTGAATGTGATTGTCACTGATTATGGGTTTCGATCTCTCTCTGCCTTCTGATATTTCTGTACGCAGGTCTCTTTTTTTTTTTTTTTAAATCCGATGACCCGACCGAACCCGACAAATCCAACCCGACCGCGTTTCGGTCGGAACCCGACCATTGTTTCGGTCGGTCTCGGGTGGACATTTCAGTAACCTGACTGAGATCGGGTCGGGTCCAATCCGACCCGAATCAGACCAAACCCGACCCGTGGACAGCCCTAATCACAAGGCTTCACACCGTGCCACGAACACAAGCAAACTCTAATCTCTTCAATGATCAGAGTACTCAGACTCAAAGTAGAGGCCCCTTGCCCCTGAAAAATCCTCTAGTTCCTCTCTCTCCAAATACAATAAATGGAGGCAGCCAAAGAAAGTTTGTACACTGTGCTTAAACACGAATTGCCAGCTCTATGATTGACAGCCCAAGCCATCTCGTCAGCAAGAGTAGCACTATGTCTAAATATATTGTTCCTTTGTAAGAGTGTATCCCACACTGCACTAGAATATGCACAAGCAAAAAACAAGTGTTCATGTGATTCGTTTTCAACCTGACAGAGCACACAAATTTGATCACTAACCACTCCCCAGCTATAAAGTCTATCTTTAGTGGAAAGTCTGCCCAGAAACGCCAGCCACTCAATAAAAGCCCAATGTGGCACATGGTGTGAGAACCAGACACACTTAGCCCATGGGACCAAAAGGAAAACTTGCCTCATTCCCTGTCATGCTGATTTTGCACTATATACTCCAGATTTACACAAAGTTCATCGTACACAGTCAAGCACAGAGACATTAGAGATCAAAGAGGGATCAAAATTTGATACAATCTCCCTTGTAATAGCATTCCTTGGTCTAGGCCACTGCCAAGAACCATTATGAATTATTGAAGAAACTTTAACAGATAACAGCCTACCCACCTGGAAGTCCCCAGAATCTCCAAATCTTTTGCAAAGAGGACCCAAATTATGCCAGTTGTCAACCCAAAGATACGTAGACTTACCATCACCGATAATGTATTTGATCTAAGGTTGAATTTCATCCCTAAATTTGAGAAGTTTTCTAACAGTCAAGAAGCCTCGAGGAATTTTTACCCTCCATACACTATGACTCTTTAAAATAAACGTGTGAATCCATTTAATCCATAGAGTATCTGCCTTCTTGCAAATAGCCCACAAATGACGCATCATAGAAGCCGTATTCCAAGTTTTCAGCATACGAAGGCCCAACTTGTCTTCCTCTTTAGGGACGCACACCGCATGCCATGCCACCTTAGCACCAGAGTGCTTTAAATTAGGACCAAACCATAAGAAGGATCGTAGTAGTTGTTCAATGTCATTCAGCACCCGTTGAGGCAAAATAAAAATAGAGGACCAGTAGATTTGAATGCTAAATAGAACTGATTGTATGAGTTGGAGCTGACCACCACAGGTAAGGGTTTTATTGGACCAAGATTGTATTCCGACCAAAGTCTTTTCCTTCATCTGAGCACAATCATGAGCACGGAGCCTCGTAGAGATCAAAGGAACTCCAAGATATTTTACTGGGAGAGAGCCTTCACGTATAGGAAGGACTAGTCGCAGAGCCTCTTTGTAAGCTGGCTCCACCCCAACAAAGAATATAGCGCTTTTTTGCATGTTAGGCTGAAGCCCAGAGAAGTGGTAAAAGTCTGACCAAGAGTGATATTGAGACTTCTACATTTAGTATGGAAGATAAAACCCTCGTTTTGTCGAACTTTGTGTTGCAAAAGTCAAACTTTCCATAACCAACAGAAACAAATAGGAGGATAGAGGATCTCCCTGTTTAAAGCCTCGCTTACCAGGGAAAAAATCTTATAGCTCACCATTAATGAAAATTGAAAACATAGGGGAAGTAATGCAAGCCTCTACCCAAAGAATGAATTGATTAGGAAACTCCATAACTCTCATCATATCCAAGACAAAATTCCAATCGACTGAGTCGTATGCTTTCATAAGGTCCATCTTAATAGCGCATCTAGGTTGGCCATTGTCCTTATGATAGTTCTTTACAAGCTCTTGCATTAGCAATATATTATCCATTATCGATATTTCTTTTATGAATGATGATTGAAAGGGGCT
Organism: Rhododendron vialii; assembly: GCF_030253575.1. Lineage (NCBI taxonomy): Eukaryota > Viridiplantae > Streptophyta > Magnoliopsida > Ericales > Ericaceae > Rhododendron > Rhododendron vialii. The sequence goes on along the minus strand of NC_080565.1, from coordinate 26,380,604 downwards.
AACAATGAGAGGGAGAATAGCTTATAACCTGTTTGCCAAAACTTTTGTAGCACATTTGTAAACCACATTGCAACACGCAATGGGACGAAAGTCCATAATGGATGAAGGAGAAGCCATCTTGGGAGCCAATGTTATAGCCGTACAATTCTATCAATTTTTTGAGTGCCAAAATCACAATCCTTCTAATTTCTACGTTAAAATGTATATTTTTCATGAATTAGCTTAGCTAGATCCACCTACGTGAACTAAATTCTCAACCTGTGAGCCCTTACGTGAAACTCTCTTTGGTTTATTGATGACTCTTTGATAATCACATTTAAAAATTTATAAACACCAACAAAGAATGTCGTAATGTAAGATTAACGTATCATCATATTATTGGTACAACTCGAAAATGCGCATATTGAGTGCACAATACTGAGTCGATGACACCACTTGGCGTCCTCTCCTCGTGCCATGCTTAAGCTAATTTCTGCTTCCCATTAGGCCAGGGGAGAAGAAAGTGGGCAAGTGTTGCCACTACGATGGGAGTGATCTTAGGCTAGATTCCACAATTGCCAAATGAGCCCCACGACATAAATATTGAAAATCCAACAAAATTAGGTAAGAGAGAAGATCAAAAAATAAAATAAAAAATTAGGTAATGTAACGCCCCGAATTTTGGGTACGTTAAATAAGACAATTTCATTAAAAACCTCAAAATAGAGTCTGGCTCTTATTACAACAAATACTCTCATAAGAGTTCAATATTTACACAAATGAAGGGGGTTCTAAGGTTCCTAATTACAGCTCCTCCTTCTTCTCCATCCTAGCCAGTTCCTCAGCTCCAAAAGCCTCCAAGGTGTACTGTTCATCTTGATCATCTACAAGATCTGACACATTATACCAGCGTCACCACCGATATAATATGTCAGGGTCACCAAAAGGCAACACCGTGAGCTACAAAGCTCAGCAGAGTAATCCCATATCCGCTAACCCATAACTTAAAACAACAGGAAATAATAACACATCGATTTCCACATGATACATATATACGCAGCTAACAATGACACATCCACATTCGTTAATCAACTATCGTTGGTGTCCAAGAGTCTCGTGTTTCTCCTACGCCACTCATCGTAAACCGTGTTAACATTTTCATTTACAAAGCAATCTTTCAAAAGCCATTTGTTTAACACGAAACATTTGCATTGGCTCCGCACCGCGGATAACCAAGCTACACACCCAACCCTTTTTAAAATCATTTGCATTGGCTCCATACCGCGGATAACCAAGCTACACACTCAACCTTGGTTCCGCTGCGCCGGGTTCCCAAGTATCCTCATAATGGTTCCGCCGCGCCAGGTTTCCATTGGCACACAAAAATATTTGCATTGGCTCTGTACCGCGGATAACCAAGCTACACACCCAACCTTGGTTCCGCCGCGCCGGGTTCCCAAGTATCCTCACAATGGTTCCGCCTCGCCGGGTTCCCATTGGCACACACACAACCTCACAATGGTTCCGTTTTTCCCGGATTCCATTGGAACACACACAAAAACACACATCACACAATGGGCTACCACGTCCGGCCACATTGCGATTTTCAAAACATTTCAAAAACCTTTTCAAATGTTTCTTTTACACATGCACACAACTCACATAATGCCACACAAAATCGGTCATTATGTTGTTTCAAAATATTTCCTTCCTCGGAAAACATTTCTTTTAATTAACCACACCCTAGGTGTCATGTTTCTACTTTCTCGGTTCTCGTGTCTCGTTTACATACAAAGACTCCGCGGTAGGACAAACGTAAGCAAGAATCATCCTAACAAGATCATCCAATTCTATATTACTCATCACGCTCAATTACTACTTATAGCATAACGCCACATGTACGGATGCCCTTGGAGTGTATCACTTATGCTTATTCAAAGCACAACGCCACATGTACGGACGTCTTTGGAGTGAAATCACTTATGCTTTATCACATACCACAAGTAATACAAGCAACTCATATACGCTTACTCATAACTATCTTAAAGATCAAAATACGAATACTTCTAAACAAACGATAAGTACGTAAATAAAGATAACCTACTTTATACTTGGGGTGGATGATAAGGAAGTCCTACTTATACGTTGAATTAGTGGACGAGGGACTCTACCTTACTTCTTGGCGGTAGTAACGGCTTACGGACGGTAATCGGCGGTCGGACGGAGTAATTTCCTACGGTGGTCTCCGGTAGCTTCGAAAGAGAATGGTTTCTCTCGAAACTTCTTCTTGACTAACACTACTCTACTTTATGGATCGAAGGGTGGTCGAGTGGCGGTTTAGTGGCGGCTTTAGTTGAGTTTCTTGAAGAACTCAAGAACAACTCAAGAACAAAGTAAGAAACAAAGAGAGAACAAAGAAATTCTAGAGAGAGAAGTTGCTAGGTGAAGGTGTGAGTTGAATGAGAAGCATGGGGTGCTATTTATAGGCAAAACCTTGGCCGTCTCTTCCCTCTCATGGCCGGCCCTCTCTCCCTCTATATCTCCCATGGATTTTGCTCCATTAAGTCATCAAATCACCTCACATGTCAAGCCATGCCTTGTCCAATCATATCCTAGGTGTAAGGCTAAAGAATCAAGTAAGATCTTAGGCTTTTTAGGTGAATCTAGGTAATTATAATCTAGGTTTAGCTTGTAGTCAAAGTCTTAGGCTAATAAAGGCTAGGATTGTGTCATAATGGTCCATCATAGGTTGTCATTTAGGCAAAAATAGACTTAGGCCTAATAAGGTAGCTTGCATGGCTAAGACTAGCCCTTGGATTGGACTATGGGAGATTTGTTGAAAGATTTGGAGACAATGGTACAAGATTTGGTTTTAAACAAAGCATGGAGGTATAAATGGGGAGTTAAGTTTGGTTAGGGGAAAGATTCACTCATGGACTTGAAAGGATGAGGAAGATATGAAAGGTCAAGCAAAGTACAACAAAATCTCTCCCTCTCTCTCTCCTATCTCTCTCTCTCGGCTCTCCCTCTCTCTCCTCTCTCTCTCTCTCTCTCTTTTGCAAAGGTACACACACACACACACACATATATATATATATACACTTATGTACTACAATGCAAGAATACATTTTTAAAATATATGTGCTTTTGTACAATTGATCAAAGAAACTTAAGGGCTAAGATTTCCAAATAAATAAGCACATGTGTAAAAATGTACTCTAGGATGATCAACTCCCCAATAAATTAATCCAATTGGGTACAAAACCCTAATACAAAATAATAAAAGAGTACTTAGGAATATTTAGGCTTTAAAGGCTACTAAGGCTAATAAGTACTTTCAAATTAAAATATTGGTAAATCATCACATGGGAATTTAGGAAAAATGACTAGTTGAAAGAATAACTCTTTTACCTGATGGATAATAAACCCCCCTAACACTTATTGTCCAATGGATAATAGCTACTAGGAAACTTTTATAGTAAAATAATCAAAAAGGTACCTTAAAGTAATTTTACAAAAGTCTATAATAGTACTTTGTCCAAATCTTTCTTTAAACCCATTTAATATAAAGAATTGGGTTTCTATTATCCAATGGATAATAGTTCCCCTAACTTTTATTGTCCAAAGGACAAAGAATAAAACCAAATTTATAAAAGGAAATAAATAAGTAATTTCTAGGGTTGAAAAGGTTGACTAGTCAAATCAACTTTATTAGAAGGTTCCCTAGTCACATCGGTACTTTATTTGGTCAAAAGACTCTATTATCCAAGGGTCACTAACTTCCCTAACGGTTATTACCCAATGGATAATAATTCTCCTTGCGGTTAATAACCAATGGACAAAAGAGTACAAGTACCTTTTATTTAAAATAAAAATTTGAAAAGACTACATGTACTTTTTTTTTTTAAAAAAAATTTATTGTCCAATAGACAAAAATTACCCTAACCATTATGGACCAATGGATAAAGGCAAAAGGTTCAAAAGGTCCAAAAAGTTCATCTAGTAACTAGGTGAGTTGGTTGCTCGGTTCCTCCAAGTAGTCGGTTGAAAACTTAACTAATTTGGTCAAGTAGGGTTTCTAGTCGAGAGCAAAATCTAACTACGACGAAAATCAAGAAATCATATAGCCACTCAGAGAGAAAATAAGTAATTCAAATAAAATTCAAATATTTAACGAAATTTTTACTGACCAAAATTGAGGGTCGTTATAGGTAAGAGAATGGACATGCTCCATAATTTTGATGAGTAATTCCATATTTTATGGGATTAGTTTGTAGTTTTTTTGGCTCGTTTTGGACTTCTCGGCCCCCATGGTCCAGACCAAGGTCTTGGTGGTCCAGACTAGAGCTTGTATTTGTTTCTGGAGCGATCTGTTTTCCTGTTCGGACCAGCACATACCGTGGTTTGAACGACGATGACGGGACATATTAGTATATAAGCAATTTTTAGGGTTTTTGCTTATTGTATTGCATTCACAGCAGCTTTTCTATGAGAGGCAAAGAGACGAACTCTGAGAGATCTCATCTGTAGCCCTTTGGGCATCCGATTACTTCCGTATAGTAAAACCCTTGATCGTCTGTTCGTTACCGAACCACGTATATCTCTGTGTTCTTTGTGATTGCGCTCTCTCTCTTTTTCTGTGGTTTGTTCAATTACATAGCAATAATCACGTCCATTTCTGTGTTTGTTAATGCTTCCGCACAGCAAACTGGTATTAGAGCTCTAGGTTTTCGATCTAAGGTTTGTTTCTGGTGATTTTGCTTTGTAATTGAAGAACTATGTCTGAAGAACCCAATAAATCTGGTAAAACTTCAAAAGATGGAGAATCCACCAAAACTGAATCGAGTTATCAACCTGGGGCTTCGAGGCCGATTATGTCGAGTGCGAAGTTTGACGTAGAAAAATTTAATGGCAAAAATAACTTCGGTATATGGCAGTGCGAGGTTATGGATGTTTTGATCTAAATATATACTTAGAAAAAGGGAAGAAATCTGGTATCGCAAAATTTAAGAAGAAGAAGAAATACCTATGTCTGTTTGGAGAAAGACGAAGAGGAGGAAGGGGAGGAGGGAACACGCTTGTTGCGGAACATCATGTAATCGAGGGGTAATACGACGCCAATCATCATTATCGCCGCTCCGATTATGTACCTAGGAGGTTCTACCTCTACGATTAGATTCTTCAAATGCATCACAAATACGATTTGTTTGAGGGATCTGGATCAACACGTTGAAATCTAGAGAGAGAGGACTTACTGGCATCGTGGTGTATGCAGCAAGAGGAGAGTGACCAAATGGGTTTCGCTGGAACTGTGGCGACGACGTAATGGTTTGGATCTGTCGAGATGAGAAAAAAATCTGATCGAAGCTTCGTACGTTCCAGTTCCAAGATCTCAAATACTCTGTAGTACTGAGTCCTGAGCTGAGAGATCCCAAATATGTTGTTAGCTCTTCTACGCGTACATATTTTTTCAATGGCTGACATCTACGGGTAGAAGATCTAACGACATATTTTAGAAATGATGGTACAGATATTTTTATCTGAAATCACAGGAAGATTTAAATGATATATTTAGAAAGTATGTTGATATTTACTTTGATCGTTAATTTTTCAATTAGTGCAATCATAAGCATGACGCAATCTTCCCTAAAATTACTTTGATCATTATTATTTTTCAATTATAGGGAAGATTTATACCTTCTATAATATCAATTACGCCATCCATCAAATTTTTTTTTTTTTGTATCTATTGGTTTTGTGTCAAATTGTAGACTATTGGTGCGTCTCAATGAGAGAAATCAAAAAAGTAAAAAATTACGATCCAAACTCAAAATTTTATGTATTTTTAACTTGTTTTCCAAAAAAATTAAATGTGGATAATAATTTTACTTTTTCGATTCCTCCATTTGAGACTAACTAATAATTCACAAAAATTAACACAAAATTGACAAATGCGAAAATACATTCAGTAAAGACAAAAAAAAAAAAAGAAAATTAGCCAACCCAGATTGTGAAGCCAAACCACGTGCTAATTAATTTACAGTATACATTTTCGATTGGAATACCAACTTGGAAATAGAAAATTTTCAAAAAATTGCATATAAGATTTATAAGATACTTTTTCGATCAGGAATATTACCTAAATGAAAATACAAGTTTTTCTCCCAAATCTCAATAAATCCTCTGTTCATCATTATACACCATCGTTCATCATTTAGGAATATTACCTAAATGAAACGTTTCTCCCTATTACCTTTTCCAATTGATTTTCCCTTTATCAAATACTCATCACCACGTCTCTCTCTGGTTCAAACCAGATCATTCAAAGTTCAAATGCCGCTTCTCGCTCACCATCACTACTAAACTCCGATCAGCACCTTTCGGAAGTTACAACAACCATCGCCACCAATACCATCGTACACCACCGCAAACCACCATCGTCTACCGTTCGATTTCTCTACCTTTTAATAATTTCTGGTCGACAGCGCTACGATGTTAAATCCAAAAGGGGGAGTTTATTCTCTGTCATAGTTTCCTGTCATTGCTTTTAATTAGTTTAAAACCCTAAGCAAAATAATGTGATTGGGTTCCTTTCGAACTTACATCCAGTGTGGTTAGTTTCTCACCCCCTTTGAGACAGTTTCAAGAAGGGGACCTCATTCGAGACAGTTTCAACGAGACTGATTTCACGGTAATCGTTGATGACACTAGAAGAGACGTTTTTTTAGTAACGTTTGGAAAAACCGTCGGTATAGATGGTGTATAGTAACGGTTTGCAAAACATTACTAGAAACAGGACTATAGTGACGGTTTTCATGCAACCGTTACTAGATTATAAGATTGTAGCAACGTTTTTTAATAACCATTACTAAAAACTGGACTATAGCGATAGTTTCAGAGTTTCCAATAACTGTAACTATAAACTGGACTATAGCGACGGTTTTCATTAACGGTTAGTAGATTTTTACACAGCCAAAACCTATTTTCTTTCATGCGATCGGTTTTTCAAACTCGAACTAACGATCAAGATGGTTGATTTTTTTACCATGTTAATTAAATCATTCTCATAAAAATTTGACTCAATCGGGTTTAGAAAGTTTCTTTATCGAGACACAATTTCATTAACAAAATGAGTTTTTTTATCTGATCAAGTGTGTAGTGATACCTGATTAACTTCATTTTTGGTACGAATGAAGTACTCGTTAATATGTAAAAGATAAACGGTTACGATCGGGAAAAAAAAAGACTCAGGTGGGGGTCGGATCTTACAATCTAATACTTTAATGTCTCGGGATGCATCAAATGTGGTCCGATCAGGCTATTGCTGATATCCGACGATCTTCGATGTTGGTGACAGTGACGGAATTAGTGAGACTTGAAATCCCAATGGTTTAGATTGACGATTGTAAAAATTGAGTTTGTAATTACATTTAAAATATATAAGTTCAATGTAATTCATAACAAATTATGTCTTGTGTTGTACTTGAACGTACAGTAGCCACTTGACCAAAACACAACCGTGATCATCGAGACCATTGATTTTGTTTTTCTTGTTGATTAAATCATTCTCGTAAAAATTTAGCTTGATCGAGTTTAGAAAACTTCTTCATTGAGATAAAATTTTATTAATAAAATATTTTTTTTGCCCGATCAAGTGTGTAGTGATACCCAATTAATTTCATTCTTGGTTTGAAGGATGTACTCTTTACTATGTAAAAAATAGACGGTTCCAATCGGAAAAAGAAGAAGATATTAGTAGGTGTTTGTATAGTATAAACCGAGTTTAAAAAATTGGATTAAGAAAATTTCGGTCAGTATCGTATAAATATTAGTAGGTGCTTCAAGTAACACAAGTGCTTTGCTAGCTTAGCTAATTCATGCGCGCGCGCAAGTGTAGGAGGTCCTGGATTCGATTCCAAGGAAGAGCAAGCAATATTTGTTGTGCTGCCACACGAGTGCCATGCGGGCGACAAGTGGGTGCCACGCCAGTGCAATGTGGGCTCCACAAGGGTGACACGGGGTTGCCATGTCAGCACCACGTGGAGGACACGTGGCCAATCACGTCACAAAATGGTGATTTTTCCAAAAAAAAATTGTCTTTAGGAACGGTTATAAGCGTCGCTAAAGAAAACTTTACTAAAAAAAATTTGTACCAACGCTCGTCAAAACCGTCGCTATACCTCTACAGCGACCAATATCTCGCGACGCTTTGGCCAACAGTTGGTGAACTGTTGTTATAGCCTTTAGCGATGATTATTTTGTTATTTAGTGACTTCTTTAGTGACGCTTTTGACCGTTGCTAGATCCCAATTTTCTTGCAATGTGAGGCCGTAATCGACGACAGTTCCGTCGTCGCTATGCACCCCAACATTATACAATTTTTGCCTTAGGGATAAAAGTGTTGAACCCTATTAGTTGTTTAATCGGACGTGTTGGGTAAATAAAGGGTAATGTAGAATTGTACAGGGAGTTGGTGTTGGATTGAAGACAAAAATAATTTTTGGGTCAGCAGGAGGAAGTTAAAGTATTGCTTGCTCAAAACGTGTGTTCTTTAGTTTTGAACTTACCATTGTGAGATCATAAAGCAGGAGCTATAAGTTGTTGCCTCCTAATTTTTGGATACTTTAAGCTATTTCTTTCATAAGCTGGGTTTTCTACTACTTTCGCGCACGGCCCTAGATTCTTCTAGGACTGAAGTTTTTTATTTTTCTTGTAGCTATGTCATCAGTTTTTGGGGTTCTTGCTATCACCGAAGGTGTACATTTTTCCTTTCTTCATGTACATGCAGCTATGTCATCAGTTTTTGGGGTTCTTGCTATAACCGAAGGTATACATTTTTCCTTTCTTCATGTACAAGATTGAGCATGTCTGTTGTGAACGTGTATAAACGGGAACGTACATACGACAGTTTTTTGCTCTTTGTATGTAGGTATAAATAACTTGATCACAATCATCTTAGCATCAGAAGTTTTAATTGTTGTGTTATTGCTAGGGCTTCCCATTCATTGTGGGAGTTGTACCTTATATTCATGTAGTTACATTCTCTTTGCTCAGGAAATTAGATAAAATCTTTTATTAAGGGGTGTACTTAAGGAGGGTAAAACCTTTTATTAAGGGGTGTACTTAAGGGAGGTTGATGAAGCTGGGGTTTTACTATAGGAGGATGGGCGGGAAAGGGATTTGGAATTTTGTGACGGGTAGGAAGAAGGAGTTGGAGGGGAATTTATGGCTGCAAACGAGCCGATCTGAGTTTTAACTTGTTCAGACTCGGCTTGAAGTATTTTACATTTGTCCAAGCTCGGCTCAAGCTTGTGACGAGCCATGATCCTGGAGTTTGAGCTCATAAACATTAATGGCAGCTCAAGCTTGACTCGTTGCTGCTCGGTAAGGAGCAACATCTCAAGCACTGCCTCTAAGCACTTGGAATGGACTCCAAATTTAGCTATATGAACATTTTAACATGTAAAAAGTTATCATCTCCGTAGTAGATGCTTACCATGTGTCTAAATTAATGTTTCTTCTATTTCATTAGCATTTGTTTACGCTTAGAGGTCAGTTTTAAGAGAGTTTATCTAAAATAAGTGAAGTTCATTTTCCTTCTGTCTTCTTAATTTTTTTTATTAGAGTTGAATTATTATTTTTGAATAAAAAATTTCACTTGACGAGACTAATCCAACAATAAAAAAAAAATGAAGTAAAGACGACATTAGTATTTGAAGAAATGACTGTTTTACTCTCTCTCACTTTTTTTAATCTTTTCTGAAAGTTTTTCAACTTCAGCCTCATTTGTGCACTATGTTGATTCTTTTTTGTTGAAACAAATGTGTACCAAGGAAACTTTGGGTGGGTGCTGTGCAGTGAGGTGCATACTTCCGAATCGTCAGATCGTGCATCCGACAGTTCAGGTCTCATCTCGGCAGCCAACGATCGAGAGCCGTTTATTGCTAAGATGAGATCCGAGCTGTCGGATGTACGATCCTATGGCTCGAACTTGCGCAGCACAGTACTGCGCACACCACTGCACAAAATCATCCTCCAATTCCCCAAAATTAGACTGAAAGCTTAGAATAATTTGGAGTGAAACGTTAGCAACTCAACACATACTTGTCATATAATTCAACTTGTTCAAAGAAAGACGAAGGTACTTGCCCAAAAAAATCGAGCCCCCGAAAAAGCTTCTTTATAGCCATGGCTTGACCATCCCAGGCCATGTTTTCACTTGCAATTTTCGGTAATAATTTATGGCATTTTATTAAGTTGTTTAAACTAATTAACGAATTATTGCTTAGTGAAAATAATTTGATACTAGTATTTTTTAAAAAAAATTTCACTCATATACCCATCTATAATTTATTGGTTAGTAGAAACTGTAGAAATTTCACATCTATCTCAAAATCAATTGGTAATGAGTAGAGAGATTCCAAAAATTATTAAGTGATCACTTATTCCACCCCAAGCAATATGGGACTAGATATAATTAACAACCCTCCTCACGTGCTGCAGTCACTGTTTGAGGTCAATCACGTGTGTCTTTTTTTTAGAGTCTATTATCGTGCAGCCTTTTTGCTCGTTTGTAATCGCGGAGTGTGAATTGTAAAATTTTAAAATGTGGGGTAGAATGAGCCTCACTTGGATACCATCTGAAAACTTTATATTCATTTCAAAATCAATTGACAATAAGTGGAGAGATCCTAAAGGTCTCATTCCATACCCAAGCAATATGAGACTACTCTAAAATCGCCCTCATGTCCAGGCTGCACTAAGGTCTATCACGTGTGGCCTCTAGTTTCTTGGGTCTTGTTAGAATTGTGGCTCATATGTTAAATATGAAGAGATACTAAGGAGTTCTAGAAAGAAGGCCAGATGTCAGAGTGGAGCGGGGCAGAACGAGTGGAGTGAAGCGTAACGAGTGGAAATAATAAGAACAGTAGCCGCTCTCGCTCCCATGGACGTACCCGGTAATGGAAAACCACGTTTATCTCTGTGTTAATTTCTTTATTATTTTATATTCGTAAATCGTGCGCGTATGAGTGTCGATCCTTACAGGTCTTATCATAATGCAATCTTTTTTTTTTTGTCTGTCATCGTGGGGACTGAGGTGTGAGCTTCATTTTAATTTTTGTTATAAAATTTGTGATGGAATGAGCCCGCTCCGATACTATTTTTCTATAACTTATAATTGGCTGATAGAAACAACCAATAATTTTTCAACAACAACAAAATCTCCTTAATTTTTTCCCTATCGAAAACACCCCTCAATGGGTGAACAACCACCACCTATTACCTAGGTACTTATGCCTGTTACAGATTGTAACAGATGTAATTTATAATTAAGCCTTACATATTTCAATTCGAGATTAAATTCTTGCCGTCTATTGTGGACTCTATCATGCGTTTATTATTATTATTCAAATCGTTTAACTTGACAGGATCAAACTGTCCATTTTAAATTCTTGCCGCTTATTGTGGACCCCACCATGCGTTGATTAATTTATCGATGTCCGGTGAAGTTAATTTTTTAAATTAGAATACTACTCTGCGAGCCCTACAAGATGAACAGTTCATATCGACAATTAACGCAACGTAGGGCCCAAAATGAGGGTGATAGAAAACCCATAATTTCCGCCGCGAGCGAAAAGAATTATAGCTAGTCTCTTTCAACATCAATATATTATACCCAACTTTTGTCACCATTAATCAAAACTTATACTAATCTGGATATCAAGTTCAATCAGTCATGGGTCGTGCTAGTGGTCGACACTTAGGAACCCACAAAGTGAGTATTCTTCCATTTATGATTAAAGGAGTAAATATATCAGAAAACCTATGAGTACCGACTATGGGGGAGGGAAAACGCACCGCCGGCCGCCAGCGGGCCGTCTCCGGCCACCGGACGGCCGATCCGAGCCGTCCAAAAATTCTAAAAAAAAAACCGATGGGGCCTACGCGGGAATCAATGGCATCCGAGGTGTGTAGGGTGCTTGATCCGAGCACCCATTTTTCGTATATATACACGTATATACATATATACACGAAAAATAGGTGCTCGGATCAAGCACTCTACAGACCTCGGATGCCACTGATTCCCGCATCGGCCCCATCGGTTTATTTTTTTAGAATTTTTGGACGGTTCGGATCGGCCGTCCGGTGGCCGGAGACGGCCCGCCGGCGGCCGGCGGTACATTTTCCCTCCCCCATGGTCGGTACATATAGCAATACTCTAAATATATATACTACATTTTGGATTGGACTGCATAGGAACTCCTCAACGGAGAACACAATTTCTCCATAATTCTACTTTTGAAATACTATAAATTAGGACAAATTTGAATCATTAAAGTATGACCCTGAAACCTTGGGATTTTTTTTACGAATTTTGTCTTGTACTCCGTATCAATTATATATATGGTTCAAATCTTCCATCTCACTTTTGTTTCTCTTTTCCTGAATATTGACTTTCAAAAAGAAGGAAATTGAGGTACTATATAAGGCGGTCATTGAGGCTCCGTTGATGAGCACCCAATATTGTAGATATTTGGTGCGACTAGTCCCGTTTTATGTTGTTTTAACTTGTGTTTATTTAGCTATTATAATGATTTTGCACGTAAGGTTCGTTTGAGGGTGTTTCAGGTTTTACGCCCTAACAAGGGTGATTTTGATGCCTTGGACATGCCTCGAGGGAGTCCGAGCTTCCAAGACCAAGTGGCGAAGTGCCACCGTTCTCTAATGAGCAAGATACGAAGCATCGGGTGAAGTTCGGAAGCGTCGGGTGCCAAGTTTTGAAGCTAGGGGTCATTTCTACAGTTAACAAGGCAGTATCCATACAACCGTTTTGGTTGTATCCATACGGTGGCCTTATATTTTGGACAGATTCCTGCGTATCCATACATCGTTTTGGTTGTATCCATACAGCTCCTCTACGGAGCATTTCCAACACAGGCGTAACAGCACGGTATCCATACAACCGTTTTGGTTGTATGGATACAAATTGCTTACTGACAGCTTTTCATAGTTTTTCAACCTTCCATATTTGAAAACTTGCTACTTGTAGTATCCTTTTAAGATATTTTGAGAGAGGAAGTTGGTTTTTGTGTAAATATCCCTCTCCTCTCTCATAGGAAAGGATAGTTAGCTTGTAGTTAGCTTAGGATAGTCTTTTTCCATTGTTATGCTTTCAAGTTTTCAAGCTTATTTTTCTTAGAACTCAAGTAAGTATTTGGTATTAATGTTGTAGCTACGGACTAGATTCTTCTTTAAATCAAGTTTATTTCCGTTTTTATCGGTTAAACATGTTTTCCAATTCTAGCATGCTTTCTAGTCTTTTTCTTATGTGTGAGTAGTCGATAAGGCTTGGCCATGGGGTGAATAACGCCTCGGGACTTTGGTTAATCTTGCCTTTCTCAACTTAAGACTTGAGGTTTGGTTTGGAAATGTGAGTGGTTCGCCTTTTATGTAACAAAACTTGTCGATGTTAACCTCCAGTGATCATATGCTCGCTCATATGGTTTCTTGAGCTATGTCTCGACTCGTGTTTGCCAGAAGAACCGAAAAACTTGCTCGCTTTCCAAACCATACTTCTAGTTCTTGACCTTGATATTTAGTTTGAATGCAAGTCTTGGCGTTGTTAATCTCCGGTGATCATGTACTCGCTTACATGGTTCCGGGAGCTATGTCACGCCTTGTGTTAAGCTTGTTGTTCAAACTCTATATCAAGTCTAACTATTTTCATAGCTAAATCTTCCGGTTGATAACCTATGCCGTGTGATTCAACCGTGTTTTCGTTGAGAATTGTTGGATGGCCTAAGTTACGGGCGTTAGTAACTCCATTGCCTTGCCGCTTTTAATTCTTAGTTAAAACTCATTTCTAGTCTTTTCCATAAGAGTGTTTCGCCACCTTTCAAAGGAAAACCAAAAGTTAGTCGTCTAAACGCCAGAAACCCTTACATCTACTATCCGAACAAGCTATATTCGAACTCCCTGTGGATCGACTCGGACTTCCTCACTATACTATGCAAATCTTTAGTTGTAGTCCGGTTAATAAATAATTGAATTTGACGGCCGTTTGGTAAACTTCAATGACTACCGAATGAGCGCGATCAAATTTTGGGCTCCGTTTGTTTGGACGTAAAATATTTTTGCCAAAAATATTTTGTGTAATTTCTGTTGTTTGGTTGTTCAAATGCACGAAAAATAAACTTTTTTGGAAAATATTTTACACCTTTGGCCATAAAACAATTTCCAGCCAAAAAACCGGTAAGTCAATTTCCTACGCTACGCACCCTTTGCACATTCGACCATCACCTCTATCGAACAACTGCTCGACAAAGGGATTCTCGTATTCCCTCGTGCCACGTCAATACACACATGTGCAAGGAAAAAGGTCCCCCCCCCCTCTCTTTCTCTCTCTAACTAACTTCAAGACTCTCTCTCTACCCACTTGCATCCCTAGGCACACCATGGGCCATGGCCTTCATCTCTCTCCTGGACTTCCTCCAAACATCAAAGTACTTCCACTTTAATACTACTCCATGCAAATTAGATTAGGTATTATTTTGACAATTCAACCAAACACCCAAAAACAATTGTAAAACTTATATTTTCATGTAAAATGTTTTACATGAAAAATATTTTCAACTGTAAAATATTTTACGTCCAACCAAACGGATCATACTTTATCAGACATGGATAGGTATATAAAAAATTGAATTTTGGTTTAAAATAAACATGATAATTTGTATTTATTTGCATGACTAATTTGTTTTGCAGGTGTATGATCGAAGCTGAACGATTTGAATTGAACTTGGGATCGGCCCATAAATACCATAATGCAAATTTATTGATTGGATTTCTCGCGAGTGAACGATTGAATGGGTCCTAGAAAAAATAAAAAAATGTTAGTTAAGGTGCTCATAAGTCATAAGCTAACTTATAAAAGAAAAAGAAAAGAGAGACAACTCAAAATGATTATACGACTAGCTCGAAGGTTAGCCTTACCTGAAATGAATTAAAAATAGAAAAGTAAAATCATATAATGAAAGGATGAGTAGCAAATGAAGATCAAGGAAGATGTTTTGGGAAGTAAAAGACTTGAAAATATGATCCAAATTTCAGACTCATTCTTCGGTAAACAATGATATATAGTACGAGCAGTTTTTTTTAGTAAGAGCAGTTTTTTTTTTCTCGGCAAACGAAACTTTTTATTAACTCGAAAGGGTACACGTACATCGAGGGAAAACAAAGATAAACAAGGCAAAAACAAGCACTTAGCTTGGTTTAACTTTTTGAAAGTAACTTTTAACTTTCGGTACATTTTTCAATAAATCTTTCTCTTTATCTATCTCCACTCATTACCACTCAACTCCCAAAAATAACTTTCTAAGATGTAAACCAAACAAAGTGAAGACCATCCAATTGAGAGTTGAACAAATACAACACCTCAAAAGGACCTATAACTTGAGCTTTCGAACTCCATCCAAAAACAACCTAAAGTCCTCCAAAGAGTAAAACTTAATCTCAAATTTAGACTTCATCCATATTGCAACTCTGGTCTTCACTAACTCACCCACTTCCTCAATACTAGTTGTAGCATTGTTGAATACGTAGTCGTTCCGAATTAACCACAATGACCAGAGTGTAGCATAAAAAAAAGCTTCCCACAATTTTTTCTCCAAGTCTCCAAACCTATTGTCGAACCACTATAAAGCTAATTCTGCCAAGGATGAAGGGCAGATCCACACTACATGCCACCAATCTAGAATCAAAGACCAAACATTCCATGAAAACTGACAGAATATCAACAGATGATTGGGAGTTTCTAGTTGCATGGAATACAGAGGGCAAGATAACGGTTGATCCTCCTGAATCATATTCCTTCGAGAGAGCGCTGATCTAGTGGCTACCTTTTCCTGTACTGCCAACCACGAAAAGATTTCCACATTAGGAGGTCAGATTCTTCCAAAGAGATCCCAAAACCTGGTTCCTGTTTTGATCAAACTGTTCCCATTGGTTGTATAGTAAGAGCAGTTTCCATGCAATGAACGACATGCATGTCCCAATTTACTTCATTAATCTCGGCAACGATAATGTTGTGTTTTGATCTTCATTTAATTATGGACACTAATCGGTGAGGACAATAGAAGAACTAATTTATGAACCAAAACTTTGAAAAACATACATTGGTAGGTTTTTTTTTTTTCCCGGCAAAAGTAACAATTTTATTAAGAGGAAGGGAGAAATGGAATTCTAACAAAGGGTAGGAAAATACAACCAAATGGTTTAGATGGTACAAAGCCCGTACACATCTATATGGGCAAAGCCCATTATAGCTGATGGCCAAAAAGATCAAATAATACAAATAAAGCCCAATAACATCAGATGGCCGAAAGCTCAAATCTTAACAGGTAAGCACTAGAAAAGAAATCTAATCCACCAAAGTGGGCTAGACCCAGCTCAAGAAAATCCAAAACAAACCCTAATTTTTTACACAATTTCAAAACCTTCTGCTCCACTGTCTCCGCCCACAAAACAGTCGTCAACCACCAAGATCCAATCATCCACCACTGGTAACCTTCAAGCCACCCCTGGCCATCCACAGGGGTAATGTCACAGGTCACCAAACCACCAGAAAACTGTCTCAGATGCTCACCCTACCATTAGGCGAAGACCGTGGCACCCAACAGTGACCACGGCAGGAGCCACACCGATTGAGCTGCCCCTGAGTTCACGCCATTGGTAGTTGGTAGTTGCCAACCTGAGTTCACGCCAATCCTTCAATAGCTAACTAATACATTCAAAAGCCCAAATCCATTTAATGAATTTTCACATCTCCAGACAATCCTATTTGAGAAATGAATATGCCGATTGATATTGTGGCAAAAAACTTAAGAAGTTAGATATTACCATAGCCAAATCAGGATAGGATGAGGTTCACTTTTCTTTCGTTCAAAAAAAGAGAGAGATTGATATACTTTCTGCACAAAAAAGAATCTTTAATCTATTTTTCTACACTGCATCGTCTGCTATCACTATACAAATCTAATTATTTAAGGCCGCACCAACCACGACCCCACCTCTACCGTCGCATGCCCATCACATAAAGGTATTCTTGACGGCAAAGTAAGTTTTTGCGACAACGCTGTCTTGACGCAAATTAAAAGCTTGTTTTATTGTAGTGGGAATAGACCGGAATAACAACAATGTGATTCCTAATGTCACCTTATATTTACAGTTGATTTTAACACGATGCCTTTCATTTTTCATCGTAATTTTGCATTTCTGGTTTATACCATTAAAAATGTTATTAACTCTAGAACATTCTAAAATAAACTTTTTCAAGATGAAATTACTGAACTAATTCAAACGCTGAAATGAAGTTATTTCAGATGTTTTTAAATTACTTAGAATTTGATTCATCATAATCAAATTTCACTCTTGCCCAAGATTACGAACATTTCAAATAAACCCAAGGGGCTTTTTGGAATCTGCACATTGATGACTTGATGTTCACCACATGTTGGAGATAACCCATGCGGTAGGTTAGCCAAAAACTTGTGGTATTTTAGCATCCTATAATAAAGCATTAATAAAAGAAATAAGATCATGGTCCACACCAAGGACTAGGAGGAAGACTTAATTGGCAATGACTTTGACATTTTTGTCCTCAACTTTTGCTTGTCGATCTGGAACCTATGATTCGATTAAATGTCTTGTTGAATGAGAGCCATTGACAAAGACACTTGAAGGAATTAATGGCTTTTCCAAATTTATGGTCCCATACAAATTCGAGTAGGCATACCTTTTTTGGAATTGGCTTGTCTGTGCGGTCTAAGTGATTGCAACATTCGGTTAACGTTTTCAAACGGTTCACATTTGTTTTGAATTTTTTACTAGTAATAATATATTTTACCGGTAGAAAATTCAACAGATCAAAACCATTAATTATCGATACGTACAAACAGTTTAGATTGGACTGTACACCCCTCTCTACAGTCAACTACAAAGAAACCGGATACACCGTTTTTCCAGAAGACAGAATGAAAAAGTATGTTTGATCATTCAAATGCATAAAGGGCTTAAAAAATCTACTCCAAGATTCTTCTTGTTTAACTTCTTTCCAACTTTACTTCGTCATCTAAATCATTGACATCCAAATTTGATGTACTCCACACTCTAGGAATTCTAACTCATCAAATACACTAATTGAGTGGTCAATTAAGCAACATTGTTCTAAAAGAACAATAACATGTTTAATTCACGATTTTGATTGAATAAATGAATATAAAATTTAGGCAACAAACACAATACGAGGATGTGCATGAATCACCATAATTAATTTGCATCTGAAATATATTAAAACTCATCCAGTACATATGATTAAGGCTTAATTGCAAGAATACCCCTTAAGCTATCACTTTTTAGCAACTTTACCTTTTTAAGTTTAAATTCGAGCAACTTCACCCCCTAACTACGAAATTCAAGCAACTTCACCCCCTTCCCCATTTTCCTTCCAATTCTGTTAGAAATTTGGATGGAAAAGTAAATCAACATACAAAAATGCCCTTATACACCCTTTATAAAACTCTCTCTCCTCTACACCGGATACACCAGATAAAACTCTCTCTCTCTCTCTCTCTCTCTCTCTCTCTCTCTCTCTCTCTCTCTCTCTCTCTCTCTCCTCCACACCTCTATAACATCACCAGAAAAACCCTAAACCTAAAACCCTTTTATACTCATCCTCCTACCGTAGAATTACCCCCTCTCACCACACCACCCCACACCACCAGCACCACCTTCACGAGATCTGAACCTCCTCCTTCTCCGCTCACCACCCAGGCATACCACCTGATTACCCTCTTTTCTCTTTCTATTGAAACTGATTAATTTGTCCTCCTCGTCCATTTCCTCTCCAACACCCTCCTCTATTTCCTCTCCAACACCCAGATACTTACCAAAAAAAATAAATGGATTATCCCCTTTTAAATCCCCAACCCAAAAATGAGTAGTAGCTCTAGTTACACCAACAACTACTTGCAGCACAATGGTGATGAAAGATGAGATTGTAGACGAAAAGTAGTGATGAGACCCTCATTAACTGTGAAAAATCCAGGTAGAAGGTTCCTTGGTTGTGTAAACTACAAAATAATTTAGTTGAATGTTTTTTTGGCTGTATAATTTGTCATTTCCTAATAAAAAGCCTAAATGCTATTGTTTTGTATATTTACTGATAAGTTCGAATTATTTAGAAAAACAATGGCTGCAATTTCTTCATATGGGTAGATCCACCAACATGCGAAAGAGGGTTTGAATATGCTAAGATCACACTACAAGAAAAATTCAATTGGGTGACGAATGAAAATCGTCACAAATTGCATGTTTTTCGTCATAAATAATATAGGTGACGAAAAAAAAATTGTCGACTAAAGGTTGTCGAGGATTCCTACCTGGTGACGAAATCTATTTTTCGTCACCTATAGTGTCTTTTGATGACGAAATATTTCGTCACCAAAAAGTGAATAATTGGTGACAAAATTTTTTTCCTCACTTATTGTGATTTTTTACGACGAAAAAATTCATCACCGATGGGTCACATTGGTGACGAAATTTTTTGTCACTAATATAAGAAATCGGTGACAAAATTTTTCGTTGCGAAAGATGTTTTCATATAGGAAAAGAAATCCGTCTTTCTTGCTCCTACTGGGTTTCGACCCCGAGTCTCTTGAGTTTTCGCGCAAGCTCCAACCAACTGCACTACACACACTTTTCAGTAAATATTTGAAATATCTAATATATAACACATATGTTTAACATGAAAATATATTTCGAATGTAATTTTGGACCATTAAACATTAAAATTAGCAATTTTGATAAACATGAAAGTTGTAGGCAATTGAGTTATTGTTCAAACCCAATTTGAATTATCTCAATCGGAGATTTTAGAAAAGAGTTATGTCCGAAATACATTTAGTGACAAAGCGCAATTCATAAATTTCGTCACGAAAGGTACCCATTTGACAACGAAATATATTTTTTGTCGCTGAAAGCGTTAAAATGGTGACGAAATTATTTTTCGTCACCAAAGTTAAGCATTTGGTGACGAAAAAAATATTTCGTTACTAAATTGTTCACATTTGGCGACGAAATATATTTTTTGTCACCAAATGATTATCTCTGGCGACAAAAAATAATTTTGTCACCTTTTTTAAGCTTTCGACAACGAAAAATGTATTTTATCGCCAAATGGGTACCTTTAGTGACGAAAATATTTTTTTCGTCGCTAAACAGGCATAATTGGTGACGAAATTATTTCGTCACGAAAGTTATCAAAAAAGTGACGAATTTATTTTTTCGTCACCAAATATACTCATTTAGTGACAAAGTTAAATTTCATCGCCACTTTTTCGTCACTAATTTTCATTTTTCTTGTAGTGTCATGCAAGCGAATTGAAAAAGGAAGAACTCGAGAGATAAAAGCTGAAGGAATCTGGATCTACGTTCATTTCAGAAATAACCCCATTCAAGTATTCAGACTACAAGCCCCTGACTAGTTTACCACCTACGCGCATGAACAATGTACACCTGAGGTCTACCATGATTTCTGTGCAACAAATAACTTAGATTAATAACAGGAGAAGTAAAATTGCATGTGGGGCTTAATTTGTAATTGTTGAAAAATGTATGCATTATAATTTGTGAAAATTTATATGCATCTCTATTAATTATTTTGATGATTAATTCAATGATATTTTTATTCGGCAAATACAAAATTATCGAAAAGTCGATTCCCGAACTAAATATTTTCGTGACCTTGAAATATAGCATAAAGTCTCTTGGATTCATGATTTATATTTACAAAGACTTTATTGAGCTCAATACATGCTTTAACGGTTTATTTAGATGAAATTGTGAGCCACAGGTTGACGAACCGGCTGACAAGCCGGCTGTCTGAACAGAAAGCTGTGACAACCGGAAACCATCGGACGACCACCCGGATGACCACTCTGTTAACGGCTAGTTCCAACGGCTAGTTCTAACGGCTAGTTCCAACGGCTAGTTCTAACGGCTAGTTCCAACGGCTAGTTTCCAACGGCTAGTTTCAAACGGCTAGTTTCCAACGGCTAGTTTCCAACGGCTAGTTTTCAACGGCTAGGAAGCATATGGATGGCTATATAAGGCATCAAGAACTCATTAATGAGTACATACACAAGCTACAACATTCCATATTATTGCAAGAGCAAATTCTCAAAAGATCAAAGCCAAAAATTCTCATTGTTCTTCCACTTTCATATTATTCTTGAGAGAAAATTTGTACAAGTCGTGAGCGATAATTTTCATACCTTCTTCACATACTTGTATTTCCTAAGTGAGTGTTTGAGTCAAACACTTGAAAGCTTAGAAGACCAAATTCAGGTTGGAATTTGGGTGTTATTGTTTTTGAGAAGTTTTCGGAGAAAATTCTTGCGGTTGTGCTAGCTCCTCGGGAAAGCTAGAGGCATTCGGTTCTTGTAAGCACCCGCAAGACTTACAAGTTGTAATCTTTTAAAGATTAGTCTAACCTTCAAGTAATTGCTTGAGGAGAAGTGGAGTAGGGCCGGATCGTGGACAAATCCGGACCGAACCACTATAAACGGGTTCTATCTCTCTATCTCTCTATTTTGATTGCATACTTATTGTTTGCATATATTGTTAGAGATAAATTTTTATTGGTAATTATTACTAGCAATCCTATTCACCCCCCCTCTAGGTTGCATAATTTGGGTAACAATTGGTATCAGAGCCTCGGCTCTTGTTTGTAGATTTAACCATCTAAGAGTTAAAATCCATGGCAACCACTAGTAATGTTTCTTGTATCGAAGGTCAATCATCCAATAGACCTCCCTTGTTCACCGGAGAAAATTACTCTCATTGGAAAAATAGAATGATGATCTTTATTCAATCCACGGATTATGATCTATGGAAAATTATCAAAAATGGTCCCATTATTCCTACTAAGAAAGTTGGAGAAGAGACTATGCCTAAACCAGATTATGAGTGGAGTCATTTGGAAAAGGATTCAATAGAAAAGAACTATAGAGCTATGAACCTTCTTTTTTGTGCTATTACTCCCAATAAATATGATTGTGTTTCCGCATGTGAATCGGCTAAAGAAATATGGGATAAGTTAGAAATGTCACATGAAGGAGATAGTCAAGTTAAGGAGTCCAAAATTGATATTCTTGTGCATAGCTATGAGCTCTTCAAAATGAAACCGGATGAATCTATATCTCAAATGTTTGCTAGATTTGCTAGTATTACTAACGGTTTAAAAGCTCTTGGAAAGATTTACAGTCAATCCGAAATGACAAGGAAGGTGCTCCGTTCCATGCCAACCAATTGGGACATTACCACCTCCATCATCCTACAATCCAAAGATTTCTCAACATACACGATGGACAAGCTCATGGGATCTCTCATGACGGAGGAAATGCATCACAACCTCAAGGGTGAAAAAGAGAAGAAAGTTAAGGATCTTGCCTTCAAAAGTACAACAAGCAAATCAAAAAGCAAGGAGGATTCAAGCAACGAAAGTGAGGATGATGAAATGGCGCTCATCACAAAAACGTTCAAGAAACTCCTCAAAAATAGAGCATCTCACAAAGGCAGAGGATTTTCAAGAAAAGATGGAGGCAAAGAAGAAAATAGTAAAAAGGATCCAATCATTTGCTACGAGTGCAAGAAGCCCGGCCACATCAAAAGTGAATGTCCATATGCAAAAAAATATTCAAAGAAGGACAAAAAGAGAGCTATGATGGCCGCATGGGACAATAGTGACGATAGTAGCTCCGATGAGGACGATGAGCAACAAGAGGTCGCTAACTTGTGTTTCATGGCCATCGAAGAAAACGAGGTAGATCTCGACTCATCCTATTCCTTTGATGAATTATTTATTGCCTATAAAGAGTTGAAAGTAGAATTTGAAAAGGTTGTTTCTAAAAACAAATTTCTTAAAAAGGTTGCTAAAGATCTTTCACTAGAAATAGATGATTTAATTGAAGAGAAAGATATTTTGGAGGAAGAAAATGAAAGTTTAAGAACCTCTTTGGAAAAAGAAAAAGAGTATTTGAAGGATACTTCCAAAAACGAATCTTTAGAAAAACAAATTGATGATTTAACTAATTCTCTTTCAAAACTCACTAATGGAAAAGAAAGTTTAGACATTCTTCTTGGAAAACAAATGGTTTCTTTTCACAAGGCCGGAATTGGTTATAATCCCACTCAACACAAAAATCTTTTTGAAAAAGATGTTCCTCCTTCTAGCCATTCTAAATTGACATGTCATTATTGTGGTAAAATTGGTCATATTTCTCCTACATGTCCTATGAAAGGATACTCATCTTCTAATGCAAAAAAGGTTTGGGTTCCTAAGAACCGTATCAATGCTAACCTTCAAGGACCCAAGATGATTTGGGTACCAAAAGTCAAGAATTGATGTGCTATTGTAGGTATGCTTCAAAAGTTCTCTCAAGGAAGGAAGTTGGTACCTTGATAGTGGATGTTCAAGACACATGACCGGTGACAAGAGGGCTTTCAATTCTCTTTCGTCTAAAGATGGTGGACATGTCACATTTGGAGACAACAACAAAGGCAAAATCATAGGAATCGGTGATATAGGTAATTCTCCTATTATTGAAGATGTTTTACTTGTTAGTGGTTTAAAACACAATCTTCTTAGCATAAGTCAATTATGTGATAGAGGAAATCGTGTTATCTTTGAAAAATCCAAATGTATCATTGAAAATGTCAAAAGCAACAAGACACTCTTCGTTGGACAAAGACTTGAAAATGTATATGTTTTTAATCTCAATGATTTAAGTAATTGTGATATAAAATGTTTTTTCGCTTTGAGTGAAAATAGTTGGCTTTGGCATAGGCGCCTAGGACATGCAAGTATGGATGCTATTTCAAAACTCTCTAGAAAAAATTTGGTAAAAGGTCTTCCTAAAATCAAATTTGAAAAAGATAGACTTTGTGGTCCTTGCCAACAAGGAAAACAAACCAAGGTTTCTTTTAAGTCCAAAAATGTTGTTTCAACTACTAGACCTTTGCAATTACTTCATATGGATTTGTTTGGACCAACTCGCTCTCCAAGTCTTTGTGGAAACTATTATTGTCTTGTTGTTGTTGATGATTTCTCTAGATATACATGGGTGATGTTCCTAGCTCATAAGAATGAGGCTTATCCTAATTTCACTAAACTTTGTAGAAGAGTTCAAAATGAAAAAGGATTTGTTATTTCTAACATTCGTACGGATCATGGAAAAGAACTTGACAATTCTTTATATGAAAAGTTTTGTGATGAACATGGTATTGGTCATAACTTTTCCGTACCTCGTACTCCTCAACAAAATGGAGTAGTAGAGAGAAAAAATCGTACTCTGGAAGAAATGGCCCGCACTATGCTTTGTGAAAACTCTTTGCCAAAATATTTTTGGGCGGAAGCCGTTAATACCTCATGCTATATTTTGAATCGAGTTTTAATTAGGCCTATCCTCAAGAAAACTCCTTATGAGCTTTGGAATGGTAGAATACCCAACATTAATTACTTTCATGCCTTCGGTTGTAAATGTTATGTATTAAACAATGGAAAAGATAACTTGGGTAAATTTGATTCAAAATCGGATGAAGGCATCTTTATTGGTTACTCTCTTACTAGCAAAGCATATAGAATTTATAATAAGCGCACTAATCTTGTTGAAGAATCTATTCACGTTTCCTTTGATGAATCTAATCCTTGTGCTACTAAGGATGTTGTTGATAATGATGACTTAGAAATTACACATGAGATTCATGACTTGAAAATTCAAGAAAAAGTTGATGGTGATACTCAAGTAGAAAGCTCTCAAATCAAAGAAGATGAAGTTATTAATCAACCTCAAGATGCCATGGGAGACAACCAAGATCTTTCCAAGGATTGGAGATTCGTGCAAAACCATCCAAAGGACTTGATTCTTGGAGAAGTTTCGAAAGGGGTAACCACTCGCTCGTCTCATAGAAATTTTTGTGAAAATCAAGCTTTTGTTTCTCAAATTGAGCCTAAAAACTTTCCGGAAGCTCAAGATGATGAAAATTGGATTTTGGCCATGCAAGATGAGTTAAATCAATTTGAAAGGAATAAAGTTTGGGCATTAGTACCTAAGCCTCTTGATCACACTATTATAGGTACTAAATGGGTTTTTCGTAACAAGCTAGATGAATCCGGAAATATTGTTAGGAATAAAGCTAGACTTGTTGCTCAAGGTTATAATCAAGAAGAAGGTATTGATTTTGAAGAAACTTTTGCACCGGTAGCTAGATTAGAGGCTATTCGCATATTACTTGCCTTTGCATCTTTCAAAAATTTCAAGCTTTATCAAATGGATGTGAAAAGTGCATTTTTGAATGGGTTCATAAATGAGGAAGTTTATGTCAAACAACCTCCCGGCTTTGAAGATCATGTATACCCCGATCATGTTTTTAAACTCTCAAAAGCTTTATATGGTTTGAAGCAAGCACCACGTGCATGGTATGATAGACTTAGTTCATTCTTGCTTGACAATGGCTTTACTCGTGGAAAAATTGATACTACTCTTTTCATTAAAGCCAAAGGTAAAGATATGCTCATTATTCAAATATATGTTGATGATATTGTCTTTGGTGCCACTAATGATAATATGTGCAAAGAGTTTGCTAAGTGTATGCAAGGTGAATTTGAAATGAGTATGATGGGGGAGCTTAACTTCTTCCTCGGACTTCAAATCAAGCAAACTAATGAGGGGATCCTAATCAACCAAGCCAAGTATGCGAAAGAACTTATTAAGAAGTTTGGCATGGAAGGATCAAAGCCAACGAGCACACCAATGAGCACATCAACTAAGCTAGACAAAGATGAGAATGGTAAGGCCGTCAATGAAAAGATGTATCGAGGTATGATCGGCTCATTACTTTATCTCACGGCAAGTAGACCTGATATAATGTTTAGTGTCTGCATGTGTGCTAGATTTCAATCATGTCCTAAAGAATCGCATTTAAAAGCTATTAAACGTATTTTTAAATATGTTGCCGGTTCTCATGACTTAGGATTGTTTTATCCACGTGGAGTTGCATTTGATTTAATTGGTTATTCGGATGCGGATTTTGGAGGTTTCAAAGTTGATCGTAAAAGTACAAGTGGGACTTGCCAATTTCTAGGGCACTCTCTAGTGTCTTGGCATAGCAAGAAACAAAATTCCGTAGCTCTATCTACCGCCGAGGCGGAATATGTAGCGGCCGGAAGTTGTTGTGCCCAAATATTGTGGATCAAACAACAAATGGAGGATTTCAATTTGCAATATGATCATATTCCTATTAAATGTGATAATACTAGTGCAATTAGCTTAACCAAGAATCCAATTCAACATTCTCGAACAAAACATATTGAGATTAGACATCATTTTATAAGAGATCATGTTCAAAAAGGGGATATTGAACTTAACTTTATTAGTACCGACAAGCAATTGGCGGACATTTTCACAAAACCCCTTGGTGAAGAACAATTTTGTTTCATTCGACGAGAACTCGGCATGTCTAATCATTTATGAAAAAGTTGTGTTCTTGATGTCAAAAGTTTTTTTTTTGGATTCAATGTTGAGTTGATTGAATTCGTAAATATCATACTTGATGGAGAGTACAAATGATCTTGATAAAGAAATCACCCTCCAAACATTTTATCATATGATTCATTTTCCTGTGTTTGGTATGCAGAAAAACAGTTTTATGGTCTTTAATGCTACTCCTCTTAAACGTTTTCTGGACTTAACCTGCATTTGTCAGTGTAGAGACCCGTATTTTATTTCCATAATTCTTTATGTTTTATTAAGGCATGAGTTGTGATATAAAATGGAGAATGAGTTCGGATGTCGAATGTGCTAGAATTTAGAAGTTCGGGATGCAAGTGTAATATGCATGGGTGTATAAGTGAAGGTGTGTGTAGGGGATAATTCTCCCCCACATATATTTCTTTTCTTTTCCGGGCAGACACACACACGTTTCTCTCTCTCTACTCCCTCGACCGACTCTCTCTCTTTCTCACCTCTCCTCCAAACTTCTCTCTTCGATTTCATCGCCTTAGAATGAGATTTCGGAAAAATCCCAAGTACTAAAGTTGTTCTACGCGACGAGATCTTCCTATTGATCGAAGAAGAATCATGATCGGAGCACTTTGAGGTTTCCTCCATGTTCGGGCTTGCTTCTAACCCTCGAGGTAGGGATCTCCTACCTTCTTTACATGTTTAAGTGTTGGTTAGATGTACAAGAATCAAGTTTGATCATTTATTTTGAGTCTTGAACAAATCTGTTATATGCTGATAATTTCGTGGGTTTTGGAAATCTGTCTTTTGGGAGCCCTCTGCTAGAAATCACTGGCATTTGTCATGATTAAGACCTCAAGGGGCGGGTGAGGGTCGTGACAGTCAGTCGGATGTCCAAGCGGATGTCCAACCGGACAACCGTGAGGATTGAGACTTATTCAAGCTTTTGCGTTGCTAACTCTGATTTATTAAGTCTGTTACACTTAGTTTGTATGAACTTCATGGCTTAGTGCTTAAATTGTCTCTTATATACTTCGCCGATATGAATTTCTTGTCTCTAAGCTTGCAGGGATAATCATTCTCGGTAATACCCCTCGCATTCTTTAAAAAGCTCTCTTTTAGGGGGAGCATGTATTAAGGGGACACAACAATAAACACCCGAACACAATTTTCTTCCCCTATTCTTGTTCTTTTCGGCGCCACCCCTATCCTATCTCTATTCGGCGCCACCCCTATCCTATCTCTATTCGGCGCCACCCCTATCCTATCTCTATTCGGCGCCGCATCTCTATCCCTTATCCTCAAACACTTCTCTCATACTCTATAAATTCAACAACACTCTCTCTATCTCTTCATCTATCTATCTTTCCTTCTCTCTCGGCCTAAATCTCTCATCAAGCAATGGCAAACATACCGCAAGGGTTACCGTTTGAGTTTTACGAAAGAGATGCCGAACGAGCAGAGTTCAGGTTGTTTATCCAAACCATTTGGATGCAACTCTTTATCTTCATTCTGCTGTGTGCGTTACTTACCATGAGAATACCACCATGGTTCGGATGGAATGTAAATGTGGATACTCTGTGGTATTGGATTGGCATTATAGCTGCCGTTGTAGCAGCCATTATTCGAGAATACGAAAATCAAGGACGCCAAGCTCTCAATGAACGAAGATAGAGTGCTACAGGGCAAGAGCGGCATGGTGCTGGAACCATGGCCCTATTGTTTTTCTCTTTTTAGTTTTTTTTTTTGATGTCACAGGGGGAGAAAAAGCCAAGTTTTAATTGATCTATCTTGCCATTTTGGGCAAATTTAAAAAATTGCTTGCTATGATCTGATGATTATTGCTATTACTCGTTGATCATAGATAACTGCTTTGGTGCATGTATTAAGGGGGAGATTGGCATAACTCCTACTTGAATAAAAACTATCATTTTGTGTCATCATCAAAAAGGGGGAGATTGTTGAAAAATGTATGCATTATAATTTGTGAAAATTTATATGCATCTCTATTAATTATTTTGATGATTAATTCAATGATATTTTTATTCGGCAAATACAAAATTATCGAAAAGTCGATTCCCGAACTAAATATTTTCGTGACCTTGAAATATAGCATAAAGTCTCTTGGATTCATGATTTATATTTACAAAGACTTTATTGAGCTCAATACATGCTTTAACGGTTTATTTAGATGAAATTGTGAGCCACAGGTTGACGAACCGGCTGACAAGCCGGCTGTCTGAACAGAAAGCTGTGACAACCGGAAACCATCGGACGACCACCCGGATGACCACTCTGTTAACGGCTAGTTCCAACGGCTAGTTCTAACGGCTAGTTCCAACGGCTAGTTCTAACGGCTAGTTCCAACGGCTAGTTCTAACGGCTAGTTCTAACGGCTAGTTTCCAACGGCTAGTTTCAAACGGCTAGTTTCCAACGGCTAGTTTCCAACGGCTAGTTTTCAACGGCTAGGAAGCATATGGATGGCTATATAAGGCATCAAGAACTCATTAATGAGTACATACACAAGCTACAACATTCCATATTATTGCAAGAGCAAATTCTCAAAAGATCAAAGCCAAAAATTCTCATTGTTCTTCCACTTTCATATTATTCTTGAGAGAAAATTTGTACAAGTCGTGAGCGATAATTTTCATACCTTCTTCACATACTTGTATTTCCTAAGTGAGTGTTTGAGTCAAACACTTGAAAGCTTAGAAGACCAAATTCAGGTTGGAATTTGGGTGTTATTGTTTTTGAGAAGTTTTCGGAGAAAATTCTTGCGGTTGTGCTAGCTCCTCGGGAAAGCTAGAGGCATTCGGTTCTTGTAAGCACCCGCAAGACTTACAAGTTGTAATCTTTTAAAGATTAGTCTAACCTTCAAGTAATTGCTTGAGGAGAAGTGGAGTAGGGCCGGATCGTGGACAAATCCGGACCGAACCACTATAAACGGGTTCTATCTCTCTATCTCTCTATTTTGATTGCATACTTATTGTTTGCATATATTGTTAGAGATAAATTTTTATTGGTAATTATTACTAGCAATCCTATTCACCCCCCCTCTAGGTTGCATAATTTGGGTAACAGTAATGGCTTATAATATTGTCTACCCAACCATGAATAACAATATTTTACTCTACTATTAAAAGACAATAATTTTTTAACCTCTGAACTTTATGAAGCCTTACCTTACTATATTAACAACAATATATATTCTAAGGCCTAAACCATAATTTTTTAAGCACTAGCCGTAATCCCTAATCCCCAATATTTTAAAGCCGTAATTTTATAACCTAGGTTAATTAATGCACAGCCAAGTCAATGAACAAGTATTTTATACCCTAGGTTAATTAAATAAATCAAAATTTCCCAACTTTTAAGGGTTCCAGTCTAATTTTTTAACACCCTAATGTAATACCCAATTTCTTAAAGCCCTAATCTCAATTTTATAACCCCCATCTTGTACTTTAGGGTTAAATATATAAAAAGTTAAAAAATCCCCAAGTTTTAAAACCCTAATCTTGGATCTCAGACTTGCAAAAAATTTACATAATTCGAAGATCCCTAAAACCCCCTAATTTTTAAGCCCTAATCTCAGACTTTTAGGGTAAACAATTAAAAAATACGAAAACCCCCAAATCATCAGATTTCCCAGATTTTTTTTAGCCCTAATAACCTCATACAAAATGATATAAAGAACTTACAAATAGGTAGAACTCGTACTTGAAGATGATGAACGAAGTCTATCGATTCGTAATTTGTACTTTACGAACCCTAAAACCAGGGGTTTCTACTGTTTGTCAGTTTTTGCTGTTAATTCGTATCGATTGGAGATGAGAGGTGGGAAATGGAGATGAGTAGAGATGAGATGGGAGATGGGTTCTAGAGTTTCGGTCGACCTCAACCACCCATGACGGAAAAGAGTGACAAAGAGAGAGCGAGAGAAAGAGAGAGATGAAAGTGAGATCGTTGTCATCGTTTTTTTTCAAGTATAAACAAACCTTGTTTTTTTCTTAAAGCTTAGGGGTAGGTTGGTCTTTTTATTTTGGTCCATTCATTTTTTAACAGAAAATGGGGGAGGGGTGAAGTTGCTCGAATTTGATAGTTAAGGGGGGTGAAGTTGCTTGAATTTGAACTTAAGGGGGTGAAGTTGCTAAAAAGTGATAGTTTAGGGGCTGATCTTGCAATTAAGCCTATGATTTAAACAGACAAACTTGTCTGTCTGCTACCACTTCCTGGAAAATGCGTTTCGCTTTCATCAATGGGGGCGACTATTCGCAGCTCCGTATTTTCTCTCTTAATCTACTACTTCACATAGTCCATTTCCAATATTTTTTTTAAAAAAAAATTCTCCATATAACCCATTAAATGTACCTGATCTTCTCATTATACCATTCCCCTTTAAAAAAATACACTTTAACTACCACCCTACCCACAGCCACCACCTCCACCTCCACCTCCATAGCTACCACCGCACCACCGCCACTCCTGCGAGAACACCACCGCCGCACCACCACCTCTCTTCAAGGTGTCGCTCTCTCTCTCTCTCTCTCTCTCTCTCTCTCTCTCTCTCTCTCTGTGAGTATATACATACATGTATGTATGTATATATACAATAACAGCAATTAAATCACTTTCGGTAACAACATGTTGAAAATATATACAAAATTTGGTAACCAACTGTCGAACTATATATACGAAAATCATACATAACATTTCGGTAAATACCTGTTGAAAACAAGATTATATTTCGGTAACTATATGTCGAAAATATGTTCAACCTTCGGTAAGCAACTGCCGAACTACTATATACGAAAATCATACATACATTTCGGTAAATAGCTGTTGAAAACAAAATTTTATTTCGGTAACTACATGTCGGAAATGCATACAACAAAAACAAGAAACATATATTTTGGTAATTGGATGCTGAAAATGTATCTCAATTTCGGTAACTAACTGTTGAGTATGGTAATATTTTACAGTGGTTAGCTACCGAAATTACTTACTTTATTCTATTCGGACCAGACACATTGAAAAATTGAGTTTTGTAAACCCAGACGCCACAACAACAAAGAACAAGAGAATGATGAAGAACAGTGAGAGAAGAAGAGAAGATGAAGAACAGAGGGAGGTCACCTAGTGTGTGTGTTTTTTTTTAAAAGAAAATGTGAATGATGATTTAGGGGGAAGGAGGAAGAAGATAATTTATGGGTTTCGTTCATAAGGGCATATATGTCATTTTATGTATAGGTATAAGGGTAAGTAGGTTATTTTGCATTAGGGGGTCATGTTGTAATTAGTTGAAAATTTTTAACGAGCTAAGGAAGAAAATACGGGGCTGCAAATAGTCACCCCCTCATCAATCCATTTCATGCTTTTCTTCACCAACTTTTCATCACTTGGCCAGATTGTGTGAGAGTATACACTGATGAAGCTTTACACATTTTGTGATCATTGCATCGTACTAGCTATTATGGTGTTGTATAAAGTTAGCCTTCAGAGCATCTCCGACTCTACATTTTTATTTTTCCTAATCGAAATTATAGAAAAGTACATTCTTTATTTTGTCTATTTATTTTTTGGAGATGGCTTCTCATTCCTCAACTGCTGTGTGCAGTTCGTATTTTTTAAGGCTTGTGCCGGGTTTTTTTTGATGATCTAAATCGTTCACTTTGTAGAGCTTGTCGAAAGCTTTAACTATCCAAAAAATTATCTTCATCGGATATCAATCCATATCCTTTTGGAGCACATTTTTCTTGGAAAAACCGAATAGAATTGGATTTGATTCAGTGTCGCTGAGTCCATTTTACCCAAGGGAAATGTGCTTCAAAAAGATATGGATCGATATCCGATGAAAAGGAAATTTTTTTTTTTTGGAGTGGTTAAGGCTCTTGACGAGCTCTACAAAATAAATGATTTAGATCATCAAAAAAGACCCGACACAGGCCTTAAAAAGGATGAATTGAACGCGGCAGTTGGGGAGAAGCCATATCCTATTTTTTCATCTACAAACCTCGAATTCTATGCTCTCTTAATTGATCAAGACATATAGAGGAGCTGTGAATAGGATAGTAACGGTTATTTCAATAGTTTTATTTTTATATTCTTCTGATTTTGTAAGACGTTCAAACAAAACAAAAAAAAACAAGAAAATACGTAATTTGGCTTTTCATCATCCCCTTTTCTTCTATTGACCTCATAAAATATTCATTGGCTGCATATCCAAAAATATACAACAAATAACATAATTCGTTATCTCATGGGTCCAATATATTTTACCAATTTCTATTCACAATTTTGTTTCTTTCTGCGACCACCCAAATATAATCAAACAGTAAAACAAGTTGTCATGCAACCAAATTGTATGTTCCTCTCGTAGATAACCTTCTTTTTATTTTAAGTCAAAATATGTCGAAATTTATTAACCACAATTTTATCTCTGTCCGGAAGCACCCACAACAACAAATATACAATCACGTTGATTCACGTACACAGAAAAGATAGATTCTAAGTTTATATTGTAATTTGGCCTCAATTATCAACTCTGCGGGGAGAGGTATCCAGCAGTGGTAAAATAGGAGATTATGTTGTGAGTCGTGACATAGACCAAATATATAACCCCACACCCCTACACGAGCCCTCGCCGAAGGATATATAATTGAGCCCTCTTTCACCCCTGATTCTCACCCGTATTTGTTTCTTGATCTGATTCTCTCATCCCCGTACTTGTTTCTCACATCCCCTCACATCTCTATCATTTCCATCAACAATCTTTTATCTCTCTCACATAATCACTTATATATCCCTTAGTAAATATAAAATGTCCGTGGCCTTGTGCCCGATGACATCCTTGTTTATTTTTTTATTTTTTATTTTGGTAATTCCAGAAACTTATCTTGTTTTTTTTTTTTGTGTGTGTGCGTGGATATTTTTTAAAACATTTGGAGAAAAGTAATTTTTTTTTTTACTTTTTCGATTCCTCTCTTTGAGAAGAATCAATAATCCACAAAAATTAGGCGCAAAACTAATAAACACAAAAAGAATTTAAATAAGGACAAAACAAGAAAAGGCTAAAAAAAATTAGCGAAACAAGGCCTAACTAGCTTTCTAATTAATAATCTTCCTAACCTAAACTTAAGGAATGGGAAATTTCTTAATTATTGGTTTGCTTTACTAAATCAATAACAATAAGTCATCCATCACATGGGTGGACCCAACAGAAAAGGAGTACCACAGTAATTTTATTAATTTGTGAACAGAAAATCAAACTCATCAAGGCCTACCACATGCAGAGAGCCAGTCCTGACTCTTTAGGAGTCTAAAGCGAAAATTAAAGATTGGACCCTTTTAGTTAGATTATTATAAATGGAGTACCAAAATATGATGAGTTTGAGAAAAAAAATTGGAGTAGGCCTACCTTTTTGGATATGGCTTGTCTGTGCGGTCTAAGTGATCGCAACATTCGGTTAACATTTTCAATGGTCCAGATTTGTTTTGAATTTTTTACTAGTAATAATATATTTTACCAGTAGAAAATTCAACAGATCAAAACCATTAATTATCAATACGTACGAACAGTTCAGATTGGACTGTACACCCTTCTCTGCTGTCAACTACAAAGAAACCGGATACACATTTTTTCCAGAAGACAGAATGAAAAAGTATGTATGATCATTCAAATGCATAAAGGGCTTTAAAAATCTACTCCAAGATTCTTCTTGTTTAACTTCTTTCCAACTTTACTTCATCATCTAAATCATTGACATCCTAATTTGATGTACTCTACACTCTGGGAATCCTAACTCATCAAATACATTAATTGAGTGGTCAATTAAGCAAGTTGTTCTAAAAGAACAATAACATGTTTAATTCACGATTTTGATTGAATAAATGAATATGAAATTTAGGCTACAAGCACAATACGAGGATGTGCATGAAAACTCACCAATTACGGGGGATATAACAAACACAATAATAACGTTAAATACAAGAGTTTCAACAATTTTTGACATGAATCACATAATTAATTTGCAAGAAGACTAGCAAAAACTCACAAATTGGCGCTCTCGTTCGGTCAGCAATAACTAAAATGTGTCACTTATAGCTAAGTAGTGAATATATATAGTGACTAATAGGATGAATTGTTCTTGAAGAATTAACGCTAATTCCCGCACCATAAAATTGTGTCACTTTATTGGTGATGAGAATAACACTTCTCATTTAATGGGAAGCAATGCTGCAGAGCGGTCGATATATCCGGCCGTTCATTTCGGCACAAACGGCTCGGATCGATTCTGAGTACGTATAAATGTGAACCGTCCACTGGTCAACTAAGATCCATGTCATTAATTATCGAGATGAGCAGGAGATGTTTAATTAATTGGCAGCATCTCCCATTTTGCAAAATAAAGAAAAGTCACCCCTCGAAGTTTTTTCCATCTTATTTTTTTTAAGGGCATCATATCATGATTGTCTCTAACATAAGATCATGATATATATATTTTTCTCGATTGCCTTGCGAGTGCTATACATCTGAAATGTATTATTAAAACTCATCCAGTACATATGATTAAACAGACAGACTTGTCTGTCTGCTACCACTTCCTGGAAATGCGTTTCGCTTTCATCTATCCCTTTCATGCTTTTCTTCACCAACTTTTCATCACTTGGCCAGATTGTGTGAGAGTGTACACTGATGAAGCTTTACACATTTTGTGATCATTGCATCGTAGCTATTATGGTGTGTATAAAGTTTTAGCCTTTAGAGCATCTCCGACTCTGCATTTTATTTTTCCTAATCTCGAAATTATAAAAAAAGTACATTCTTTATTTTGTCTATTTATTTTTTGGAGATGGCTTCTCGGCAGCTGTGTTTCCCCAACTGTTGTGTGCAGTTCGTAATTTTTAAGGCTTGTGCCGGGTCTTTTTTGATGATTTAAATTGTTTACTTTGTAGAGCTCGTCGAGAGCCTTAATTAGCTAGAAAATCGTCTTCATCGGATATGTCGATCCATATCTTTTTCGAGCACATTTTTCTTGCAAAAACCGAATAGAATTGGATTTGATTCAGTGTCGCTGAGTCCATTTTACCCAAGGAAAATGTGCACCAAAAAGATATGGATCGATATCCGATGAAGACAATCTTTCATCTCTCTCACATAATCTCTTATATATCCCTTGGTAAATATATAATGTCCGCGGACTTGTGCCCGATGACATCCTTGTTTATTTTTTTATTTTTCCTAATCTCGAAATTATAGAAAAAGTACATTCTTTATTTTATCTATTTATTTTTTGGAGAAGGCTTCTCGGCAGTTGTATTTCCCCAACTGCTGTGTGCAGTTCGTAATTTTTAAGGCTTGTGCCGGGTCTTTTTTGATGATTTAAATCGTTCACTTTGTAGAGCTAGTCGAGAGCCTTAATTAGCTAGAAAATCGTCTTCATTGGATATGTCGATCCATATCTTTTTGGAGCACATTTTTCTTGCAAAAACCGAATAGAATTGGATTTGATTCAGTGTCGCTAAGTCCATTTTACCCAAGGAAAATGTGCTCCAAAAAGATATGGATCGATATCCGATGAAGACAATCTTTCATCTCTCTCACATAATCTCTTATATATACCTTGGTAAATATATAATGTCCGCGGACTTGTGCCCGATGACATCCTTGTTTATTTTTTTATTTTTCCTAATCTTGAAATTATAGAAAAAATACATTCTTTATTTTGTCTATTTATTTTTTGGACATGGCTTCTCGGCAGTTGTGTTTCCCCAACTGCTGTGTGCAGTTCGTAATTTTTAAGGCTTGTGCCGGGTCTTTTTTGATGATTTAAATCGCTCACTTTGTAAAGCTCGTCGAGAGCCTTAATTATCTAGAAAATCGTCTTCATCGGATATATCGATCCGTATCTTTTTGGAGCACATTTTTCTTGCAAAAACCGAATAGAATTGGATTTGATTCAGTGTCCCTGAGTCCATTTTACCCAAGGAAAATGTGCTCCAAAAAGATATGGATCGATATCCGATGAAGACAATCTTTCATATCTCTCACATAATCTCTTATATATCCCTTGGTAAATATATAATGTCCGCGGACTTGTGCCCGATGACATCCTTGTTTATTTTTTTATTTTTCCTAATCTTGAAATTATAGAAAAAGTACATTCTTTATTTTGCCTATTTATTTTTTGGAGATGGCTTCTCGGCAGTTTTGTTTTCCCAACTGCTGTGTGCAGTTCGTAATTTTTAAGGCTTGTGCCGGGTCTTTTTTGATGATTTAAATCGTTCACTTTGTAGAGAGCTCGTCGATAGCCTTAATTAGCTAGAAAATCGTCTTCATCGGATATGTCGATCCATATCTTTTTGGAGCACATTTTTCTTGCAAAAACCGAATAGAATTGGATTTGATTCAGTGTCGCTGAGTCCATTTTACCCAAGAAAAATGTGCTCCAAAAAGATATGGATCAATATCCGATGAAGACAATCTTTCATCTCTCTCACATAATCTCTTACATATCCCTTGGTAAATATATAATGTCCGCGGACTTGTGCCCGATGACATCCTTGTTTATTTTTTTATTTTTCCTAATCTCGAAATTATAGAAAAAGTACATTCTTTATTTTATCTATTTATTTTTTGGAGATGGCTTCTCGGCAGTTGTGTTTCCCCAACTGCTGTGTGCAGTTCATAATTTTTAAGGCTTGTGCCGGGTCTTTTTTGATGATTTAAATCTTTCACTTTGTAGAGCTCGTCGAGAGCCTTAATTAGCTAAAAAAATCGTCTTCATCGGATATGTCGATCCATATCTTTTTGGAGCACATTTTTCTTGCAAAAACCGAATAGAATTGGATTTGACTCAGTGTCGCTGAGTCCATTTTACCCAAGGAAAATGTGCTCCAAAAAGATATGGTTCGATATCCGATGAAGACAATCTTTCATCTCTCTCACATAATCTCTTATATATCCCTTGGTAAATATATAATGTCTGCGGACTTGTGCCAGATGACATCCTTGTTTATTTTTTTATTTTTCCTAATCTCGAAATTATAGAAAAAGTACATTCTTTATTTTGTCTATTTATTTTTTGGAGATGGCTTCTCGGCAGTTGTGTTTTGCCAACTGCTGTGTGCAGTTCGTAATTTTTAAGGCTTGTGCCGGGTCTTTTTTGATGATTTAAATCGTTCACTTTGTAGAGAGCTCGTCGATAGCCTTAATTAGCTAGAAAATCGTCTTCATCGGATATGTCGATCCATATCTTTTTGGAGCACATTTTTCTTGCAAAAACCGAATAGAATTGGATTTGATTCAGTGTCGCTGAGTCCATTTTACCCAAGAAAAACGTGCTCCAAAAAGATATGGATCGATATCCTATGAAGACAATCTTTCATCTCTCTCACATAATCTCTTACATATCCCTTGGTAAATATATAATGTCCGCGGACTTGTGCCCGATGACATCCTTGTTTATTTTTTTATTTTTCCTAATCTCGAAATTATAGAAA
This sequence comes from Rhododendron vialii, assembly GCF_030253575.1. Classification (NCBI taxonomy): domain Eukaryota; kingdom Viridiplantae; phylum Streptophyta; class Magnoliopsida; order Ericales; family Ericaceae; genus Rhododendron; species Rhododendron vialii. Next base: position 26,342,543 of record NC_080565.1, on the reverse strand, counting down.
AAGTACATTCTTTATTTTATCTTTTATTTTTAGGAGATGGCTTCTCGGCAGTTGTGTTTCCCCAACTGCTGTGTGCAGTTCATAATTTTTAGGGCTTGTGCCGGGTCTTTTTTGATGATTTAAATCTTTCACTTTGTAGAGCTCGTCGAGAGCCTTAATTAGCTAAAAAAATCGTCTTCATCGGATATGTCGATCCATATCTTTTTGGAGCACATTTTTCTTGCAAAAACCAAATAGAATTGGATTTGACTCAGTGTCGCTGAGTCCATTTTACCTAAGGAAAATGTGCTCCAAAAAGATATGGATCGATATCCGATGAAGACAATCTTTCATCTCTCTCACATAATCTCTTATATATCCCTTGGTAAATATATAATGTCTGCGGACTTGTGCCCGATGACATCCTTGTTTATTTTTTTATTTTTCCTAATCTCGAAATTATAGAAAAAGTACATTCTTTATTTTGTCTATTTATTTTTTGGAGATGGCTTCTCGGCAGTTGTGCTTCCCCAATTGCTGTGTGCAGTTCGTAATTTTTAAGGCTTGTGCCGGGTCTTTTTTGATGATTTAAATCGTTCACTTTGTAGAGCTCGTCGAGAGCCTTAATTATCTAAAAAAATCGTCTTCATCGGATATATCGATCCATATATTTTTGGAGCACATTTTTCTTGCAAACACCGAATAGAATTGGATTTGACTCAGTGTCGCTGAGTCCATTTTACCCATGGAAAATGTGCTCCAAAAAGATATGGATCGATATCCGATGAAGACAATCTTTCATCTCTCTCACATAATCTCTTATATATCCCTTGGTAAATTTATAATGTCCGCGGACTTGTGCCCGATGACATCCTTGTTTATTTTTTTATTTTTCCTAATCTCGAAATTATAGAAAAAGTACATTCTTTATTTTGTCTATTTATTTTTTGGAGATGGCTTCTCGGCAGTTGTGTTTTCCCAACTGCTGTGTGCAGTTCGTAATTTTTAAGGCTTGTGCCGGGTCTTTTTTGATGATTGAAATCGTTCACTTTGTAGAGCTCGTCGAGAGCCTTAATTAGCTAGAAAATCGTCTTCATCGGATATGTCGATCCATATCTTTTTGGCGCACATTTTTCTTGCAAAAACCGAATAGAATTGGATTTGATTCAGTGTCGCTGAGTCCATTTTACCCAAGAAAAATGTGCTCCAAAAAGATATGGATCGATATCCGATGAAGACAATCTTTCATCTCTCTCACATAATCTCTTATATATCCCTTGGTAAATATATAATGTCCGCGGACTTGTGCCCGATGACATCCTTGTTTATTTTTTTATTTTTCCTAATCTCGAAATTATAGAAAAAGTACATTCTTTATTTTGTCTATTTATTTTTTGGAGATGGCTTCTCGGCAGTTGTGCTTCCCCAATTGCTGTGTGCAGTTCGTAATTTTTAAGGCTTGTGCCTGGTCTTTTTTGATGATTTAAATCGTTCACTTTGTAGAGCCCGTCGAGAGCCTTAATTATCTAAAAAAATTGTCTTCATCGGATATATCGATCCATATCTTTTTGGAGCACATTTTTCTTGCAAAAACCGAATAGAATTGGATTTGACTCAGTGTCGCTGAGTCCATTTTACCCATGAAAAATGTGCTCCAAAAAGATATGGATCGATATCCGATGAAGACAATCTTTCATCTCTCTCACATAATCTCTTATATATCCCTTGGTAAATATATAATGTCTGCGGACTTGTGCCCGATGACATCCTTGTTTATTTTTTTATTTTTCCTAATCTCGAAATTATAGAAAAAGTACATTCTTTATTTTATCTATTTATTTTTTGGAGATGGCTTCTCGGCAGTTGTGTTTTCCCAACTGCTGTGTGCAGTTCGTAATTTTTAAGTCTTGTGCCGGGTCTTTTTTGATGATTTAAATCGTTCACTTTGTAGAGCTCGTCGAGAGCCTTAATTAGCTAGAAAATCGTCTTCATCGGATATGTCGATCCATATCTTTTTGGCGCACATTTTTCTTGTAAAAACCGAATAGAATTGGATTTGATTCAGTGTCGCAGAGTCCATTTTACTCAAGGAAAATGTGCTCCAAAAAGATATGGATCGATATCCGATGAAGACAATCTTTCATCTCTCTCACATAATCTCTTATATATCCCTTGGTAAATATATAATGTCCGCGGACTTGTGCCCGATGACATCTTTGTTTATTTTTATATTTTTCCTAATCTCGAAATTATAGAAAAAGTACATTCTTTATTTTGTCTATTTATTTTTTGGAGATGGCTTCTCGGCAGTTGTGTTTTCGCAACTGCTGTGTGCAGTTCGTAATTTTTAAGGCTTGTGCCGGGTCTTTTTTGATGATTTAAATCGTTCATTTTGTAGAGCTCGTCGAGAGCTTTAATTATCTAGAAAATCGTCTTCATCGGATATATCGATCCATATGTTTTTGGAGCACATTTTTCTTGCAAAAACCGAATAGAATTGGATTTGATTCAGTGTCGCTAAGTCCATTTTACCCAAGGAAAATGTGCCCCAAAAAGATATGGATCGATATCCGATGAAGACAATCTTTCATCTCTCTCACATAATCTCTTATATATCCCTTGGTAAATATATAATGTCCGCGGACTTGTGCCCGATCACATCTTTGTTTATTTTTTTATTTTTTCTTTTGATAATTCCAGAAACTTATCCTATTTTTTTGTGTGGATAATTTTGAAAATATTTGTACGCAAAATAAAAAATTTAAATAAGGACAAAACAAGAAAAAGGCTAAAAAAAATTGTGAAACAAGGTCTAACTAGCTTTCTAATTAATAATCTTCCTAACCTAAACTTAAGGAATGTGGAATTTCTTAATTATTGGTTTGCATTACTAAATCAATACCAATAAGTCAACCATCACATGCGTGGATCCAACATACAAGGAGTACGACAGTAATTTTATTAATTGGTGAATTGAAAATCAAATTCATCAATGCTTACTCTTCAGGAGTGTAAAGCCGTGTGGAGGTTTTTTTAAAATTAATGTGGATGGCGCTTGGACAAAAGGTTCTGGGTTGGGTGCTTTTGGGGTAATAATAAGGAATGAGCTGGGTGTTTTTAGAGCCGCTGCTAATGGAAGACTGAATTGGTGTTCTAGCCCCATGGTTGCAGAGGCATTAGCTGTTTGAATGGGGGTCCAACTGGGACAAAATTTGGGTCTGAGGAATGTGCTTATAGAAGGTCACTCACAAGCGTTTATCAATATGATTAACGGTCTAGTAGTGGTGAACCAACAAGTGAAGATTATTATTGACGATATCAAGGTGTTGAGTAGTTGTTTTGCGTCTTGTATTTTCTCTTATAGCCATCGGTCTTCTAACTCAGTTGCGCATTTGTTGGCTAGTAAGGGTTTAATTGGGTTGGGGTATAGTCATTGGACTGACTCCCCACCCGTTTGGCTTCTTGATCCCTTGTCAAGGGATGAAGTGTCCTCTTGATGTATTGGTTTTGAAGTTATAATATCATTAGTTATCGTTTTGACAAAAAAAAAAAAAAAAAAAACTAGACTATTATAAATGGTACCAAACTATGAGGAGTTTGAGAAAAAAATTGGAGTCTAAAAGCAGCCGCCTCTTTGTCTTTAACCTAGTTAGGGCCGACTCCGTCAAATTGTCAAATTTTGTAAAATCTTGGTTCATTTAAGTGGATGATCTTATTACTTTGTTGGGCAGATTTACCAAATGGTTTTAGGAAGGAATAATAAACTTAAACATATTATTATATGGATTCACTACAGTTTATAGCAAACAAAAAAGGGAAAAAAATTAGTGAAGCAGAAAACAAATTGTCAAAAAAATGTAATTAATTAAGCAAGTGTCGTGCTAGGCCCTTTGGAATTCCACATCCTTTTTTGTATTCACTTTTTAGCCACCGATACCTTCCCTTTTGGAATACGTTCACTTTGTAGTCATCCGTTCATTTACATTCCAAAACGATTCTCTCTCTCTCTCTCTCTCTCTCTCTCTCTCAGAAGCTTTCACACAGGTCTCTTCGCTTTTAGGCTTTTCTCACTTACTGGAGTATTTTTTATTCGTACAAAACCCAAGTCCCAACTCCTCTCTCTCTCTCTCTCTCTCTCTGTCTCTCTCTCAATCAAATTTAAGGTGGTTAAAATGGAGGCGAGTATGCTGCTATGCAAACTGATCATCTTTTTGGCTTTTCTGGGAGTTGTAATGAGTACAACATGGGGAGAAGACAACCTGATAAATCCATCAAAGTTGCAAATGTTTGTTGATGATCTTCCTGATATGCCCAAACTCAAAGGTTTTGATTTCGAAAACGGCGTCCCCGTGCCCAAATCCTTGAAAATTGGCATGTTTCGCAAGAAATGGGTAAGCGTTAATTCCCCTCTCTCTCTCTCTCTCTCTCTCTCTCTCTCTCTCTGTATATATATATATATATATATATATATATATAGTCTGGATCAAGTCCACACCCCTTTCCATCCGCACCTTCCCTTTTCCGATTACTTACTGGTACCCTTAAAATCACGTTATGAATACATTGAGCGGTTCGAATCATCAAAATTCGATCGGAAAAGGAGAGGTGAGGACAGGTGCGGCCAGAAAGAGGTGTGAATAGAAACCGGACTGTGTATATATATATATACACACATACATACATATAAGGTAGGCGTATTTGTTTACATATTGAAGTATTTATTCCAAAGCCCCCTTTTGATTTTCCGTATCAATGATACAAAACTTTGGTTCAGTAAATTAAACTGAAATAGTACCCTGTGAGCCCAAGGGAAGGAAGCAAGAGGGTGCCAGAGTTCTCGTACTCTTGCACCACTCTAAATATTTTTAACAAAATATTCTTGTTAAAATGGAGTATTACTTTTTGCGACCACAAAAGCATGAATTATTTTACAATTATTTAAGAACCCCTAAAAAGTTGAAGTATGAGGTTCATCTTCATTAGTGAAATTTCGCATAATGTGACCAATAAAGTATATTATCACATATGGTTCAAGAAGCTTCAAAAGATATTATCACCTAATATCCACCAACTATAGATATTATCAGTATCACCTATTTAAGCATTGTTCCGCTAAGAAAAATAAGTATTTATTTTATTTATTGTTTAAATTAAAAGTGGTGTATTATGAGAGAATGATCTATCTCGTAAAATAGAAAATAAGTACTCTAAAAATAAGAACTATAGCAGAACGGAGCCTTATTCTTTCTCTAGGCAGGTTGTATTTGTTTGAGTTTTCTTGGTCAAATATGTTGTTTACTCAATATTTTGTCCATGTTTGGTACCCACAGCTGGGCACCTTTCATGTCTGTTAAGTTACTAAAGATCCGGTAGCTTTAATTGACATCTCAACGAGTGGGCGGTGAAATTGATTCTCCATAACTAGTTAAGGTGTGCGATGCTGACCTAGACACATGAGTCATCAAAATTCAAAAGTCACTAGGTCCGGTTAAGCTTTTGCGTATCTCAATTAGTTTGTTAAGGGCATCTCTAATCCAAAAATCTCTATTCCTCCATTTTGGAAGATCAAAATATAATTTTATATTGAAAAAATGATTTTGAAGGATTTTACTAGTCTTATTAACTCCAATCCAGACATCTCTATTCCTCCATTCCTTTAACAGGAAACAAAAGGAAAAAAAAGTAGAGATTTGGAGTTGAGGACCAAACTCAGCCTCTCCAATCCAATATACTCTATTTTTGCCTCTATTCCTCCATAAATTTTTGATCTTTCGGAGTATCAAAACCAATCCTCCAAAATGGAGGCAAATATAGAGAGAGATTAATTCCAATATACTCCATTTTTGGATTGATTAATTCTTCTAAAATTGAGGAATGGAGAGAGATTTGAAGATATAGAGTATGTATTGGAGATGCCCTAAGAATCAATATCACCGTGTTCTAATAGGTATCCATTTAAAGTTGGTTCCAAATCCCGTATGAACACGTAAAAAATTGGAGCCTAAAAACATAAGAGAAAAAACACTTCGGGGTTTATATTATTTCTCCAAGTATTATGGTGGGCCCCAAAATACTAGACCCGTTCGTTTTGTAATTTTAGATTTGGATTTGTAGGTAATGAGTGAGAGAGAAATAGAGTAATGATTGAAAATATGATTAATGATTGGAGAAAGATAAAGAGAAAAAATGAGAGTAATAATTTGAGGAAAATAGAATAATTATTAGAATTCAAAATCCAAAACTCTTAAACGAACGGGATTCTAGTAATTTTCGTGTAATTAGATAAAAAGTCCGGATTGATATGGTTGTGATATTTTCTTGCTTTTGCAGAAATTCCACAGGGACCTCCCTCCAACCCCGGTGTTTGCCTACGGTACATCCAAGCGCACCGCAACAATCCCAGGACCCACGATCGAGGCCCTCAATCAGGTTGACACCTACGTGACGTGGCGCAATCATCTCCCTAAAAAGCACATACTTCCTTGGGACCCCACCATCCCAACAGCTATGCCAACCAACAAAAGGGGCGTTCCCACGGTAGTCCACCTCCACGGCGCCATCGGCGAGCCGCAGAGCGACGGACACGCGGAGTCGTGGTTCACTGCTCGATTTGAAGAGAAGGGACCCACTTGGACAAAGAAGAAATATCACTACTACAACCATCAACAGCCGGGGAACCTATGGTACCACGATCATGCCATGGGGTTGACCAGAGTCAACATTCTGGCCGGCTTGCTTGGGGCCTACATTATTCGCGATCTGAAGATTGAGGCCCCGCTTGGACTCCCGCACGGCGATGAATTCGATCGCCCGTTGGTCGTCTTTGATCGTGGCTTTCGTACCGACGGCTCGTTGTACATGAATTCTACCGGAGACAACCCTTCCATACACCCGCAGTGGCAACCCGAGTACTTCGGCGACGCCATTATCGTCAACGGGAAAGCCTGGCCCCGCATGATTGTGAGGCGGAGAAAGTATCGATTTCGCATCATCAATGCGAGCAACGCTAGGTTCTTCAAGTTCTTCTTCACCAACGGTCTAGGATTCATCCACGTGGGGTCTGATTCGGCCTATCACGAACGGCCCGTGATGCTCAAAGAGATCCTCCTGGCCCCATCCGAGATTGCCGATGTAATTGTGGACTTTTCGGAGTCAAAGTCCGATTCGGTTATCCTAGGCAACAATGCATCGTATCCTTACCCTTCTGGTGACCCGGTCAACGAAGCCAATAGCAAGGTGATGAAATTCCTCGTTAAACAACAACACGAGGTTGACTCGGGCCGGGTACCCGAAGAGCTAATTAAATACCCATCTGCTGATTTATCCGGTGCTTCGGAAACACGGTACATCGCAATGTACGAGTACACGAGCGACATCGACGAGCCCACTCATTTGTATCTGAACGGGAAATCGTACGAGAAGCCGGTGACCGAGACGCCGAAAGTGGGGACCACGGAGGTTTGGAATGTGATCAATCTGACGGAGGACAACCACCCGTTGCACATCCATTTGGGTTTGTTTGTGGTGTTGGATCAGACGGAGCTGGTGGACTTGGACAAGTTCAAGGAATGCATGTTGAAGATGAACGATGCGATCAAGTGCCAAATAAGCAAGTACGCACGTGGCAAGAGGCTGAAAGTGCTGGCCCATGAGAAGGGGTGGAAGAATGTCTACAAGATGACGCCCGGATTTGTCACGAAGATCCTAGTGAGGTTTTCTTACATACACTCGAATGCGTCGTACTCGTTCGATGCAACCGCCGAACCTGGTTATGTCTACCACTGCCACGTAAGCACACGATTCCTTTTTTAAGTATCTTCTTGAAACCCCCCCTTTTTATTATCGAAATCGTTTTTCTATACAATTTTTGAATACTCGCGTTAACCAGGATAGTTGCTCTGAGATTGTGTAGTTGTATTTAGGTGCAGTAAGTTCATGGATTTAGGTTTGTCAACGGGTCGAATCCGACCCGAATTCGATAGTAGTAATTCGAATTTGAAAAATTCGGATTCGATCCGAAAATCCGGATCTAATCCCAAAATTTTTGTACTTCAAAAACTTTAGCAAAAAAAATATTTTTTAAAAAAATTCAAATTTTCTTTTCAAAAAAAATATTTTCCAAAAAAAAATTTAAAATAAAAATACAACTTCTTGAACATTTTTTTTTCAAAATAAAAAATTTACTGTTTTTTTTTTTAAATTTTAAAAAATAAAGTTCAGATCCATATTTGAATTACCGGATTTGGATTATCGGATCGACGTTATCGAATTCGGATCAGATTTTTTGAATCGGATCTGGCCCATTAACAAGCCTACATGGATTTAACTTATATGAAGAGGAAAGTTCAGAGCCTTATTGACAGGCTAGATAAGGATGGATTAGATAATATAAATCCCTAACTAAGACGGATTGACATCCGGTTCAGTTTGTTCACTTTGTGAGCACTACAAGGGAAATGTTGTCGTTATTATTCGCTGAATTTGGGTATTAACACCTATGCCCGATCGTTACCTATAGGGCTCCGAAATTAGTTGAGGTGCTGGCACCTATGCCCGATCGTTACCTATAGGGCTCCGAAATTAGTTGAGGTACTCGCAAGTTGGGCCGAACATCAGGTTAGAAGAAAAAAACGGGACACAAAAGAAATAAAAGAGTAAAAACAGAAATTAGAGAAATTCAGACCTGACATTTTGATGCCTGCACCATACTGTATTTATCTTCCACAACCTTTAAATTTATATACCCCATATTGAACTTTCTATTGGTGGTTATAAAAATCCAAGGAAAACCTGCAGTTTTGTCACGGGTGTCCTGAATCTATGTAATCAAAATAAGTTAAGATTCTCAAGTATTGCCTGCCATGTGATCGAGCACGAAGGCCCACTAAATTCCATCCAGACCTACGTAGTACCTTTTAACTTTGATTTTTTTTTTTTTTGATTTTATTTATTTAACCTTTTCACTTTGTTGAGCATGCTTCAAGGGCTTGCTGGCTTGCTGGCTTGTTGATGTCAATTGGTCTATTACCCTTTCCGTAGAAGTTGTCGTTGTCCAATAGCGCAAGGTATATATTTCTTAAAGTCACGACTAAAGCAGTCAATACTGACGTAGAATGTGGGCTCCCAACATCACTTTGACGACAGATTATTTGGTGGTTTTGGCCTTTTGGGAGTGCACCACGTGATGCTCCAATACTGTCGTTTATCACCCATTTCTGCGAGAGTGTGGGTTCCATTTTTAAGTGTATGAACTCTACGAAAATGTGTAGTAATAAGGGTGTTAGCACAAGATGTGGCGGTGTCCCAAGACTATTGAATAAAATTTAGCCCTTTTTTTGGAAGTAATGCAGGATGTCACGAGCCAGTTTTCGCGAATTAAGAACTAATTTCTGTAGTTCCTCCCACAACTTTTACATATTCGTACGCAAGGGGACCCCAAGAGTTGGTAAAAAAAAAATCAAACATAAGATTTTAGGTAAGAGAAAGCCCTAAATACTAGACCTAGACCACCAAGCTTAACGGTTACAATTTACCCCATTGATATAGGCTACAAGCATACTAGCCTGAACATGGGCTATGCACGGCGATTGGGTGTCGGATAAGGAGAGACAATTTAGTCCCCTTTTTTGGGTAACGTTGAGTGTTTTCGGACTAGTTTGTGCCTGAATGTGTATATGTGTGGCCCCAAGAGTTATTAGTAAAAAGAATCGAACATGAAATTTTAGGTGAGAGCAAATCTTTGAGTCCCAAACCTAGACCAACGAGCCAACCTATTAGGGTTGCAACTTAATCCATTGATATACTCCATAAGGGTACGTGAATACTAGCCTGAACTTGTGCTCCACACGGCGATTGAAGGAAAAGATTAACTAAAACAGATTTTAAGAATGCATTTTGTTGCCGCAACCGCAAATAAATTTGGTTAATCCCTTACTTATATGGTTTTTTCAAATTCTAGGTTATCTTTTGTGATTTTTGCTGAATATTATGTATTTTATGGCTCTCGAATTCATGATAACTAAAATAAGTACCTATTACTTATTTTTTAAACTAAAATTGATGTATTATGAAAGAATGATCTGTCTTGTAAAACAGCAAACAAGTACTTAAAAATAAGAATTTAAGCAGAAGGAAGCCTGTGAATCCTATGCACAGATCTTCCCTTCGAGGAAGTTCCAGATAGAAGAACTTTGAAGCAAATTGAAATCTCTGCAAACAAATTAAAATATTTGAAGCATTGAGTGGGTCAATTGACTAAAAAGTACAGTAATAATTAATGCCTTTTTTGTATGCTCACCTTGTTTTAATTAAGTACTATTTTGTTGGATTTCTTTTTTCCAAAATGCAGATCTTGGATCATGAAGACAATGTCATGATGAGGCCCATGAAGTTGATCAAATGAGAAGCTCCAAAAACAAAAAGGTAAAACCAAATTTTCAGAAGATGGCCATTATCATATGTACTGTAAAAATAAATACCTTGTTATTGGGTTTTGTAATTGGGCCAGATATTACTATTTTTGTATTCGAAAAATCTATGAGTACCGACCATTGGGGGAGAGAAAACGTACCGACGGCCGCCGGCGGGCCGTCTCCGGCCACCGGACGGCCGATCCGAGCCGTTCAAAAATTCTAAAAAATAAAACCGAGGGGGTCAACGCGGGAATCAAGGGCATCCGAGGTGTTTAGGGTGCTTGATCAAAGCACCCTTTTTTCGTGTATATATGTACACACACATATATACACGAAAAAAGGGTGCTTTGATCAAGCACCCTAAACACCTCGGATGCCCTTGATTCCCGCGTTGACCCCCTCGGTTTTATTTTTTAGAATTTTTGAACGGCTCGGATCGGCCGTCCGGTGGCCGGAGACGGCCCGCCGGCGGCCGTCGGTACGTTTTCCCTCCCCGTGGTCGGTACATATAGCAACACTCGTATTGTATTTGGGCTTAAGTATTTTGTTTTGTAGTTGGGACTACATATTAAGTCCAGTCCTAGTTAGAAAGAGTGTATTAGAGTGGGGTGTATGTGTATTTAATTATCGACAATCATGAGTGTCTGGGATAGTTTATACATACCTTGACTATTTCTCTCTCCCAGTCCGGTTAAAAGTAGGGCATCCAGGCTTGGATGAGGAAATTCACAAGAGATTTTTGTTTTGTGGCCTTTGAACTTAGGATGTCTTAGTTTTACAGCTAATTATTGTTGCCACTTGAGCTATTCCTGGCCTCAAAGGCGGAGCCAATTAAGGCCCAAGGGTCACGTGCCCCGTAGAATTTTATCAACTACTCCCTTTTTTAATTTTTAATTTTTTTACACCTATTCAAAAGATTTTGGAAGAATTAGAAGTTTTGGGTCTATTGTTTATTGAGTTGTCATGGGTTTTCAATTAAATCAATGGACCCCTTCAAGAATTAAATGCTTATTTCACTTAGAATCCATCTAACTCATTTTTTAGTTTTTTGAAGAAAAATATTTAAATTTTTGCGCTCAATATTTCTTCGTTCTATTTTACTGTGAATTTTTTTAGGTTGTCGTGAAAAGGTGCCCTCTGAACAGTATTTCTGGCTCCGCCACTGCTTGGCTTGGGTTTTTTTTTTTGGATAAGTGCTTGGGGTTGTATATGCGTATGCTTATGAGGAAATAATGAAATATATAGAGAGTAAACAGCCCCAAAAATTTTCCCTGCTACTGCGACTTTTCATGATTTTGCCCAATTTTCTCTTGACTATCAAGAGTAGGTTAAGGTTATGGCCAACAATTAATAATGCTAATTTGTTTGTTTCCCATATAATTGTTTTTGCATTAATGGCAACTTCTTCTTTTTTTGAATATAGGTGGGGTTAAATTGTAACGAGGGGAAGCTGGAAAACCACCGTCTCGTGCTGCTCTTCTGATCAGTAGCGATTAAGTACAGCTGAAAAGATGATTTCACTGTAATTCAATTTGTTCATGGCTATAGAAGATCATGATTATTGGAATTTGTAATGGAGTAACTTTTGGAAGTTATATTACTTCAGTTTGGAAGTTTTGGAATTTATATTGTGGCAGAGGGTTGATTCTAACCAAGTGGTTCAACCTATCAATGGCGAACTGATTGCGATTCTTTCATTTTGAACTGTATTAATCTTGCATCAAAATTTTCATCATGCGAATTTTCTCATGTGAAACGTGATAGTAATAAGATCGCGCATTCGGTGGCAAATAAATTCCTATGAAGATATTAGGATGAAAAGTTGAAAGAAGTCTGCTCTCTCCTGACTTTCAATTTTAGCTCTTGACAACTATAGAGACTCTGGCCCCGCTATTATCTAGCAATAAAAATTTCTCTTTCCGAATTTATAAAAGCAAAAGGTTATTACTTACAAAATAGGGAGTTGAATCCGTTGACATGAAGATTAAATGAGAAAATATTAGTACATGGCAATTGGCCTTGTATCAACAAATGAAAAATTGTATAAAGGTGACCGAATCCGATCAGTCCACTCACTTAAAAAGCGGGTGAGTATTTCAATTTGAAGAGCCCCTGGAATATGCACTTATAACATATAACTCTTCGACTTGTCATATGGGTTGTCAAAGTACATATCTTATGTGATATTTTGTTTCTTTCCTTGGAGATGCTTAAGGATGTGAGAGGCAGAAACAATAATTTGTGGACTAAAATAAACAAAATGGTCATAGTTGGTCTGCGTTCTTATGAACTTAATTTAATCTTAATTTAAATTTAGGAGTTTTGTTCTGATTTGAATTTTTTTTCACATTTGTTAGTTTTGCGTCAAATCTTTGTGGGTTATTAATTTGTCTCGACAAAAAGAATCAGAAAAGTAAATTTTTTTTTATCCAAATAATTTGAAAAATAACCACTTTTTAGGCCAAAAAGTGTGGAAAAAAAAAATATATAAACAAACTTCCAAATTTAAGTTAAGTTGATATTCAATACTTATATAGGAATTAACCCGTAGGTATTACACGAGTGAATTACTAAAAGAAAAATCCTGTCCTTCCTAAAAAAAAAAGGAAAAAGAAAACAGAAAAATCCTGTCTGCTCAGCTCCTGGCCTCCACAAGACCACAGCACAGAGCGCCAAGCGAACGCAATCTTCCGGCCGACAACGGATGGCACTGCTAACCAACACCCTGCCAAACCCCCCCGCCCCCGGCCTACCGCCGCACTCACGGCCGCGCAGAATCTTCTGTTCCAACTGTTTTCCGGCAACCAAGGTCAGTCACTTCGCCAAATTTCAAGTTTTATTGTTCTATTATATGTAGCACAAATAGATACAATTGCGGTTCGTACATTTCCAAGTGTACCGTACGTGTACATATACATTGTTGGTGATCTACTGAAGTGAGCGTGTTGATTGGGGCAGTTTAAGAGGCCGTACACGAGCGTGATGATAGTGCCAACAGGGATAGGCGCTTCCATTGGTGGCTTTGCCGGCGATGCTCTCCCCGTTGCTCGTGCTCTTGCCTCCGTCGTTGACTGTCTTATCTCACACCCTAATGTATTGCGTTCTCTCTCTCTCTCTCTCTCTCTCTCTCTCTCTCTCTCTCTCTCTCTCTCTCTGTGTTGCTGTTGTAATCCCTAAAATTATTTGCTTGTACAACTTTTATAGTACCAAGTAGAATCCGAACAGACAAACGAGAATAAGCGGGCATCATATGGTTTGAAATCTGGTGGTGGAAGGTGCCCTTTTGGTGCCAAGCGTGGTATAACAAACTGATGAGACTCTATAGTTGAAGCTTGGCAGATGTTAAATGGGATGGATCAAGTGTGAGATTTAGGTCATCTTTAGCAGTGTAGAATTTTGGTGTATCTGATGAAAACTATGCACGATTGCCTCAACTATACTCTAGCAGTGTAGCAAGTCATGAGCTATAATAAGTTACCAAAAAAGAAGAAGTCATGAGCTGTAATAGCACGATGTGATTTATTCTGCTAAATTTGGCACATGCTTCTTAATGGGGATAAGAACACGACATGACACAGGGTACAAGGACACATTGAATATGCATTATAATAACATGCGTATATATATATGACAATAGTCACCCGATGAGTATTCATAAACGAAGCATCCACAGTGAGACCGTGACTCTACTTTTAGAATTGTATTTTGTCCTCCTAATGATTTCCTACCGTGTCCTCGATATGGCCCACTAAAAATTTTAATGCTCATTTAAATGTCTCCGACACTTGTTCGGAGTGTGGGGTGTCATGTCTGTGTCCAACACGTATGATGTTGACAAAAGTACGTGAAGTCGGTAAACTTGTCCGTTAAATAATGGAGTAACGTCTTTTGTTTTATAGCCCGTCCGGCCCTGCTTCCAACGTGTTAGGGTTGCTACATCAGGCATACAAATCTGTAACTCCTTCTCTCTGGTAAATCATAATTTTTTACAGGTTCTTAATGCAGCAATGTTGTACTGGTCAATGCCAAATGTTTTGTACGTTGAGGGTCATGCTCTTGATCAGTTTGCAGAAGGTTTGTGGGCATTAAAACCAGTGCATCAAAACAAGGTGTGCTCTAGTAGTTTCTTACTTATGTTTCATCACTTGTTGATGATCAGATATCATGTGCCAACAGTCAACAGTATCAATCCTTGCTTCTTACCTTGTGACTCTATATTGAGTTTTTTTTTGCAAAGTAGGTGGGATTGGTTCTTGATGCTGCAATAGAAGACGAGCTTCGCATTCGTCAGCTACAAGTGGTTGATGCTACAAGGGCTTCCCTTGGATTGCCGGTTGTCGAATATATTGTCACCGATGCCCCTTTGCAGGTATCAACTCATCATGCTACAAAATTCATTAATGGACTCAATCACTCAATTTAGAACTTTCCCATTATTTGGCCTCTTCTTGAGTGACCATAAACTGAAGATAAAAGAAGCTGTGGGAAGCAAGTTTTTCATGACATATAATGCAGGCACTGACTTAGTTGTCCGTTTGATGGTTACTAGGATTCTTGGTCAGAAATATAAACCATGAACCTACTGAGCATAGTACTTTGTCTGTTGAGATATAGTCATTCATAGCACATCTTCATTGTATATTGATGTTGAGGGAGGGAAGAACAACTCATTTAAAGTTTAAATAGATAAATGATCCTCAGTAACTTCGAAGTTTAATCTTATCTGAAGTTGTTTTCATGTATAGTTTCACTTCTAGCTAGGCAATTGATAGAAAGATGTTTGCCGCTTCTGTATTGTCTTTCACGATGGAAATTTCCTGGTTACTTCTTAATTATTTGATTTTTCCATAGTTAGAGTTTTCTACCAATGGCCTTGCTTACCTTGTTGCTTAATGCTTAAGACATCTTTGCAGGTGGAAAAATGGGTTGATCTAAAGACTGGGCAATCGACAGGGAGGATAAAAGGCTCTGATTCGTTATTGAGGGCTGTACATACGCTAATTAACAGATCATCAGTGAATGCCATTGCAGTTGTGGCACGGTTTCCAGATGATGATATTCAAGATGTGGATGATTATCGGCAAGGAATGGTATGGTGATTATACTTTAGGTAAGATTCTGATGTTAGCGCCACTCTAGAATCCACTATCATTTCGTGTAGGGCTATGTCGTTATGTGCAGCTGCTATAAATGTGTTATGCATATTGGATAAATGGTTGTTGACATTCTGCAGACATTTTCCCACATTTTTAGTAAGTCCTTCATTATCTTGTTTTGTCAGGAATTTGCTGCTGTATCTTATTGCTTGTTCATCTATTCATTAGTCCTTATTTTCAGGCACTTTGTCTTGTATTTGTGAACCCCTGGATATTCAATGTTTTCAATGAGGAAAGAATATGCAGCCTATCTTCCTTAAGAAGGAAAAATGCTTATGACCATGAATGACTTCCAAACTGAATGTGAAGAAACATGTGAATTCTTCTCAGCGGGATATCCTTTTTCCCATCTTAGTTGGGCCTTGACATTTTTTTCTTCGATTGGGCGTTACATGGGTACTATTATTGTTGTTGTTGTCAATGTTCTAAAAATCACTAGTCAGGGACTAATCGGGCCTCTAGATACGGTTTTTCTATATTTTTCAAAAAATGTCTCCCACCTCCCCAAAGTTTGAGTAAGATATGACATAAGGCGGATCAAAAAAAAAGATATGAAATAAGGGGGTAGGAAGAAAAGAATTAAAACTAAAACTCCCCAAAAAAAAAAAAACTACAAAATAGACCTGCCACCTAGCTGACTAATCCCTGCCTAGCCGATTTATCCCCTACTGAGTCCCGACTAATGTACTGCCGTTTGGTCGCTGATTAGCCGACTAAGGATGTGTTCCACCGACAAGAATAAGTACTTATTTTTTGAATTAAAGGTGATGTATTGTGAGAGAATGACCTATCTCGTAAAGCGGAAAATAAGTACTTAAAAAATAAGAACCTGAACGGGGCCTAATTCCCGCCTAGCTGACTAATCCCTGCCTAGCTGACAAATTGCTGACTGACGTACTAAATGCATAATGAATGCCTAGGCCCAAAAATCTAGGCTTTGGGTGGTCGCCAAGTGCATAGGCGCTGCGTAGTCCAACTTTTAGGAAATTGGTTGTTGTATTGGTTACCCAAACTAAAATTTGCTCGTATTATCATGTATGATTTATTAACAAGCACCAAAGTCATCATGTAAATGTAATGTTTCTGGGATCCTGATTAGTATTTTTCACCAGCTAGGTGATCACAAGACTTGCAGCTAATATCATGCATTCATCATTTATGTCTTATGTACTGGACTGGGTATAGATATTTTACATATTGCTTATGTCCAGTTGCCACGTAGACGACACTCAAGCAGTTCTGTGGACGTTGTAATCTGTGTTCATGACTTCATGTGTTTACTTACTGTGCAGGGAATAGATGTTTTGGCTGGGGTGGAAGCAATTATAAGCCATCTAGTTGTGAAGGAATTCCAAATTCCTTGTGCGCATGCTCCTGCTCTTTCTCCCCTTCCTCTAAGCAAGTCACTCTGTCCAAAATCAGCTGCTGAAGAGGTGAGTAGATTCTTCACAGAAACAAAGAACTTAGTGCTCTCAGAAAATGCCCTAAAATTTTTTGAACCCTGGATTATGTGTGTAATATAATCAAAATATGACATATGTTAAGCTCCGTCATTGCCTATTTCCTATCAAGTTGTGGACTTTATTTGAGGGGATTTGCGTTGGAAGACCATAAGAACACTGTCCCTTACAACAAAGGCTTCATGGTTCCGTTATTAAAACACTTGTAGACGTTGCATTAATTGCTCAAGGTCCAAGGATATCAATTTGCTGATAAATAATCAGTATTTAGTTTCTGAATGGTGAGATTGGCGGCTTTTGTTTTATTCTCTCCTCCCCCCCCCCCCCCCCCCCCCCCCCCCCTTTTTTGTAAGAGAACTTGAAAGGCTATATCCTGGAAAGATGTCTTACTAGAGGTTCAGGCAAAATTGTAAAATGCTGTAAATACAGTGTTGTCAGCATATAATAATTTTGTTGTGCTGTCTCGTATACTAGAAAGAATTTATTCTGAATTATGTCTTCAGGCATGACAAACTGAATAAGAATACTACAACTTGGTATTTTTCCAAAAACATGCATATTGCTTCAGGCCTTCACACAACATTATCAGTATCTTCATTATGTGTATAGTGTATGCACTTAAATTAAACAGATAAAACAGTGAAATGAAGAACAGTTTAGTGGTTTTCCCTGTTCTCACCCAGCAAATGAACAAGCATGCCTACCATGCCTACTGATTGTTAGAGTGATGTATTCTCAATCCTGTACTGCATCCCTCGATTTCTCTGTATTGGAAAAGCTGAATTTCAATCCAATGCCACAGATAGGATACACATTCTTGCCATGTGTGCTCGCTGGGCTGAGTAATGCACCACAGTATATAGTGAAGAGCTCTGGTTCCTTAGAAATGGGTTGCATATTGGCAAGTGATGTAGACAGTGTCATTCTTCCAGCAGATGCTTGTGGCGGGGATGGTGTTCTTGCATTTGCGAAATATCAACAGAACAAGGTAAAACGTTTTATGCAGTAGCTGTTCTCATTTCATAATTTAAAGTGTTACAATGAATCTGAAAAAATCAGTTTGGTCCCGATGACTTGTTCTCGTCATGTAGTCCTGCAATACGTCATTTTGCTTTCTCACAAGAAATTATCTTTCAGTTGCTGATATCTTCATGTTACTAACGGTGACTTTGGTACAGCCACTTATAATTACCGTGGAGGAGAATGAAACAGTTCTCCACGATACACCAGACAAATTTGGAATTGAAGCGGTAAGCATTAAATAATCTGCATTATTTTGTTTCTTTTTGGTTTGTCCTTTTGAGTTTTGTAAAACAAAATTATGAAATTTGAAGTTACCATGTTAGTAATCAATTCATGAAGAGGGAGCAGGAGCAAAAGCACAAGCAAGACCGCAAGATCTTCACTTGCGCCTCTCGTGTATGGATATAGGAAATCTTTGAATAAGGCAATAAAGCTATTGGTTGAAGTAAAACTCATTCTGAGTTAGCAGATTTGACATAAATAGAGCTATTTAACTTGAATTTTCACTAAATTCGTCAATTCGCTTTCTGGAAGTGGGGTCACCAATCTAGGTGGGCAAGTTAGGTCACTAAGTTTACCATGACTCTAACATTATCATTATGTTGATGTGATGTATGATGTATCATTGTCAAAAGTTTTTTTCAGGATGAAGTGACTTCTTTAGACACAGTAGTTGAAAATCTCTAAAGATCACAATATCAGATTATGCTGTGAGTATCCCTAATTACGATACTGATGCTTTGAAGTAACGTGTATCACATGCTTTCCAATGAGGTGGAATGGGTCCATTGAAAAACGTGCAAATATATGTGATTTTGAATAAAAGTGGGCACTGCATTTTTGATTAGATCAAACTTGTGAATGTCAAAGCATTCTTAGTATTCAACTAAGGACTATTATTTGCGACTAGTTTTCCGTTGGACTGATTCCGAGCTTAATAATTGAAATGTGTGGGACTTCTCTTTCAGGTCAAGGTCTCAAACTATTGGGAAGCTATAGGTGTTATTGCAGCTCATAAGGCAGGAATAGACCCAAATTCCCTCCGCAGAAACCAAATTAGTAATATACAACTCACTCCTGCCAATGGTTATGCAGTTTCAAGTGGCAGATCTTCTGTTGATTAAGGTAAGAAATGATGTTAAGTTGGAATCAAAACTGTAGTGAGAATTTTGTCATCACTCTCTATGGTAAAGGGAAAATTCATTTGTTACATGTTCTTTAACACTGTGATTTTACATTTGTTTGAATACCAACTCTAGGCCCAAACTCATCCCATTTATTCTGATATATGTGATTGGTATTCAGACGAGCACAGTTGGCCAATCCAAGCCAAATGTTGAGCTCTAATCTGACTAAAATCTGTAGCTGAAGTGAAACACGCACCAATAAAGTTTGTTAGGCGGCGCCAAATCACAAAAATTTTCAACGAGGGTTGTTGCGTGCTGGTACAAGTTCCAACTCACTAGACTTTTACGGTAAGTCTAATACTGTAAAGTTTCTTGCATTCTTCTTTTTACTTTTGGCTTGTTGCCATCAGGGTTGCGGATTAGTATGGTTTATTTAGGCAATGTTTGCATCAGTATAAGGTAATCTTGATGGGATGGTCTGCATGATGATGACACTCAGTTGCACTAAAGTCCTAGTATCTAATCTTCATTATTGCATTTTTTTGGAATCTGAAGTATAACCTACCAGTAAACACATGAGATAAGTTTGTGGTAGATCATTAGGCATCCAACTACCACTCCACCAAGCTAGCAGTCTTGAATTATGCTCATATAAAAGTGCTTTTGCTGACTATTAAAGCATCCAACTCAAAACCAATTGGTAATGAGTGGAGAGGCTGCCTAGGCTCTTATACTAGTTTTGGAGGAGATAATTAACCTATGTGGGACAAACTCCAACACTCCCCTATATATGCAACCCCCGACTCGCACATGGAGAGGTAAACAAACGATCCATAACACATGGATCACAAAAAACACCGGTGCACTTATGGCAAAAACAAGGGGGAACAAATTCTCCGAAACCCTAGCTCTCATACTATGTTAAAGCATCCAACTCAAAACCAATTGGCAATGAGTGGAGAGGCTGTCCGGACTCATATATTAGTTTTGGAGGAGATAATTAACCTATGTGGGACAAACTCCAACACGGACAAACACTCAAGCTACACAACTTTTTTAATTGCGCAAGTACCCATGTCGGACACTTGAATAAGGATATACATAGATCCAACATCGTTAGAGAAAGTTCGTTTTGCGAAGTATGTCGAAGGATTTAAGTTTACCATGTAGGTATGCATAATCACTGATATAAAGTATGAATGATTTGTCTTTAGATTCCTGCTTTACCTTAAGGACACATATTTTGTTGTCTCTCCAAATCCTTGCAAAATGAAACACACTAAGACATGCCCTCGTTACTCTTCCTACCTGACAAAGGCACACCCAATTCCTTCTGAACTTCACGTGCGTATATAGTGCATTGACTCATGTGCGCTCAAGCAGATCTGAATAACTGGTTATTAAAGAAAACTGTTTACCTGACATAATCCCCCGTTTTTCTGTGTTTTGTGCTGTTTTTGTCATTGGTAAGACGCTAAGTACAGCACTAGTGCTGGTAAGCGCTAAATTGAGGAAGAAATTATGTTCAGTGTGTTGGTTGTTTTGAGGTTTAACAATTTATAATTAGCATATTTTTAGATCCAATTAGTGCTTGATTTTCTATAGTAAAATTGCAAGATGGGAACCCAAGTTCTTGGTTTTGAAATGAAAATTCCTATAATTTAGCTTTCGGATTGGTCATCTGGTGGTTTATTTGTAGCTTGTGTGAATAAACTACTGAATAATTCCTTTGTGAATAATAGGTTGCTATTTAATTGCCATTGCTCGCTCTTTGTTTTCAGAAATCTGCAGCTTCTTTCAATTTCTTGGATTTGAACAGGACAGATGAAACCGTGATCGAGTCTGAGAGATTTTGGGTAGCAAAATTCAGAAAACTTCTGTTGGACAAATTAGCCATGTTAATATTTTCTTGACAATCTACTAATAACTATAGTAGAATTTTATGTTCCCCTCTTGGCAATCAAAAAAAAAAACCGAAGAAAAACTAGTAACTAAAACAAGTATTGAGACGATATCGAATTTTTTTTTTTTGGGACAAAAGATCATTTTTTTTTCTTTGAAAGGCAGAAACTTTACTACTCCATTTGATATCCCTATTGACCAGATTACGGAGAACACTTTGGAGATTATGAGGGGGAAAACATGGGCAGGGATGTCCTCGGCAGCATCCCCTGTCCCCTTTCCTACATTTGCTAGCAAACGTGTTAGCACATTCATTTGCAACTCTTACACCAAACAAAAGCATGAACCATATCTTTAGTGGGCGAAACTATATCCTCGATAATGGCCTTAACACTCCAATTTGTCACACTAGACCTTGGCTGCAACATCTGAACAAGGTTGAAACAACCCGATTCAAAGATTGCTTCCCTAACCACCAAGGTGGTAGCCCAGTTGGTGGGAGTCACCACCTCTCTTTAACAACTGCGTAGGTTCGAGCCCCGGGAGGCACATGTGTGCAGGTACGCGCTAGTGCCATTAAAGGCTTTGATTCGAACCCGTAGTTGGACCGAAGAGGGGGATTTCTTGCCGCTGTGCACCAGGTGGTGCCGTGGTGACGCCTTGTCCCCCCGGACGGTAGCTATGGCTCGAACTGGACATTCCACGGCAGGTCGGGAGCTTCTATGGTCACGCTCAGGGAGGAGTTGCTATGCTGGTCGCCCCCTTTCACCCTTTTGATGATCAAAAAAAAAAAAAAAATGATTGCTTCCCTAATTCCTCACATTCTGGCCAAAGAACAAGCCACGTGAAGGGTCGATGCCTCAGCCGCATGCGCTGACGAAACCTTAATTCTCCCATGGCACACATCCATAACTACCGCCTTGGAATCTCAGATAATGACTGCAAAAGTTGCGGACTTATTATCTGATGGGTTGTAGGTGCCATCACTGTTGAATTTCCATTTGTGGTCATCGCTATCCCCTATTGAACGGATTGGGCTAGGCTATCCCGCTGTGCATAAGCTGCAGCCAAATGCAACACCCTCTATGATTTTGGATCGCCATTGGAGAAGATCCACTCATTCCTTTGCTTCCAAACGCCCCAGCAGATTTGCGTCTGGGTGAACTGATCTCCATTACCAGTTAACAACATGACCTTCTGCCATTCTTCTAATAAAAAGAGACCACTGTTCTGTTCCTCCAAACATTTGTCATCCATTCGCATCAAAAGAGAAGATGCTCTACAGATTTAATCTCAGATTTGCAGACATAACGGCTCCGTTTGTTTCGATCTAAAATATTTAAAATTCATGTAAAATGATTTTGCGTAAAATGTTTGTTTTTACTTGTGTTTTCCGTTGTTTGGTTGGAGTTAAAATTATTTGTAAATGATTTTGACTAATCACAATTGCAGAGAGAGAAGTACAGAGTTTCTAGGTATAACTTTGTAGAGAGACACAGAAATTGCTATGGAGAGAGAGAGAGAGAGATTCCTCATGTTGGTGAACTATTGGGGTCCAATTTCGGAAAGGGAAAAAGCTAGCTACTGGACACTTCCGAAACTTCATGTCTGAGACAAAGGGAAAACAACTTACCGTCATTTCCTAGGTAAGTCATTTTACGCCGGATGATGGAAAATAATTTACACCCGAAAATATTTTCCTTTTTTTTTGTCCAACAAACACTGAAAAATAAGTAAAATATTTTACGTTGAAACAAACGGAGCCCACATAATAGAGATTTAGAGCACTTTCTGGAGAATAAATTTTCTTTCGTTGCAAAAGCATTTTTGACAATGCGCTTCACAATGTTTTATCTTCGAAGGGCATCTAAGATGCGAATAATAATAGGCAAATGCTACAGGATGCACTATAGCAGCGGATATGTGGGTTCATTGACAAGCTTTACAATTCTCCCTGTACTGGACAATGACATCACAAAGCGCTTCTAACGTGTTTTACAAGTTTGCCCTTAATTTTGTAAGTAATGACAAAATAACCATTTACCCAGAAAAAGTAATGGGAGACCAGCATCCCCACCCTCCTCCTCTTCTTCTTTTCTTTGTTCCTTTTTTTTTTCTTTTTCTCTCTCTCTCTCTTTAGGTGCCAATTCCCCTGGCATTTCTTTTTCACCTTTTCTTCTTCTAAACTCTCTGTTTCTCCTATCTCCTAAACTTGTTTTTGTTCTTACATTTTGTATAATCATGTTAATTTGCTCGTACGATTTGACCTTGTTGATGGGCAACAAAAATAGATCAATGCCCATATATATATTTTTAGTTGTGGCCTGTTGAATGATTCTTGATACGGGGTCATAATACCTTGTCTTTTTGAAATTATGTCATGTGAAAATGAAACGTAGCAGGAACATGATGGTTTATGGAATTTTTGGCGTTATTCAAGTTCTCACTTAATTATGCACTTACTAGTTGATTTATTTGTGGCTTCCGGTGTTCAGGCATTTCTATGCACTTTTGGTGTTGTTCAAGTTCTAAAATACAAGATATTTGGCTTCAGGTGTAGTTCATCTGATTTGTGTAAATTTGGCTTGGAAACTCTAACTTGGACTTGTCAACTACCTCAAAAAGAAAAACAATCATGCTACCTTACCACATGGTTTTGTTGCGCATTTGTACCGCATGGCTACTGGGATCCACTTCTAGTCTCACAAAAATACAAAAAAATATCTATAAATTTTAAAATAATATTTTATGGGATTTTATAAAAAATCAGTTCCAACGAATATCGGTAAGTATTTTTTTTATGGATTCATATAAGAGAAAGTGCTCAACTATTCAGTTTTGCACCTATGAACTTAAAAAAAAAAAAAAGAGTTATTGATATTCGTTGGAGCTTATTTTTTTCAGGGCCTCATAAAATATTATTTTTAAATTTATGAATAATTTTTTATATTTTTTGTGGGACCCGGGGTAGGCCCACTAGTCGTGCAGTACAAATGCGCGGTAAACCATGCGATAAGAATAAACTTTTTGAAAAGAAAAAGAAAAAAAGTATACTTCAAAACTAATTCTCTCTCGATAGTTGTGTGGGTCATGCAAAGGGTAAATTAGGCAAATATATGTGACTCTCAAGCATATCTAGCACATCATTTCCAAGATGAAATAAAAAGAACAAAGGTTGACATCTAGTAAGAGGAAAAGAAATCAAGTACACAATAGTGCACAAATCACAATGTTAAGAGTGCCATAGGACACCCGTTATCTGGACCGATAATAATACTCTTCCACACAGTTGGGGATGGCGTAAGCAAAGAACCGGAGAGGGAATGATTCTGATTTTGAGACATACCCAAAGCATAATGGTAAGAAAAAGAACTTTTGATTTGATTCCCTTCGAAACTTTAGGACAAAAGATTTGAAGGGAATTAAAATGTATGTTTTCTGTAGAATGCATTTTTTGGAAAAAGACCAGACTGAAAATGAGCTCGAAATATCTTTTTCCTTGTTTGGCTTGCGCGATAAATCAACAATATTTCACGTGTCCAAATAATTCATCAATCAGCCCTCTTGAAAAATTTATCACTATTTGGCATCTTAAATGCCCTCCCAAGATTAAAAAATATATATATAATGCCGAGTTTGTTAGGAATCGACAATGTGGGACGTCGAATAGAGCACATCATAGTACGTCCTAGGTAAGGGTCATCATCGGGCCGGGCCGGCCTTGCCCGCTAAGTCACTGCCCAAGCCTGCCCGCTAGGTTTTTTAAAAAGATGCATTTTTTTTTGACAGGCCGGGCTACCTATCATAAATTGAAGTCAAAAGCAGGGCGGGGCAACCGGCGGGCTTAAATTTCATTGGGCAAAACTAAATAAGTTTGACCAAAAAAAAGAGATCTATATGAAATGACTCCACAAGAGTTAATTGCACCAAATAAGTTTCGAACTTGAAATCTTAGGAGGGAGCGTACCCTTATTTCCCTTAGTTGGCGATTCTATTGACATACTCTCTTTGTCCTTAAATAAGTGTCTCGCAAATTTAGACCTTTAAAAAAATACATTTTTTGGTAAAAAAAATTTCACAAATCAATAGATAGAAATTTCAAATGCAAAAAATGCATCTTTTTAAAAACCTAGATTTGTGGGCCGGAAACTTATTTAGGCTAAGTTCCGCTAAGAGATTTTTGGGTTTTTTTTGTTTTGTTCTTATTCAATTTTTTTTTCTTTGCTTTTGTTAGTTTTGCGCCTAAATTTGGTGGATTATTGATTCGTCTCATCAAAACAAATCGGAAAGTAAAAAATTATGACTTTTATCCAAAATATATTTTGAAATATCTAAGATAAAGCCCAAAAAATCTGAAAAAAAAAATTGTACGCAAAGCTAACAAGCACAAAAAAAAAATTTAAATAAGGACAAAACAAAAAAATCTTAGCGGAACTTTAGTCTTAAAGAAGGAGGGAATAACAACCATGAGCAGGTACGTACCTGCTGAAGATGTAATCGTCGGTGGATATATAAGTGACAAAAACGGCTGAACCTTTCTTTGACAAAAGGACTCAAAACATTGCCGTGATTTCTAATCCGGAAGATTCGGAGATCACATTTTTTTCGTTGAAATTTAGGATTTAAACAAGATGACCCACATCGTTCAATTCCATCAATTGATGCCCACACAATACGGTGCGTACTAAATTGATTTTCGTATGAAAGTCGTTGGCTTGAATTAAAACTCTGAGAACGATGTGTCCTTCCTTTTTATTCACCACAAAATTTGATTTTGATGTTTTTAAATTACTGGCAATATGATGGGTCACATTGTATTGTACTAAATGAGGTACGTTCAACCTGTTAGTCAAAGAAAACAGTATTATCATTTCCCCTCCACGAAACTTAGGTGTTGAAAAAAATGGGCAAAGATTCATGTATGCACATGATTGGGGTTAGCTCCCCTCGAGAATCTCCATCCTAATATTAATTCACATTTCTCTCCATATTCTACCTTTGCTAGCCCCATCCCGTTCCGTAATGATTTGAACCGTTGATCTCGTATATATATCTCATACGGAGAAGAACATATTTTATATAGATTATTTTGATCGAGCATTTGATAAGTGTTAAAAACAACTCGTATGTTTGCTTATGAAATAGACGGCCTTGTAATGAGTTCTTTCACATTTTCTGAATCTGGCAGCCACAAGAGGGACCCTCCTCTCCTCAGGGACCTCTTTGAAATCCAGGATTTCGTTCGTGGCATTCATCCAGTCAAGGAACTCCTTCAGCGTCATATCTCCCTTAAACCCAGGCAAGTCAATCTTCATACTGCTTTCCCAGTAACGTAACGTGAGTCGCGGGTGCGAGCCACAACGTCGCTAATCTGCCCTCGTTGTTGGCGGTAGCCACCAAAAAGATTGGAACCTTCATCATCTATAAAAACTCCCTCTGTCGGAAGCTTAGGTCCAACAGGACGATAGCGAGGCTAGTTTGCAACTTCTAAAGCCTCCATGCGATAGACAAGACCTCTAAGCATTGCTTTGATGTCAGCAAGCCCTTCCTCCATTCGAGCATCTCGAGCAACCTCATCTCGCTCGTAGGCTTCATCAACACTAGCTGTTGTACCCCCTCGTCCATTACCTTGAACTCCAATACGTCTCTTGGCCATAGTCAGTATTGAAACTTGGGCTTTGATACCAATTGATGCAGTGCTGCCTTTTTTTACGAAACTATTTGCAACAAGAAACAATAATAATGTTTGAGAGATACTCTCTCTTTGAACAAATGAATTTGAGAATTAATCTCGATTTTTTCATCAATCAATAAAAACCATCTTGCCGTAAGACTTACATCCTTATTTATGATGATAGCATTCTACCTTAAAAAACTAAAAAGGAACTAAAACAATCAAAAGCTAAATCTAAGTCTTTGAGAACAATAAAATAATAGAAAGGAAATAGAATCAACCTAAGTAAGATTATTTTAGGCAAGGAATGATATTATCTTCAACAGTTCTACGAAACAACCGTGGGAGGTGGGGGATTTAGTAAAAACTAGAGTGGCGATGTGGATGAAGGCGAAGTTTGACATCAAGGTCTACACCGTTGAGGAGTTCAAGATTTTCTTAGATGGTATCCGCAAACTGAAATTATAACCCAATTCTGAGGAGAGTCTCCAACTGTTGGTTGGATGTGTTTGTAATTTTGGGTTCAACCAAAGCTTAGGCTTAGGTTGAATTTCCTCGATGTACCCCTTTCGAGTTTTATTAAAAATGTTCCGTTTGTCGAGCAAAAAAAAAGATTATTTTAGGCAATTTATGCTAGAGTGGAAAGATTTCTAATAAAATACTAATTAAAGAAATTATAAAATAAAATTTTAATATTTCTAGAATATTGGACTGCATCAAGGACAAGGACCCTATACCAGCCTTGAACCTAGCCCACTTATTTCTTAGGGCCTCACACAACAGACTTTGATATGTAGGCTTCAATATATGTACGTATTCTTCTGAAAATCCATGTAGTAGGTGAAAAAATTGCAATGAGACAATTTGTCGATATATAGGTCATGTAGGTCATGTGACCATGCAATACACTTACGAGGGTCATAGTCTTCAAAAATATATTTGTGACAGAGGGGATTGAACCATTTGGAATTTTCTTCTTCTCCAAATGCTTGACAAAGTTAGGTGCGGAATGTGTCCGGATGGATAGACGTTTTGTATGCAAACTTCAAAGTGGAGGCCCTACAATTTATTTGGTTTTAAAATTGTGCGATTATGATTGATAAGTTGACTCCATGAAGATCTGGATCCGCCACTGCCAAGCTCAACATCAAACGTACCCTTGGGGTACGAAAAAATTACAAATTCTTATGTGAAACTATAGGAGTTCTCATACATTTTTTTGTATGACCGTTTTTACATGTACAAAGTCCTCCCCAAATTCAAGAAAAGGCAGAAAGTGATTGGTGATGAACCGAAGATGAGTACATATTTGCAGACAGTTTCATTTTTGTATGTAGTGCTGCTGATGTTTTGCAAACTAACATTCAAACTGATGATGATGTTGGTAGGGTTAGGGGTTTTTTTTTTAAGGTTTTGGGCTTGGCCTAATAGGTGTTTTGGCCTTCTGGGCTTTTAGGTGCGGGCTTGTTCAAATGAGTGTTTCCTTGGTTGGTATCTTGCCAATTTCAGATTCAGGTATCGGATTCTTGGACACAGAATTGTTTCTTTTCAGAGATACGATGATGCTGTCAAATCCTTATTCCTTTAATCTTTGTAACAATTTCAAAGATTAATAAAAAAAAGTTGCCGTTAAAAAACAAAATTCAAACTGATGATTAGTTTGGTGTCCTTGAGCTCTTTTTGCTACAACATAAAAAATGACCAACCCCACCTCTTTAAGTTGACTATCACCCAGTAATTCCATCTCCCAATAGTCAAAATGGGATTAAATAAGCTACTTTTTTCCCAATGCTAATTCATTTAAACATTGTCAAACCCAAAGGTACACCTACTTTAATTAGCTATTTAGTGAAGAAGTGGGCAGAAGTGTTCTTTGAACATGGATGCTTTTTCCTTGCTCCTATTAATCTTTTAACAATTTTAAGATTAATGAAATTTTTTGCCTTTAACAAAAAGTGAAATATATCTCTCCCTCTCTTGCCATGCATATATCTACCTCTTTGCGGGTCCTCATCCTAATAGGCATGGAAATTGGGCCATTTGAAGTCAAATCCGTCCCCGCCTCCATTCATATTGCGGTGGAGTCGGAGCGAAAAAAATTAGGTCGGTGTTGGGGGTTGGGTAACAAGTTGGGTCCCCATTCACCGTCGTAATTTACACTAATAATAACTTTGCTCTCTTTAGAGTGTTTAATAAGAAAAATAGTGTCACGACCTAAAAACTACCTTGGAAGTCAAGACCGGCCAAGCGGGTGTTAAGTCGCCGAAGGCCTGCACATATTCTAGTTTAGGGATTTCTAACATCGGCGTCATTTTAAACCATATAAGCAAAGTATGTGGAAGCGTAGAATAAATAAGATAATCCAGAGCTTCTAAATGTACAAGTATAATAGTTACAAACCATTAGACAATACACGATTATCTACGGTTATTCTAACACCTCGTTCAGCCACAACTTGCTATCTACCTTAACCTGAAAAATTGGAAAAAGGTTTTCATAAGCCGAAGCTCGGGTCAGAAACGTATACCAAAGTTACAAGTTTGACCATGGAAATATCTCACTTAGTAAAACAATTCAAGAGCAAGGCAACATTCCCAATATTCCCATCAAATTCTCCAGTACGTGCATTTTGATCCATAAGCTCATTTATTGGTCCAAAAGATGGATCCTTTTCAATTCATTTTTCTTTCAACTTTTGCACTTTTGAGCGATAATAGCATTCAACGGTATTTTTGCCAGTCGGTTGGGGAGCGACCCCATTGAAGAGTGGTAAGATATCATTACCCGGTGATGCCTGGCTGCATCTCCTACCTTATTACTTCACGCCACTAGTATCTTTACCCGTCCCCTAGCGCTCAGGATACCGTTCGAATGAATCATATTATCACGAGCATGTACTAGCAACCAGTAAAATTCAAGTTTTTAAAACATATTGCCATGGTCTAATTTAACTGAAACTCAAAAGATTTATAAACCAATCATCGCATGCATTAACATCAATTAAACCAAGTAGGAAGTTCAAATTTCATATTTTCCAGCAAAATCAAGCAATGGCATCTCATTCCAAATTTTAGAAAATACATGTAACTAAGGTATGCGCAACTCACCTTTAAGAAGTGCTTAATTCATCATGTATGTGAGATACTTCATTGAACTGGTACCTAAGTAGAAATGCATTGATTGTCACTAACACATAAATATTGCTCAGTAATTTGTCTAAATTAGTACACCCATGTAGGACCCGTAATAGTACTAGCTTGTGACGTCGGAATATGACCTTTTAGGACCTCAATTGAGGGTTAACCAAAATCACCATATCGACAAAAGAAGTTTATGAAGGTTAGGGGACTGAACAGACACAATTTGAGGAGTTGGGCGATCATAGAATTCCAATTGGCTACACTACGTCTTTCTCCATAACTCAGAGGCTAATAGTATAGATATTTCAAGACCCAAATAGAACAATCAGATCACTGGGTTTGGTTCGGGAGTTCGCACGTGGTGTTCTAGTAAGCAGCCGGGAAGTTCAATTCAAGTTTCTAAGACTCTCATTTGGGGTTTAATTCGTCGCTAGTCCGAACCCCAGCGACAAGTCCCTGTTCTGGAAATAATAATTCTAATTTTGAGATGCAAATGGTTATGGGTTACACTACAAATACATTTTTTTTTCCTACTCTTATGTAACCTAGGGACTGAGAAATGAAGTTTACCGTGAGAAAAAGGAGAGAGATTCCGATGAAATATGAACGGAACGACAGCCGGCAGTCGGCGTGAGAGGTTGGAGGAACATGAGCCGTGCTGCTGCTGCTTCTTTCTCTTTGTGTTTTCTTTTTTTTTTGTTTTTGTTTTTGTCTTTAGTTCCCTTAAATTCCCTAGAATATATCATAGCTATCACATATTAAGAAGCTTATGCTGAATAACCACCCACGTGTCATTCCATTTGAATAACATGAGACACATGGCATTGTGCATCTAATTGTCACAACTTCTGTCCGATCGCGTCCAAATTCCAGTCTGCGAAAATTCTCATAAATTCAACATAGACTAATAAAAATATGAGGACTATTGTGGCAGTGGAAAAATTCCGACTTCGGGTAACTCGTACCATGTAAAGATGTAACTCAATTATACCCTAGTAATTACAAAATTAAATTGGGACAAAATTAAATTGGGATTCACATGCTTATCCAGACCACGATTCACTTCGCATAGTCTTAACTTACTATTAGAATTAAATTGAAGTGTCGAGTTCCTATTCAGATCATGTGACTAGAATTTTAAAAAATCAGGATTTTACAAATAGATATTGATGATCCAACCGTAACTTGAGAGCAAGCTCTTTAGCAGATTCAGTCTGAAGTATAATCATCAATTCATAGTAATGTCATTCTCCAAAGCTTAGGTAATCATCAATTCATCATCATCAGTCAACGCCAGCCCTTGGCGGCGAGCAAGCTCTTTAGGTTTCAGATAATCATGGACAGATGGAACAAGCTGAATAAATTTTTTTATTTTTTATTTTGTAACGGGTGGGAAGAGGACCTCTTCATATACCATCAATCATCTACCTATCATAATAATGAGGATGATTAGGATGTTGATCTGATCTACACAAAAGAAATGCAATATATTCATCAATGCAATCTATTATTAGGTTTGAAACGGAGTCCGCCGGTCGGTTAAAACTGAGACGGGAAAGCAAATACCAACTCGGTCTGATTTACTTATCGGATCGGAAAAATACTCGGCTGATCATAACAAGGACGCGGATAGGACGTACGGAAAAAGTTGCCATCCCTGCTTCCGAATGCGTTACTCGAAGACATCATATTATACGAGGGGCCTTCCTGCGTGTAATGGTAAAGATTCAGTTAATTAATTAGCGTGAAAACGTGAGCCACTTTGTGTAAATTAAGGTTGGATCTATATTTTTTTAATTTATTTTTTTGAACTGTTAAGGTTGAATCTGTCGGCTAAAGGCGATTTCCCAAGACAAGGTCTTTCCTTTTTGTTTTTCACATTAAAGAAACACACTGAATTAAGAAATTACTCCATATAGTTTAAAAGGAAAATGTCAACAATACGCACATGCTGTGTGTTAGCGCGTGTGTGTGTTTTTTTTTATCATTCGTTAAACCTAATCTACTTTATCCTAGGGGATTTGATGAGAATGATGAGTGCTTACAGAAATCGAACCATGTCATGTGCTTAAGAGTATAAATAGAGGCATCAATTGCACTCTGCTCCACTTGCTCGCGTGTGCGTTAGCAGCGTAAATTTTTCATGTTTAATACTTTGCCTATTTCCTCTATGGCTATAGGATATGAGGACCTTGCTTAATTGTCATTAACTCAAAGAGATCTTTAAGCGAATATCAAATGAATCTATTATGTATATATATTTTGTATTAATTGTCATTAGATATTAATTAATTTTCTGTATTTTCCAAAGGACATATAGTATATGTCATGTATAACTTTGCATGCGTAAAATTTAATCCCATCAATCAAGACTTCTCGCTCCCAATGAACTCACAGATATTATATTGGACAAGTTTTGACGGTGTGGATTCTGGCCAATAAGCAATACCGCACGTACTATATATAGTAGCTTGTTAATTAACATGGCTATCCTAAAATTAATCACGTTTACGTGCTTAATTTCCGGATACTATATGGTGAAGTGGTTAATTTGAAGTTAATTATAATAGTGTTTGACCATTTGATTAATCCAAGAGAGAAGACTTTAGACATGCCACACAGTCCCTCACCCATCTTTCTTCCTCTAAACTGTCCCCGCACGAGATCCACATGCTCATCAAGCAGTCAATTTCCAAACCAAAACTCATGCACGTAAGTATACACATACCAGAAAAACAGAAAATAATAGAAAGACACATTCTACAATAAAAAAAAGTCTAAGAACACGACTTCTGGACACAACTGTTTTCGGAGCAGTCCGATGTTAGACTAGATTAAACTTATTATGTTGTGGTTTCAAACCCCACCGAATCCACGCCCTCCCCAATCCCTTATATTAGACTAGATTAAACTTATTGTCTTCTTTAAAAAAAAAAGTACTCTCTTCGTCCATTTTTAGGTGTCTTGTCCATTTTTTGGTGTCTTGCTTCATAACTTCAATTTATTAAAAAGACATCATCATTATATTTTTCACATAAACGTTTATCTCCATTTTTCCTATTTACCATCTATGAAGACATCATCATTATACTTTTTATTCACTAACTTTTCAAATTGAAATATACTTTTAGGGGCAAAATGAAAAATGAAAGCAACTTTTACCTACTAACTTTACAAAATGAACAGTTATTAAATGATAACCAAAAATAAAATATTAAATTCTGAAAAAGGGACAAAGGAAATATATATATTATAGTACTTTCCTAAACTTTTTATATCTGGTAGTTGTTATGTGGTGCTTTGGGCAATAGTTTCTAGATATGTGGTATGGCCTATTTGCGTATTCATTTTGAGAAATGGTACATACATCTATAGTAAGTTAGGTGTAATTATTTCGGTGGAATTGTCTCACTAGTGCGAATCTCACCACAAAGTATGTCGCCAAATTGTGGATGAGTTCAACCCCTTCATTTAATGTAAAATAATATAAATTTGAAAAATGGTAAATGTACTCCTCCCTGTGGACTCATTTTCAGGGTCCCCCAACAGTGAAGAGATGCAACTCAATTGGATAGATATGGATGAACCTCTTCGATTCTTGTCGCTCTCGTAAATGTACTCCTCCCTTTTTTTCCCCTTCCTTTTATCTCAACTAACTCATAATTATCCCATGTGAGAACCACTGCCCATTCAAACCTCAGAATGCTGATGTCCTATATTTTTTATTATTTATTTTTGCAAATATTCTTCTCCTTCTCATTAATTAGTCTTTTCACATACGGAGTAATATTATAATAGGATAGGAGAACCACTGCCCATTCGAACATCTGTGGGGAGTGGGGACTGGCCCAATATATTACAATCGTACCGTCTATAACTCCATCCCCGAGTGCCAGCCCCAGTTTCAACCAAAGAGTTTTCTTATACATTAATTAGTGTTATTCAATAGAAGACCACGACAAAGAATTAATAACGCTCACGACAAAGCCTATTTATATGACTTTACGCTTTTAATCATATGAGAAAACTTTTAATAACTCAACAAGGGTATATCGAGAAAATCAAAGGAAAAAAAGAAAAAGGAAAACACTAGTTACATGATGTTGAAACATATAGCAGAGAACAGAATGTGAAGGGGAGAGAGATTGAGTACTCCACTTAATTATATAAATTGTACATAAAAAATTTAGAGCTTAATTTAACCTTGCGAGGGAGCAAACCTCTGGGCTTCGAGAACAGAATGGGAAGGGGAGAGATTGCATAACCTTGTTAAAAAGAGGAAATAGGGAGAAAACTCAGAAAAGTGAGCTAATATAACCTTCTTAAAAAGAGAAGAAGATTAGTATTCCGTTGCACCAAAAAATTACTAGTACGTACAAGGAAGGAAGAGACAAAGATGATGGAAGTTTAGTTCACTAGTACGTACTAGTGTATAAGGGAACTGAAAAACTGACAGATGCAGAATCCTGGCCTGGGCAACTAGAAGTCTTATACTATATCCATGAAAGCATTTTCCCACTCTGGCCGATATCATACGTGTTGCATGACCAGTAGATTCTGCTACTCCAGTTTCTTCAAAAGGCAAGCAACCGGCTTAATTAAATTGTCCTTTCCAACATGTCAGAGGCCGGGTCTTGGATTGGGACATGTCAAGCATTTACCAACAATTAAGATCATCAGGGTCAACCACATGGTTTGGGTTTTTTTTTAATTTTTAAATGACAAATAGTTTTGGTGGTGATTTTTACATTCCCATTTTTATAACTACACTTCATTTTTTTTTTTTATCCTTTTGCGATGTGAGTTTATAATATTGTTATTTTTCAAGTGTGAAAGATTGTACAGATAAAATGTTAATTTTGTAAGTTTACATTACAAGAAGATGGAAAAATGAGTGCAATTTTAAAAAAAATAGCGCGAAAATCAATTACCATTCATCTTTTACTTTTTCTAGGAGCTTCTCTTCAAGGGGGATTGTTTGGCTTTTTTGAGGTTTTGGGGTTGTGTGTTGTCTCCTTTCATCATGGCAGTTCTTGGTAATTTCCCTTTCATAGTTTCATGTTATTGGCTCAAAACTAAAGTTTGAGGTGCGATCGCTTTAGACTCTTCAAAAATTTATGAATTCTACAGCGGGCACCTCGTACTTTGATACTCTTATAATAGTTTAAAAAAAGCATCATCTTTAATCTTTACTTTAGGCTAGCTCCCGAAAAATCATGACCGGTCTTGATGTCATATGTAGTTTTTGCTGAGAAAAAAAAACCAAGAAAGCATCTCCCCAAACCTAGCCATCGGTAAATTGGAGAAGAGAATACAAACTTTTACTAGTTGGGCAAAAGTATTTTCAGTATTTTATCACACCTGTCAAATTTAGAAGAGGCAAAATTCAGACAAAAACGTTAGGCCCACCTGCTTGAGTCACGCATTTGGAAAGAAGAAAATGAATGTCGTACCAGGAATTAAAACATTGCACTTGTGATCCAGTCTATCCAGAATATATATATTAGTCAGAAAAAAATTAGTTATATAGCACTCTGCAAATAGTCAGAAAAAATCGTGGACATCTACGTACTTTCTTCAAAAATTAACTAGTCCCAAAAAAAAATTAAAATAATATTTGTCGCCTAAAATGTCAAAATTAACTAGTCCCAAAAAAAAATTAACATAATATTTGTCGCCTAAAATGTCTATTAATTAATATTTCATCGCAAATGGTTTGCAACAGAACTTCAATTTCCTCGCCAAATGAGTAACATTAGGCGACGGAATTATAATTTGATCGCATAAATTATTCTTTTGGCGACGAAATTCCTTTTTCTCGTTAGCAAAGGCGATGAAAATTTTGTCACCGTAAATATACATTTGCGACGTAAATATATACATATTTTTTTGCAGCATGAACAATACATTTGGCTGATCAGTGGTCTTTCGATCTCCATGAATTTGAGTCCTAAGGGTGAAGTCGTGGATTCGAGCTTATGGAGCAGTGATTGACTCCTATATAGTAATCTAATTGACTAACATCTTATCGTGTTGAAAAAAAAAAAAGAAAACCCATAGCTCTCAGTTAAGTTTAATTCAATTTTATTTTGGTGTTCCGAAATATCGATCCCAAAGCTATCAGTCAACACGAAAACATGTGACAATCCCAACCTTTTCTTTTTGTTCCTTTCCTAGTACTGGTAGACCAGCCTCACATTTCTTCTCTCTCTTCGTAGTTAAGTCGTTCCTGGACTTTTTCTCTCCAACATGTTATACTTGGTTTCATAAAGTAATTTCTGTGGATTGTTGTGTCCAGTTGTCGGCTCAAAGAAAATTATAGACCAAGAAACCCAGAAATAGAAAGAAAAAAAATGTGAATGATCATTCTATCATTTAAGGGAAAATGAAGGCTAATGACGTGTTTTGATAAATAATACCTGTCAAGGACATTTTCAGCATTAACAATTGTTCTCAGCATGTCATTGGCGGGTATTAATTATCAAAATACGTCCTGGGCTGTCATTTTCCCATCATTTAATATTGGTGAACCAAATATAGGAATAAGTATGCCATTGGAATTAACTATTCCATTCCAACTTTGATTCATCAAACCAAATATACTCTAAAGGAATAGAAAATTCAGTTTTATGTGAGTGTTCTGTTGACAAAGAATCTTGTAGAAAAATTAAAATTTCTTCCTTTTTTTTGGTTAGAGTGATTGGCTTTTTCCAGATTACGACAAGCCATTTGGAGTCTGTATTGTTTCTTTTTCCATTTGGGTTTGGGAGGTGGTGTGTAGCTTGTTGAGTCTAGATAGATACTCTGCCCGGTGGATCAAGATTGGTTGATAAAGTCATCGCCATGCAAATTCTATTACTAAAATGCATTCCGGAAAGCTACAAGCATATGCATTTTATTTTGCATGCATTTAAACCCTGTGTTCTGCTCTTATTTTGAAAATGATTAAGATTTGAGGAGATAATTTTTCAGCTGCAATGAATCTGATCTGATGCTGCTAAGGAACTGATCTCGACCAGTTTTATTTCCTGTGCTTTCAATTTTTCGTTGAATGTAGTCTTTTTGTATCCGTTTTCTTTCTTTCTTTATTTTGAACTCTGCTACTTGCTTTGCCTCAATTTTTCTTTGTGGCTTGCATTTAGCTTCTACCCTCGATATACCCTTTTGTCAAGTTTTTATATAAAATTAATTATTGCTGATTAAAAAAATATTTTCTCATCGTTCTCGTGCAACTAAATAGGGCCCTAAAGTGTTAAGTTCAAAATCTTTCAACTGTTATCAATTTTTTTTTAATCTAATCTGTATAAAATATTTGTTCCGGCTTTAAGTGGGCCTCTGCTATGGGACGGTAAAATTTATGCTGTCCAAGATTAATCAAAGTACACAATCTAGTGCAGACAATGGTTATTACCAAATATATATATATATAGACACACACACACACACAAATGACAAAACATGTCAAACCCTCTGGCTACCTGTTTCTCCCTCTAATAATCATGCTATTGTGGATCACGCAGGAGGCGAACCACCGGTCCAAAGTCAACTCTTCTCCTCCTCCCTAGCTTTTACCCACCAACTATATACATACACACATACACATATACCACCCCAAATATATATATCCCCCGTTCCCCATACCTCTCTGTCCCTCCTCCTTCACTTCTTCTTCTTCTTCTTCTTCTTCTCTCTCTCTCTCTCTCTCTCAGTGAAGGGTGTTTGGGAGTTGTATGCAAAGATAGTACGTAGTAAAATGAGGAAGCCATGTTGTGAGAAGCAAGACACGAACAAAGGGGCATGGTCGAAACAAGAGGATCAGAAGCTCGTAGATTACATTCGGAGACACGGCGAAGGCTGTTGGCGTACCCTTCCTCAGGCTGCAGGTTCGTTGTTTTCGGCCGCCATGTTTAGCTAGAACTAGGGGAAATAAAAAATTAAAAAAAGGGGAAACAGAAAAATTAATGGGTTTCCTTAATTTAACTTTATGTTTTGTTTTTTGTTTTGGGATCAGGACTACTTCGATGTGGTAAAAGTTGTAGGCTAAGATGGATAAATTACCTGAGGCCGGACCTCAAAAGAGGAAACTTCGCCGAAGACGAAGAAGATCTCATCATCAAGCTTCACGCACTCCTGGGCAATCGGTACTTGGACATATTAATACCCTCTCACAAATATATATCTTCGCAAAATGTTGTAATACACACTCTATCCATAGAAGTTTGGACGTAAATTTATATCATCAATTTGGGACTCATAATTTTCATGTATAGCATTTGGCACATAACTTAAAAACAAAACCTTTATATATGAGTTTTAAACTTGATGTCCTAAATAT
This sequence comes from Rhododendron vialii, assembly GCF_030253575.1. Taxonomy (NCBI): domain Eukaryota; kingdom Viridiplantae; phylum Streptophyta; class Magnoliopsida; order Ericales; family Ericaceae; genus Rhododendron; species Rhododendron vialii. The sequence goes on along the minus strand of NC_080565.1, from coordinate 26,304,335 downwards.
TATGCAAAATTAATTGTAGCATTTTCCTTAATCTTTTTCTTCCTTTTGTAAGGCTTAAGTAAAACTTCATAAAAAGTAGCACCTATAACAAGATTTGTTATAATAAGAAATATATTGCTAATTCTACTACTATCATTAATTGTACTATGATTAATCCTTTGTGTGTTCAATGTCCCGTATTGAATACATCCTAACTACAATGGGAAAATATTTCATTTTAGGTGGTCATTGATAGCTGGGAGATTGCCAGGGCGAACGGACAACGAGGTGAAGAACTATTGGAACTCTCATTTGAGAAGAAAGCTCATGAACATGGGAATCGATCCGAAAAATCACAGGCTAAATCAGAATCTCCCTCGCTCTCAAAACCCGTGTGCCTCTGGCTGTGCAACAACTTCTTCTGCTTCTAAAGAAATCGTATCTCATCCATTGACGACCAAGTTAGGGGAGAATGATCAGCTCTCTGAGGCTGCAAGTTGTCTAGAGGATTCCACCCGGTGCTTGCCTGATTTAAATCTTGATCTTAAAATAACCATTGATCATTCTTCTTCAATATCCATCGTTGAAGTGGAGAAAAAACAAATTGATGAATCTACATTATCAAGGGATTCCAAATGCGACACGCGCCCCACCCTTCTTCTCTTCGGATGATACTTTTCGTCGAAGCATTCTATCTAAAGAAAAGAAATTTTTTGGCACGGGGGATCGAACAGCGAAAAATATCGGACTTTTGGTCACATTTTGATGAACTGCATCATTTTAGTGAATATTTATAACCAGTTATCAGTTAAGGGAAGCCGATAAAGTCAAGAACTGACTTAAACCATTTATTCTTTATGGTTTAAGAGGGAGGACTCGGCTTAAAACATTGATATTCATTCAAGAGCTTAGGACATCCTTGTAATTGTTGCAATTTATTGGATAGTTTTCGTTCACATTCCATAAATATATAGGTGTACCATATAATATGGCCAAGGTAGTGAACTGTTTGGCAAGAGCCTAATCCCTTTGTAAAGTTAGAACATTTCTGCATTGCAGGTTGATTGAAATTCGTACCATTTATATATCAATAGTGACTCATAAATGTAATGTACGTTTTTTTTTGCTCGGCAAAAGGAAATCATGTAAATTCTATACATTGTTAATCACCATGTTATCGATCGGTCCACTGTTGAGTTTGTCGATTCCGGTTTTCATCCGTTTATGCGTGACTTGAATTTTTGTTTTGAAAAGAAAATAATTTTATTAGCTTGACCAGAAATTACAGCAGGGGAGGAAGGAAATCACACATGAATTAATTTGACTGACAAGTCCAGCCTTGTTGCAATAATATTCTCATTAATTAGCAGAATTCGATTTGGTAAATATATAGTACTGAATTGTGTTTCTTGTTTAATCTCATCAATCTTAATTGGCACCGATGATTTAATCTCCAACGCTGCACAGGTATATATACAAAAATTAGAAACATCAATAGGCAAAGTCTGACCGATATTCTGTGGGGTTTCAGAGAATATTAGTCTGCCTTAATGGATATCGCATTTGGTGTCCAAGGCTTTTTGGTGTGTTTGTGTTTAGATCTTGGTGTCCGTTTTTGGGTTTGCTTTTGTATCTTTCTTTGGTTTGTTTTCGCTGTTTCGTTTGGAGTTTTCGTTTAGGTTTTTGGGTGATTTTTTTTTAGGTCTTCCTCAGGTTTTTGTTGTTTTTAGTTGGCATCTTGCCGTCCTTCTTTGGTGGCTTGGGTGGCTTTTACATGTGTGCCATTGTTTTGTTTAATCGTGCTAATTGTTTATAAAGATTAATAAAAGCTTTTTGCTTAGAAAAAAAATTTAATGGATATTACATTTTCCATATCTGGCTGAAAAAAAAGGATACATGACAATATAAATTCCTATCCTTCTTGTTCTTCTCCATTTTTTTTCATCACCAAAACCTAGTTTCCTTTTGGATTGCGAATACCAGCCTTATCAAGAAGAGCATTGGTTAGTTTCATGGAAGGCAGGGACGGAGTTAGAATTTTTATCTGGGTGGGGGGCGAACATTACATTAAAAAACATTAGAAGATGGAGCACAGTTTGCATATTTATTGACTTTTGAAAAAATTAAAATAACATACTAAAAAGTTTAATAAAAGATGTTTTTGTAATATGCATGCACACTACTAAACAAGATTAATTTTAATTTTATCTATTCACTAAAGTGAGGCATCTTAAAATATTGTGACGCTCTTTCATGTCATTAAAAAAAAAAAATCGATGATAGAATCGGCATCAAAATTTCTAACAATGTCCTTCTCAAGTCTATATGTAATTCTCGACTTCTCGACTTTGAAGAATGTATATTTGCAAATCTCGCGGCCCAAGAACTATTAGTAACGAGAGTCGAACCTAATATTATCTTAAGAGGGAGTAAACCCCTAAGTCCTAGCTGTTTGCATATCCGTCGGAAAGGATAAGGATAAGTAGCCATATACTCCTATATAAAACCCTATCTTTCTTGTTCTTCTTGTTCTTCTTGATCTGTTTTTTCATGACTAAAACCTAGTTAATTTCCGGTAGGATTGCAAAATACCAGCCTTATCAAGAAGAGCATGGGTTAGGTTCATGGCAGGTGCCATGAGTTTTGCATTGAATCAATAACTCGGAATTAATTAAGGGATTAAATATTCAAGAAAAGAAATATTTAAATGAACCTCGATCTCTTTGCTTAATGGATTGGGATCGATGCAATGAATTGTGATGGTAGCTTCACACATACTACTTCTAATTCGCTGCGGAGTGGTTGCATGTGAATCGATTGTTTCCAACTACCGCAAAATCATGAGATGTACATGTTTTGACCTTTTTCCTTGTACAACTTATCCCAAAAAAAAAAAACTTATCCCAAAAAATAGTTGCAACATTTGCATGAGATGATTGGTCAGGAGTAGGCCAATATAATATATATCTACCATTCAAATTCCCTATGTTGGTGTGGGAATAGCAAGTACGATATAGGGATGGCATTTGGGACGTTCGGGATGGATATGGAGATTTCCGTCCCCGATTTCTGAAACCAATATACGACCCATATCCGCCCCGATAACCGAACGGGGAGGGAAAAATGAACCATAACCGAACCATTCATTTTTCGGGTAATCCCCGAACCGAATAGGTAACTGAACCAGATCAGAAAAATAGGGGAAAAAAACCAACATTTAGCCATTCTTTCTGGATAATTCGGAAATTCTTCAAAAAAAAAAAAATTTCATAACAATACAAGTGAATACAAACCAACAATCAGTGGGTCGAAGGAGAAGGAGAGAAGAAAATGATGCCAAAACGAGTGAGCGCGGGCCGGAATCGGAACGAGTCGTACTGTCTCAGTCTGTCACCTCAGTTTTCAACTTTGTTCGGTTCACCGAGTTCGAGATCCTTTTCGTTCTATTCTTCGTCATCGCTTTTATCATCTTCAAAGATCTCACAACTAGGCCCGAGTACAATCAGATCCTCGTGAAGATTTGTATCCTTACTAGACAAGTTTATCGAGAAACATGAAGGATTTGTTGGATCAAAAAGCATATCTGAAGAACAAAAATCCATGTGAGATTTGGGGGAAGTTTTGGGTTCTGTAAAATGAGTCCAGAGAGAGAGAGAGAGATATCACGGAGTCACTCACAATTGCCGCTCTCGGCAACTGGTCTGATGGAGGAGTGGGGAAATGGGGACAAACCCTAACCGGTAGTGGTATAAGTGCATATATATATATATATATATATATATATATATATATATATATATATATATGGGTATTTTTGTAAATAAATTGGTCCGGTTCGGGTATCAGTTGAACCATAACCGAACCGAATCTGTTCGGTTATCTCCCACCCCCACCATATCCACACCAATGGAGAATATTTCAGGTATGGTTTGGGGAAAAAAAGCAATTACGGTTCGGATACCCATCGGTTTGGTTAAGATTGCCATCTCTAATACGATACAGAACTGGAATTAATTTTCTAAACTTTCCTGTCCTAGAACTGCATATTCTTTCGAGAAAAATGTTAGGTACACACCCGCCAATCACAGATCCAACCTCACCCTTGGATCTGTAGTTTTGGTGGGAGTGAATGTAGGCACTGCTGTTCTTTCAATGAGTTTCTTCTTCTTATACGTCAATGTATGCATTAAGGAAAGTGCTTGGGTGTGGGTGCCAAAAATATTGGCAATGGGTATGGATCGGGGCTAGAGAATGCTATTCCCAATCCCCAAACCCCTTCTCCGTCTCTGTTCCCGTCCTGATCCCCAACGGACCGGGATTGGTTTTTTTCCTCCATTCCCGCGCCAAATGGGGAACGGGGATCTCTGTCAAATAGTGCAAAGTGCAAGTGTATTTGGTGGATCAAAGGTCTGAACAACAAAACAACTAGATTATTTGGTGGATCAAAGGTCTGAACAACATCCAAATCTACTCGATCAGTGGAAGAGTACTTCAAAAACTGCCTAGATAGATGGTATGAGGAAACTGGCGGTTTGAGGTATTCTGATCGATGCATCACAGGCAGTGTGTGTTTGCTGTTTGGGCAGTCATTCAACTTTGGGTTGGACCTTATTTTCATTCTTTTGGTGTTTTTTTTTTTTTTTTGGGTAAATTAGATATTTCAAACAATTCTATTAGAATGTAGTCCTGGGTACTTGACCCCTAGAGCATCATCCGCGCCTCCATTTGCTTCTGCCGCAATTAAGTTGGTTTTATTTGGCTGCTCCTATATGTCTTCATACTTATTGGGACTCATAGATATTAAGCTTTAACTTTGTATGTCCTTTTCTCGATGTACCCTTTGTCAAGTGTCGATAAAATTATCTTACATTAAATATTAAAGACACGCACAAATTGTTGCATGTAACTTGGTTTTCTGGCTGTTTTTACTTGGAGTAAAGTATGTAACTAGCTACATGCATTAATTTTTTTTTTGGTAAGTAAATTTGATTTCAAAAAAAAAAAAAAACCGCGAAAAGCTACAAAAACTCACAGGGGCATACCCCTGGGAAATAAAACCAAACCGGAACTACAACAAACAACTCCTTCCAAACAACCAGAAAAAACTATCTACAAATTATTCACACCAAAAATTCGAGTATCCAGAAGTCAATCCTCACACAACCTTTCATTCTGGGCTGTGAACTTCACCGTACGTATGCCAAGAGTTAAGCCTAGCACGAATCGCATCAAAAATTATTTAAATTAATAGCAGTAATTTTTCTTACACAATTTACACTGTACCCTAAATAGCAGTATATATCTAGCAAATCATTTAATTTCTGAAAAAAGGTTGGTGGACAGCTAACTTCATGAATGGTATAGGGAACCAACAGTAAGTAACAAAGAAATCTAGTTGTGCGTATTTATGGTGCCTAGTTTTGTCAAAAGCGGGGGCGCTATCAGTCATGTGTAAATTGAAAGCCGGTACTAAAATCCCAGTAGTATTTACATTTTTGGATTTTTCTCTTTTTTTTTTGGGCTAAACTGAAATTCTCCGCATGCTCTGCCGTGGAGCTAGAATTTAGTTTTGTTTATCCTGGGTGAACATTACCCTCCTTTCTATTGGTTGAAATAGTGTGAATCCCACCATAAAGTGATGTCATGCTTATCAAAAAGTGTATTGTTTGGATGAGACCGGCCTACATCATTTCGTAAATCAATAAGAAAGAGGGTAACATTCACCTTGTTTTAAGAAGAGTGAACAAAATTGGTGGCATGTGAGATGGGTGTGCCCGGAGTCATTGAAAGGTCTTTTCTTATGGTGGGAGGACAATAGTTTCAGAAAGTGGGAGCAACTCTTGTGGGAAGTTACATTCTTTGCGATTTTGTGGTCCTTGTGGTTGGCAAAAAATGCTTATGTGTTCAACAATGCAACTACAAGTACTGGGGAAGTGGGTGAACTGATTAAATCTAGAGTTGCAATGTGGGCAAAGGCGAAATTCGACATAAATGTGTATTCGGTGGAAGATTTTAGAATTTTTCTAGATGGAGTTAGGTTGTTGAAGCTGTAACTTTGGTTGAGTGGTGAGGTTAAATCTAGAGTTACATTCTTTGCCATCCAACTTTCTGTTGGATGGCAGTGTTTTTGTTGTTTTTTTCTCTTTCTTCTGGTTGGATCGAGTAAGTGTGTAATCTTTTGGTGTTCTAACCGCTCGTATCCCTTCGAGTTTTGTTATAAAATTTCGTTTGCCGAGCAAAAAAAAAAAAAGAGTGAACAAAATTGCACTATGTGGAGCTACCAAGTCATGTGTGTTCCAACTTCCAAACTAAAGAAATCAAATGTCCAAATTAGTTAGGTCACGGGAGTGTTATGGGCAAGTCAATGACAGAGAATTACTAATTCCCTTGATTCTCTGAGGATACAATTAATGTGCATGGATTTCTCCCAGTGCAACAACTAAGCTTCTGCTTCGAAAGAAATCGCATCTCATCCATTGAAGACCAAGTTATGGGAGAATGATCAGCTCTCTGAGGCTGCAAGTTGTCTAGAGGATTCCACCCGGTGCTTGCCTGATTTAAATCTTGATCTTAAAATAACCATTGATCATTCTTCTTCAATATATCCATCGTTGTAGAGGAGAAAAAACAAATTTGATGAATCCACATAGGCCTGTCAATGGATCGGATCTAATCCGGATCCGATCCGAAAAATCCGATCCGATCCGGATCCGGATCCGATAAAGTCGATCCGATAATCCGAATCCGGTAATTCAATACGGATCCGGATCGGATCGGATTAAATCCGTTATCAATCCGAATCCGAACTTTATTTTTAAATTTTTTTAAAAAAATAGTAATTTTTTTTTTTTGAAAAAAAAAATGTTTAAGAAGTTGTATTTTTATTTTTATTTTTATTATTTTTTTCGGAAAATATTTTTTTTTTAAAAAAAAATTGTATTTTTTTGAAAAATATAAATTTTTTTTTGCTAAAATTTTTGAAGTAAAAAAAGTTTTCAGATCGGATTCGGATTTTTGGATCGGATCCGGGTTTTTCGGATCCGGATTACCACTGTCGGATTTGAGTCTTATCGGATCCGGATCGGATTGGGTCTTATCGGATCCGGATCTGGATCTGTCCGATCCGGATCGGATCGGATCCGGTCCATTGACAGGCCTAAATCCACATTATCAAGGGGTTCTGAATGCGACACGCACCCCACCCTTCTTCTTTTTAATTAGATGATACTTTCAATCGGAGCATCATATCTAAAGAAAAGAAATTTTTTGGCAAGGGAGATCGAACAGCGAAAATATTGGATTTACGGTCTCATTTTGATAAATTGCATATTGTAGTGAATATTTATAAGCAAGTTAAGGGAAGCTGATAAAGTCAAGAATGACTTAAACCATTTATTCTTTATGGTTGAAGAGGGAGGACTCGGCTTAAAACATTGATATTCATTCAAGGGTTTAGGAAATTCTTGTAATTGTTGCAATTTATTGGATAGTTTTGGTTCACATGGCATAAATAGCTGTAACATATAATATGGCCAAAGGTAGTGAATTGTTTGGCAACAGCCTAATCCCCTTAAGTAAAGTTGGAACATTTCTACATTGAAGGTTGATTGAAATTCGTACCATTTATATATCAATAGTGACTCATAAATGAAATGTACGTTGATCATGTAAATTCTATACATTGTTGATCAACATGTTATCGATCGATCCACTGTAAAGTTTGTCGATTCCGGTTTCATTCATTTATATATGCACGACTTAAATTTTTGTTTTCACAATAAACTAATTTTGTTAGCTAGACCAGAAATTGCACATGAATTAAGTTGACTGACAAGTCCAACGTCCTTGCGGCATTCTCATGCATCAACCAGAATTGGATTTTGATAAGTAATAGTGATTGTCTTCGGGAATTAGTCTAACTTAATTAATTACAGAAGTGGTGCAAAACTTGCAAATCTCCAAAGCTGGGTAGATATTCAAAATTAGAAAACGGATTGTGATTTTGACACTCCTAGGCAAAATCTGACTGATATTCTGTGGGGTTTCAGAGAATACTACTGTAGTTTCCGGTGGATATTGCATTTTCCTATCTGGGTGAAAGACAAGGATTTCTTCTTTTCTTCATGGCTAAAACTTACGTAGTTCAAGTGACATAAGGTTGTTCCTCACTCATTGGTCTTGAGTTGATACATGGGACGTGATGGTTGGAAGATGAGGCTCTAATCAGGGCTGGCCCTAGGGTGAGCCTCTTCTTCATGTGTCAACATCATGATATAGGTGTCTTGTCCCTTTTTACTTTCTCGATGTATCATTTGTTGAGTTTTTAATAAAATCTTTTTTACCGTTTCAAAAAAAAACCCACGGGACTCGGGCAACCAAAAAAAAAAAAATTTAATTTTGTATAAATATTAAAAAGTTTCCTGCAACTTTTGCAAACCAATTACTTGGTTGAGCGGCCATTGCATGCGTATCAATGATCAAGGCGGGCCACGTTCGAATCCCGGGCACTCCATCCCTTCTTTCCTTTCCCTCCTTTTTTTATATTTTTTTACCTCTTTTTGTTTTCCTCCCCCATACGAACAATATTAGGTAAATAAATAATAATACTAAATTACTTTGTTGAAAATTATTCATTTAACAAATACAATAGTGGAGTAATTTATAAGTGAGTGTTATGTTCTTACGTACATTTGATTGCTAACACGGTTTTTGTTTTTACCTTCGAATTACCATTTCGCAAGAAAGTTTAAGTAGTTTGGCTATGATATCAATTGAAAATGAGGCGCCGTTCCACTAAAGAGTATTTTGGGGCTTTTTTTTAAAACTGTTTACACTTTTCGAGATAGGATATTCTTGTCACATATATGAACTAAAAAATCCAAAAATCCGAATAACCAAAAATTAGAGGTACAGGCCCCGAGTTTTTAGATAAATAGAGTACGATGACTGAATTGACCAATTTGCTTTAAAAAATGCTAGGAGAAGTTATTTTCTTTGAATCGGATCGTGCTAATCATAAAGCACTATATCCGGGGTTACATTCGATGTTGATTTTTTTGATGTTATTCAAGCTAAAGAAACATTGAAACATTGATTTTTTGTATTTGTATTCGTATTTTTTTTAAAATTTTGTATGACTTAATAGTAAGTAGGCAACAAAGCATAAAGTTGGGTTTGGACAACCCAAATATCGGGGTCGACACTGGCACTAATTTAACTTGCATTTTGGTTGGGGTCTGGTGGTGGAGTCCACGACAGAGTGACGGATCAGTATTTTATCCCGGTCAACTAGCACTATGGCTTAAATTTGAACATTCCACGTCAGGTGGGTTCACAAGTTTATCGGGGGATCGCAATTCTAATTCAATCCCGTGGCTCCAGCCCAACCTTTAACCTAGAGAAAAAAAGAGAATAAAACCTAGCTAATTCCCATATGGATTGCAAAAAATATTAGCCTTATCTAGAAGGCGGTGAGTGGTGGTCCGACAAGTGGCGGACGTTGATGTGGCAATAAGGTGAGGTTTGGGGTTAGGGTTTTTGCTTTCCTTTCCTTTCCGGCCGTTTGGCTTGGATTCTGCCGGTCAGTTTCCCCGGTCCGGTCTGTACTAGTCTAGGCTGCTAGATCCGGTGGGTGTTGGTGGTGGGCTAATAATTTAGGTTAGGGTTTGTTTTTGGCTGGTGTTTTCTGCTGCAGTTTGCACCTTTGCGTGTTTGGGTTGTGTCGGCGGTTTGGTACACGTTTGGGTTGTAGTGGAAGGTTTTGGTGTTCGAGTGTCATGTCCGGTGCTCTGCTGTGGTTACGTGAGCTCGTCGTGCTATCGGCGGTCGCGTGCCAAGGCCTGAAGTGTCAACAAGGCTTGCACCGGTATGGTCCTACCCGTGTTAAAGTGGTCGTCGACGGTGGTGGTTCGCCAGTGTCGTCGTTCTTTCGGATGTAAGTGTGCCAGAGTTTTGAGCTCCTTCTGTACATCATCCCAACCAGATTGCATCTTTGAGCTTAGTTTTGGGATTGGACTGTTGTTCCTGGGACTTCTACTATCACTTTCGACGACTTGCTCCTAGTTCGGCAACCTAGTTGCAGGCCTGCTCCAGCAAGGGTGTCAAGAGTAGTGGTGTCCTTCTGGCATGTGCTCGCGTCTAGCTTGTGTTAGTTTTGGTTCAATCTTGTATTTTGTGATGTAATCTATACTACCGTCGGGCTTCTCCATTGTGTAATAGATTGCCGTTTTTCAAAAAAAAAAAAAAAATCTGATCCATAGATTTGAAAAATTGCATAATCTAATCCATTGATTTTGAAATTGGATAGTTAATTTGGGACATGTATAATTCAAAAATGGGACAAACAAATCGGAACGGAGGGAATAGAAACAAAGAATAAAAGCCCTAGAGAGGTTCAAATGAACATTTTTTTCCCCCCTTTTTTCTCTTAATTGGGAGACAATGACTGTGATGGTAGCTTCAAGCATACTTCTTTCCTGCGGAGTAACACATGTGAATCAATTGTTTCCAACTACCGCAAAATCATGAGATGCAGCTAGCATGACCTTTTTTCTTGTACAACTGATCCAAAAAAAATAGTTGTACATGCATGTGCATGAGATGATTGGTCATGAGTAGGCCAATACATATATCTACCATTCAAATTCCCTATTTTGGTGTGGTATGGATTTCTCCCAGTGCAACAACTTAGCTTCTGCTTCGAAAGAAATCGTACCTCATCAATTGAAGACTAATCAGCTCTCTGAGGCTGCAAGTTTTCTAGAGGATTCCAGCCGGTGCTTGCCTGATTCAGCTCTCTGGCTGCAAGTTGTCTAGAGGATTCCAGCCGGTGCTTGCCTGATTTAAATCTTGATATTAAAATAACCATTGATCATTCTTCTTCAATATCCATATATCGTTGAACTTGAAGAGGAGAGGAAACAAATTGATGAATCCACATTCTGAATCCATTTACTGCTCTGTTTTATTTCAAAAAATGCAAAGTATTTATGTAAAATCCCCTTTTTTTTAAAAAAAATTAGTATAATAGAATTATTGATTAGATTTATATTTGTATTTATCCTAGAGTAACTACCCATGTTTCTCTCCCCTATTTCTATCTTCCCACCTTCCCACTCTCTCTACAACTCTCCCACTCTACCTAAAATCTCTCTCACAATCCTAATCCAATTAGTATTCTCTCTATCTATATCTAAATTTCTCTCATAAAATACATTAACTCTTCCCACATAAGAGAATCCACAATGCTATAATCAAAAGTAAAAGGTCTTTAAATTTAAAAATGTTGGTGCAAAATATGGCTCATAATGTTATATTCAAATTTAACAATCTCTTTAGAAATAATCAAATTTTGGACTTTGAATAACCAAAATTAGCAATCTTTTGACAATAACCAAATTTAATAGACCCTATATATTCTCAATCAAACATACCAATCATTATATAAAAAATTTCTATCTCTCTTCCCTTTTCCTCTCTGTTTCTTTCTGAAAAATATTTTTGAAAAAAAATATTATATTTTTTTAGAACATAGTTTTTTCCAAAAAAAAAAAAAAGGCTCTATTTTCTATTTCTAGTAAATAGTTTTTATTAGTTTCAAAACTATTTTCTACTGTTCACAGTTTTTAGTTTTTTGTAGTTTGAAAAGATGATGTGACAAATTTTGGTTATCCAATTTTGTTTATACCATTGTAGACATCTACATTGCTAATCTTAGCAATCTCATAAATGAATAATCAAAAGCTGATGTGACAACTTTTAATTATCAATTTTTGATTATAGCATTGTGGATGTCCTAAGAGCATCCGCAGTAGAATAACCAAAAGTCAATAATCAAAAGTTGTCACAATATCTTTTTATTATTCATTCAATGGTTTGCTAAGGCTAGTAATGTAGAGATTCACAATGGTACAATCAAAATTGAATAACCAAAATTGCCGCATCACCTTTCCAATTTATAAAAATCTAAAAATTGTGACATAGAAAGCAATTTTTTTCAAATAGTTTTCAAACTAATAAAAATAGGTTATTAGAAAAAGGGAAAATAGTTTTTTGAAAACTTTAATTTAAAAAAAAATTCTGGAAAAAGTTTATAAAAAACAGTTTTTGAATAAAAAACTTTTTAAAAAAAAAGTTTTTGAATAAAAAGATCAGTTTTTGAAAAAAAAGTTTTTATAAAAATAAGCAACTTTTACAAAAAAAAAAAACTGTTTTGAAATAAACAGCTTTTACAAAAAAAAATTTCTTAGAAACATGTTCAAAATGGAAGAGAGAGAAGGTTTTGTATACTTGATTGAGGAAATGTGTGGATAACTAATGCTGTGTTTGGATAAGTTTTTAAAAAAAATTTTGAGGGTTATAAGTAGAGAGAGAAATAGAATATTGATTATAAGGCCATCCACAGTGGTATAATCAAAATGTTAATTGTTTTTAAAGTTAACAATGTTTGTGCAAAAGATGGCTCACAATGGTATAATCAAACTTAGCAACATTCTTAAAAATAATCAAATTTTAGGTTTTGGATAGCCAAAACTAGCAACATTTTTCAATAATCAAAAGCATTTTAAGCTTTGGATAACCAATTTTAGGCTGTGGACCCCTTATTTTGGTTATAGACTAGAAGCGACCATTGTGAACCTCAACATTGGTAAGCTTAACAACCTCTTAAATGAATAATCAAAAGCTGATGTGTCAACTTTTGGTTATCCATTTTTTATTATACCATTGTGGATGGCCTAAGTAGGGCTAATAAGTGGAGATAGATAAAGAAAGAAATGAGAATAATGATTAGAAATATGAGTAATGAGTGAAGAGTAATGATTCGAGGTAGAGATAATAAGTATTTTTTGAGTTCGAATTTTTTTTCCAAAAACCAAACCGAACAATGCATAAATTTGGTTATTGGCAAAATGTTGCTAGTTTCGATTATCCAAAGGCCAAAAGATTGATACCTAACTTTTATTAGGATTTTTTGTTTACTTTTTTACGGGTATCACTTATATCAAAAAGAGAAGTGAGAGGTGATTAGTTAGTAAATATAGTGAAATGCTACACACACATACAATCTGTGCACAGATTGTGCACAGATTTTGTTGTGGGGCCCACCACAGGTCCCACACAAATCATCCGAGCCGTTCATTAAATGTAAAATATTTTTTCAAGGGGCCCCGTAAAAAATAATCTCAATCCGATACCTATAAATACTCGATCCAATCGTATAACTTTTCATTATCCGAAAATCTGAATGAAAAGTTAGATGGTTGGATGAAGCACCTATAGGTATTGGATTGAGCTTATTTTTTACGGGGATCCTTGAAAAAATGTTTTACATTTAATGAACGGCTTGGATGATTTGTGTGGGACCCGTGGTGGGCCCCACAACGAAATCTGTGCACAATCTGTGCACAAAAATCTGTACCGGTAGCAGGACTCGTAAATATATAGTAGGGGTTTGTTGGATATTGAACCGTTTGCATGTGGAAATTCGCAACATCGAGAAAACGGTTAACTTGCACGTTGTTCCGTTTTATAAATTTCGGACCTTTTGAGTTAGATTCAGGAGAAATTCATAACACAAAAGTAGTAGCTCTCGAAAAATTAAGCAGTTTTGATATAAAATTTGTAAAAAAACCGAAGTCGGTAGATTTAGTTATGAATTTGAAGTTACTGTCCAATGCAGTTTCGAGATAGATTAGCGAAATCACTTCAAACCTTTTTTTACCACGTTCGACGATGGATTTGGATTTTGGGTAAAACATGAAGTTGTAGATAATAAAATCTATAGGGAAAATGACGGCCCAAGACATGTTTTGATAATTAATACTCGCTAAGGACATACTAAGAACATTTGTTATTGGCCGTCATTTTCCCAATTCTATACGATTTTTCATACAGAAATTGTCTCAGAAGGAGGTTAGAGAATTTAATATAATTTTTGGAAGTGACCGCACTATGCAGATTTTAGGCAGTTCATGACTAAAAACATATGTTAACCCCATTTAATGTCAAAATTTGACTTTGCATGAACCATGAAAGTCGTTGCTAACGTAATAAACTTTGCTACTGTAAAATATCGTAAAAGTTGGGATCAATAGCACATGCCAGAGCTATCTCTCTAGAAGCCCCTCTCTCTCGGCATTTTACTGATCTTTCACAGTTAGGGTTTCAGCCGCCTGGGGAGAGGTGCCTCATTCCCTCCTCCCCCGGGAATCTCCTCCTTCTCCTCGATCGCTGCTCTCTCCTCAACCCTTTTTCAATCATCTCCATGCTCATTCCGGCGTCGTTTTCCTCCCTGCATTGCCTTCTTCTCCCGTCGGTTTCTTTCCCTGGTTTGATCCGATTGATGCTTAACAACTTGGTGGAGTTGTGATTACGGGAGGGTCGACGGTTTGGGCGTGTGGTTTCATTGGCCTGTTGCCGTTTTTGGGGAGCGGACTTGTGCTTAATGGCGAGGGTTCCGCTTAGCTACTATTATTATGATCATTTCCTTTGGCTGTGTTGATTTTGACCAGTGGCCGTCCCTCCTCTGGATTGATAGGTGGATGGCGTGAGCGTGCATCGCCGGTTTTCGGCTTTGGTGGCTGCTGATGGTGGCGGTTTGGGGTGGTTGGACGGCGGTTTTGTTTTGGTGTTGGCCGGGATTTTGGTATACTGCTAATGGTGGTTTAGGGATTGCGGCGGCGATGTTTGGGTTTTGTAACGACCCGGATTTTTGACCCAATTTTTTTTAATACAAATTTATATTGTTAAATTTCTAATTCAATAATTAATTAGATTGAATAATTAAAATATATTATTTTGTGTATAATTGATATTATTTGCACTATTGAATAAGATATGTATTTAAACTTTAGATATACAGGGAATCAGTGATTCATATTCATCTCTTATCTTTCCTATCTAAACCCTAAGTAGAACTCTATTCAAACTAACTCTCCACTTCTCTATCTCTCATCCTATACATAAAAGCGTCCAGATATATTCTCACCATGTACATACATGCGTCCACATACATTAGAATTGAAAACCCCCCCAAATGTGGTACTTGTCCCCTATCTTTTATCATTATCAGTATCCTCTCTTTCTTCATTCCACCACTTCTACACTTATCCTCTCACCTTCTTACTATCTTATTCTCTCTCATTATTCATACCCACATAATCCGAAAATTGAATACCAGTATATTATTTCACTCCCAATTCTATTGTTGAGTCTAGAATAGAGAGAGAGAGAGAGAGAGAGAGAGAGAGAGAGAGTTGTGGCCATAGGTGTGTGCGAGTTTCGTGGGCACACCGCCACTGCGGGCCCTGTCGGAGTGCCGCCAGACGCTGTCTCGAGATTTCAAAACCACCATGGCGATCTATGGACTCCGTACAACACTTGTCCGGACTTAGAATCGCGTTTGAGGTAGTTTTCCGGAAACCCAGAACCTTTATCTGCATTTTAACAGAGTTACTTAGATTTAAAGTTTATTGAAGATAATGATCTGCTGTTAAATTGTCAATTTATTTTTAGCCCTATTTATATTAAAATTTAATCCGGTTGTACTAGAATGATTAGTGTTATACCCTGTGAAAATTTATGATCGTTTAACAAATGTTTGATTGTGAAATTATTATTGATGATGCATTATTGATTTATATTGAGTGAACGTTTACGTGTTTAATAAATTATTGGGGTAGATAAATGTTTATGAAATATTCACAAGAATATTTTACTAGTAAAAATTTATTTAGATTGTAAACAAGAAATATTTTAGATTATATATTAGTTAATCTTTAACTTTAATAAATATTAACTAGAATAGCCTCTCATAATTTTGTTGTTATAAAAATCTCATATTAATATTTAATATAGTTAGTAAATACTAAATTTTGCAATAAGTATTTTTTTTCAATAAAAAAAATTAGTTTGTAAAATCTATAAATAGTGTGAGAGTTAAAGAAAATGTTTAAATAGTAGAAATGTTTTATAAAATTTCTAAATGAGAGAAATAGACTTAATTTGAAGTGTAGTAATTAATTGTTTGACTGAATATTATTTTGTTACTCGCATGATAAATTCTATGACATGATTAATTTTATCGCATGGTTATGTGTTGTTAGTACTTTTAGTTGAAATGTTGAACCGTGTGATATTTTGTTGTGGCTGTAGATTGGACAAATAGGTTCCCTGAGTGGTTACGAGTAGTGACTCATGTAGACGATGTTAAGTAAATGAAAATTGATAAAGTGTTGGAAGTGTGATTGTGTGGATTGTGATTTGAGCCATAGTGATGGCAAGGGTAACCTATGGGGCCCTGTGTTGAAATGGGTTACCTGAGGGGCCCGGTGTTGTGACGCTAACGTATGATACGTCATGGGAAGTTTCTCTTCGAGGAAGAGAATGGGTCCCATGAGACGGTTATAGTTAGTGAGACGTTAATGTATGATACGTCATGGGAAGTTTCTCTTGGAGAAAGCGAATGGGTCCCATGAAACGGTTATAGTTAGCGTGGGGTAGTGGATGTCCGACCCTAATGTACGATACGTCATGGGATGACTCAATCCTCCTGTTATGGTCTTAAGTGAGAACATACTCGGTACATAACTTAAATGCGCTCAACTAGGACCCTGGTGCAAGACAAGCAAGAGGAAGGGTGGACTCATGAGACGATTGTAGTTAGTGGATGTGGGAGGAAAGGATCTCGCGGAGAGAATCCTTAGATTACATGTAAGATGATGGATAGTAAAAAAAAAGACGATGTGTTATTATTTTGTACCTTCGGTGTATTATGAATTATTATATTGTTGATCTGCATATTGTAGTATTGGGTTTTAGGATTTCTACTTAGTGAATTATCACTCAGGATACGTTTGTATCCTGGCAAATCGTTTGCTTCGGCGTTCAATTTGCCAGAGTGTGCAGGATTCCACAGTGGAGCAGTTGATACAGGTGGGACCCTT
The DNA here is from genome assembly GCF_030253575.1 of Rhododendron vialii. Lineage (NCBI taxonomy): Eukaryota > Viridiplantae > Streptophyta > Magnoliopsida > Ericales > Ericaceae > Rhododendron > Rhododendron vialii. The sequence goes on along the minus strand of NC_080565.1, from coordinate 26,287,413 downwards.
GGAATGGAGTCTGGGCCAACGTTGCTTGGAATTCGTGTCAAAATTAGAGTCGTTCTGGAGTTGCTTTTATTAAGTAAATGTACATAGATTTTTGTATTATTTTGAAATTGTAATTTTTGTATAAGGATAAATAAGGACCTAATAGTTTGTAAAATTCAATGTATTTTAGGGTTAATGATTCCGAAATCCCTTGAGAAATCGGGGAGTTACAGGTTTGGCGAGCTGTTGCAGGTTTTTAGGATTAGGGTTTATTTTTATGTTTTGTTTTGGATTGGGTTGGTTTCTTATTGGTCGTTAGGTTTTCTTTTTTGTGTTTTTCCTCCTAGTTTGGGCTTAACCTGTTGAGCCTAAATCAATTTCCTCCGTGTGGTTAGAAAAAGAAGATTTTGGGTAATCACACCGATGTACTCAAGCCCCTATTATCTCTGTACTTCGTGTAATGAGTTAATGAAATTTATTTTTGCTGTTTCAAAAAAAAAATTATCATAAATTGTGGAGTTAAATTGCCATTTATTAAAAATTAGAAGTTGTTGGATCATTCTTCTATCTTTGAATCTTACTCAATATTTGTATTTAACATTCAATGTGTTCAATTTGTGGACTTATGTGATTATTGGGCCCACGTGTGCATGAACGCTAAACTTACAGCTGTTGATTTATTATCAATTGTGCGAATGATTAACTAGTGATGTGGTTGTCGTGAAGTTTGGGACGTTCTAATTGATTGTCTATTTGTGGGTGAGAACTGATATCGGATATTGTGATGGTTTGACTTGAAATATTAATGTTTGAACCTGGCATGGGTCCTATACGCAAATATTCCCATAAGTAATTGTAGTCGGCCATGGACCTAGGAGTTAGGCATGGTGGACGGGAGTCTAATAGATTGTCTATTTGTGAATGGAAATCGATGCCGGATTATGTGGTGATTTGATTTAGAAATTGATAAGTGTGAGATGTGGTATTGAAAACTTTGTTACTAGATGTTGGATCCATTGAATTCATTATGGCAACCTTGGAAATTGAGAATAAGACTGTTGAATTCACTGAATCTATTGAATTAATGGATTAAGAGATTGACTTATTATGCTATAAATTTTATTATTTGATGCATGAGTAAATCTTAGTGAAGGGGCGGTTTTGAGTGCCCTACCGAGTGATTTTCACTCACAGTACTATTTTGACTCTCGCATTCTATGCCAGGTAACGAGGATTATGCGAAATATAAGGAGCTACCTACAGAATACAAGGAGATGGAACAGCAGGATGGAGATGGAGATGGACTGTCAGAATCGTGGCTTTATTAGTAACTCCGTGACTTAGATGGCTCTGTTTAATTTTCTAATAAAGTTGCACGTTTATTAAATTTTGAGATTTTAGAGAATATCTTACTTGAACAAAATTTCAGTGTTATAAGTAGTTAATTTCTTTTATCATTTGTGTTTGGAGGTTTGAGATTTTTAATGAGATTTACATTTTCTTTAAATAACCAAACCAAATTGTAGACACCCCATTTTGGACTGTCCAGAGAATGCTATTTTTTCGATGTTTTATTTCCCCAATGATGATTTTGGCCGAGAACAGCCCGAGGATGATGGTGTGTTTGAGCTTTGAGCATCTTGAACCTCTTTCAAACCCCCTTCAAACCCTTCAAAACCAGAGCCAAACAGCCCCAGCAAAACCCAAACTAGCTTACGCCAGTACCCTGATGACGTACGCCAGTTAGCTGCCACGTATCGGTCATCGACCGTTGACTCAGTTATCACTGGCGCACGCAGGTCCATATGTGGCGCACGCCAGTCAAGCCCAGTCAAATCAACTTTATTCAGCCACATGGACGAGACTTTGGTAGCCACCCTGACGTCGGCCACAGTATCCCTGATGATTACTCTCGGCAGAGGCATTCCCTCTCTCTCCTACACCCCCCATCAAGGCAAGTCCCATGCATTTAATGCATGGGAAGCTCCCTTCCTCAAGCAACCAGCCAAACAGCCCCTTAGCCCAACTGATCTCAGTCACTCTCTCCTCTATAAATACCCCCCTTGCATTCATTTGCAAGGGGTTAGACACATTAAGAAGAAAAAGGCCTTATTCTCCTCTCTTTTTGCTCTCTATCTCTCTTCTTCCATTGAAATAAAAAGGAAAGCATCCCACTTCCACACACCCACTGATGTCCAGTCACCATAACCTCCATCTTCCACATTTAAAGCTCAATACCATCTCCAAACCTCAACACAAAAAGGTATACCACCTTTGTGTTCCTTTCTATTTTCAGCCCCTGAGGGGAACCAGTAAGGCCCAGGCTAATAAACAATACCAGTCCTGGCCTTAAACTGGTAAAATACAACAATCGTATGAGATAAAATATGGCGCACGCCAGTACTCCTATGCCGTACGCCAGTCATGGCAGTATGAGCACTACTGGCGTGGGGATCATGGATCGTCACTTCTGTTACTTTATCTTTCTGTCAATCACCCTTGCATGCTAAATAATCAGTTTACTGCTTTCTGTATCTAGAACTGCTTAGCTGTAAGTAGTTACTGCTTGCTGCTTCCTATGTTCAAAAGGCCTCTGGGATCCTTCTAGTCATGCTCCAGAACCCAGATGATGCAAAGCCAAGCACTGGATCAGGATCGAAGTGCCGTACGGCCTTCCATAACTGGCGTACGGCAGTTTGTCTCAGGATCCAGTGGCTGGCCCTTGCATCTTAGCTTAGACTTGGCCTCTTTTCTATTCCCACGTTGTTTTGGGATATTCTGCTGTCTTTTGGGGCTGGAAGCCATTTCATTTGTCTGTAACCATGTATATTCTGTTCTATTAAACTGCGTGATTTGCCCTGGGTGTGCGCTGGTCCCTTTCCAGAGCCCAGAGGGTTGCAAACAAAGACTGTGAAACCTGGCAAGTGGAGTACGCCAGCTTGGTTGTGGCGTGCGCAGGTCGTATCTGCATGCACTGGCTCGGCCAGTGCGCATGCTGGTGCGGACCCTGCTCATGTTCCTTCAGGGCAGCGTACTTCAATTCAATCGGGTTGCCCAGTGCTTGTTCTCAATCTATATTTATCATTGCAAGCAAGTCATTCATAAAGCATTTTGTCACGTAATTGCAACTTGTTACGGTTTTAATCCCATTAACTGTTCCCCCGCCCTAACTGGCTAAAAAATGATCAAATGAGAGAAAAATGCAAATGTTTTACAAAATGCCCGAGTAGAGACCGATCTCCGGATTGGGCGAGAGGGGTGCCATAAAACCCTTCCCCTCTCGTAACCTGGCTCCCGAACCTCAGATATCGAAGGTGACGACGGACCGGTCTACAAGCCTTTTTCAAATCAAACAAACGTGGCAAACGTTTTCGAGTTCGGTTCCTTGGGTGTTTTCACCGCTAAAACCCGAGTGGCGACTCTGAATCGAGGCGTTTTCGCCGCGCTGTTCTGAAAAAGGGTCGCACCCGATTTTACAAATAATGGAAATTTCCGGGGCGCGTGCCCACACAAATCGAGCCTTAAGTCCCAATCACTTGGGGTCGGCTACATGAATCATTTTCCTCCATTGAGCCATGTCGAGAGCCACTTGTTCACAAACCTACTATACTCATATCGTTGTGCACCACGACATCTAATATCTTAAGTCCCAATCACTTGGGGTCGGCTACATAAATCATTTTCCTCCATTGAGCCATGTCGAGGGCCACTTGTTCACACAAACCTACTATACTCATATCGTTGCGCACCACGGCATCTAATGTCAATTTAGGCCTACCTCTCCCCATAGCATTGCTATCCAAAGCTATTCTAGCTGCTCTATTAACTACTGCATCTCCTGGTCTATGGTAGACATGCCCAAACTATCTTAGCCTATTTTTCCTCAACTTCTCTTCTATGGGTGCTACACCTACCATCTCACGAATTGTTTCATTTCTAATCATGTCTCTTCTAGTCTTACCACACATCCACCTCAACATTCTCATTTCTGCAACACTCATCTTGTTCACCTGTTGTTTCTTAATAGGCCAACATTCTGTCTCGTAAAGCATCGCTGGTCTGATGAGTACCCTTTTGTTACACAATACACCAGTAGTACTTCTCCACTTGAGCAACCCCATTTGGATCCTATGAGTCACATCATCAGCAATCTCTCCATTTCTACTAACGATTGAGCCTAAATATCTAAAATGATCACTCTTAGGTATCTCCTGATCTTAAATCATCACTCTTTCTTCGTGCGTACTGCTGGTACCACTAAACTTGCACACCATATACTCAGTTTTACTCCTAATTAATCGAAAACCCTTTGACTCTAATGCTTCCCTCCAAATTTTTAGTTTCGTATTAACACCTCTAGCGGTTTCATCTACGAGGACAATATCATCTGCAAATATCATATACTATGGGATATCCTCCTGAAATTGTCTAGTCAATTCATCCATAACTAAGGCAAAAAGGTACGGGCTCAAGGTTGACCGTTGATGCAATCCTACAGTGATTAAGAATTCACTTGTTTCCCCTACCGGTGATCGAATGGTAGTGACGGCACCTTCATACATGTCTCTAATTACCTCGATATACCCTTTGGTCACTCCCTTTCTCTTCAGAACCCACCATATGATGCCTCTAGGCACCCTATCATAAGCTTTTTCTAAGTCTATGAAAACCATATGGAGATTATTCTTATTTGCTCTATGTTTTTCTACCATTCTCCTTAATAAGTAGATAACTTCTATGGTTGCTCTATGAAACTGTCAATTCGCCCCTACTTATCCAAAAGTAATACTTACCGACATTCACTGGAGCTGATTTTTTACAGGCCCCATAAAATAATATTCAAAAATTTATGAATATTTTTTTAGATTTTTTCGGGATCCAAATGGGGCCAAACGCGTTTATTCCTGCGGATTGTCCCTGCGGATTGTCCCTGCTCATAGCAGAGCTGAATTCAATTCCAAAAACTGTTCCCCTGAATTTATTATCCCAGCTTCGACACAAAGTCCTTCGGAGCTCCACCAGTGCCATCAGGAGTGTACACTTTTGTGGTGGTAAGTGAAGGATTCGTTGCTTGCTTCTCCAGTACCCCTCCCCAGTTCTCCCCTTTACTGGATTGTCCTCCTTGTTTTTGACTAAATTGCATTGGTCTCGTCTTTGCACCTATATGGTTGTCAGTTGGGACATCCCTCAAGAAGTCGACTCTGCTGCCGCCATTGATGCCTAGTTCACAGCATTTTCATACCCTTCTTGGCTCAAGCCTTACTCGTCTCAAATCAGGTTTGCTTGTGATAAGACACACATTAATTAGTGTACACAACTCGCGACCACAACTCCGGACAGTTGTGTCCGGAGCTTTGTGTACTTGTCTTCTGGTCGAGAGTTGCGTACGTAGCATTCCTCCATCAATGTCGTGCTTTGTGTTGTCTTCTGGTGTTTCCTTTTCTTACACATGACACTAACATTGTGTTTGTCAGGGGATTCTCCACCAGCGTTCCTGTATGACGAAGGTTTAAAGCAGCATCCGTCTTTCTTTATTGTTGGTGCTTTATGTTTTCGACCTGGTGTTCCATTCTTACATGTAATACCCACACTTTTCTCCTTGTTAGAAACTGCTGAAAGTCGCCGGCGTTTTCGTGTTAGAGATCTTGTTCGTCGATATGGTCCTGAAACTCCAAAAGAGGAGTTGCTTCTGGAAGGTGGAGCTATAGGGCGCTCAATGACATCACGAGCTGCTGACACTGTCCGTGGGTCTATCGTTTGCTTAGCTTTCCTTCAAGGTAATCTCTGGAGACCTGTTAGGTTCACATAATCTTCTGTGTTGTGTTTTGAGACTTGCATGGGGGTTCATCCAACTTTCAGTTGAATAAGTATATCATTTTTTCCATTGAGGATCTGACATATGCTTCTGTAGATTCAGAGGCACCTGTGGTATTCTCTGGAACTGTTGTACGTTCAGATGGTTTAGTTGCAACTTCCTCTAATTGCTTGAGACATCTCAAAGGCACCAAATACAAGGTGACTTTTAGTTGAAAAGCTCTTTATTTTTGGATTTTGATTTAATTGTAGAGTTATATAACTGCCAGTGCATCTGCGAATTTTTCCTTGATTTGGGAATTCAAGTATAAGTTGCCCCTTTAGGTGATTATTGCTCCTTGCGGTTGAATTAAGTTAGCAAAACCAAGCATGTAAAAAACCCCTTTGTTGAAGCAAGGATTGCAATTAGTTTGTGTTAATTGATATGCAATCACTTAATTTCTGTCTTTTTCTAACACTCAAAAAATTGGTTAGTTTAGTAGTTTTTTGGAGTCCTAACCTTAATTATCGAACTTATAGAATGATGATATTCTTTCCCTATTAACTTATAAATGATTTTCAAAAGGAGACCTTATATTGTACTACTAGTGGTTGAAGCATGCGTGACGAGGAATGCAATTTTGTTCACCGTCCTTAAAAGAGGGTGAACGTTACCCTCTCTTATTGGTTGAAATGGTGTAGGTTTCACCTCTGTTAAACACTTTTTGATAAGCATGACATCGCTTTGTGGTTGGATCCACACCATTTCAACTAATCACCATTTCATTCCAATAGGAAGGACGGTAATGTTCACCCTCTTTTAGTGCAATTGAAGTGGCTGTGAAAATGTAGGAAATAAAATCATGTTAATAACCCCAAATCACTGTCATACTATGCTTAATTTTAAATCAATCACATATTTGATTTTTAAACTGACAAAAGTGTTTTTGGGTTCGGAGGGAAGAAAAACAATGTAAGTAAAACAAGATTGAATCATATTAACATTTATCAGATTTGCAGTTGAATTTCAAGTGGATACATAAGTGTTAAATAGCCTTTGAGATCACTGAATGTGAACCTACCACATGGGCAGCCTTCGTATGAATCTCTGGTTTTGATGTTGTCATGATTTATCACAGTACTTCACTGCGACGACAGTACAATCACTGATCAATGCTTACGATTTCGACAAAGTTGAGGGGACAATCGGTTGATTAGTCTGGCCACCGAAAGAAAATAAACTCAAAAGGCGCTCATGGTTTTGAACAATCAGTCAGCCTGTGATATTGGACAATTTTTTTTGTTCTGGGCCAATTTTTTCCGGTGGTATTCAACTGTTGCACAGTTGTTTAAAGCAGAGTGGGGGGATACAATACTGAATCAACTCTTATAATGGTTGAGTTTTCTGCTTGACTGGTTAAATACTTAACTTGTTTGTTGATTCATGATTGCCATTTTTAATCTTGGCCACTATAATTAAGTGTAATAGTATTTATTTCGGAAAATGGTGGTTAGATGTGGAAAAAGAAGTCCGGCTGGCTTCAAAAACTTAGATCTCTACTTAAAGAAGTTTACTGAACCAACTCTTACAATGGTTGAGTTTTCTGCTTGAGTGGTTAAATATCTGGTTTGTTGATTGCCATTTTTGAATCTCAGCAGCTATAATTAAGTGAGTAGCATCTAATGTTTTCCTTTTAAAAAAATTTTGTGGTTAGATTTGGAAAGAAAGTCCAGCTGTCTTTAAAAAATTAGAGCTTCTCTGAAAGAGGTTTTCTTTTGTTATAATATTCAAGTAGAGCGCACACACTAAAAGCTAAAAAGATTCTGTGTTTTCTCGGTATTTGTGAAGCTTATTTATGACATCTGTTTTGATCAGGATTAGGGTGATTAATGAATTCAGATACAATTGATACTTTGACATGGGATACAATCTCCCTCTTCTCGTATTTTTCCTGTCTCTATCACAATGTATCTTGTCTTTTCTTGTCGGTTTCTCTTTTTCATTCCTTTGTCATTGACAATTTCTTTCCGTTTGCTCATGCATTTTGTTATCCTTGCTTTTCTTCATTGTGTTTTTGCTGTCTTAATTTTATTATCTTGTGGAGGTTAGAAAAAGAAGGCTTACTACCTTTGTCTAAATTTTATTCATTTTTTCCTGCTTTCTTGGATGTAGCTGGCTTTGTTTACTTGTCTGTAAATTTGCGAGAACGGCATTTCCAAGAATATCGTGCTAAATTAAAACAAGAGGGGATGGAAATAAATTTTTCCTCTGAAAAAAATTCTTCTATTTGTTCCTTTGAAAAAGGAATTTGGACCGGAAATGCAATTATGGTTGTTCAATTGTTTTGAAACTACTTGCAAATTAAGATTTCTTGATAGTTATCATAATCGTTCAAGATTCATGCAAAAATGCTATCAACCTCTAGGGGAATCAAGTATTAGACGAACTCGGTGATGAACCGTACGATTCACGGTTTGGTTCATGATTAATTCGCAAATTGGTATTCATGCAGATCTTATAGCTTTTGCATTTTGATGAATTTTGAATCTTTTTAGCCTATTTTCTTTTTGAAAAAGCAAGATTACCGAGGGGAACTCTTGGCTGGAGACAACCCGGATGAAGTGTTTTAAGTGTGAAAATAATAAATACAGATGCTTAGTTTGCCAATCTTTATTAGCTCTTTTCCTCAATTTGTTCCGATAAACAGCAATGTTGATCCTAGAAATGCTCAAGGCTAAAATAACTTGGACTCCTGATTTTACCATTGTCATTTTGGCCAAATAGCTGTAGTTTGCTAAGTCAAATGAGATGGGTTCAATGTCTTCGAAATCATTCTAGACAATTTTTATGCAAGGGATTGTTATTCTTTTTGAGGAACATCCTATCTCGATGCAAATTTTGACAAATATATCTACTGAATTCTGGTATCCTTTATACAGTGGACTCGGAGCCTCGGAACAACCCACATATCTATTCCATATAAGCAACTCTCTTACCTTCTAAATATAATCATTTTTTCAAAAAATTATTTATCGTTTTGGGCCTATACTCTCAGATACATTACCTACATGTTTCGGATTCTATGACTGCATCTTTAAGATTCACAATTTGGAAAAAGACCATTTCTATTCACGTGTCGCCGTGTTGGTACAATTTTACTATCTTTATTCCTTTGCTGGACATAGGTCCCGCATCTTCTTCCTTATGAACCAGAAAAAAAATGGATTCTGTGAACGTTTTTGTGGGGGTATACATTTGTTTGTTTTTTGCATGTCAAGCTTCTGGACAGTCCAATGACATAGATGTTCTGTGATTTATGTTTGAGTTGATTGCAGATTGGTGTCAAGATTCTGGGTTCTCCAATGCCAATGGCATACAAGGGTGTCTTGCATACTGATTTTGCTTCCAAAATAGCTTTTGTGAAGATTTTACGGTGCGAAGAACAACTACCAGTACCAAAATGTCGAGAGTTGGACTGTCTGGAAAAAGTAAGCGCTCAAGTGGTGGCTGCGGGCTGTACTCGGGTGTATGGTTATTGGTTGAATGCAATATGTCCGATCATATTTTTTTGCTAATTTCATGCGGGCACCCTTAAAATCACATTATGCACACATTGAACGATTCGGATCATAAAAATTTAATCGGGAACTATGAGATTGAGATTTTAGGTGTTTCATTAGTTGTCCAAAGAACCACCCCGATAAATATATATAATCCGTCTCCCATGAAAAGGGTTCTCATTTCAGTTAAAATGCAGACCTCCCAATTTCTCCCAATTTCATATCAAATTTCGATGATTCGAGTTGCTCAATGTGTTCAGAACGTGATTTTAAAGGTACCCGTCAGAAATCGGCACAAAAAAAAAACACATCGAGCTGGAAGAGCTTGATTTGAGCAATTTTTATTTGAACTGTTTAATAAAAAATTGTTCAGAACTGTTCGGATGAAGCACTTACCGGTCTTTTTTTGCCGATTTCTAGCGGGTACCTTTAAAATTACATTATAAACACATTGAGCAGCTCAAATCATTGAAATTCAATAGGGAAAGGAGGGGATCCGTATTTCAACTAAATTGAGGGATGAACACTAAAATGAGGGACGAACTATGTGTCACACATACACACACACAAAACTTCAGGTAAGGGCATCCTTAACTTTTGAAGGTAAGGACCTCCCCTTTCCCTATCGAATTTCGATGATCCGAGCTGCTCAATGTGTTCAGAACGTGATTTTAAGAATATTCGCGAGAAATCGGCAAAAATAATGACCGATAATGGCTTCATCCAAACAATTTTTGTTTGCTTTTTATCGAATAGTTAAAATAAAAACTATTCGGATGAAGCTCTTTCCGATCTTTGTTCTTCCTGATTTCTCCCGGACACCTTTAAAATCATGTGCTGAACACATTGAACAACTCAAATAATCAAAATTCAATCAAGAAAGGCAAAAAAAGGGGACGTCCGCAACTTAATACGGTAAGGGCGTCCTTACCTGAAGCTGACTATATATATACACATACACACACACACAAAATTTCATTCCTAAAATTCAATTAATAAACAAAGTATTCCATTCCTAAAAAAAAGACATAATAAGGGTTACAGTCTACTGTTTAAAAAAAACGTGAGAGAGAAATAACTAACTGACGAGAGAGAGATTGAGATGAGAGAGATATATATACTGCATATACTCAGTATGTACTCCAACATATATATATATATATATATACACACACACACAGTAAATAGCCAGAGAGATGAGAGAAGACAGAGAGAGAGATGAGAGATGATCGTCTTCTTTCTTCTAGACTTTTCTTCATTTCTTCGTTTCTGATTTATAAGGGGAGAAGAAACATATAAATATCTGTAGCCCTAATTGCAGTTTAACCCATATGTTTTAAGAAATAACATATTTACTCTGCGCGTATCCAAAACGTATCCGAATACCAAAAAATAAAATAAAAAAACAAGATACTCTATAAAATGTATCGAATACGTATCCGGAGCATATCCAAGTGAATCCGTATCCGATACGCATACGGTACGTGATACAGATGCCAAAATAGAATATCTATGCTTCATAGCATGCAACAATTCGAAAGCAAAAAACCCTCTTTTTTATATATATTATAGTTGTCAAATCATGAATAGAAAAGTTGCTAGCCAAGAGATTTTTGTTTGTCATTTTCCATTTTTTAGGAAGCAAAAGGAATCTTTGCATCAAGCCATCAGCTCTCGAAAAGAGAAGCAAGTGCCATGCCTATTAGACCGCATGATTATCCAAAAAATTCAGACCTAGGTAGGACTAAACATTATAGATATTGAATACTTAACATCAGATTTAGGCTTCTTTCTCGAAGAGCTAATGCCTCCATTCCAGAGCCGGTTTTTAAAGATTCGGCATTCCTTTCTGCCCAAATATTGTAGATAGATGCAGCTGGAGACAGCTTATAATCAGCATGACTCCTATTTTCCCAGCTTTACATAGCATAGTCTGTATTTAGAAGGGAGGGACCTCTAGACACCCCATTAATTGTCTAGTGTTGGTTTTTGTACTCGTGGAATAGAAATTGTTTTTGTTTCCTACTCTATTTAATGTTCTTGAGTTCTCTTCTAAGTAGGTTAGAAGAGATTCTATATAACTTGAGGGCGTGAACACTTGCAATTTTAAGGGGGTTAACCAGTAAACCATAGGGAGAAATAACAATGTTATCATAGATTTTCTGTGAAAATCCAACTATTGTAAATGGAGGAGAAGAGGAACCACCAACTTGAAGCCAACTTCCAATCGGATCAAAAGGCAAAAAATTAAAAGCAATACTGGTGCTAAAGGATTTGCAGATGAGACGTAGTCTTCGATTCTTCATTTTTCTGATATATACCATGTCTCTATTTAAGGCAAGTGTTCCAGAAAAACTATGGTCTAGATCAAGTTGTGACATTTATTCTCTCTCACACGCATAGTCACGGGAGCAGAAACCTGTTATGCTGTGGCTTATGGCCAAGCTGCTATAAATGTAGTCTGATTTGTGAGTTCAAGATCTTGCACATTCGACATTTAGCTGCATTAACACTAAACATCTTTGACTTACCTCACTGATAAGGAAATAAAAAATGCATAATTTCAGCGAGATGATTGTTTCCAAGATCACAGGCAGGAACCATTCTCACAATTTGTGAACAGACATATAATCTTCCGGCCTTCCTTTTACTTTTTGTTATCATTTTTGGGCTAAATGTTCCGGCAGAGAAGGAAATAAAGATGGCCACCATTCATAATGACATAGATCAAGGGGACTAGGCTATCAAGAAGAACAATCTATTAGCAAAAACTTCTTAATAACTGGGCAAAAATTTGTGTATATATAAAGCACCACTGCACCAGGGGGACAAAACACACAACCGAACGAACGCAAGTATTACGAGTACATGTATTACCTTTTCTTCGGTTACCAATTAGCATCCAACTTGGGGCGCACTAAGGTGCTGTAACGAACGCACTCTACCGGGTCAATCATATCAAAACGGCCGATCTCCATAACCTTGAGGACGCTGTTTCGGTGCTTGAATTGGACATAAGCGTAGTCATCTTCGACCTGGCAGTGCTCGATCTCGCCATACACTCCAAAGCCCACGGAATGCAGGGCTTCCAAAGCGTCGTCATCAGTGAGGTACGGGTGGTCGAAGCCGATGCCTCCGTTCACATAAACCTGGCGCTGGACGGGGTCCAAGTCGGCCTGCTTCTCGACGGTCTTGATGAAATTGGGGACCTTGGAGATGGCTTCCTTGACGAGGGCCATCAGGTAGTCCTCCCCGAAGGATTGTACGAGCTCCATGAGGGGCTCCCCCTCCTCCTCATCCCCATAGTTGTTCATCATCGAAGGGAATGATGGTATCATGCTCTCGTTTCCCGAAGTAAAAATCCTTTGGGGCGGTTTGCGAGAGAAGAGCACGAACGAGGGATAGCACCAGAAGGGCCCGCGCGAGGGTTGACGGTTCCCGATCTTCTTGCGGGGATCTTTGACCGCCATCCGAGCCGCTTTTCGGTGCTTGAAGAGGATGCGAGCAGAGACCCAACGGAAGCGCTTGGTGTTGAAGGACTCGATCTCGCCGTACCGCTCGAAGAACGATCTCAGGGCCTCGTCGGTGACGTCCAAGTCGGGGATATTCACGCAGACCATGCGCTGGGCGGGATCCTCGTCGGCCAGCCAGCGAACCCTGTGGATGAAATCGTGGTCCTTGGTGACGGCTTCCATGACGAGGAACACCAGGAAGTTTTTCCCGAAGCCTTCTACAAGGTCATCGACTTCCTCCTTCTCCACGACATTTTTTTGGGATTGGGATCGACAACGCTTAAGGCCGCCCTCCCGCTTCCTGCTGGCCGAGGGCGAAGTCTGTGCCTTGGTGGTGGTGGTGGTGGTGGTAGTGGTGATGGTGGTGGTAGTGGTGATGGTGGTGGCGGCGGCGGATGAGCGCGTTATGGGCATGGCCTGAAGAATTGAGAATGTGGAGGCTAGGGTTTTCTTTTCTTGCAGTGGAGGCTAGGGTTTCATCAGTCTATTGGAGAGAGAGAGAGAGAGAGCGAGGGGGGGGGGGGGGGCAGGGAGGGGGTTGGTAGACCGGGAGAGTCGAAGAGGAGAGTATTATCATACATCCTATGCCCCTGGGTTATTAAGATAAATGACTTTTTTTTTCTCCTCATTGAAATTTTTTGTGGATTGGTCAGTTTTTTTAACAAAATTTTTATTGATTATTGCTTCGTTACGAGGAGAAAAATCTAAAAAGTAAAATATTATGATCGAAACTTGATTTTTTTAATCAAAACAAAAAATAAGCCAATAAGAAAATTTTTTTGTCTTTATTCAAAAAAATGAGTTTCGATCGTGATATTTTATTTTTTAGATTCTTCACGTCACGTCATGACGAATCAATAATTCACAAAAAATTGAAGAAAAACTAACAAATGCACAAAAAAAATTGAATAAAGACAAAAAAATAAATCATTTGACTTATTTAGGCCAAACTTTACCCGGATCTAATCCATCTTTCAGTCTTCCACCCTTTAAGGAAAAGCACGATTAGTCCTTATTAAAAAAAAATCACGTTCGTTTGTTATGCGTCAAATTTTTTTGAATTATTGATTCGTATTCGTCTTGATAAGACAAATCAAAAACGCAAAAAAAAATATTTTTACCCAAATATTTTGGGAAAACCATTTTTAAGTACAAAAAAAAAGTTAATTTTTCTTATTTTTTTGCTTAAAAGTAGTTATTTCTCAAAATATTTAGAGTTTTCCAAAAATTAATCATTTGGCTTATATATTTAGGCCAAACTTTACCTGGATCTAATCCATCTTTCAGTCTTCCACCTAGGGGTGATACCGATCCGGTTTCGACCGGTTTGAGTGTATTTTTCGGTTGAAATCGGATATCCGGTTTGAGATTTTTAGAAACCGGAACCGGTTGAGATAAAATCGGTCCGGTTTCGACCGGCTCAACCGGTTTCGGTCCGGTTTATCCGGTTTTCATTCATGGGCCATATTTTTTGCTCAACACATCAAAAAATTCACAATTCAACTCATAAAATATCAACTAAAAATCTATAATTCAACCCTTTTTTTTGGGCCCAACAAAAAAGGATCAAATTTGAGCCCAATACATAAAAAAAAAATCCATAAAAACATAATTAAGCCCATAAAAATAGTTTTTATCTAATAAATATATTTATTAGACCAATATACACCACGAAATATCAACCAAAAACCCATAATTCAACTCCTCTCCTATGTTTTTATATATATATATATGTTTATATTATACATATATATAACCGGTTCCGGTTTTTAAAACACATAAATCGGATCGAAATTATTTTTCCGGTTTATAAAATTTTATAAACTGGAACCGGATCGAAATTATTCAACAGGTTTAAAAAATCCGATCCGGTCCGATTTTTTCGGTTTCAATCGATTTTCCGGTTTCGAGTAACAGCCCTACTTCCACCCTTTAAGAAAAAAAGCACGTTTAGTCCTTATTAAAAAAAAGTTTGCATTTGTTAGCTACTATGCGCTAAATTTTTGTAGATTATTAATTCGTCTTGACGAAACGAATCGAAAAAGCAAAAAAAATTATTTTTACCCAAATATTTTGAAAAATAACCACTTCCAAGTTTTTAAAAAAAAAAGTCAGTTTTTTCATACTTTTTTTTGCTTAAAAGTGGTTATTTTTCAAAATATTTAGAGATTTTTCAATAATCTACAAAAATTTAGCATAAAATTAACAAACACAAAAAAATAAAATTGAATAACGACAAAACATGCATTCCTTATAAAAGCCCTAAAAGTTACACCGGAATCCTAGTACATAACAATACCCTAGAGTTTAACCCATGAAACAAATTAGACCCTGTACTTTTTTAATTGTATCAATGCAAACCCAATACTTACTGTACGACATCAATTCTAACCCATTGTTCCTTCTTTTTTTTATCAATCAGTAGATATTATTTCATTATTAATTCGATGAAAAGTCCAAAGACGCAATCCGTTGAACCCAGCTAGGAAAATCTCTTGGTACCAAGACACTGGATGCTCAATAAAAAAGGCATATTTAGCTATTTCATGAACCGCTCTCATTACAAATACAAGGAATAATGCAAACAACGAACTAATTTTAACACATCTTCCACATTAGCATTGGCCTCTATCTCCTTGTTTAGCATTTTGATGATTCCTTGCGCATCACCTCCCAAAACGAAAGTTGTATTTGGCTGATCCTTCGCTACCTCCGCTCCAAGCGAAAACCCCATGCCTCAACCATTTCTGTTGGCTGTAGGGTGAAATCTCTTCTTCTACTACTTGGACAAAATTCATGATGCTCTTCCATGGCATTCGCACAAATTTTCATGAATTTGAGGCCAGGCTTATGATTCGTATGAGTTGTTCCCAAAAAAGTTGATAGCATGTCACGCCATCGATTTTCAACATAATAACAATACATTTTTACATAAATAAAAACGTCAATAAATCCGACCACAATTCTCCATGAGACCATCTGACCATGCCACGTAATTTCATTGAAACCAATGTTCTGTCCTAAAGTAGTCGCGACGAATTACAGCCAATATACCCAGAGTGATGACAAAAGAGTGTATTTAGTTTAGTACATTCATCCGAAAATCAACGAATATAAATGAAGTTACATTTTCATCTTCCCAAAATGTGTAATACAAAAGATGAAAATATAACTCTCCAAAAAAAACTTTCAAAAGATGATCATATGATGCACACCAAGTACTCCAGACTATGTGTCACATCCCGACTTTTACATAACTAAGACAATAACAAGAATAAAAAAGAAGGGGTTAAAAATTAGCAGCCCACTTACCATTAGGATTAAAAAAAAAGGGGATATTTTTCAATTAGAGTATTTTTTTCTGCGTATTTGTCAATTTTTTTTATTAAAACTCTACGGATATCGCCCGAACCCTTTCAACTTCATTGCGGCACGAGAATGAGGTATGAGTCCTCGCAAGGCAGAAAACCGTAAGGAATAATCCGGAAAGAGTTGGCATCTTATTATAGGGGTGAATCGGATTAAATTCTATTAGAATATCCCTAGATTTTGCAGATATACTTGTACCTATTTCCCATTCTATATAGGAAATGCTATGAACACATCAATGTGTCACACCCCAACACCACCTCTCTCACATGTATGTTTGGGAATTTCACAATAATTTGAGAACAATTATGGTGCATATCTTGATAAACCGATTTTAAATCAAGTTTCTTGGAAGCTATATTCTGTTGGCCAATTCTTGATTACGTAACCAATAACAACGGCGGGCATGATTAACAAGCGTAGCACGTTGCGAAAGCACTAGTAATAAGATAAGAAGGTCTCCAACTATGAATTCACTAAATTCTTTCACACATTTCAAAATCAAAGACCGACCAAGGCCAATGGTAAAATGCTTTCACCTCCGCTGAGGTTATGACAAATGCAGTGCACTCCCCTGCATTTGAAAAGAATATGCAAAAACCTCCCCTCCCGTCAAATACTCAGACGTTAATTCTGGTGTAATAAGACAATTATACCCTCACAATATGAGGGACACTTGAGCAAATTTAGGATTTGTATTCACAAACAACTTCCGGTGTCCTGTATATGAATTAGGTTTTTTTTTTTTTTTTCAATTTCATTTTGGTTTTCAAATTAGTCTTATTTGCATTGCTACTTGTTTTATTTATTCATTTTTTCATATTTTAGGGTTTAGGGTTTGTTAGGGCTTGCCTAATTTATCAAAGTAGGGTTGCAAATTGGGGCTTTTCATTGTTAAATTAGGGCATGTAAATTGGGATTTTTCATTGTTAAATTAGGGAATGTAAGTTAAGTTTTTATTGTCAGTCACCTTGATTACTTCTTTATATCCAATTTATATCCACAATCACATATTTGCTCCGTCTTTTAAGAGCACTTGCATTGCTTGAAGAGGATGTATCTATACTTGCAGAAATATAGTTTTCTCGAAGAGCATTGCAACTAGTTTTTTATTAGATGATGATATTGTTGTGACTATTGTTTCACGCTTCAGGTAAATTTTATTTCTATTATTGAACAACTAATATATATAGAAAATATGGGAGGCCCCATTTTTTAACCTCGCCTAGGGCCTCAAAAATCTCAGGGCCGGGTTAAAGGTCCTCGGTGTGGCCCGTCTAATTCCAGTAAAAGACCAGCTTCAAACAACTTCTCAGGGAATTCCTGGACTACCTATAAATTGTTTAGTTGTCCAAACCATACACATGCTAAAACACAATTTTGCGAATTTACGAAAATCCTGGTGCTCTTTCTATGTACGTTGTTCCAACTTCTCACATTCAAATAGCTGTTTAGACTCGCTGAAAGTAAGGCGTGGTTCTACATTTGTCCATAACAATGGTTTTGATGAAGAATTTGATGACTAGTACAAATGTTTCTGTACCTTAGGTCGGCTCAACCCCATACTGAGAATATCATGGAAATGTTTATTGCTTCTCGTATCTAGAAGAAATTGCCCTCTCTTCCCTAGATTATGAAACCCACTATCAATACTTCTATCTTAACAAAAAAAGTTTATGTACATATTCAAGCCCCAAATCGCTGTCAGAGATTTCCTGTGAGGAAACCGATCTCCGATCAGACCTTGCATAAGATGGAGAGTGGCGTCCTGCACCTCGAATGCTAATTTTGTAAGCTTTTACTGTTCACTTTTTGAATAGCAATTAACAAGTCCTACATGCAAATTCGGTTTTAATAGTTAGATTCTTATTTTATTTATTGTCCTTTGAATGTAGCAAGAAACGGCATACTCTTCTCTAAAGTACTGGAATGACTTTTTTAGTAGAGAAAAATGTTGCTGCAACAAATGCTCACAATTGTTGTCAGCAGATCGAAATATTATTTAGGGGTGTATCAAGAGGACATCACTGGGTGAAGGTTGCCATGTATGTTAGATTTTTTAATCAAGAAACACCATTCAGATTGCCCATCCTTGCTGTGGACACTCAGACAGACACATGCCTCTTAGGTTTACCAAGAGGCATGGCCGATCCAGAGGTACACTTTTGTGCAGAACTTTGTTTTGGCATGCATCTGTTAGCGCAGAGTCTATTCTTTTAACCCCTCATCCTAAATCGAAACAAAAAAGCATTAAAACAAGTCTGTATACATGATAAAAATACAAACGGGGCATCAGTGAACTATTTCCAATCAAGAGTAAATTTAATGAACCACCATATCAAACTAAGTATCATGACACTAACAAAAAAAAATTGACACTACTAGTATTTCTCAAAACAAACTTTGCACGCTGAAAAAATGAGCAGCAAGTTTCATAGTTCCTGCTAAATAATACAGCGAAAGACGATAGAAAGATAGAGATTTTGCAATACAGGAAAATCTCACCAAAGCACTATAGATAAACAAAATTACGAAAGTGCATATTATTAGCCCTTTCTACAAGCAAATCCTCTATAGTATCACCTTCTGCCCGTGTCATCACTCCATAAAACTGGCGAATATCATTACTTTTGAGATACATTGCATTGCCATTCCAACCAAATTGATTTTTTAAAACTCTTAACTAATCTTAAATGGGGTTCAGTGGCCATTGAAATTATTGTAGCCGTCACCAGAGGGGCTGCAGCAATCCTGTGTGCTTCTAATGGTTGTTGTATTGCTTGCATTGCATTTGTATAGAGTTGCCACGTGTATTCGAATTGCTGGAGTCGATTATGTGCACGTTAGATGGCTTCCGCAGCAAGCTCAGTGATTTCATTAAATTCCAAGCCATCGATGACATTTATATTGTTTGGTTTGCGGTAGAATGCAACCCCATTCCAACCAAAAGTAGGCCCCCCACTTCTATAAAATGAACATCATGTGCAATGACAACTGGTATCCTATTCTCCTCCACAAACAAAGAGCACCAAGACCAAAAATATATATCCTCGCTTCATTTAATACATTTTGAGCAAGTCTCAAAATTTCAACGGCCGCCTCGAAAGTAGTTAACTGGTTGTGTACCCTCTCCTCTACGATGAATGCATGCAAGATTGAGAACATCGTTTGGGAGGAGATTAGCCATTTTCAGAAGTGGGTGTGATTTGCGCAATTTGAGCTGTGTTTAAAGCTAACCAAACATCTAAAACTCCACAAAACTAGATAGCACACGCTTTTTAATTTCTGCCCAAACATACACTGGGCAACCCGGCCCAATACCCGACAGCCTACAAACCAAACCTAGCTAAACCCGTCATCTCCATCCATCGCAACTGAAAAACCTTTGTCTGCCCCTATCAAGGTCACGCCATAAACCCTTTGTCTGCCCTTATTGCCGGAGAACAACCCTTGCCAGATCTTTGTTCACCGTATTTGAGACCCTTTGTCTGCCCCTGAATCACCACCACCACCACAAACTCCCAAAGCCTCACTTAATCTCTACCACCGTGCTCCTCCACCAACCCCTCAGCCCCTCAAACCTCAAGGGAGCTCTCTGAATTACCAATACAGCTGCAAACCCCTAAATCCTTCAGGAATGGGAGTTACTTTGAGGGGTTGTGGAGGAGATTGGAGAGGCAATTTAAGAGGTGTTCGGGAATCACGCTTGAAGGGTTTTTGGGGGGTTTAACAGGGCAAATGGTGGTGGCGGCGGCAGAGGAGCCTTGATGGTGGCAGTAGAAAGGTGGCGAAGGCTTTAGGGGTTTGCAGCTGTAGTGGCAATTTAGAAAGCTCACCTCTAAAGTTTCAGAGGTTGGAGGATGAGCATGGTGGTAGAGATTGAGTGAAGGATTTGGGAGTTTGGGGTGGTGGCGGCGATTCGAGGGTAGACAAAGGGTCTCAAATGTGGCAAACAAAGATACAACAAGGATTGTTCTTCGGCGATAGGTGACATTGATAAGGGCAGACAAAGGGTTTTTGGTTGCGGTGGATCGAGATGATAAATTTAGCTAGGTTTGGTTTGTAGACTGTTGGGTATTGGGCCAGGTTGCCCAGTGTATGTTTGGGAAGGAATTAAAAAGACGTGGGCTATCTAGTTTTGTGGGGTTTTAAATGTTTGGTTAGCCTCAAACACAGCTCAAATCACGCCACCCGCACCCACTTCTCCACTTCTGAATTGGAAAATGATGGCTAGTCCCCTCCCAAACGATGTTCCCAATCTTGCATTCATCATAGAGAAAAGGGTACAGGACCAGTTAACTACTTTCGAAGAGGCCGCTGAAAATTTGAGACTTGCTCAAAATGCATTAAATGAAGCGAGTATATGTTTTTTGGTATTGGTGCTTTCTGTTCGCAGAGCAGAGGAGATAGGATACCAATTATCACTGCACACGATGTTCATTTTATAGAAGTGTGGGGCCTACTTTTGGTTGGAATGGGCAAGGGTTGCATTCTACCCCGAACCAAACAATATAAATGTCATTGATGGTTTGAAATTTGATAAAATCACTGAGCTTGCTGCCATTGGTGACCATGAGGAGGCCATCCAACGTGCACACAATCGACTCCAGCAATTCGAATACGCGTGGCAGTCCTTTACAAATGCAATGCAAGCAATACAACAACCATCAGATGCACACAGGATCGTTGCAGCCCCTCTGGTGAAGGCTACAATAATTCTAGTGGCCACTAGACCCCATTTAAGATTAGTTAGAGTTTTAAGAAATCAATTTGGTTGGAAAGGCAATGCAATGTATCCCAAAAGTAATGATATTTGCCGGCTTTATGGAGTGATAACACGGGCGGAAGGTGATGCTATGGAAGATTTGCTTGTAGAAAGGGCTAATAATATGCACTTTTGTAATTTTGTTCATCTGTAGTGCTTTGGTGAGATTTTCCTATATTGCAAATTCTCTATCTTTCTATTTTATTTCGCTGTATTATTTGAAATATGAAACTTGTCGCTCATGTTTTTCAGCATGTTTTTCAGCATGTGATGTTTGTTTCGAGAAATACTAGTAGTGTCAATTTCTTTTGGTTAGTGTCACGAGACTTAGTCTGATATGGTGGTTCATTAAATTTACTGATGCCACATTTGTATTTTAATCATGTATACAGATTTGTTTTAAGGCCTGTTTGTTTGGATTTAGGATGAGGGGTTAAAAGAATAAACTATGCCCTAATAGAGGCATGTCAAAACAGAGTTTTGCACAAAAGTGTACCTCTGGATCGGCCATGCCTCTTGGTAAACCTAAGAAGCATGTGTCTGTTGAGTGTCCACAACAAGGATGGGCAATCTGAATGGTGTTTCTTGATTAAAAAATCTACCATACACGGCAACCTTCACCCAGCGATATCCTCTCGATACTCTCCTAAATAGTATTTCAAACTGCTGACAACAATTGTGAGCATTGGCTGCAGCAACATCTTTCTCTACTAAAAAAGTCATTCCAGTACTTTTAGAGAAGAGTATGTCATTTCTTACTGCATTCAAAGGACAATAAATAAAATAAGAATCTAACTATTAAAATCAAATCTGCATTCAGGAAAAAATAAGTCCGACTTATTAATTGCTATTCAAAAAGTGAACAGTAAAAGCTTACAAAAGTAGCATTCGAGGTGCAGGACCCCTTTTCATCTTATGTAAGGTCTGATCGAGATCAGTTTCCTCACGAGAAATCTCTGACAGCGATTTGGGGCTTGAATATGTTTATAAACTTTTTTTGTCCGAATGAGTTAAGATACAAGCATTGATGGTGGGTTTCACAATCGAGGGAAGAGAGGGCAATTTCTTCTAGATACGAGAAGCAATAAACATTTCTATGATTTTCTCAGTATGGGGTTAAGCCGACCTAGGGTATAGAAACATTTGTACTAGTCATCGAATTCTTCATCAAAACCATTATTATGGACAAACGTAGAACCACGCCTTACTTTCAGCGAGTCTAACAGCTACTTGAATTTGAGAAGTTGGAACAGCGTATATAGAAAGAGCACCAAAATCTTCGTAAATTCGCAAAATTGTATTTCAGCATGAGTATGGTTTGGACAATAAAACAATTTATAAGTAGACTAGGAGTTGTTTGAAGCTAGTCTTTCTTGTACTAGAATTAGACAGGGCGGCCACATTGAAGACCTCTGACCCGGCCCTGAGATTTTTGAAACCCTAGACGAGAATAGAAAATGGGGCTTCCCATATTTTTTATATATATATATTAGTTGTTCACTAATAGAAATAAAATTTACCTAACGCGTGAAACAACGGTCACAACAATATCATAATCTAATAAAAAACAGTTGCAGTGCTAGCTCTTTGAGAAAACTATACCATTCCTAGCTGCATCGTATGATACAGATCTGTTTCTGCCCGGGAATTTGTTGAGAGAGATTCTGGGGTTGAATGGGTTGATAGACTTTTCGTGTTCGAATGAGTTACGAGAGAATTCATGTTTTGTGATCGAAAGCATGGGGGGAGATTTCTTCCAAAGTAGAAAACGAGACAAGCGTATGGGGTTTCGTTTTGAGTTTGATCTCTGGTGGGTTTCTTAAGATAGATTAAAGACAAAAGTAGGAAAAGAGAGTATTTGTATTAAACTTGAACTCCCTATTTATACTACTCTATGGAAAGTTTTAGTACAAAGAAGATAAACTTTGAGATAATTCCAGAATTCTACATGTGACTAATTCACACCAAAAACTCTAGATATTTTACAAGGATATTCTAGAGTTTTTAGAGCTAGATATTTTTGAATTTCTAAAAACTAGATATTTATATATTCTTCAATAATATCTTCATGTTTGGGTTTTGTCAATTAGAGCTTCGACAATTGGACTTGTTCGGACTTAATTTTTTGTACTTAAATACTAAATTTAGTTTAAACTTTCAAAAACGTTAATCATAATTAATATACATTTAAAAGGTGGATACACATAATAATACCAACAAACTATGCTGACATTTAAAAAAATAATTTAAGATGCAAAATTTCAAGTCTCTCTACTGGGGCCTATTACATTAAGAGTTTCTGTTCCATTTGTTAGGAAAAGAAAAGTCAGGTAAAACACAATAAGATTTGGCCAAACATATGGTTTAATGCATGCTCACGTTTGATGATACCTACTCTGAAAAGCCCTTCGCCCAGCTCTATGGATTGAAGCCAAATTCGACATCAAAATTTACAAAGTGGACTTTTTAGGATCTTTGGATATCAACTATTTCAACGGTCCTCCATCCCCTCTAAATGCACAAATGTTTGAGTTTGATTCATTCATATCTTTTCTATGATTTGTACGTAACTTCAACTTGAATTGTCACTACAAGAAAATTCACCATTCCCAACTAACCATTTAGTTGGCAAATGTGAGATTTTTAGTCGGCCAAAGGATTTCCCGACTAAATAATTTAGTCAACGGTACATTTGCCGACTAAAAAATATTTAGTCGGCTAAAGTTTGCTTTTTTATCGACCATCATGTTTAGTCGGAAATTAAAATTTAGTCGGTAAATGTTCAGACTATCACCAACTAAACTTTAGTCGGGGAATGTTAACACTCATCAGCAACTAATTGTTTAGTCGGCAATAATAGATTTTTTTTTAAAAGAAAAAACTGGGAAATAACAATCAGCGACTACTTTTTTTAGTCGGCAATAATAGATTTTTTTAAAAAAAATTGGGAAATAACAATCAGTGACTAATTTTTTAGTCGGCAATAAAAGCTGTTTTTTTTAAAAAAAAAACTGGGATATAATACACCTTGGTAACCAATCCGAAAAGCTGAAATCCCAAAAACTGCTACAATCCTTTTCCCATTTTCATTCCTTGAAAATTGAAGCCAACGATCATTACATCCACATTTGCCAACGTGCTGTAATTAATAGGAAACTAAAAATTCCAATAAATAGAATTGTCCACCAATTATTTAGTAAACAAATTATATCCAAATCCCTAGAGCGCAAAATAATGACACATCGAACGACAACAAGGGAAAAACCAAAAATCGAAGCGACAGTATACTAACCATGTAATATTAAACAAAATGTATCCAAACAAAAAGTTCAACTCGCTGCACGTAGAATCCACAACCAAAATCTAACGTTGATCTTCATAGTCCGTAACCCAAAGCAGAACCGTGGGATACTCCACTAAAATGACAATTTGTAAAAAAAACAAACCACCATCTATTATGCAATATGATCTTGTGCACTACCAAAATCAGATGCAGTCGGTCTTCTACTATATTACAATATAGGATGTAGCAGGAATAGATGTAGCAAGAATATTGATTGAGATACTAACCTGATCAAAACTTGAAGATGGAGCAGTCTTAATTGCTGTATCCAGGGTAGGGAGGGGTACTTTGCTGAAAAGTGCTTAAGTTGTATAGTTTTGAGCTATTGCCGGTAGAAGCTGCACTGTAACGAGGTGGGGGAAGAGAGACCCTTATTGAAGCATTCCCCATCCGTCAACTATTAAAGAAACAAAAAAAAAACATATTGGTTTTAGTAACTGGAGGTTAAAAGTCTTGGTCCAAAATACTTGTGGTATAAGAGTTAATTTTTTACCTAAACTACTGAATTTCAGCAAAATGCAGACATGGACACTTGCTGTATTGTCAATATTCAAATGGACAAACTAGTGGGAACCTTAAAATTGACAAAGGCTTGATCAGGGATGTTATCATCAAACTCCCTCATCTTGTCCCAAGGGCCACCTCCTACGCCTACTAAGAAAACAACAAGGGGTACTACGATGAAGCAGCATAAAAGTACGTGTTCCAAAACAAAAAAGACAGAAAGAGAAAGGTCAACCTAAGTCTCGAGTTATGAAAAGGTTGACCTTGCTTTTATCAAAGCATCAATAGTCTTCTCTTCCTACGGACTGACTTGACCATGCGCATTATCAACACATCTTGTCACCTAATAGCAATGGAAAATCAATGAAGTACTTGACAATGGGCTCCCAATCCTTTATGCTAAATACTAAGTCGCTTCTCAAGTAGTCCTAGGAATTTTCATGTAGTTTCAAATGAGTTTATTTTGCCCTTCTATTCTTTAAGCAAATACAAAGCTCATTGACTGCTCCTACCCCCATCATAACCTCTTAAAACTAAATGACTGCTCCTACCTCCATTCTTCGAAAAATCAGGATATAGCAGGTTGAATCATACCATTTTTTTTAACTAAATGACTGTTCCTACCTCCATCCTAACCTCTAAGCAATGGAGCTATGTAATTAAAATACAACCACCAATAGTCTCTCAGTAGTTAACCAACCTATTTCTGAAGAAATGTTAATTCCACTTTGTAGTGCGTTACTGTAGCTTGGGCCCTTGACTACATCTGATAAATATTGAGCCAAACAACTTTACGAGTGACAATATCTTATCTCAAAATTCATGAGTAAATAGCCAAATGAATAAGAAAGGCCGTACAGCAAAACCGCATAATATTCAGCAACTCAAAATTCATTTTCCAGCAACAAAGTTCAAATTTCGCATCCTATTTGTTCTCGAACCAAGCCGAGTGCTTCGAATACAAATTGAGACACTTGACCCAAAGAAGGGCTGGAGTCGGAACACTGACCTTATGAAAGAGCGAGAGATCGGAGTCGGGGAGAAAAGGAGTGGCTTCAGTGGTGGCGTCCATGGTGTTTTGCTGTGTCGTGCCATGCACTTTTTATTGTGTCGTGCCATGCCTTTTTTGTCGCGTCGTGTCGTGCCGGCCCGTTTACTTAATCGTGTGTCGTGCCGTGCCGTGCCTTTTTAAATCGTGCCGATGGTGCCGTGTTGTGCCATTGATTTTCGTAAACACATCACCAACCGATTTTCGTCTAAAAAAAAATCTTTCCAAAAAGCACACATTTCCATGCCTCTAATGTTCTTAAGTGTGTAGTATTCAATCCTAATTTGAGGCCTACTAGCAAAAAGAACTATCTTTTTTGCTTAAAACTTTATTGAGACTTGTAAATTTCAATTCAAATGGGAAAAAAAAACAGTTCACCTGTAATACTACTTCCACTAGACAGGCTGCAACCTTCTCAGCTTTGAGCCTCAGTTTCATCAACTGCTTCTTCCTCTCATGTGTCACCTGAGATTTTTCCTTCCTCTTCTTCATTTGCAGAAAGCAGAATACACCAGCAGCAAGAGAAAACAAGAAAAACCAGCAGCAGCAACAGCGCCGGAAAAGAGCTGGCTGGAAGTTCTCAATATTCTTCACATAAGAGCAATAAAAGCGCTTCAAGTTATGGAGTGTCTCCAAAGTGAATACTGACATTATCAGAATAAAACATTTCCATATAAGGATAAACTTCCACTATTTAAGACAGAAGTTGAACTGTTGGAAAAGTCATTCAGGGGTTGATCCAAAGCCTCAAGAACTTTCAGAACATTTATACATATATACAAAATGGCATCCGCTACAAAAAGGCATGGGACAGAGACGTTATCTGGATTCCACCATAAGAAAATCTTGAGAATTGGGAAAACTAAGCAAGGATTCATAAATTATCAAGGTATAAGTTGCAGAAAATGAGTCAGGCTACAAGATGAAGGGGATGAAACAAACACATGATGAGGTGTGAGAACCTAATAGCTTTATTTATTGATCCTATGTGATTTACTGTATAACATGCACTTTTTTTATTATTAATTTGCTATGAAATTCCAAAGCTTGTGTCTAGTCATATCATAACAGAAGACAGAACAGGACAAGTACATTGCAATGATGAACCAATTACTGAACAAGTGAACAACCAGAATTCAGATCAAATAGGAGTTTCCTACCAGAAGGACTGGAGGAAAAAGCATTTAACCATTGCATTTCAAAAGTGAAAACAAACTAAACATATTGCAATTCCAAACATTATAATTCAACTTCAGTACTTCACCAATTTAAAGCAGTATAATTTCAACTACAACAAGTCTAGCTACAAAACCCATATCAATTTCCATCAGTTGAGAGAAGTAACAAACCCATTTTCTGTTAACGAGGTGCCTTCTTTCCATCCAATGCGCTATGCATTCCCTTTCAACAGATCCGAGCATCAATCAATATAGTAAGGAAATGTAGTGAGCCTTGAAAAGGCTCCAAAGTCCTAATCCTGAATTTCTAGAATTTTTACTTTTTTAATTGGTCAAAAGGAGAAGACTTCTGGTGGGAGGGGAACGTGGGGGTTGAGAGAGAGAGAGAGAGAGATTTTCTGGTGGGAGGGGATCGTGGGGGGTTTTGAGTATGTGTGAGGGAGAGAGAGTGTGCGTGTGGCAACGTGGGAGTTGGCTGCCTCGGTGGGGAGTTGGCTAAGAGTGGGGAAACGAGTGCAATTGTCTCTCTCCCCAATTCGATTAATGGGTTTTCCCAATCTTTCTCTGATACTCTTCTCTTTCTCTCAATGGCCATTGGCCAAAATAATGGCTAAGCTAAAAGTAACTACTCCAATTTGAAGCCCTTTTTCGATGCTTAAAGTGTTGTTCTAAATAAAATTTGCCTCAACCCAAAAAATAAAAGAGGTATGCTTCTTAGTTCTTACCTAATTTTTTTATTTTCCTCTGTCTATTTAGTATAGTAATCTGTTTCAACTCCAACCTAAAAAACAGTGTGTAACTCTGGCTGTTGGTTTTTTAAGTCCCAAATGGTTGAATGTTCAAAATTAGTACCCATTTCTAGAAAAACCATTTCGTAACCCTAACACACATAAACAGAGTGTAACCTCGTACTACACTTTTTCGATTTCTCCTGTATGATTAGTCTTAGAAAAAGAAAAAAAAGACCAAAACCTAACACAGACATTACTAAACATACAAAATACAAATTGTACTTAAAAATTATTACCCACCTCTAAAACAGTTTACTGTCAACAAGCAATAGCCTCGGTTGCAATTGGCAGTAGCAAGAAGGAATTAACATGTGGTCAACAAACAGGAAAACGAAAATGGTAGCATGAATTAACATGTTTTCACATCAAAACCCCAAGTACTTGCAGTAAAACGGGACAAAGCCGACGATCGTGAATGAAAACGGGCCAAGGTTGTAAATACTCACTGTTTGAGAGTTGTGTGTCACCGGAAACGAAGAGAGACAGTTGTAGATCTAGGGTTTCAGTCGTTTGAGTTGCTGAACGGCAGCAGCAACGGAACGGAAATAGCAGTCGTTGAACGATCACAGACTCACCGCCGGAAATGGAAACGGAAACGGCAAAGGCAGTCACCACCGGTCAGTGGTCACCGACTACGGCTTCACTGTTTGAGAGTTAAGAGGGAGAGAGAAAGACGTTGAGAGAGAGAGAGAGAGAGAGAGAGAGACTCAAGCGTTGAGAGGGAGAGACGGTGAGAGTGAGAGAGAGAGAGAGTCAGACGAGAGTGAGAGAACAGAGAGACCGAGGGAAAGAGGGCTGCTAGGGGTTGTTCTCCGGCCTCATCTCTTTCTATTTATACTGTTGCGGTGCCTGATCATGTGCGACAGTCGCACGATAATGCATATACACTCAATAAAGAAAAATTCTCGTAGAGTCCTAAAATGCATCACTTGAGGGCCGTCCGAGCTGTTTTTTGAAAATCGGAACCGTCTACCTTTTATGTGGGAGTGATTATATCAGTCTTACAAAAAATAAACTAAATTGGTTATCGTTATATACTGATCGCACATAACAAAAAATTTTCTATTAATGAATTTACATCCCGATGAAAGGGCTTCCAAAACTCGATAGACCCGAAATTTTGTGAAAGTGATTAAAACACCAAGAATAACAAAATGAACGGTATAGATTTATCATACTTGTGTCACAATCGTGTGGCTAGCGTACATTGGACTATAACAAAATATATTGGTTTAGACTTAGATAAGTTAGATGTATAAATTTGAAAGGTAGCTACTAACTCATTTTTTCAAATGTTCAATCTAAACCGTTACGATTTAAGATCTTATGAAATTTATCATTCTCCCCTAAATAGGTGATAATTGGACGTCGGAAACCACGTGATCAAAACACATTTGGTGCTTTTAAACGAGTTAAAATCTTATATTGCACCACTGGAGGGCCGCTCGAGTTGTTTTTTGAAAATCGAAACCGTCTACCTTTTATGTGGGAGTTATTATATCATTCGTGCAAAAAATGAAGTACATTGGTTATCGTTATATACTGGATTGCACATAATAAAAAAAATTCTATTAATAAATCTACGTCTCGATGAAAGAGCTTCCAAAACCCGATAGACCCAAAAATTTGCGAGAGTAATTAAAACACCAAGAACAACAAAATGAACGGTATGGATTGTCATACTTGTGTCGCAATTGTGTAGCTAGCGTATAAGAGGCCCGTTTTTATAGAATATAATTATATAATATATATTTTCCTTGTTCTAATTATAAGTACAAAAAAATTGTTAACCTTGATGGTTTGTGTGTCAACTGTCAAGTCTCCAAGGACTTGGGTTCGAACGCTATAGAGATTATTATTTTTAAATTAGTTTTTTTCTTATTTATTTTCTACGTATTTTTTTTAAATATTTATTAGATAAAACGGAATGTATAGTAGTATATGTGTAGTAATTGGTATATTATCAATTATCATGTTTGAATTTTGATTCAAAATTTCTTAATCATATAAAATATTTTAAAAGCTTATTTTACTTAAATAAAAGGAAATGATTAATAAATTATTGGATTATCAAAAAAATACTTAGAAATAAAGTAAACTTTAATCTAAAATCCCTTGTTTATTTAATAACATATTTTTTTTGATTTTTCCATGTCTCGTGCCGTGCCGTGCCTGACGAGAACCGACACCATGTTGTGTCGTGCCTTGCCCGACTAAAGTTGTGTTGTGTCGTGCCATGCCCATCCTACTTCTGTGCTCGTACCCGTGCCCGTGCCGTGCCTGGCTAGAACCGTACCTGTGCCATGCCGCCTTCAAACGTGTTATGCCCGTGCCGACCCGACCCATTTGACACCTCTATTACAAAGGCATTAAAGCCCTATAATGCACCATTTGATGGCCGTCTGAGTTATTTTTTCAAAATCAGAACCGTCTAACTTTTACGTTGGAGAGCCTAGATCATTCATGCCAAGAATGAAGTAAATTGCTCATCCTTACATACTTAATCGGACATTAAAAGTTTACTTATATAAAATTTTACTTATATAAACTTAGAGGTTATACATATGATATTTGCGAACAAGCAAACGCAAACTTATGCTTGGGTATGGTGGAAAAGCACTGAGGCTCCAATGCAAACCACATGGTTCGAGTCATTGGACTCACCTTGACCGTTAGCAATGGCAATTTTTTTTGTTTTTTTTTCCCTTTCTGTTATGTTGCTTTTGTTTTCATTCTGTTATTAATATGTTATCTAATGCTTTGTTCTATTTGCAACTTAAAAAAAAAAAAAATTTAAAAATTCTCCCTAGATTCTCCTTACTTTCAATATTTTCCTCTCTATCTCTCTCCACTTATTATCCCTACTATTTTTTTAAAAAAATTTCAAATTCCAATCCAAACAAAGCATAAAAGACTAAAGTCTTATAGCACACCACCTGAGCCCCGCTTGAGGTCTTTTTGCGCGATCAAAACAATATATCTTTAATTTTTTACGGGTTGTATCTTTCTTACTGAGATTATAGTTGATAACTTTTCGTTGGACAATTGATCGAAAGGAAAATCCTATTTTTCTAATGAGTTCATGTCTCGATAAAGGGTTTTCTAAATCTGACCAAGTTGCAAATTTTTTAGAATAAATAATTCAAGAAGTGCAAAAAAATCAACGGTCTTGATTGTCATGCACTCGTGTGGCTACTATAACAATAAATACAACATAAGGTTTAGTTGATTATCAAGTGAATCAAAAGTATAGATAGCAAAGGTAACTGTCGGGTTATTTTTTATAATGCTCGATCTGAATCGTTAGGATTTTACATCTTACCGATTGTAGTATTGTCACCAAAATCGAGGATCATTTGATATTAGCGACCACATGATTGAAAACTATTTAGTGCGTTCGGAGACGTTTAAGTGTTATAATGCACTAAATGAGTCCCGCTTGAGATCTTTCTTGGCAATTGAAATCATCTATCTTTGACGTAATACGAATAAGATCATTTGTACCAAATATGAAGTTAATCCCATATGGGTAGACACTTGATCGGACAAGAATTTTTTTTTAATTTAAGAATTTGTGTGCCGATAAAGGGGCTACTTTAACTTGATCAAGACAAAATTTTACAAAAAACTTATGATTAAGAAGGACAAAAAAAATGAATGGTTTTGATCGGGAAAGTTGCATCGTGATCAATGTAGTTCAAACAAATATTTCCATTCTTGAAAGTTTTAAAAAGGGGGAAAAAATTGACATTCCAAGACTAAAATTGTTTTTCGTCAGCAAAAATATATAAATGCCGACCAAACTAAGTAGTCTGGAAATATATTTTGTTTATTGATTTTTAAAATACGTAAAAATTTTATTTTCCCCGGCTAAACCTATTATTAGTCGGCAAAAATATATTAATACCGACCAAATTAATTAGTCGGAAAATTTATTTCATTTATTTACTTTTTAAAGTGGTGAAAAATGCATATATTCCCGACTAAAACTATTATTAGTCGGCAAATATGTATAAATCCCGACCAAATTAGTTTAGTCGGAATTATTTTTCTATTTTTTTAAATTCAAAAAAATCATATTTTACTACTAAATTTAAATTTAGTCGGCAAATAAGAAAATTACCTACTAAATTTATTTTAGTTGGAATTATTTTTCTATTTTATTAAATTCAAAAAATGATATTTCACCACTAAATTTAAGTTTGTCGGCAAACAAGCCAATTATCGACTAAATTTATTTTAGTCGGAATTAATTTTCTATTTTATTAAATTCAAAAAAATGATATTTGACAACTAAATTGAAATTTAGTCGGCAAAAATGAAAATTACCGACTAAATTTAGTTTAGTTGGAATTGATTTTCTATTTTATCGACTAAAAATTCTTTGGTCGGTGAATGGCTTATATTTTCTGACTAAACATTTTTTAGTCTAGAAAGTTTAGTCGGAAATTGTGTATTTTGTTGTAGTGTGTATGATTCATTTTGGGAATAAATGTTTGAATCTTTTCTCTCTCACGTCACGCACACTCGTTCTCACACAGAGAAAGAGCGAGATAGGGTAAATTTAGCCACCCTACAACGCAATTGGATAAGTTGACCTCACAATACGGATTTTTTTTTTAACGTCGGATAATGCCCAAGGGCTACAAAACAAACTCCGACAATAAAAGAGAAACAATCAATTCAGGGAGACAAGCCACCTCACAACACAATTGGATAAGTAGGATTGCAAATATTTCAAGTGGTCATATTATTGTCACTTTTGTTGTATACTTATTTAGTTTGTAACATGTAAATATGATTCTATTCAGAAGATAGCATAAGAAGAGAGGGTGAACGTAGGTTATTTTCATTTAAATATATAGTGCAAAAACAAGTCGGTATGTTTTTTTTTTCTTTTTATTTGAGAAGAATACTGCTAGATTATTTTACTTTGTTTGACGTTTACATGTACAGTGATTTACGGGAAAAAAAATGTCATGAAAATTAAGTACTGTAAAATGTTTGAGCACAAAAATTGCTACCACACTCTCTTTCTCGATCTTTTCAGTTTTTTGGCGTTTCTTTTGGGTTTTGACTGAGGTAAAGAAATTTCTATAGGATAGTCGTGAGATGCACATGGCAATTCCTCTTTCTGTGGGGCAACTAAAAAAGTAGGGCCAGTATTTCTTCTTTTGAGAAAAACTTAATCATGAGTTACCATGAATAAGTTATTCGCAAAATCGTGCAATCGCAGTCGTCCGTTTCGGCAGTCATTGATTGAGATATGTTTTTAAATGTTTGACCGGTAAAAAATAGAATCTTTTATCAGCCAAAATTGATTTTTAATCCAGATCACTCAAAACACTTTTGAACGCTCGCAAATCGCAATTGATCGACTTCCGTAAAAACTTATTTATGAAACTCTCCATAAATTTCTTTTCATTTTTTTTAACATGGGAGGGAGTGGGGGTCCCCTTGATTCGCTGTTACTCCAATGGGTGAGATGTCTTCATTATGGGCTGAATTTCCTTCCCCAACAAGTGCAGCCCATTGGAATACCCTTAATTTGGATGGTAGTGTATGTGTAACTGTAAAAACCAACTACTTTTTCTCATCCTTAAAATTGCTACTACCACTTTATTTAGTACTATGTACTGTAGAACTCTGGTTTGTATTATTCTCAACCACTCCTATAAACGGTAGTACTAGTAGTATTAATTAAGATCCATTAGATTAAGAAGTAGCTATCTCGTTAAGAGTGCGAGCTGCATTTTTCATTTGGTTCCCCTCTTAATTATGGAGCAGTAGTTTTTGGAAACAATGGCCACCTTATTGGGGTGGGGGCAACAGTTACACCACCTTACTATCTCGTTATTAGGACCTTTGTGAATTGTCTCAAAGACATTGTCTTTACAATAAGAGAGGATAGGTAGAGAGTTCAGAGCCTCTTTCTCTCTAGAGAGCTCTTGCAGGGGTCGACGGAGTCAGGATTTCACTCTAGCAGTGATAAAATGTGTATACTAAAATAATAAAAAGATGAATTACAATATGAATAGTCTAGAACTCTAGGAAAAATAAAATAACATAATAAAAACTGTATTGGATGATGTTTGTCATATGCACGTAGATGGATCAAATTTTTTTCAATTCAACTTTAGAGCTTTTAAGAGGATGATTTTCAAGTTCAGTTGTCGAAGTTCTAATGACACTTTGTGGAGGTTCTGCGCTTTTCGTGACCATGATTGCCTACTACATTAGTTTACACATATCAATAGATATACTCTTATAACCTTTTCATATATTTAGTACAAATATCATCTATTGCTCAAGACAAACTCAACAAGAGATTCAAACCATTCAAAAAAATTCTCTAACTTCAATTGAATATTGAAAAATTGAAGAAGACTAATCTTTTTTCCAGTAAAGTTTGAGAAATCCTCAGCAAAATACCAAACGATAAATGATTTCTTAATTGTTCGGAAGTCTTTACCAGAGGCCGTCCCTTAATACCACAGGACCACTGCCGTGTGTTGGAGTTGTGCACTCCTTAGGTTTGTTTTAGGTTTTTGTTTCTCTTCTTTGTCTTTTCCTAAAGAGTACTTTGCAAAAAAGTAGTTTGAAGTTTTTTTTTTCCCCTTAATTTAGACCTCATCTTTTATAATATTTTATTTTGGCCAAATGAATTTAGTTTTGTAATACTTTTTTGGTCTCATTTCTTAAAAAAAAAAAAAGAGGATTAAGGACTTTCTATATAACAAAAAATAAAGAAAAAGATCTAGGGGTGGCGGGTTTATATAATTTGGGGATAAATATTTTTTTTACATATAATAATTGTATTTTTTTAAAATCGTTGTTGTGGCGGTTGCTGCCCCCCTAGCTCCATCCTTGAGCTCTAGAGAAACTGCAAATGCCTCACCCCCTTCTCTTTCTTCACCTTCCTCGACAGCTTTCTCCTACTTCCTCTCTCTCCCCTTTCCTCTCCCTCCTCTATATATGGTTGTGTGGTGGTCGAGACCATCGTCCTCGAGAGATATGTTCTCCCACCACCCCATAATTTTTGGACCTTGGTGACCTAGATCTGGTTTTCAGATATGGGGGTTGGCCCTTAGATCCGATCAGGCTTGGCGATCAATTCATGGGTTCTTTTGCAGTAGTGGTGCTGCCGCCTAGCAACAGTGACTGCAGTGGGACTAAGGGACGTTGAGCTCTAGTTGCCGATAGAATCCTCCATCTTCCTCCAGCCACATCCACTAGCGGATTGATGGTCTCCAACGTGGCTGACAGTTTTGGTGTGATTTTATATTTTATTGTTGTTTTTTCTTATTTTGTTCGGATCGTTTGGATCTTGTGTACTATGTAGTGTTTGATTATGAATATATGTTTGTGTCCCTAAAATAAATGTCTTTAGAATATTGTTGCGTACATTGTTGTTGATTTAATAGTCCAGATGTAGCATTGATGCATTTACTTTTATTTGATGCACATAAATTTTACAAAATAATGATCGAAAGAGTACTAGGTATTTATCGGACAGCACCGAACACATTTGTTTTTGAATTTGTCCACACTTTTCCATCTCTTATAACCTTGCAAATGATGCTAAGTACTTCTTGCAACCACCATAGCCTAACTACGTAACCAATATTGGATCTCATAACCACAACTTAATTAGAGCAACTCCAAGGGAGAAAGTAAATTTTTATATCATTGGTCTATATTTTTTTATGACTCTTGCCTGTAGCAAGTTGAAGAACAAACACTTGGAGTAAGTGCATTTTAAAGGGCTCTCCAAACTTTGATGGTTTTATTTTGGTCTTTGTGTTTTAAGGACCCACATTGTCAAAACTGAATTAATTTTTCACCAATCTCTACGACTGTATTTTTTAGTTAGAAATTTAAGAGTCATTTTTCTGGGGTTTTTTTTTTTTAAAAATTTGGAGAGGGAGAAAGTTAAACTAAAAATGCGTAGAGTACTTTCTTAAAGTATTTTTTGGAGTATTTTCATTTGTAGTGACATTACTTAAATTTCA
The DNA here is from genome assembly GCF_030253575.1 of Rhododendron vialii. Classification (NCBI taxonomy): domain Eukaryota; kingdom Viridiplantae; phylum Streptophyta; class Magnoliopsida; order Ericales; family Ericaceae; genus Rhododendron; species Rhododendron vialii. The sequence goes on along the minus strand of NC_080565.1, from coordinate 26,251,558 downwards.
TTTTGCTGCCTTCTTTGAACATGCTCTAAGTTCCATAACCTTCAAATTGGAATCTACACAGAGAGGAGAAAAAGTCATAGCCATTATCATGTCGGCTTATAGAACTCCGCTCTATTATATGAGTCCGTTTATTTATTTAACGGATCTAACGATGAATGAATATATAAATTCCATCAAATATACAATCTCATCAATAGCGATCGCATGAATAATATCATAATCCATACCCTATAGTATTGTATATCTCATGTTTCGTGAGATCATATATCCAACTCATTTTTAACTCAGATCGTAAATGTATTATCCAAATGCTAAATACTTAGTCACTCTCAGATATATAATCCAATCATAACCGGTCAATCAAACGGCCTCCCAAATTTCTTATTGAGATAGTCAATGATTGCTAATCGCAAACACATTTATCTAATCCCAGCTCTTGACAATCCAGTACCCACAAACCTCAACTATCTCTTATCTCATCTTAAAAAAAAGGAGGTGGCGGGGGTTAGTTATTTTCCCCTCTGTATCCAATTCACAATATTCTCCGTCCAACTGTCTCGCCCTGTCTTCTCAACTTCGTCCCGAGAATCTCGGTCCTTAGTTTTTTCTTCTCCCTAAATCCAATTAATTAACTCTTAGTTAATACTACTTCAACCATAAATCAAAGCGATTGCCCTAGTGTCAAGGTCTTCAAGGGTTGGCTCCCTCCAGAGATCTTAGGTTCGAAATCTTCCAAGTGTTATAAATTCCTTTTAGGTAGTTTATATGGAGCTTTAATTGGAACCCCCGCAAGTTAGCCGTGGAATTGGCTTCCCAACAATAGTCGAGCTAGGCATAGTGGTGTAAATGAGCCGAGTCGAGCTGAGCTTCGTAGTGTTCGAGCTTTGCTCATTTATTAAACAAGCCTAAAACTCGAGTGCTTCGTAGTGTTCACTCGATATTAAACGAGCCTAAAACTCGAACTCAAGTTCAACTTGGTTGTAAACGAACCGAGCCTAACTAATTTACTTAACGAGCCTCTTTAAACGAACCGAGCCAATACAAACAAGCCAAGCTTTTACGAGCCAAGCCAAAACTTTTGAATATTAATCTAATCTCAATTACTAAACGAGTCGAGCTAAAGCATGAGCTCCTCACAAACAGCTCGATTGAATTGCAGTTTTAAATGCACGTAAGTTCGCTTGATACCAAAGATATTAAAAAAATACTACTTCAACCATACCGCCCATTATATTAATCCAATTTTCCCACTCATTAACTCCGCACCTCATAAATGATAGTAACTCCGCTCCGTCTCGAAACTCTATCAACGGGACGTACAAAGCGACGAAACAAGTTAACCACCACCTCCTCCGCCAACGATAATGGCCGGTGGAGACGCGGCGTCCGTCGCCGGCGACGCCTTGCGCCTCGTCCGCGACGTGGCGCAGCTGTCCGAGGCCGGGTTCGGCGGCCCGTTCAAGAAGGACTGCACAGATCTGTCGCGAAGGGTCGCGCTCTTGGCTCATTTGTTCGATGAGATTAGGGACTTCGAGGCCAGTTCTCTGCCGTTGGATTCCGCGTCGTCGTCTTCGGCGTCGTTTAGTTGGTTCTCCGATCTGACGTTGACAATTCAGGCTGTCAAACGGCTCCTATCGGCTGCTGATAACTTCGACTCGAAGATCTCCTCTGTAAGCCTTACTTAACTGGATTACATTCATATTTTGTACGTATACACACACGAATGTAGTGATTTAAGCGTACATTACTGTTGCCGTGTAAGTCTAAGTTAAACCTGTGTGCGTAACACTGAATTGAATAGAACTTCATACCGTGGCAATAGGACTCTCGAGCACCGTGATTTTTAGACAAAATCGAACCTTAGGGAGAACAATCATGATGGCAATTGTGTGTTGAGTTTTGAAGATTAGTAGTTTCGCAAAAATCTGCTGTGTGATGATGTGATAACGAGAAGATTTGTAATTTTTGGTATTTTAAGACTTTGCGAGATAGAAATGAAAGGGAAATCTTTGCGCAGTGGTAGGGATATGACCGATAGAAGATAAGATGACAAAGAAGAGATTTATCCCGGTGGTTTGGACATGCCTATTGTAGATCAGTCGATGTAGTAGTTAGGAGGAGTGATATGGCTATGGGAGATGGAAGTACTCGGGAGTAAGGAGAGGTCCGAAAGTGATTTTAGAAGTGTCTGTTAAAAAAGACCTAGGTTTCTTGGATATCACTGAACTGCACTAGATAAGGATTCATGTAGAAGACCACATTTGATTGGGACTTAAAGGCTCGGTTTGGGTTGACTTTCAATTCCAGTTTTTTGTCTAGGTTTTGTTGAACCGAGTGATGTCCTTATTCTGATTTTCGCCATAATAAACTGTTGCATAATTGTGAGAAAGAGTCAGCGCAAGAAGTTGTGGTGGTGTTGGGATGTTGCTAAGTATTCTTTTCATTTATCTGGTGAGCAATACTAGGTGGATTTTGCAAAATCGTAAGTTCATAGACAGATCTATCATCTATGTTTTTGACAACCACCACGTATGATGTGGTTTTCTGGCAAAAGTGAGTTTGTTTCTATAGTTTAGCTAGATACAACATGTATGATATTTTTCATTTAGATTTTGTGAATTCTCGAGGGAATGGTACCTTTTGCACACTTGCCAGTTCATGGTCAGTTCAAATTACAAATCTTTCAGCCACCGAGCTGTAATGGGCTGTGCACTTCACAATTAGTATCCTTCCCATTGTTTCGTCATCTCTAAAATCATGCTCCATCTAGTTTTCATCTCTTTTGATTGGAGCGGTTTAGATTCATTCAGTTATCATTTACATTCCATGGTTTCCCTAACTCAACCAATTCACCCCACCTACTACAGGTACATGATCTGTATTCACCAACTACTTCTCCATAAGAGACCATAAGTGGCTAATCTTGTGGGATTATTACCTTTTTCATTATTTTTCGGCCTTTTAGTTTATCGTTTCGATTCTTCAACTTGGATGGAATTGCTTCTCCGTTCTGGTGCATTTATGGATCCTTCCACTTCCTGAAAGTGGCCAAACCACCTTAGCCTTTTCCTCTTGTTATAAAACTTTGTTGGTTGAGTTCATGCAGTTTTTTTTTTATTATTGGCAAAGTCAAGCACATCTTGTAGCACTTTCCAACTTTAGCATAGCTTCACAATGATATGTCATTTCTGACAATGACATGGCTGGGATCAAGTGAGACAAGGAATTCAAAGACGGGAAGGTCTATGATCTACTAAAGCACAATCTGATGGGGAGTGATTTTCACTCCCTTTTTTGCTATGCACATTTCCCTTTGATGAAATCCAATCTCAGCACCTATGTGTATTTTCATCCTTGGTTTTCATTGAGTGTGATATTTGTTTGTTTTTCCTTTTGTTGTGTGTATATATGTGTAGTGGTTAGAGTCTGCATATTTACCGTAAATTGGATTTTATATGAGTGATTTTGGAGATTGTGCAGCTTAACATTCATTCTTTCAAGTGGTTATAGAGAATTCTGAATTAAGAATGAACATCTGATTTAGAAACAACTTGTAAAATAGGAAACTTCTTGTTGATGGCTGGATGCAATATTTTTTAGTTATGCTCATTCGCAAAGTATTATTGTTTGTCCATTTAATTTATTCTGCCCCTTTCTTTTTCAAGGATGTTCCTGCCAAGAAGATTGCCTTTCAGTTTCAATGTGTGACTTGGAAGCTAGAAAAAACATTGGGAAACTTACCATATGATCAGTTTGACATCTCAGAGGAGGTTCAGGAGCAGGTAGGACTTGTGACTTCAAATGGTGGTTCTGACTTGGCTTAATTCATCACTGGTTGATATTCTTCTTAATTTGTAATTTTCCAGGTTGAATTAGTAAGAGCACAATTGGAAAGAGCCACCAAAAGATATGGTGGGCGTTCGACAACCCTGTCTCGTGCCTCATCCCAGCCAGTACTAAACCAAGAAATTGATATGCAGCCACGCAACCGCAGGGTAATGGGAACCTTGCATGTAGAAAATATAGGCAACATTGATCATGAAGTCAAAGTCAGGGTGGCTCCTGTTCCCAAAGGAAATGGTTCACGACGTCATAATGCTAATCAAATAAGTCATGAATCGGAGATGCCAAGGAACTCGTCTGCATCAACTGAGGTGCATCAACAAAACAGTGTGGATGAAAGTGGGGAATTAAACACAACCAACAATAGCTTGGAGGAGAGTAAAAAGGCTGAGTCCCCCGTTGTTCCTGATGATTTTCTTTGCCCAATATCTCTGGAAATAATGAGGGATCCCGTGATTGTTGCTACTGGACAGGTATGGTCCATACAAGTTAGCATCATGTAATTAATTGTATTGCATTTTGACAAACTGATTCTTTAAGTTCAAAACATATTGCCTGCCTTGCCTTGTCATCTTATCTGCCCTTAATTGTACAGACATATGAGAGAGCTTACATACAAAGATGGATAGATTGTGGCAACACAACATGCCCAAAAACGCGGCAAAAACTCCAAAATCACACTCTTACGCCAAATTATGTATTGAGGAGTCTAGTTACCCAGTGGTGTGCTAAGCACAATATTGAGCAACCAACAACACTGATTAATGGGCGGATTAAAAAGAGTGATGGATCATTCCGTGATGTTAGCGGTGACATACCTGCCATTGAAGCAATTGTTCGCAAGCTTTCAAGCCGGTCCATCGAGGAACAAAGGGCTGCGGTGGCCGAAATCCGGTCACTGTCCAAAAGAAGCACTGATAATAGGATACTAATAGCAGAGGCAGGAGCTATTCCACTGTTGGTTAACCTGTTAACAGCAGAGGATGGTTTAACTCAAGAAAATGCTGTGACATCTATTCTTAACCTCTCTATATACGAAAACAACAAAGGGTTGATAATGCTTGCTAATGCCATTCCGTCTGTCGTACAAGTCCTTAGAGCTGGAAGCATGGAAGCAAGAGAGAATGCAGCGGCAACCCTTTTTAGCTTGTCGCTTGCAGATGAAAACAAGATAATCATTGGCGCATCTGGTGCAATAGCAGCTTTGGTGGAATTGCTCCAGAGTGGAAGCACAAGAGGGAAGAAAGATGCTGCAACAGCACTGTTTAATTTGTGCATTTATCAAGGAAACAAGGGAAGAGCTGTGAGGGCTGGGATTATTACGGCGTTATTGAAAATGCTTAGTGATTCAAGCAATTGCATGGTGGATGAAGCTTTGACTATACTATCAGTTCTTGCTAGCTACCAAGAGGCTAAGGTTGCGATTGTAAAAGCTAGCACAATACCGGTCTTGATTGATCTTTTGAGGACAGGATTGCCGCGTAACAAAGAGAACGCGGCTGCCATTCTACTTTCTTTGTGCAAGAGAGACGCAGAGAATCTTGGGTGTTTAAGTAGGCTTGGTGCTGTAATACCTCTATCTGAGTTAGCCAAGAGTGGCACTGAAAGGGCGAAGAGAAAGGCTACTTCCTTGTTGGAGCATCTTCGAAAGCTGTCGCGGCCCTAACAGGTTTACTTCCGCAGATAACTTGTTTCTGAGGAACTGTAATTGTTTCATATTTTTCGTTTTTTTCCCAAGAATTAGCGTTACACAGTTCTGTTCAGGTTATCAAAACTGAGTACAGAAGCATGAGAATACAATATGTTCTCAGAGCTTTCTTTGTTTTTTTCTTTACACGTTTTGTGTTCAGGTTATGAAAACCGAGTACAGAAGCTTGAGAATAACTTATTCTCATAGCTTTATTCGTCTTTACAGGTGTGGTGAAATTCCATTGAATCTGTTGTTTGGTGATTAGTTCTTTACTTTCTGGCTCTTCTTCTCTTTGTCCTACTGTTGGGGACTTATACACTTAAAAGTGCTTGAAATATAGTATTTATCAGCAAGATGTTCACCTTTTTCCCTTGTTGAACTTTTTATTCGTACTGCTAATTAATGTCAGCTTGTGTTTAACATTCTGTCCTAACCAATGACTAATGATATTGTTGCGACTTCTTTTTTTTTTCCTGAACGCTGTCAACTCAACAGCAGATCATCCCATATGTATAAAACAAGAACAAACTGCTGACATTGGGTTTTCTCCTGTTTAATTTGTGATGGTTTAAAGTAAGTTTCAATAACTAGCAATGGATTACTATAAATCTCTGTAATATTGGCATGCCCTCGTGATCTAATTGGAAAAAATGCATTCCGGATGAGAATCATTATTCAACTATGTAAATTTCATATGGCCAAATGTAGCACATTTATTCGTTTTTGTTAATTTCATCACAGGCTGTACTGTTTGCAGTACCCTACCACCTGAAGGGTGAAGGGTTTGACCACGATTGACCTGCGTTTAAATTATTTTTTCAATACCTCAAGTGTCGGCCGGCTCACTTTACGCGCACATTGATTAAATCTAGGGGCATGAAGGAACATCTAGAAGGGAAATCAGAGAATGGGGAGGTTACCAATTTTGTTCTACTATATATAAACAAACCCACAACCACCCCCCCCCCCCCCCCCCCCCCCCACACACACACACACACACACACACACACACCCCTATTTGAGATCCAAATACTACAACAGAATCTCTTTTAAGTGAGGAATCGCGAATCGTTTTCGAGAAGTTGTCTAATTTTGTAAGCAGTATGTAAACGTATGACTTAAGAGGTTAATTCAAGCCGCCACTCAGCTCAAACTTTAGTACTAACTTTAGCTGAATTATATACAAAAGCAAAAAGGTAAGCAGCCACCACTCAGCTCAAACTTAGTACTAACTTAGCTGAATTATACAAAAGCAAATAGGTAAAGCTTAAAAAGATTTAATATTCTGTTAATAAGTACTCCAATCAGGTCAAGTTAAGTACTCCAATCATGTTGTTGATACTGTAATGGATTTTTATTGCTCCTATTGAACGAGAAGCTCCAACTTTCAAAAAAGTAGAAAGCGGAAAGCAGCAATATTAATCCGGGCAAATACATTTCTTTTCTCCTTTTGGGTCAGCTTCTTTACCTACTTTGCTGATTGTTTACTGGGGTGGGGACAAGGGGAAAAAAAGGTCATCTTCATGAGATGAAGCTGTTGGGGATGGATTTGGCACAAGAAATAGTGAACATGTTTTCACACCTTTCAGGTAATTTGCTCTTAAATTGTAAACCTTAAAGAAAAAGATCGAAGAGCTACGTACGATAATTGTTTTCTAAATTAGTTTTCTGATTTCCATTTGTCTCTCGGTAAATTCTATCTTGAGATATTAGGTCATTTTCTTCATTTGTTTAATTTCTAGTTTTTGTTATCTACCACCAGACAACAGGAAACAAATAGAAAATAAACAGGATTAATATAGAGGTAGTAAGTCGATGAGAGTTACCTATCTTTAGTACGATCGAGTTGCAATATTGATTTAGCCAGTATCGTTTTAGTGACTGATAGAATTTGATCTCCATTGCAATATTGGTAGTTCGGCTCCAAAATGGATCTGTTACGAAGTTTCAAATGCCTCCTGCATATCTTCCGGGAAGCCAATAAGTGTGCAGACGCATTGACAAATATTATGTTCCTATCGCTTGTTGGGTATTATCTTTTCTAGACTTGGGTTTGAGTGGGACTTTTCTTCCTACATGGATTCATGTAGTCTTCCTATCAAGAGATGTATTCTCGATTATCGCACTTATAATTTGAAAATTCTTTTTGATGCAATGAGTGAAGAGAAATAAATAGAGAAAGTTATTGAGAACCGTACAGAGAATAAAATATTTTTCTCAAAGACGGGAAAAAAACAAAAGCGTTTACGTTTTATTTCTTTTGCATTTTGCTGCTCGAGCAAATTAAGCCCTAATTCGTATCATCCGTGAATGGTGCATGAGAGACATGCATGAGTCAATGATATCTCATTTCCAAACCAAACACATGCAAGAGTTGAAAATTTTGGACTTCCAATAAAGTGAGCCGAATATCAAGATTGACTACAATATATGTGTGTGTTAATTCATATTCAAACTTTATACAATGGGTCTTAATTTAAATGTTTGATGCACTATGCAACAATTTACGTCCATGAAGCAGCTGAGTGATAGTTCTTCGATCACGATCACGAATATAGTCTTAGAAAAAAATAATATATGCATTACAAAATGACTTACCTCATGAAGCGATATCCCCTTCGGTTGCGAAGAACAAATAACTAAATAACGCAGAATCAATAGTAACCCTAATTCTCATCATATACGTAACCCTAATTCTCACCATGTATATGATGTTCTCTTTGCTCGGAAAAAAGAAGTTAACTCTAATTCACTTCATAATACTCCCAATAAAATAAAATAAACGATATGTGGTCTCATGTTCGATGCTTATTGCCAACAACTCTTGGGGCTACCTCACCTCCACGAAAAAACGTATGAAACAGCTGTAGGAAGAGTTATAGGGATTAGTCCGAGGTGCCCCCAAACTGGCCCGGAATACCCTGCGCGCATTACCCAAAACAAGAAAAAAAAAACTGTACGTAGATCGTCAAAAAAGACATCGGCGAATGGAATCTGGAACGAAATCTTGAATCCACACACACCTGCGGAATCTTTTTCAATTGAAACGAAGTTAACCGAACAAGACGACTATTAGTATTAGTTTAATCCTAGAATTGGTCCACCACTAATCGCGGCCTTTTTTCGTACCGGTCCTACAGTTGAACCAAATGGAGAAGAAATTTTCTAAAAATGCATGTGGACGCAGAATATTCTGTTAATTTCCATGGAAAACGAAAACAAATTAGTTAGTTGGGGATGGAAAGTGAAAGGATCCGATATGAGGAAATAATTACTCCACTCCACTCGTCTCGTTTTGTTTACTTGTTATAAAAAGTCGTACTCATTTTGACATTAAGAATTAAAGAGCTTTTGAGAATAATTTCGAATTTCTTTTGAACGGTGCAAGAAAAAAGTCAAAAATTAGTTTGGACAGTAAAATGACATGGTATCCCGTAGATGGTAAACAAATGGGAGATGGACTAGTACTATATTACAATGGTGATGCCAAGACATCGGTGACAAGTGATAGACATTTCTCATAGTTGAAATGTATGGACAACTATGAACTATTTGCTCTTCCAAAATGAAATAGCAAAACACACTAAGAGTGAATCATCTGCGGAATGATAATACCGCTTTATCTTTTATCTTTTTCTTTTTCGGTCAAACGGAAATTAATGCATTAACTTAGACGATCAACGTCAACAAAGCCAGATAAACGGCATAAAGAAAAGTGTTCAAAAAGACTACAAGAGTCGTAAACCAACATCTATGGCATCTGCCAGGGCAAATTCCTTAGTTGCAAAAGGAATGGAGCTATAGACTACTAAATCTTCATATTGTTGCGATCCAAGTGTGGTGCCGTTCGCTTTGTCATTGATATCATATTACAATCTCGAGACCAATTCTTCTGTTTATGAAATCCATTTTATAAAAAAACTCAAAATAAAATAAAATAAAATAAAAATAGTCCTCGAAAAATTTCTCTCCTAGTTTAGCTTCCTTAGTTTTAAATCTTGCTTCCCCCTCTAGCGCTTAAGTAAGAAAATGAAATGATGATGCCATGAATAATTGATGATGTGGTGTCCCAGTGGGAACAACCTTTTACTCGTCAGATGCTACCTTTCTCTGTTTTTTCTGATAAGCTCTACCTCCCTCTGTTTGTCAAACCCTTTTGCTCAATTTCAAAATTTGCAATCTTTCTTTGACCCATAACTCCCTAATAACACCAAAAACTACTACCCATATAACTACATCTCTATCTCAACCCCCCCCATGTCATGTGGTCAGAGATCCCAACGCTAGGGGAACCAAAAAGGGTACCGACCAAAGAGAGTTGAGATTGTACTTGTTTTTGTTTCCTTAGGGGGGGGTAAACAACAATGGGAAACAGCTTAGGACGGGGAAAGACCGCGAAAGTCATGAAGATAAATGGCGAGACGATCAAGTTGAAGGCGCCGGTGAAAGCCGGCGATGTAGTGAAGGACTATCCGGGGCACGTCTTGTTAGAGTCGGAGGCGGTGAAGCATTTCGGTGTCAGGGCCAAGCCCTTGGAACCGTGGCATGATTTGAAGCCGAGGAGGCTCTATTTCGTGGTGGAATTGCCCAGTTTTCAAGAGGAGAAGGGCCCGAGGAGGGTCCGGTCGGGGATCAACATGACAGCCAAGGACAGGCTGGAGAGCCTCATGCTCTCGAGGAGATCGGTTTCCGACCTTTCGGGCATGAGGAGAATCGGGATCGAGGAGTCGAATAAAGCTGGGGAGGAAGCAGGGGCAATGAGGGTGAAAATGAGGCTTCCCAAGGCGGAGGTGGATAAGCTGATGAAAGAGAGTAGGGACGAGGCCGAGGCGGCCGAGAAAATCGTTGGGTTTTGCTTGGCAAACAAGGCGGCGGGCGGCGGTGAGGGATCGTTGTTGCACCACCAGCAATCGCATCGGAAAGGTGGTTTCAAGGCCCGTGAGGTTTGTAATTTCCATCTTCTGTATTTAGACACTTGTCCTTTTTTCATGGGGCATGTTCAAAGGGATTTTGACAACTTGTTTGGCTTTCTGCATGTTTACGTTTACAAAGTCATACTACTAATAATTACTAATGTTTTGACTTTTGGGGATTTTGAACAATGGGAAATTAATCATGATGAGCTAGTGCTAAGATAGCCAACTACTACTAAAATATACAATTACCAAAGGCAAGCTCTATGGAAAGATAAACATCCTGTGTGGTAATTACGGCCTTCTCTAGAGAAAGATAACCATCTCTGTTGGCATACTGAGTTGTTTTCTAGCTATCACTAAGAGTTTTAACCATTTGGATCAGAAAAAAAAAAGAGAGGCTCAAATTAAACCCAATGGTTGGTCTGGTGGTAAAGATTTGAGATGTTTTGTTTTCTTTTTGCATTTCCTTTCATACTGTTCAATCTCAAATAAGTGAGAGAGTTTGATGTAGCCCATTTGATATATATCTTCCTATTCGAGAATTAAAAAGTTCAACTCCACAGGTCTGATATTCGAAACCTCCTATGTATTATCAGGGACAGACATTGTTTTAACTTTAAATTGGACTCACTAATAGATGGTAAGATTCGTCCCCATAATTAGTGGAGGTTTGCATAATCTCAAAAAGCCATAAATGTTGTATTCCGCTAAGAGTTCTTAAAAACTTTTAAGTACTTATTTGCGGAGTTCTCACGTGAATATTTTCGCTTTCTTCATGCAAAACTTAGAGCATCCGCAATGGGAATAATCAAAATCGATAACCAAAATGTGCCACGTCAGTATTTGATTATCCATTTAGTTCATAATCAAACCAACAAACTTGATCTCCACATTGGTTATTTTTGTATCCCTATAAAAAAAAACCCTACAATACGGAATGCATCTATGTCCAATTGCAAACGAGTTCCAATCGCGCACCCGACCACACCAAATTATTCGTCTCGATGAGACGATTCTAATGTGAGGTGTTTTTTAATTTTTTAGTTTTGAATTTGGTTATTGGATTTGGTTATTAAGTTTTGGTTATTGGTAAAAGTTGTTAAGTTTGGTTATTCAAAGGTCAAAATTTGATGAGTTGCTAAGAGGTTGCTAAGTTTGGTTATTACAATGTGAGCACTTTTTTGAGCAAACATTGCTAACTTTAGCAACCTTTTAGTTTTGATTATTACATTGTGGATGCTCTTAGGGGAGTAGCTAGCTAGCTAGGTTTCTGTTCCATGATTCATGGCATATTCACTGGGCTATTGACAACTTTTGTTACTGAACAATATCAAGATAGCATAGCTAAAATTTGACTCCTAGCTAGCATACACCTTCCGTTTTCTTCCTGCAATCATTCCTTTTATTTTTCTGAATAAAAAAACTGCTCTTTGGAATGCAAACAACCATATTAGTATACGTGTTTTCTGATTTTTTTTTTAAATTTTTTATTGCATACGTGTTTTTACCATATTTCTAAGTTTTCTTAATTTTGACCCAGATTTTCAGCCAAATTTCATGTTACACTGGCACGTTATGAATATATATGATGATATATCCTGTAATCACGCTAACTTTCTGAAAGTAACATGCCGTACGTCTAAGATGTAGGTAAAGAAGAGGTCATTGTCGTCATTTATGTTTTCTTTCAATTCAATTTACACATGAGCTTTTCTTTTATCTTTATTGTGGGTGAACTTGGATAGCATTCCGAGGGACACAGATATCTGGATAAAATTTTGAACGTGTCTGAATATAATTGTTTAGATATCTCTGTTCGATACGCCGTTAATTTTGTAAGCATCGTTCAACTAGAATCTAGCGATCGATCGATCCTCTCAAATTTGCATGTTCCCATATTATTGCTTGTTCATAGGTACCGAATCACTCAACTGCTTTACATTGCATCATCAATAATTTTAGAGACGTTTATATATGGTTTAGTTATTTGTTTGTCTATTTTATTTTTAGTGTTTATAAGATCCAATTCTGTAAACTTACCCCAACCACCTCCCCACCCCCACCGACAAAAAAAAAAAAAATGTGGGAAATTAATAAATCATCTACCAAATACCCTATCCTACCCAGTCTAGCTAATACCATTCCTTAATATAATGAGCCCCAAAGGCCAACAGCCCTAACCTTCTAGTACAACAAATCCACTAAAACAACTCCAATTTCACCTGATTTTGAGGGCCAATTTATAGCCAAGGTTTTTTTTTTCAATCGATAAGACTTCGATTTTATAGATAGAACCAAAATAATGAAAAGACACATCAAATAGGACATCCATCTCTCGAAGAGAGGAAAGAAGACACACAAGATGCCTAAACTCCCACGTAAAAAAGACAAGACCTCTTGCTGCTTTTTGAGCGACACTATGGACAATTCTATTATTGCTTCTTCTCACAAAGGAAAACTCGGGTGTGGCTAGTTAAATACTATGTTCCATAAAACACCATTTTGTATGAACTTTATTATTCTTGGGTCATATTTTTTCTAATTGTTTATTCATCTTGAAGGAATCTAAAAAGTAAAGCTTATAATAAAAGTGTAAGTTAGTTCACTAACTATAAGATAAAAGTAACCTTAAACCAAACAGATTGTTTGGATTATATGTCTCTTCGAACTTTTTTCAAGTTTGACTTGTATTTTTCCTACCTTTCCGACTCATTTCATCGAGACGAATACATAATTCAAAATAATTTGGCACTCACTAACAAAAGCTTGTATAGGCCGATACTTCTATGAGAAATAATAGTAATGATTAAGTTTCACCAAACATTCCCTGAATCCAGACTTGTATTTTTCAGAAGAGACAGCCCCTTTTTTTGGTCCTTTTTCTTTTTGGAATAGCATATCAATGTCACTTACGGATTGATTTTGTAATTAGAAACACATTATCTTGTTTGGTTGTCATTTTTTATTTACGTAATCTTTCATCTTTAGTCAATTTTTCTGATATTGTAACAAACTTTTTACTTTTTGAATAGAAGTACGTTATATACATCTAAAAAGTGAAAAAATAAGAAAAAGAAATCGATAAAAAATCAATAATGATGAAAAAAGCAAGGATGACGAAATAGTCAAATATTTTGAAAACAAAATTTCTAAGAGGAGAACCAAATTGGATAAGACTTAGGTTGCCCTATTGGACTGCTTTTTGTAATCTTTAATTTTTTCTTTTGGAGGCCTAACTTTTTTTAACTCTTTTTGTTAGACCTTTTCCTTTCCCGCACGTGCATGATGACCATATAGGTTTTCTACATAGAAAACTGGCTAGAGAGTTTTCCACAGGGGCTATATTTCTTTTTTTTTTTTTTTGTTAATGCAGAGTGTCCCGAGCCAGCTTGCCCGCACTTCGGACTAATCCCTACAGCCCCTCCTACAGCTGTTTCACGCTTACGCGTGGGGATGAGAGGCTATATTTCTTGATTTGGGCTTTTTCATCCACGGAATTTCCCACCCCTTTGAAACAATTAAAATTGAAATTTAATGTAGATTACGAAAACTAACAAGTTTCTCGATCGATGCAAATAATTGACAAAAATCCAGGTCAGGGGATCAAATTTTGCCGAAGACATGGATATATTTGATTATTTCCCTTTCTTTTAGAGTGTGACTATTTTGGTTCCTTCTTGTTTTTTGGTACAAAGGATTATTTTTCTGAATTGATTCTAGTGTGAATGCACTATACTTGTTGCGGACTCTCTCATGGTTGATTTAGTGTCTTGTTTTGTTATTCTCGTGACTTATATACATAGATGATATCTCTTCGATCTTGCGACAAAATTAAGAAGAGTAGGAAATAGGAACATATATACTGTAATGTCTAAATTTCAGTACATTTTAAAAAAAATTTCTTTTGCAAAAAAGTCATGTGGGAGGTTCAAGCTGCTAGTCATATTAATATTGTTTCGATTGACAACGTTTGCAGAAGCGCGTGGGTTTCATGCCGGTCAACGAAGGAGAAATCCAGTTAGCGGTATCTTGAAAAGGCCAAATCATGATCACCATTATTAAGTACTTTCCGACTTTAATACAGTAGTGGAGTAGTATTGGAGTAGAAGAGACTCCAATCTCAATGGCTCTCGATCACATGATCTCTCCTCTCCTTTATGGAATCTGGATTACCAACAGATGGAGTTGTTCTAGGCAAATTACGTGATGCGTACATGTACTCCTTAACTATGTTTGTACATGGAGGTTAATTTTGAGATGATGAGAGTTATATGTGAAATAGCTTTTAATTTCTTGATTAATGTGATTAGCTTTCTCTAAATCCCCAATAATAAGAGAATTATGTTTTATACATAGTACTCATGATCAATGAAATGTAACCTTTTATTTTTTTTTTTGGAATAATCATCAAGTTTTATATATGTTTACATTGAGGAAATCATGCCAAGCTTCATTTAGCTGCGATTGCATAACTAAAATGATCATGACCAAAGAGAAAACTCATTTTCAAGAGGAAGCTCAGAATTAATGATTAAACACGTATTAATTGTAATTTAAGGATAATTTAGTCTATTTACGTATTAGTATAAGAAGGCCTTGTGAAACTACTCCATATCACTGTATTTTTACTAGCGTTACTGCACGTTCGATGCATGGAACAATAGGAAAAAAAGGGGTTCATGTTGATGTTTTTTTTTTGTTCCTTGTGTATTGAACGGGCACAACGCTAGTAAAAAAAGAAGAAGTAATTAAATGCGTAGGTAGTTTGGAGATTAAAACCAACCATTGGTATGCTCTATGTGAACAAATTCTCATAACAAATAGCCAAACTTGTACCAAAAAATCCATGAACAGATTCTCGCTAAACTTGGTGCTCAAAAATCTGTGAACAAATTCTTGGAACAAACGGAGCATACTTAAAATTACGTGAACAACTTCTCATAGCAAATGGAGCCGAAGAATACAGGTACATGGAGCCGAAGAACTAAATCAAATATACTGGTTGAAGAACACAGCCAATTATATGCCTAGCTATCACCGTGGTCAAAACTTCGTAAATGCGTAGGTACGTAGTCTGGAAATGGAAACCGACCTTTGAGCAAATGGTATTTGCTTCATGAACAAATTCTCGTAATAATTAGACCCGTACTTGGTACTCAAAAATCCACAAACAAATTATCGTGAAGAATGAAACTGAACTTGCTGCTTAAATTTCCATGAACAAATTCTTGCAACAAACCATGGAGTGAGATCATGGAAATTATCTGTGGGGGACGAATATTAGAAATGTTTTCATCAGTCGGGATGAATGTTCGAATTGCGCGCAATGATAATTCCGAAGAATGTGGGATTTGCTATTAGAGTTTGGAGGTGGGAATATATATGCCTATCAAAAAAAAAAGAGGTGGGAATATATATAAATAAGTGGTGTGGGCAAACTTGGAGCCAACTCCCGTTCCAAAAAAATACCCTTGAAGCTATTTTTTTTTTTGCTTTCAAATGGGCAACATTGCGGGGCACACGTGGGAGTAGCATTCAGGTATACATGGGTAGTGGGTGGAGCTTGTCCCACCCTAGAAATGTGGGTGGGACACGTGTTGGCCTGGAGAAATAGATTCATGGGCTTAGATTTTTGTTTTTTAGAAAAATTTAAAAATTCAGGAAATTAGGAACGTGGGTTTAGAGGCTTGTGAGGCTCACACACATTCCTATAAGATATAGATAGATAGATAGATATGTTGAACATTGTATCGAAAATATTGTAAATTTGAAGCAGTGGAAGAGATGGATAAAAAGAGCCTATCCTGCCCTTTTCTCTCTCTCAAAGGAGTTTCCATGGATCTGTTGGTTTTAACTCCATGTGTGCAACCGGAGAGTTTAAGTGTGGAAACTGGAAAGCCTAAACACAACAGCCCTTTTTCTTTCCCTTACACCCGCATCCGCATGAGGAGAACATTACACTTGTAAATGTAGGGGTACAATTGAAAGTATGCCCTCTTTTGGGGGTTGTTTTTAGAAATGAAGCAGACATCTTGAAATGACAAAACTGCCCCAATAGTGCACGACCTCAGTCACCTGACTGCACTCGGTAAAGACGACTTTGCCAAAGAACAAAGAGCAACGGCTTAGCACAACTAAGGGTAAAACTGGAAAAAATGCGGCTCTGTCCGGCGGTGGTGACCTTGATCTGATCCGTCTCTCCTCCTTGTCCTCTCTATAGATATGGCATGCGATGACCGACGAAGAGGTTAATAAGAAATGAGGTTTGGGTTATATAGGGATTCTTTTCCTGTTTTTTTTTTGGTTTTGTTTTGTTTTCTCTCCCGGCTGGTTTTCCAATACGGTGTATATCTTGGTTTGGTTTCCCCAAATCCGGTGGATGATGGTGGTGGACAAATAATTTTTTAGATTTTTCGGATGCATGTTTGTCCCTGGGGTGGTATTCATCGCCGTGGTCGCAAGGTTTGTCAGCGTGCTTCTACCATGGCAGCGGGGGCTCGCCCTGGAGTGGCGTCCAATACTCGTGGCAGCTAGGCTTGCTGACGCACTGTCTTCGGCGTTTCTCCTTCACGTAATAAGCGGGCAGGCGAGTGGTTTTGGATAGCAAATCCTTAATGGTTTACTTACAGTTTTTCGATTGTGGTTGTTTGGAAATCCACGGTGATATTATGATTATGCATTAAATTCATAGATGGGAATCTGTGATCCTTTGGGCACCTTTTTCTTTGTCGTTTGTTGGTTCTATTGTCTGACACAACGTGTTGGTTCTAGTGCAATGTTTTGGTGGAAGTAATTAAGTAGCACGTTTGATGTAATTTTGTATGTTTGTTGGTTTGGATGCGCATGATTTTCTGATCTTTGTAACTATTGAATGAAATTCCATTCTAAGTGGCCTTTGGAAATGATATGATCGTGATTGCCTTGTCTTCAAAAAAAAAAAATAATAATAATAATAAAGATACGAGCGCTCAGTAACGTGGTAAAAATAATCAAGCAATCACATTGACCTGCTTTCCATATATCACGTCTTGAGAAAAGGGTCTACACATTTGCCGTGTGAACGAACTTGAAAGTATCTTTGGACATGTACAAAGTGCACAAAAGAATTCCACTACCACCACGTCCGTTCATTCACAAAAACCTCTTCCCGGAGCTAACTCCGGCCAGATACAAAATAGGCTGTCATTGCTTCATTCTATTAGCCGTCCGATGCTTGCGCATGGAAAAAAGAATGCATTGATCCTTTCACCATGACCATTGGTCCGGTACTGTAAGAAAATATGAAGTCATTGCTTTCCGGAATCTTTTCTTGTATTGTTTGGGAGAAATAATGGTGGGGGAAGCATTCTTAGGGCCCCCAAGTATGCCTGATGCCTTAACCCATGTCTCCAAATGCTTGTCCCAAGTATACTGTCTCATGAAATCAATAATCCCTATAACCAGCTCCTTGCGCTCGTCGTCCACCCCCACCAGCAAAGAGTAGTCCATCACATCAACAGACTGTCAAAAAGAACAATAGAAAAATGATGATTTCAATTACAAGTTTGGGGACACGATTGTTTGTAAAACTTAATCAAAAGAACAAGGTGAAGCCATACATTGGGTACAAGTGAGAAATAATATTTGGCAATTTAACGATCAATAGCATAAACAAGCGTTCAAGTTGTTTATGTAATGCAAAAATCACTAAAGTATTGAAAAAGAATAACTCCATTCCAGCACTGGCACATTTAAAAAGAACCACCAGCTTATATTGGACAACTATCAAGTCAGAGCTAAATTCTTGTAGGTCCAAATTACCACATCACAAAGCTTATCAGAAAGTCAGGGAGAGCAATAATACTAGAAACCTAGGAGAGGATATTGGCCCAGGGGAAAAAAAAAACAGCTAGTTATAGTGAACAAGACTCGATATTACAGACAACAGAAGCTCCAAAAGTTTACAGATCCAAACCAGGCTTGAAATTTATGTCAAAAAGTATAAACTGAAAAATTTATGTTTTCTGTTGATCGGCTACAGAAATTTATGTTAAAAAGTAAACTTTAGCCAAGAACCATGATGCAATCTATTATGCTGTGATGTTAAAACAGCTTACCGCTAGAAAAGATGTATCATTCCAAACAGCCCGCTCTAGTCTTCTCTTCGCTTTGCTCCCAAGCAATATGGGTTTAGTACGTAGCGTTTCTAAAAGATTCAGATCTAGCAGTACTTTATCTGACCCTGTTGTATCTGCGTTGTAACGGGATCGCAAAGAGCCCTTAAGATCATAGACCCTTGAGATACTTCTTTTGAAAAAGAGGTTTTCCATCACCACCAGAACCATTTTTGTTTCCTTACCACCTTTCAAATGTTTGACAGTTACCTGCCATGCATATAACAGCTTAGGATCACAAGAACTGAACCAAAAGTCAACACTGTAAAAGGAAAAAGAGAAGAAAACACATGCACACTTTGTCACAGATTCGATTGTTAGTCATCAACTGAGGAACTAACCTGATAAATACCAAGAATTTTAGCAAGGCAAGTTGGACTTCCTGAGCTTAGGGACTCTGTCAAATACTTGAAGTATTCTGGTGCAAATTCCTCAAAAGATTCCAATTCGGTCTTTTGAACTTGTTTTATTATGAGCCTCTCATCCAAAGACTTTGCAAAGTATGCATTGCTCTTTCCTCCTTGTGCACTCCATCTCTTGCAGCGGCTTAGGGAACGTACAAAATCGACTTCACTCGGGCAACATTTCTTTCTAAGAGCATGAAACTGCTTCGCAAAATAACAGGTGACAGAAAACTTCACTTTGCCTCCAGTTAAAGACTCGTCTTCGAAAGAAACTCTAAGATGAGAACTCTTAGGATCAGCAAACAGGGCACTAATCGTCAATGAAGCATCTTCAGACCCACCATAACTTCCATAGTGAATGGAATCCAAGTTAAGTGAGCCAAAAGACTGAGAGGCTGAAAAGGAAGGAGCTAGAGAATTTGCCCCACTGCTGTTCCAGCTTCCTTCATGCCTATTTGGCCTATCAGCAATCCAGTCCTCATACTCCCTGGAACTGATGGCATAGGATATTATGCTACCAGGTTCATTGTCATAAACAGCAATAACTATTTGGCCAGTTTGTGGAAGCAGCAACCGGGCCCCGTCAGGCATAAGGGATGCACCAGAGATAAATGAAGATGTGGAGTGGAATACGACATTTAACTTGTGAGCCTCCCGTGGAGACATCTGAGAGTAAGTCCTTTGTACATTAGAAACTGGATCTCGAATCATATTCCTGTATTCTCCAGAGGCATGGAAAGATCTAAGTGTTGACAAATGCAATGAGGCTGGGGACAATCCTTTCCTAATCCTTTCTTGAAGTCTCAAAGCAGAATCAAAAGAGTAAACTCTTACTGGTGACGAAAGCCTTACAAAAGTTGGACTTTCTGCTTGACTTATGTGCTTGACAGAAACAAATTGAGGTCCATCTGGCTGTGGGCTTAACTGAGCTGTCAATGGAAGTTGGTCTGTGCCACTCCATGCAGAATCGATTTTGTCTGAAAGATTGGATACCGTAGAGGGGGCAGTATCTAAGGATGTCATCCCAACAATAAATTTACCATCAGATTGTAATTCCTCTTGTTTGTGCTGCTGGCATGGGGCCGAAATGGTCTGTCCAGGATCCGTAGTCTCAGAGGGCAAAAACTTAGGTTCTTCCTGCAGCTCTGACTGTATACCATGCATGGAGAATTTTTGCAATTTAGAAGATTCGGACACCTTGTTTTCATGATCATGGTCAATACTGATATCCTTGGAGCACAAATCACTTCTCCACTCTTTCGGCTCAATGTAAGATATAGAACCCTGTGCAACCTCAGATATAAGACTCCTCTGTTTAAGCATGGAATCCAAGGAACAGAGACGACGATCCCATAGATGTGAGCCAATTACAAGTGAACGTCTCAAACAATTGAGACCAAGAATATCTACTGAAGTCTGATCCACAGGCAAAGTCCCTTCATCAGATGTTTGAAGCAAAGCCTGTTGATGTCAGAGGAGACAAGTCAAAAGATAATGGAAGGTTTGCCACCAAAACCAAATATTTCACATCCATATGGACCATTTACACTATATATTTAACTCCAACTAAAAAACCAGTGTTACGCACCATGTAATCACTACTCTCTTCTATAAGCAGTTCTTTCAACTCCATGATGTGGTCACCTAATTCACTTGCATCAAGCTTTTCAAATCCCAAAGCCTGTTCAATGCTGCTAAGTACAGCTGACAAGTCTTTATAGAGGGCTTTCGTTTTACTCAGAAGCTGCAAAGGGGAAGGCAAAGGGTTATTCTTTTGTTACTCATTTGAAACAATAAGACGAAAACAAGAAAATTGCAACATTAGATTCAATAAGCACCTCTGCCGCCTCTTTCCTAATCCACTCCTGGTGAAGGTGACCATTGAACTCAAGCACCGACGGGGGCAAATGGACAGAGAGAATATCAATAGGAGAATAACGAAAGAATGCAACCATGCTCCCAAACCTGTTCAAGCATAAAAAATTACAAAATAAATAAAAATAAGATGTCACCATCATTTCACTCCACAATCTGAGAAAATTTTCAAGGATTGCCTTTAACACAAAAAGCAATTGATCAAGGAAACTCATTGCCAAAAAGAGAAAGAATATACCCATAGTAACGGAGGCAGTCTTTTTGCAGAGAATGACCACAGCTTGCTACACGATTAGCAGTTGCATGGTTTGAGAAACTAAGTTCCAAAAACTTTCCAAAGGATAGTCCCCAAGCAGCATCTGACATGACCACTCTACGAGTAGCCGGGGGAACCCCATCTATCTGTGCACACTTGAGGCATCGGTGCCACATCCATATCTTTCCATCACGATCTCCAGGTAACTTGACTGAGGGAATCTTTCTCACATTTATTGTAAGATTCCCCTGCTGGTGAGTATAGCATAAGACATGGGCTTCAACCGGCTCTTTACAAGATCGACAGCTAGATGCCTGGCAACAAAATAGAGCAATCGATTGTAATACTTCCTTTTATATCAAGGGGTCCAAAAAATAAATCAATAAAACCTGAATGTATTACCTGATCAAACAGGTCATCTTGAAGATACCTCCCCAACGGCTTATCAAAACAGCCATAGAACTTGATGCGAAGGAGTTGAGAGCGTTCACATACAGTTCCATTCAGCACACAACAGCTAGAAAAGGATACCAATATGCTCTGCTGACTATCCGCAGCTGAATAGTATTCACCTGAGTCATCATTGTCATCTACCCTGTCAGGTTCTCCAAATTCAAAAACTTCCTTCAGTTGCTTCTCCTCTTGATCTGTTGTTTCCAACGATTCCTGTTGCGCATGATTTCCAATCTCAGAAGGAAACACACTGAGGCCATTAAAAACCTCCAACGGCACACTAGATTCCAAATTATTATCGCATGCATCATATCCCACTCCACACTCCATCGAGGTAGGAAACAAATATTGACCAGGGTTAAGATGCTCTGAAAATGATCGCTGCCCTCCCAAATCCAATTTGGGACTTGGTGATCCGTCATCAATATCATGGTCATGGGCTACTGCAAGGTAATTCCCAGAGCAGACAGAATCAAGAATAACTGAAATGGGATTATCAGCAGTTGTCCTCTCCAGGATGGACATTGAAGGCTTCATTTTCATCTTTGGAAGACTAGCACCCTCATCAGCAAGGAAGGAAGTCTCCAGCGATAAATGATATGCTGCAAAAACCGCATACTGTACAACATGTTTAACCTTCTTCAGTTCTTCATGAGAGGAGCCCTTCAACAGTACCTAAAAAACATCAGGTGTGAAGGAAAAGTGAGAAACGTGCTGCCAGTGTTACTCAGAGTAGCATATGTAATGTAAACAATATTAGAAGTATCTTAGCAATTACACCAAACGTTTGCATCCGTAAGATAGAACAGCACAGGTACTCGTCTTCTCTATGTTTTCTTCACCTTCTCCACTATTTCTTTCTCAACTCACTGATATCTCCTCCACCTTAGTGACTGAGTGACCTGACACTGCCAATTCAACACCAACTACCCCTCAACCCACCCAGGTAAACTGGTAGACTGATATTCATTTTTGCCGGAGCCGCCATACAAGCACGATCAATCATCACCCACATCGTAATCACAGTAGCTCAACATAAGCAAAGTATCATGCGTATGACCAATTCATTCTCTCTGCGACTCTCCCTCCCTGTTCTCTGGTCCTTATGACAATTTTTTCTTCACTACCAAATGGGAATTACTTTTTCCTCAATGTCCTAAAGCATGCGATCATGCAAGTGTCTAATTTGAATACCGGGGTTGGACACCTATCAACCAACAAGCCAGTTATATATACCAAGCATTCTTCTTAGGGCTAGATCCAATATCCCAGTAGTTGCAACAAACCAATTGCCAAGACAAGAGCTCACAAATTGAAAAAAACTGATATGCAAGGAGAGTAGAAGCATCCATCTGATGTCTTAAACACATCTCAAACACAAGTGACATAATATCATAGTTTCACAAGAAAGCAAACAAGAGGTGCATAATGGCATGTTTCAATTTAGTCATATGCAAGAAAACAATTCTTAGTGAACCTAATACATTCAAAGTTTAAAATGAAATCAACCAGAAAGATTAACTTATGAAAGAAATATTACCGTGCAACCTAGTCGCCTGGGACAACCTTCAAAAAACATCAATGTTTTAGAGGTCTTCTTGTTAGATTGGTTGCCATTCTCAAGTTCTTCAGATACTCTTTCCAACCGGAAGAGTTCGCAATGACCCAACCGCGTGGTAGATATGTTATCAATTGATGGAGTTATAAGTGCACCAGTGCACCTGGCTATGCGGTCCAATAACGGCCTCTTAATATTCAACACTAAAGAAATCTCCTTTTCCAACAAATACTCTTGAGCATATGAAGATACACTTTTCTCCACAAGCAGCAGATTTGGACGATGTGCCTCAATCTTTGACACAACCAACTTCAGATGATCGATTTCCTGTTAAAGAACATTGCTTAAATCCAATACCAATAATGAAAATCGCATTAAAAAGATATCAACAAGTCAATTTAGGTAAAAACCTGTTGCAGCAAAGTCTCAAAAGAAGATAGTTGATTAGGAACTCTCTGGTACTCAAGTGCCCCCCCTAAAATAAGTAATCTAGGGTTCTTGTATTGTGAAGTCATGCGCTTGTGCTTAATATTCTTTGTACAAACTACTCCTTTGACAAGTGTGCTGCATAGATGACACCAGATAAAAGATGTCAAGACCCAGCATATAAACTTGACAAAAACAAATGCAACAAAATAACTGGAACAAAAAAATCCTCAAAAACAATTACCTAAACAAAAGAAAAAAGATCAAAAGTCTTACCTCTCACTGGGACTTCCTGATGCTATACACTTGACCTTAACATAATCGCCGGGATCCATACTGCCACCTCTGCTAGTGTCTGGTCTGACAAAATTTGCAGCTTGCCATGCTATTGCGGTAACAATATCAAGCCAGTCCTCTCTGCTGTTTTCTTTTCCCACCTTGACACCCTCCCCTTGTAACAGCTGTGACACAAGAGCCCTAAAATGCCCCTGTACCACAGCTCTCAGAGGTTCCTTGTGTCCCTCGTTCTGTTTCTCCTTAGCCGCAAACGTGCTAGCAAGACTACTACTGGATGAGAACACCACACCTGAATCCCCAATCTCATCTTCATCATCTTCGTACGTAAAAAAGTTGTTTTCCGCATCATCATCTTCATCCTCAGGTGGTGGCGGGAACCATATAAGACCATTGCTTTCAAAATCCAACGGTTTCTGCAACTTTTCACATTGGTCCCGAAATATAGACAAATCATCGCTACAATCATCAGTATTTTCTGGATCCCCATACCCTCTCTCAGGCCTTGTTAAAACAGCCATTGTTTCTTGATTAAAGTGAACGTCATTACGAGACCTAGGGGTTCCCCCTTGCCCCTTCTGTACAGAATGCCCAACTCTATTGGAACTAATATGAATCCTAGAGGAGCTGTCAGAAGGACTAGATCCAACTGACTTAAAACTGTAAAATTCGTGTCTAGCACTAACGCTACTTGAATCTACATCTGAAGTGTCATTACAGAATTCACTTGATGTGCTGAAAAAGGTAGTTGTGGAATTCTCTGCCTCTTCTTCATCACTCCTGCATCCATAATCACATTACTCACTAATGATACCCCCAACGAGCAGAAAGTTATACCAGGACTTGGAAAACTAAAAGTTCTAATAAGTTGGAAGGAATTGGTTGGTCAATATGATAAGTTTTCTCAATTCCTTGTAAACAGTATTACCACTCATTGAATTTACCATACGCCCACAACCCAATCAAGAAACTCACACAAACACAATTCAATTCATCCGTATGGAAAGAAAGTAACAAACTCTCAAGCATACAAGCTCTTTAACACTCTTACAACGGTCTGCATATTAGGTAAATTTTTACAAGGAATAAAAATCTTGGAAAATCAGACGAGTTTTGAACAGAATAAACTATATGCTATATTACAATGAACTCGGGCACAGTTGCCTGATGCAGGTATTTGTGTGAGTATCGGGTTCATCTAATTTCTATTTCAAGGAAATAGGGACACTTAATATATTATTTTCTAGGATAAATAATGTTTACAAAGTGCCTAGAAGCATTTTATTCATAATTTAAAAGCTTCATGATACTGACGATAGTTAATGTAAAAATTGCCTATAAAAAAATGTAAAAATTCAGAATAACAAAATATGATTGTAGGTGAATTTCAAACTAAACACGTTGGACACCGATCACATGCCCTTAACCAAGTATCCAGTGTCCAACACAGTACTTAAATATTCAGAAGAACATATGCATACCTGCTTGGAGAGTGGCAAATAGATACTGGAGATGGATGACCATCAAATGAAGTAACACTGCTTCTCATAGCATCGGGGGAATAACCATCCAACCTTTTACCACTAAAAGAAGGAGATTGAGGTTCGGGACTCTGACGGGGAGACTCCGCAGGATAGATCTTATCACAATATTTTCTGCCCCTTTCATTCCTAATACGAATGTCAGAACAAAACTTGCACGAAATGATATCAACCACCCCAGCATCCACAGCGCTTTTTATATCACCCGACACAGCACTCACAGAACCGTAGCCCCACAGACAATTTGCACAAAACATCCTAGTACAGCTTCGGCAATGGTACTGAAGGCTAGTCTCTTTGAAATTCGATTTGCACAGACAGCACGTTTTGCAATCGTTATCAGCCATCTCAAATTGGCCGGAGAAGGAATTTAGATCGCTCGTCCCCCAAGAAATCCAAGACCTGACTTTCTCTATCAAATCTAGTAAAGAGTTATCAGGTACTCCCATAGAAAGTTATGACCCAACCAATTATTCTGACCAACTCCCCGTCGAGACAAGAGGAAAAACAAAAACTATCTCACTCTTCTCCTCCTCCTCCTAATCTAAGAGTCAAAATTACAAGATCTACAACTAGACTAGATTTATCTGATTCGTCGGTACCAAAAACGACCCGATTAATAGAACCGAAAGTCCCGAAAACCCACAAAGAAAAAGGTGGGTTCTGATCACTAGTTACTACTAATTCTGAGAAATCAAATCCCTCCTCCAATCAACAAAATATCAAGAAAGGTAATGGATGGTTTTGCACTTAGATTCGCGCGAGGCGAATGGTATTTACACCGAAACGTGATCGTGTTAGTATATGATGACACTAAACAATGAGCCAAAACAACAACAACAATTCTATTTAATATTTTTTAGTTTTTGTTATTTCCTTTTTCGGATCGACTCAGACCTCAAACCCTAAAAGCCAAACTAACCGATCCAAGAATCACCAATACTAGATCCCGATAAAAATAGCAATAACAACACGTGTCAATAAAAGGCTTTCAGATCAAGTGAAAGAGAAAACAAAAATGGTACCAGTGATTGATTGTTAATATGTGTAGGTAAAGGAAGTGAATTAAGAGAGGGAGATTTTCTCAAAGGACGAAGAGGCTGAGGATGAAGAGGAGGAAGAGGAAGAGTACGGATGAGGTTACTTTTCTGGTGATGGAATCATCGACGGCTCGGATCTCCATGGACAGCTGGTTGAAGCTCTTATTCTTCTTCTTCGGCAAACCCACCATTTCACTCTGGGCGGACTTTACCATTCTTTCCGGCAATGCTTTCGGTTTCATTCCCCAAGAACTATTACTATTATAATGCTCCGACTATATGGCAATACATACGCATCCACTTTTGGGCTCTCTCTCTCTCTCTCTCTCTTCGAGCTTTTTCTTGCTTTCTTTCTTTCTTTCTTCTTCTGCCTGCTACGACCTTTCTCCCCCTATTTAACTAGTATACTTTATTCTCTCTCTCTCTCTCTCTCTCTCTCTCTCTCTCTCTAGGGCTCAACAGGCCCAATCTACTAACGCCACGGTGTAATCCGCCATGGTGGAATTTGTTTTCCTTTTTTCTGGGGTTAAAGACAGGTAATGACGTAAATATAAATGAAATTACGAGTATATTAAGGGATGCAAATGAACCGAGGCATTTGTGAATTGTTCAAAGCTCGACTTGCTAAAGGATTGCTCAAGTTTTACCAAACAAAACAAACGCAAGCTTCAATTTTAAGCTCATTAGATAACTGAGCTGATTTTGATGCTGATAGTATTCGGCCTCATCAATTTGTAAACTTGAAGTATATACAAATCTCATAAAAATTTCATATATAACTGCAAATATGCATGAACAAGTACATATAATCAAAATTTAATAAATTGTACATGTATATCCTTTTCAAAGTACTATATGAACTTAAAATTGTAATATGTTTATATTAGTATATACTTATTTATGTGGGTTTTTTTTTTTTTGGTAGTTGTAGATCTATATGAAAGCATAAGTAACATATTTTACTTGTTAAGGCTCGTGAACAAGTTTGAATTTGAGTTAAGACTCGACTCTTCAAATTTTTAACAAGCTCGAGCTCGGCTCGAGTTCATTTAAAAACTTCACAAACATATCCAAACATTCCAAACCTCTAGTTGATTCACCTCGCTTACAGCCCTAGGTACATACTTCTTTAGGAGTAAGTAACACCCCTTATGTTCCCGAACATTTGGAGTTTACTACAATATGGAATTAGGAGATAAACTAGAAAAATAAAACAATGCGATTTTTGCATCTAGTGCAAGTATGTTGGCACACTTGTTACTCTCCCGCACACAACAAATCCGTTAAGGGTCTCATGGGGGCACGTGCCTTAGCTCAATTTTGACAGCCCATGATTAAATCACATTGTTCTTGGGAAATTAACAAATCTTGATATTACAGCCTACGGCCAAATCACATTTTTTTTTCAAGAAATTTATGAATACAATATCGATAGCCTATTTTTCAAAGCCGACATAACTATAAATTGAACGGTTCAGATGATGAGCATAAGACGGCCAAAACAATACCAACCTCTACTATTTTATTATGTCTAATCTTTACTAGTATTAGTGTAAAATATGTTTGCGGTGTCTCTTTCTTAAGCCATTGGTCGGAAAGGAAGTTAATTAAATTTTTATGAGAGTTTTGATTAAACAAATAGAGGGTAGATAATGGGAAATGGTTATCAGCTATTTGGTCAGGTTGATTGGATTATCGTATCTCAATAGGATTAAAGTATTTTGGCTGCCCAGTCAGCCCGCACTGTTTTGATCTTGATTTGTTGGTAATGGATGGATTAATTTCTTCCAAGTTAAACCACTCTCGCTCGGAGCGTGGGTGCACGCGCTGGTTAGCTTCCCGCCGCGGTAAAGCGTGTGTCTCTTATCTTTTCTTTTTTTTTAATTTTATAAGTTGGACTTTTTTTGTCACAGCCCACCAAATTGGTTCGGGTTGTAATTAGGTCTGAATTCGGTTTTGGATTTTATTTGTTAACTTTCTTGTTAAGGCGGTTTAATTTCTTGGTAGATTCGGAGTATTTAATTGTCATAGCGAGTACGGAGTATTTAATTTCTTGGTAGATTCGGTTTGTTGTAAAAATAGGTGAAATTTTTTCTTATAATTGGAGTTCCAAAAAACTTACTACATTAGTTTGCATATTCTTTTGCAAAAATAATGTATTTCACGCAAATAAGTTGGAAGAACAATTTATTGTTAAACTTTAGGAGTTTGGCCAAGTGATTATAGAAAAGTAACCGAAGGTTTCGCCTCCCAAATATTTGCAAGTTCGAATCTCACGAAGGTCAAACATTTTAAACCTAGGATAATTGGAGGTTTGAAACTTTGAATATTCATTAAAATTCATGGCCCTAGAATTAGTTGGGTACATGTGTGCAAGTTGACTCGAATATTCGGTTATTAAAAAAAACATTTCAATGTTCCAAATTTTCTTCTAACAATTATATAATTTCCATTTAAATCACAAGAATATGATTATAAGACATTAACGTTCCCAGTAACTCACTAAATTAAAAACATAAATGAGAATGATTGCTTAATAAAACAAGATACATGACTAAATTATACCTAGTTAAGATAAGGCTGAGTTTCCCTAAAAATGCCACTCGGCATAATTTTTTTTTTTTGTCTTTGTTTAATATTTTTTGCATTTTTTTTTTTTTGCATCAAACTTTTGTGGATTACTGACCCGCCTCAATGAGAGGAATCGTAAAGTAAAAAATTTTGCCAAAAGTTTTTTCAAAATTAAAAAAAAGGTTTTGGTCAAAAAATAATAATTTTTTCCTCGTCAAGAAGGATTAATAACTCATAAAAACTTGACGCAAAATTAACAAATGTAAAAAAAAAAAAGTACAAAAAGAAAAAGGCAAGTGGCTCTTTTTAGGAAAACTTACCCTAATTAAGAATTTAAAAAGCACGTTTCCCTAAAACCATAGTACCCCATGATGTGTTATCATAGGCTTAATTAATTACCAAGCTCTTGCCGGCGCAAAAGGGGTCATTGGCTTGCAAGTTGCAACGAATAGCCGTAGTATAGGGTTACCCCTTTTCATAGCCACTCGATCGAACCTATTGTTCCGAATTGAGAGTTATTAAGCACATGACTAAACCCAACCCTAGCCTACGCATGCACCGAGGCCTCTCAAAGTGGGTATCCATGGGACAACCTATTAAAAGTGGTTCTAACTTCTAACTGGATACTACTATTTAAGGAGAATAATTCGTACCTATTGCTCGTTGACCTTCATTCTTCATAGTTAGGGACGGACTATGCTCACAACTTTTAGACCTGAAACCAAATACATATATATTATAACATCTAAGAGTGACTCGATGATCACCAGATCAACACTTTGATCTTTGATCTTGTAGGAACTTTTGTATTGATACCACAAAGATATTGTTCATTTACTTATGAATTTAAGAGGTCTAACAACAACAACGTTATAGTTGAAATTAAAATAACACAAAACATGTAACGCTATCACCCTACATATACTTCGTATATCTTTAGGTTACACAAATTAGTACCTATGATCAATTCATTTGATTATTCTAACCGTTTACACACTGGGGCAGCTCCAGAGCTTCTCTCTTTAGATATTTCTGGTGCTCCTCCGGCATTCTACATCGAGTTTTTTGATGATTAGCTCCAAAAATACTTTCACGGTACCGTGTAGACCAAGCTGTTTAATATTTTCACCATATTATTGTGGGTGATTTTCCTACCGTGGTACTCAAACAAATCTCTGGGGAACATCAGGTGACATTTCCGTGAGCTTCAAAGGCAATTTTTTTCATTGCAAAAAAACAACGAGGATTGCAAATCTATAAATCTAATCATTTGGGGTTGCAGATATGATCTATATGTTGTCATGTAAATTTTACTTATCCTTCTGTTTTTTCATATGTCAAGATCTTTATTTTTGTACGGCCTATGAGCCTCGCAAGTTATATCGATGTTCATCAGTATAATTTGCATCCATTTGTTCTTTAAAAAAAAATCCCTTTTGCACACCTTGTGTACCAAAAATCCCTACGTACATTCAATTCTTTATATGAGTGTCTCTTGCACAACACGTTCAAAATTGAATTCCTTCAAAATTCGAAATGTACACCCTTTTGAGTTGCTGAATGTTGAGTCCCATCCACACCCAAGAAAAGTGTACAGGATGAGATTATTGGGTATGGGGAGGGATACAGTGAGAGATAGGGTTTGGTGACCTTTTTAGTTGGCCATTTGGTTTAGTGGGGAGAGGACAGCAGTCTGTCAATGTGTGTGTGTGTGCCGAAAGATGTGGCTTTTCATTTTTCTCTGTCCTCTTTCCTGGCCTTTTCTTCTGCTCCCAAATCTCTTCGGTTGTTGGAGTATTTAAATTAATTTATTATGGAAATGCAGCCCCACTCAAAATACAAAGTTACATCAATCCTACACATACATGAATGGGAATATATGAGACACCAATCAAATTAAAAGACTTGTTCTTTTATGAAGTGAACTCCCGCAAAGGCTAAACATTTTAAATGCTAGGCCGTTAGAGGATTGGCACGATCGTTAATTTCAGGAACTGAAATTTAGTCAAAACACGCGTATAATTTAATCCGGACACCTGATTATAAAAAGAATCATACGCACTCAATCGTATCACTATGTGCCGAACACATTCAGTCTGTCTTGGCCTTTTCTTGTGTGCCCAAATCTTTTCAGTATAAAAATAGTACACTTCCTTCTTAATTCTAGTGTTTGTCACATAACATATATATGGAGTATCTTATATTAGTCGGTCAGTTCAAAACAAATTTATTAATTGGTGCAGCCCCACTCATATAGAAAGTTACATCAATCCTACACATACACATTTTATATGCATATATATAACTGTGGGATAAAGAGTAAAGAAGTTTCTTTTTGTAGGTTGATTTTGGCGCTTCACTTTTGTACGTAAACGCTCCACGTTTAACGTGAAGTTAGTAAAGTAGTTTCTTCTTAAAAGTTGATTTTGGCGCTCCACTTTTGTGTGCAGGCACTCCACTTTTATTAATGTGAAGTTACTTCATATTAAAAATGGAGCGCCTACGTATAAAAATGGAGTGTGAAAATCAATTTCTTTTCTTTCTTGTTCTTATTCATCATCATTACCATTCATGACTCATCTCCATGTGAGGATATTGTTCTTTTGTATGTCGAGATTCCATATATACTCTTCATATGAATGGTTGTGAAATTTTGTGTTACAAGGGGCCTACATGTGCATATTCTTTTTAGAGTGCCTTCAAAGCTCCATTGAAACCCTACTAAAGAAACCCACCTACGATTTTAGTTTCCGAAACAATACAAAATAGAAAGCCTAACTAATTATTGAAGAAACTATGGCCCAACCCCTCACAATTCACCTGCATATACATAAAATAAAATAAAAAAAATCTACATATATGTGAAATTCGTGTCACTTTTCGGGAAAAAACTAAAATACGTTTAAGTGCATTTTTTTTTACAGTAATTTAAGAATCTTAATTAGTTCTTTTAAATCGGTGCTAAACACTGTATTACATTCATGTCAAATTTAGTTCATCTATCACGTCTCAATGGGTGGGATTCAAGCCGGCTCCGAGCTAGAAATCATATCCCCTTTAGGATTTAGTGTTTCATTTTCTGACGCATAATGTCCATTCTTTGATGTTTATTCTAGCATTTCACCTCGTTCAATGCACTGGACAAATAAAAGAAAGTTTACGTCAATATTCTTTCATGTTGTATTAATTGGGCACCGAGCGGGCATAATGCTTGTAGGGAAAAAAATTTAATTGCAAGTATAGCAATGTCGAGAAATTAAGGAGGAAATATTTGAAAATTGAGTAGTCTGCATATGCATATGCAGATTTCACCGTTAATTTTCTATATATATAACAAAACCCCGCTACAAACTAAACACCAAGGAACCAGAAATGAAAATAAATGCCAAAGTCAGTTGCAGTTATACAAATTCCCTTTAAAAGAGGAAGTGGGGGAGAGTAGTTGGTTCCCACTCCCATAGTGCCCTTTACTCTAGCAATTTCAAAGAAATAAAAAAAATCAAAAATCTAGAAAATTAGAAATGAGGGTTTGGACGACTTAATTTTGAAGGCAAAACAAATTTGTAAGTACCAAGTATGCATGAGTGATTGATTGAAATCGTAATCATCCACTTCATTTGGGATAAGATTCGTCCCTAGAATGAAAAGGTCTAGTCCTAGAAACTTATAGGTTTGTTGATCAAACAGAGAGTCGGGTGCGTCTATGATTCTAATGATGCTCTCAAGGAAAAAGCAAAGGTACCAATTTGTATGGTTTCTTCTGTGATGTGTTGGGATTCTTGGCCCACATTATGACTTTGAAGAGAAATGAAATCCCATTAGCATTATTGGGGGAGGCTAGCCATGTTAGACACGAAAGGAAGAAGGGAGACATAATTACTAATGGAAAAAGGGAGGCGTAAATGTTAGTTAAGAAGTTAAATTACTAACGGAAAACATAAAACGTTTTTCTCGTAACGGTCGTATGTGGATCAATAGTATGCTACCATATATTCTTTGATAAAGATAGAAAATTGCATGTTCTAACAGTACAAATCGATCACTTGCATGTATCCTCTGTTTCATTTTTCGTCTTCTCTCTCTAGTAATACAAACACGATTTTAACATCTAATCTTCTTAATTTGGAAAGTTTCTCCATCGTAGTGATGAAAGTGCAGACGCCATGCAAAGTACTCCTTCTTTGCATTTAATTTATCGTTGAATATAGTGGCTAGCTAATTGACCAATGAATCAAATAAAAATTCAATCAGTGGGAGATTATTAATTTAGGTTTTGCCTGATAGATAAGGGGTGACGTCAAGTTTGATAATTTTAGTATAATGTGGTTACTTTTCGTAAAGTCCTTGGTTCAAACCCTTCATTTATCGGGATGGGAGAGCGGTGTAGAGCGGCCGGAATTGATGATTCGGATCTTAACTGAGCAATGGACAGATCAAATTTGTATGCGCTCTATTTTGGTCAGACCCGTCTCCGCCGAGATGAACGGCCGGATCGGCCGCTTTGCGCCCGCTCGGCAGCATCCCCGGGTCTCATTTATCTACCGGTCATCAAGCATGCTTTCAACTTTTTCCATTACTTCAATTAAACTATGCTCTGTTTTGAACTTTTCTTGCTGCTAAAGTTCAAACCCTTAATTTATCGGAATGGGAGAGCGGTGTAGAGCGGCCGGAATCGACGATTTGAATCTTAATCGAGTAATGAACGGATCAAATTTATATGCGATATGTACGCGCTCAGATTCGGTTTGAGTTGTTTTTGCCATGAAGGAAAAGATCGGCCGCTCTACACCCGCTCGGTAGCATCCCCGGTCTTGTTTATCTACCATTCTTCAAGCTTGTTTTCAACTTTTTCCATGCTTTGAATTAAACTATACTTTTTCAAGCTTGTTTTCAACTTTTTCAATTTTACTACTTTTCTCAATATTTTCTCAACGCGGAAAAAAACACGAACTAAAATCAATGTTTGCTTGGAAAAAAACGTACATACATGCATTGGTAAACAAAACTAGCTAGAATTATTTATTCTCGTTTTCAGCTGGTTAAAATATCCATTCCAGATTATCGATCCCATTATGTTAGTAAGTCAAGGTTAAATCTATACTCTTTCTGTCCCATTTTTATTGTCCATTTTTGAGTCGTGAGCTATTTTTTAAGTAATTGCTTATTTTTCATAAATTTGAAAACTTTTTAGTATTATTAGAACTAATCGAGATCTATCAAATAAGATTCATATTATATATTTTTCAAGATTCGCACTAAAAGATATATGCAAAAGATATAAAAGAGACAAACAGAATAATTAATAATGAAAATGTGACGGAGTATATGTATATCATGCACTCTAAAAACTGCATGGGGAAAAAAATTATCTGATCTTACTTATACCCGGTGTATATGTATATCACAGGCCACAGCTGACGATTTTGTCTGAAGATGGATGTGATTCAATCAGCATTTGTTAAATACTACTGTATTTTTATTTTTTTTTTACAGAAATGATTTCTATATATTTAGTAATTACTGCCTCAAATACAAGAAAAATAGATTTTTGCAATCAGATCCCCTCATGTGATGGTCTCTCATGTGATGCAAAACAAGACTTTTCACAGCCCTAATGCATGATTTGAACGCTCATTTAGTAGGACTCGTTGCATTTAATGTCTATGCAAGAGAGATTAAGTCGATTGGAGATCGGTAAAATTACTGTTTGGTTGAATGATTTTTGTCAAGTGAAATACACAATCAGACTTTGACCGTTTATTTCACTTGTGACAAATATGATTCATTCAACTGGATACCATGTCTAATGAAATTGATTTTCTACAATGACGTTAAAACACGTTGACATTTACGAAATGAATTGTTCAAATCGTCAAATAGACATGTGATCGATTCCATTTTAAATCACAACTTGAGGGGTCTTATTTATAGACCACAGGACCGCTATTGTAATTTCTTCAAGTAGGGAGGGTCCAAAATCAAAAAATTTGAATAAGGACAAAACCAAAAAATTGTGATGCATAAGTTAATCACTAGCGTAAACGGGGTTAGTCTGTTCAATCTTCAAACTAACTCCGTTCACGCTAGTGAATAACTTATGCACCACAATTTTTTGGCTTTATCCTTATTCAATCTTTTTTTTTGCATTTTTTAGTTTTACGCCAAATTTTTATGTGATATGGGTGAGTAAGGACGAGAGAAATCAGAAAAGTAAATTTTTTTTACTTTTAAACAAGTATTTAGGGAAATATTCAAGAAAAAATTTCAAAACTGATTTTTTGAGATTTTCTTTAGATATTTTCCCAAATACTTTTGTAAAAGTTAAATTTTTTTAGTTTTTCAATTCCTCTCGTCCTTACCACCCATATCATATACAAATTTGGCATAAAACTAACAAATACAAAAAAAAAAATTAAATAAAGACAAAACCAAAAAATTATTCTGCATAAGTTAATTACTAATGTAAACACCCTGAATAAACAAAATTATCCGGCTTCTTATACGCAATGGATTATGGTTTTGCTCTTTCACTTTAGTCTTCAAACGCCACTATTTACGACCACAAATTTCTACAGAGGAACAAATGAGAATTAAAGGGTCGGTGATGGAAAGCTACACTATTTTCGATTGCTTTCGTTGGGGAATTCAATTAGGCAAGAACGGATCAAAAAGGTTGAAAGCAGGAGAGTAGTCTTTTCACTTTTTTCTGAAATGGGTGGGTTGGACAAAGAAGAAAACCTAATGCTTTGCTTGTTTACGCAAGTTACCCAATTGGTTGTGTAGTCTCCGATGGTGGGCATGAAGGCTGAAGCTGATGTTATCAGGATTCATTGTACTTGAAAAAACATGTGGAAACAGGAAACTTCATTTTCCCAAATTTTTTGTATATCACGCATGTGTTCTATGGAACTGTTATCAGATCAGCAATATTTTACGGGACAAAATATTGGCTTATTAAAAAATAAAATGTGAGCAAGATGAGTGTAGCGGAAATGAGAATGTTGAGGTGGATGTGTGGTAAGACTAGACGAGACAGGATTAGAAATGAAACGGTTTGTGAGATGGTAGGTGTAACACCTATAGAGGAGAAGTTGAGGGAAAATAGGCTAAGATGGTTTGAGCACGTCTACCGTTGACCAGGAGATGAAATAGTTAAGGCTCCGTTCCGGAACGTGAAATAAGTACTTATTTTTTAAGAAGACAATTTCAAGCTAAAAAATGATGGGCTCATTGAAATTTAAAAATATGCAATATGGATCTTGTTTGAAAGATCTCAATGAGATCTATAATACGGTGTAAAAAAAATCAAAAAATTATTTTTCATTTACATTATTTTTTAATTTGAAAATGTGAAATAAGTACTTATTTTTTAAGAAGGTGTTCTGGAACGGGCTCTAAGAGAGCGGATATGATAGTTTTGGGGTGGCAATGCTATGGAGAGGAGTAGATCTAAATTGACATTAGGTTCTGTAATACGCAAAGATATAAGTATAACGGGTTTATGTGAACAAATGACCCTTAATAGAGCTCAATGAAGGAAAATGATTTATGTAGCCGACCCCAAATGATTGGGACATAAGGCTAGGTTTGGTTATATCATGCTTGTGTTCAGACCAGCTTACGCGTGTTTCGACAAATCTCGAAAATTCAATTTCACTGTCCACGTACGAAGAGTCCAATTAAAATTGGGCCTCAAAGGAGTTAATAAGCATATGAGAGGTTTCCAACCTTAAACATTAAGAATGAACAAACTCTTAAATCTCAGGTCTTGACCACTAGACCAATACATCGGGTAACTTCATTTCCCTAATTTACTAGCTACTAGAAGCCTAGAATAGCTTTCTCGTATTCTTCTCCATATTCTTCCCTAGACCAATACATTTGACCAGAGAGAGAAAAGTGACCTGAGATTAATAAACATACCTACCTATTTTACTTGGCAACCAACCAAAAAGAATGATTTTTGTTAAACTTTTTGTTTTAGGTCGGTCATTTAAACACTACCTATTCATTTCTTCTTATATATATATATATATATATATATATATGCCTTCCCAACAATGATTTTTGTTAAACTTCTTGTTTTGGGTAGTCATTTAACCATTTTTGTTCTTATTTTTATTCTTTCTGTCTGGTCAAGAAATATTTGTATTGTCAGCTATGAAACTGGTCAATAGCCACTATTTCTCAGCGGTTGATAATTCTTTTTTTTTTTTTTTAAAGAATCTTTCAATAGTTGTATTTGTCAACTGGAAACACTCTTTGATTGGTCAAACATAAAAAACGAGAAACCTTGAATTTAAGGAGTAGGTTTTTGTGGTCTTTCTCACACCTAAATTTTTCAAAAACACACAAACTCAAACTCCCGATGTGGGAGCCAGCCCAACTAACGCAGGCCCAAGAGCCTTGCCGCGAAACGCAGTACAACGACAGCGGGCCCAAGAGACCTACACCAGAGGTCGGATCCCTCCACAACGGGTGGGAACGACTTAGTTTTTTTTGAGATAGGGTTCACTCTATCTCTCCCTAGTCAGCAATTACCTAAACAAGTTTGATAGGTGAAATTACCCTCTAGCCCTCCTTAAAAAAAAAAATTTCAAAAACCAATCCATGTGCTTCCAGCATGAATTTATGTGGGAAAAAATTGGAAATCCAATTCAACCTTGGAAGTTAGGAGACATCCCCATCTGATGCTATGAATGCATCTTTATCTTTCAGAAAACTTGTTCGGGCTTTGCGATAAGGAGAAATTAAATGAGATAATTTTGGGCCAGTCCTAATAATAAAATTAAATTTCAATAATAAGTTTTAGGCCCAACAAGCTAGCCTAAGCCCAACCAAAACCCAAGTTGTTATTTAGGGATTTTTAATTGGGTCCAAAGCCCAAATCGCAAAGGTTCCTCTTGTTCCATTTCAATATCAACTTGTGTGAGAGATTGGCAAAGGGAGTTGTCAGGTGCTAACTGTCACTGGTCCACGAATCCTGAGTCTCACTCCGGTTCCAGCCTCGTCCAGATGTTTGGTGACAGCAAGCACGCGCGTGTCCTCCCTAAGATAAACTTGATTTTGTAATTTCCATAATTTACATAATGAGACAATTCTAAGTTTATAATTCATCTTTAAAATAAATTTTGTTCATATTTAGGCTCACCAAAGTATATTTGAACATTTCTTCCATTTTTCCAACACTGCTGAGCTTTGAAGATTAAGGCTTTTTTTTTTTGTTCCCGCCGGAGGGAGAGGGGTGGTCCTGTCTAATTATGACATTATCCTACGGGAGCTTATCACTTCTTCTTTTTTTTGGTACAAGGAAGATTTCATAGAAAACTAACCATAACAAGGTTAATTCGGGATATTTAACACCTACAACATCATCATAAAATTGATCCAATATAAAAGAAGGAGATCCAAATAAAATATTACAATAACTAGAACTGAAAAGTAAAATTAAAAGCATTCTTTGTCAACATGTCCGCACTTCTATTTGCTTCCTGATGCACTTGAGAAATCTCCAACACACATTGTATTGGATCACGAGGGTCCTGCAATCACAAATAAGAACACTCAAGGGATGAGCAAGATCACCATTTTTTCTTAACAAGTTCCATTGCGCGAGAGGCATCCATGCATATCAATTAATTTGGAATGTATGAATATTGTGCCGTAAAGCTAATTGGAGACCAACTAGTAATGCCCATAATAACTCTGCTCCCAAACATACGTACGTTTCCATCCCAATCCTTCTTTGGAAACCTACAAATTACCCAGTTTCCACTTGAATCCCTGAAAAAGACCACCAACCGTGGCACTCCATCTTATGCCCAAAAAAATGCTATTCCAAAGCACGGGCCAAACAATCCTGAACTGTAAATAGTGGAGTGCTGCTAGTATTGATAGAGTTGAAGTGCCTCCGGTTTCTATTGTTCCAAAGACACCAACATCCCAATGGAAAAATTAATCTCCAAGGGGTAACCAGACTATTTACACCCATTTTTTGCAGGGAAAATGACGGCTAAGGACGTGTTTTGATAATTAATACCCATCAACGACATTTTTAACATTAACAAATGTTTTTAGCTTGTCCTTGATAGGTATTAATTATCAAAACACGTCATGGGCCTTTATTTTCCCTTTTTTGCACCAAGCTCTGGCCCAGCGCTACAAAGCCATTTAATTATCTTTTAATTAAATTGGGCCATTAAGTGAAGGTTTATTCGGTTAAAATTACAGGGCCCAGCAAATATAAATTAGGCCTGGTTAATGTTAATTCAATTCGGTTAAATGGGTTTAAGCCTTTTTGGGCTTAACTAATTTAATAGAGCCTGAAAAGCCCACAACCTATGGTGTTCTGGTAAGTGAATCTGGATTTCTCCACGAAAAGAAAAAGTAGGTTGGTAGTTACTGTATTACTTGCTAAGGCCATTTGACTTAGGATGGGTTCTCCTATCCTAAACTTATAAGAAATTAAGTTGGTTTTGTCCTTATTTGATTTTTTTCGCATTTGTTAGTTTTGCGCCAATCTTTTGTGGATTATTGATTCGTCTCGATGAGAAAAATCGAAAAAGTAATTTTTTTTTATTTTTACCCAAGTATTTTGAAAAATAACCATTTTTTAACAAAATACGTCAACTTATTTCACTTATTTTACTAAAAAGTGGTTACACGAAAAAGGGAAAGTGGGGGAGACTAATCAAACACATGCATAAGTTTTCCAGCAAAGTTTGTCTATCATTTTACATTCAACTTGTTCCCAAATACCTTGTACTTGTTTATCTTTGGTCCTCACACGGTCACACCAATTATCCTTGTATAGACTCTTTTAATCAATTTAATGGAGTTTGATTAATTAGCTTTTTCTCTTCGCATACGTTCTTTCTTTCCTACACGGTCAGAAAATTCTTCAGTCCACTCCGTTGTGGCAAATCACGAACATCTTGTGACTCGCCCTCAAGATCACAACACTCTCGCTTTAAGTTCAGAAGTCGGATTAAAGACGCTCAGTTCTTTACGTTAGGCACGACAAATCTTGGCACACCTGCATTCAGTCCTCAAGCCTCGAGGATCTTCGCTCACGTGAAAAAGTGCTAATCACAGACCCATGAATCATTTTAGAAAAACATTTATTGAGAGAATCCAGGATTCGAATGAGATGGAGTCAAAGAAATTTTCAAGGATAGCAAGGTTAATCCATAAATCCTTAGCTCGTAGACAATCACGAATAGCATGGAGATTACTCTCAGAGAGGTTAGGACAATGGACACACTCACAATTGGATGTAATAAGTAGCGACTCCCGATGAACTGGAGAGCTCACTGGAGTTGGAATATTCAGACTTAAGTCATTGCTAACCTGACCAGAAATTAATAATGATCCATCAGCAAGCTTCACAAGACCCCCAAACAAAGTACAAATTAAATTGGAGCTCCCTCTACCAAATATCTGGTCTCAAGGATCGACCTCAAGTAGTACTAGGGTTGTTGATACATGATCGGTACACATGAAAATTAAAGAAAACCAAAATTGGGTCCAAAAACACACTGAATCGAAACCCAATTTTGATTTTTTTTTTTCGTTGTTGCAATTTTCACGTATGTTGATCATGTATCTATTAAAATCGGATGAATACAATTCAAGACATAATTAAAGTTTTCGCCGAACTCTATATAATGAACCGAGCCGATCATCCAAATGTGATCGAAAAATGACCGAAAAATTAGAAACTCCACGGAAGAAATACCAACCCCTTGTATACCGGGGATACATAAAAAGTTTCTCTCTAATTCAAAAGCTGATTTAATTACTGGGATATCAAATCAAAGCAAAGCAGTAACACCAATTATATTACAGCAAGAATTCAAACCACCAACTCACCAAGCATCAAATCGTTGAAATATCTGCCACATTTGAATGCATGGATACTAATAAAGATCACGTTGCATGAACTTATCACAGCGTCAACAAAAACCACCTCGTGAATTAAGCGCCGGAATTTTCCCGTCACCCTCCCTTGGGCTTTGTTCAGTTGTCGAAATTGTTGTTTGGAAAATAAATCCCAGGAAAAGTGAAGTAATGTGAAGTAAAGAAAAATAAAATTTATTATCCTGTGTGTGTTCTATTGACAAAAAATCTTGCAGAAAATTGAAATTCCTCTATTTTGCAGAAAAGTTTTTTCTAATGAAAAAGTTAAAATTATGAGTTCTACAACTTTCTTGGTAAGTGAAGATACAAAAAGTAACATAAAAGTTGATTTTTTACATCATTTCCCATCTTTTCGTGCAACTAAACGGTATTTGGACGCGAGAGAGAGAGAGAGAGAGAGAGAGAGAGAGAGAGTTACATCATTTCCCATCTTTTTCGTGCAACTAAACGGTATTTGGACGAGAGAGAGAGAGAGAGAGAGAGAGAGAGAGGAGAAATTGAACACCAAAAAGTCTAGAACCGCAAACAAAAATACAAAAATTTATGTGCGTGTTTGTGTATTTTGTTTGTAATGCTAGATTTGTTGAATTGTACACATGGTATGCTGATCGTGGAGTCAGCCATGCCGTTCTCTGTTTTGAAGTGTTACAATTGTCACGTTTTTCGGCCTTTTTGAACTTTGAAGGAGTCTATTTTTTTCCTCATAAATACTACTAAGAATTTAAGCATGGAACAACTAAACGTACGGCCAATAAACAAGCTGAACAATAAAATATTTAAAATTGAAGCTGAAAACTTAACGAACCTTGAGAATATGCTGATACGTACGGTAATTTGCTTTTTTACCAGGTAACTCGATCTCAAACAAACTTAAATCAAGCCAATTTCGAGTAGCTCATATTTTCCAAACGTCATAAACATGTTCGAACATAATGTGAATACTAAGCGAGTGAACGCTAGTAGCTTGGATCGTTTGTTAGCTCTAAACTAAGCGAGCCTAGAGAAAGATGCATTAATTAAGTTGGTAGTGTGTAAAGAATAGAATATGATCGATCGATCAGTCAAAACGCAAAGTTTTACATTTCTAATTTGGCTGCTAATGCATCGTTCAACTTACGACTTTTAACTTCACTTCAAAGTCCTAAAAAGGCAAAACAAGAAAACAACACAAACTTTTACTCTCGACAAAATACTCATATTCCTATTTATAGTTTCGTGAAATTATTCAGTAGTTGGGGAGCACTGTCATGTAATGCTCCGGACTACTTCACAACGAAACATTGGAGCAAGGTCCACGACCAATTGTCTGA
The DNA here is from genome assembly GCF_030253575.1 of Rhododendron vialii. NCBI lineage: Eukaryota > Viridiplantae > Streptophyta > Magnoliopsida > Ericales > Ericaceae > Rhododendron > Rhododendron vialii. Next base: position 26,209,309 of record NC_080565.1, on the reverse strand, counting down.
ACCGTGCATAAATAAATGGTCCTTAAATAGTCCGAAAAGCACAACGTGACGGTGCTCTTGAACTACTAAATAATTACTCGTTAGTTTCCTTGCGTTGAAAGTCCCAAAAACAACATTCAAAAATACTCCTCCAGTCCAGTCCAATACAAACGGCATTTAAATTCAACTCTTTCCCCATCCCTGAGATCTCCCCCCCAATATTTATATGTATGCGATAACACAACTATTTGTGGGAAGAAGAACAACAAAGTGAGAACTATGTCCTGTTCCAAGCAATCTCTTGTTTTTGTTTTCTTCATTATAGCTGTTGCAGCATCATCGGCTCCAAGAGGATGGTGCGCTAGGGCTATGGGGGAAAGAAACGTCCGCGAACATTATTTCAAGGCAATGTTCGAAAACCGGCTTCCGAGAGGTCCGGTCCCGCCTTCTGATCCTTCACCGTGCCATAACAAGCTCGGCCCTTATCAGCAGAGCCAGCTCTCTTACACTTCTGATTTCGTACTCTGTCCATAAACCCTTTGTTAAATATTAACAACCCAAAATTTTTGGTTTCGGTTTCTTGTTTCCAATTTGGTATATCTACACGTTTTGCTTTTCATCACCATCATACGTATATACGTGTATGTCGTTCCAGTTATTTGTTATAGTTTCCTGGGAGATTGGATAAAGTTGTGACTATTACTCCAAGGAAGTTGTCAGTCCGCTTTTCCTCCGTTTCTACTAAAAATCAATTGGTGTTATGGAAGACTTTAATTAAGTCTTTTATGTCATTTGACACTGCACCCGCAAGTCTGTTTTTAATTAGAGCAATTGTTGAAAGTGGCATTATGTAATCAAATTCATGGGGCACTCCGGGCCCAACAATCACTCCCTTACGATGACACTCCTGCGACTCGAACTCATGACTTTCTGGCTCTGATACCACTTGTCGGACCGCTTTTCTATCATCTCTCCTAAAACCAATTAGTGTTATGGAGGGCTTTAATTAAGTCTTTTATGGTATTAGACATCGCATCCGCAAATCTGTTTTTAGAGCGGTCGCAGGAAGCAACAGCGTGTAATTAAATCCTTGGGGACACTCCATGCAGGCCCAACAGAAGTGATCTGAAAACATGAGATAATTCAAAGGGACAATAGAAAATCCTGGCCTTAAATAAGGAACCTCTCTTGTTTCTTACTGCGTATGGAAGATCCAATTCCAGAAACAAAAAAAAAATCCTTAAAATGCAAAAAATACTCTCTTCTGAATTTTCCTTGTCTTTTTTTTTTTCTTCCCTTTTTTTTTATTATTAATCTTTATCATCGTTGAAATGTATGTTTGTGATTAATTTCACGATTGGACGAAATTACATAAGGTAAAAGAAAAGGTGTAGTGAAGTTGTATATGCCCAATATGGGTGGATTTATTAGAGTTGTTCCTAAATATATTGCTTACGGTTGACAACAAGTTCAACTGCAACAAACACCGATAACACAAACACCTGTTTCCCTAATATAGGAAGGTGTTATTCCAATTATAATAGAACATGCTCATTCAATCTAACGATCCCCTCTTTTGTAGAAAACCAAGCAAAGTAAAGAAACATGAATTGTGATTAGTGTTGGTCGCGGGTCAGCATCCTTCCCACGCGGGTTGAATTGTGGCGTTTGGGGCATTCTATGCTTTAGTATAAGGAAATAAAGTTGTGCCTTTACCACTACTTGCGAGTTTTGGTATGATAGTAAACGTTTGATCCTAATAGTTATGTTAGCTAAATGTCAAAGATAATTGGTGTAGCTAGCCCAAATAACAACCACCACAAGCTTAGCTGATAGTCTAGCGTAGAATTCAATTGGGTGGACTGAAGTTGGTTAAGGCCTAACAACGTGAATTGGCCTTGATGGATGAGTTGCTCCGTTCCAGAAACCTTCTTAAAAAATAACCACTTTATTTCACATTTTCAAACTAAAAAATAATACAAATGAAAAATAATTTAAATTTTTTTTTAAAAAGATCACATCGAGATCTTTTAAACAAGATCCATATTGCATATTTTTAGATTTTAAAAATTCATAATTTTTTAGCTTGAAATTATCTTTTTAAAAAATAAGCAGCTTATTTTGGTTCTGAAAAATGCCCAACTCAATGCAAACCCAACCCATCCTGTCAACATGCAAAACACTGAAAATACTGAAAATCCTATCCCACAGCTTGAGAACCAAATACAATGATATGGGGCATGGCCCATGGGTGATGGGCCTAGTGGGCATCAATTAAACTTCACTTTCCTATCCTACGTTGAGAGTTCAAATTCCCCTCCCAAAGTAAGAAAGGATGATGTACGATACCCATGCCACTTAAGGAAAAAAAGAGAGAACAAATTACGCTGACCTCTCCTGAGATTTTTGACAATGACAGATACCTCCCATTGGGTTTGAAACGATTGGATTGTAATCCCCCTTAATTTAGAAAGTACTGTATTATCAACATTTCTGATTCCTTAATTAGTTGGCGATAAATTAGCTAGCTAGGGAACAAAATCGGACGACCTAAGAGATTTTCTCTCTATGTACCAAAATATACTCCTTTATAGCATAGCATGTTGGTACACAAAAAATAATTAGGAGCAGTGATTCATACATGATCATGATAAAAAATATAAGTCATCCATAATCGAATCCTAGCTAGCTATATAAAAGTTAATCACAAACATGCCCACTAGTTTTGGCACGGACTCGGGGATGCTGTCAAGCACCTCGCTTAGCAGCTGTGCCAAGCGGCCAATTCGACTGTTTATCTCAGTAATCAACGGCTCGAATCTTAATTCGAGCAATAGACGGCTCAGATCTTTATTCACTCAGATTAGAATCAAGCCGTCCATACTGAGATTAGCGGCTGATCCACATCGCTATTGGCTAGGATCTTAATCTGAGTAACAGACGGCTCAGATCTTTATCCACTCAGATTAAATCCAAGGTGTCCATACCGAGATGAGAGGCTAGATAGGCTGCTCGGCACCGCTGACAAGCACGAGGTGCTTGGTAGCATCTCCCATTCCGTTTCAGCACTAGGAGTACATTGGTAAGCATCACCCACCACAATAAAAACGTAACCACTTTCTAATGACGCTTCTTGCAGCGCCACGGAAGCTCCAACTGTGAAGACCTTTCTTTAACAACGTGTTATATATCATGCTTGAAACAATATTGCTTTAAGGCCTCGTTGTTAAAAGTATTAGATGGGTGGGACTCGTAAGGAGATGAAATTCGTAATTTCATGTTTGTTTCTCGCATGGAATTAGATGATGAAATTCGTAAGGAGATAGGATTGAATCATTTTTTTTCCAACGTTGCCCTCGCCTAACCCGGGATTAGATGATGGGTTTTGTCTTTTGCAGTCAGTTCACGCACCCCTCCCCCCAAACCCTGTTCACACCTCTCTTTTTTTATCAGCCTATAGGTCAGTACGTGCCTTTCTCTCTCTCCAACCCAGGATGAGGCCTAAATAATCTTGACCGTAATCGAACAATCGAAGGTTTGTACTCTTCACATCGAAGGTTTGTACTCTTCACATCGAAACTCTCCCTATCCAAATATTTGCTTCTAATTTTCAAATTTTCAAAAACCCACCTGGGTCTTGTCGTTTATTGACTCTTTTTGTACCAAATTTTTGCAATGCTTGAGGTGTATTTTTATTGTACTCAGAGGTTATTGTTGAGAGGTTGACGGAGAGGGAGAGAGGAGGAGCATGGAGGAGGGGACAGGTAGTTTGGTCATTGCAGTGTTGGGGTGGGAATTGGACTGTGAATACTAAGTCTCAAAAGGTATTGCTAATACCTTTGTTTTGAGGTCTTATTAGGCCGATCGGACTACCCATCCGGACTAGTTTTGGAAACCAAACGGGGTATTGGTAATAGCCCACCTTAGCAATCCAATCCCAACCCATGAAAAGGCTTATCAAACGGGGCTCAATCCGCCAACTTTTTAAGGTCATGCTGCATGCATAAACTCTTTCGGTTGGTATGTGGGCGAGCCCAGGGGTTAAAGCCCGAACAACTCAAGAAATCCCCCCCTATCAAGGGCATTCCTACCTAACAACCTATTGCTAGCTACCTCTGAACTCTTCGGGTCCGTTTGGATGCGGGAAAAGAATTGGGAGTATTAGTTAAGAATGAATGATAAGATAGTATGGGGGTATTATTTAAGAATTGTGAGCCCACATTGATATAATGGAGGTTTAAAAAATAGTTGGTTTGGATGATATATTAGATAAAGGGGGATTAAATAGTAATTAGTTTGAATGATGGATAAAATAGGGGATAAGGTTGTTTTGTAATTGAAATGGAAGAGGAGAAGGTCTTATCCGAGGGTCTTATTTAATACCGCCCCAAAACCTCCCCATAAATAATCCCCCGGCCAGGGATATTAAGGCGTATAAGAGAAGAGGGGTTTAAGCTAATTATACCCCTCATTTTTTGGTTCCCAAACCATGGCTTTGATGGGCCCGGGTATCTATGAGGGGTATTACTAATACCCCTTCATAGGCCCCCATCCAAACAACCACTTCTAGTTGATAGCTCTATCACATTAAGAGCTTGTTTGTTTTGGGGGTTTTAAAACCCCTGCGTATGGTCCCCAATATATTTTTCTATCTATCTATCGCTACTCAAGCCTCCTTCAATACCCAAAACGAATAAGACCTTAAATCTCTTGAGCTCCTAACCGACCTCCCTTGGCCAATTCACCCATTTGATTCTATATGAATCAATCCTCACACACCTTCACAAATCCGCATGACAACGTTGATGTTTGCTGAGGGTTAGTTTTTTGGTTACTTTGGGATGGTTTGGTATTTGGGTTCTTTAGGTGTTTGTTTTTGGTGTCTCTTTTGGTTTTGGTGTTTCGGTTGGCGTCTTGTCTTCCTTTGGTCTCAAGTGGCTTTTTGCTGATTTGCCCTTGATCCGTTTAATTTTTGTAATTTTTTATAAAAATTAATAAATTTCTTTTTGCTGAGAAAAAAAAACGTTTACGTTTGCAAGACCGTAAATCCGCCATGTGACTAGCTCCAAGCTTCTCGAGAATCTGTCTCTAGCACCACGCCACAATATCACCAATGCCAAGTCAGGCGCCGCAAGCCAAATTAACGGACGGGGAGGTTCATGATAAAAGAGATTTTGGAAGCAAGGGGGGAAAGAGTAATTTTTAATAGCCTTAGGGGAGGTTAACGTAAGTTATTGCAAAAATAAGGAAAGAAACAGGTATAAAATGGATTCGAGTAATTTTGTAGATGAACAGCCTAATTTCCAATGCATCACATGCCAAACACTGTCTCTTTCAAACGTATCCCGCCGCTTGCATCGGATTGGTGAGAGTTAGAACTATGAGAAAAACTTATTCACGACTCACAGATTCTTTACCGCAACAATCAATCGCCACCGTCCAAACGTGTTTTGGACGGTCTGGAGCGATTAGTGCCGTAAACATACTATTCACGGCGGAGCTAGCCGTGAAAAAGATTTTCTCTTAGAAACTATATATACACTGTTAAATTTAGATGAATAACTCATTCCAACTTTCAGGCCTTCGATCAACAGAATTGTAAGTAAATCGATGAAATTTCAGGGGGGAAAAAGGCAAGGAAAGTTGTAGGAACTAGGTAAGGAGATACTTAACTAATGTGGGGTGGGATGGGGGGATGGACCAGCGTAATAAGTAAAATCATTTTGAATCTATATGTCATGTTGTTATCAAGAAAATCTGTAATCAATATGTCATTCTGGCCTCTCTTATCTATTGTCGAAAAATGAAAAAAATGAATTTTGGTGGAACACATGTTTTGCTTGGTGGACATCCAGACACCCAAAATAGTAAAATGATACTAAAACGAAATCCGGACAGAGGCAGTTTTCCGCTAGCACCTTCGTGGGCTTCCTTCGTGCATTTTTTTGAGTAATTCAAACCATGCATTTTGTATAGTCCGTAAAATAAATTCATGCAAAAAATCAACTTGTCCAGACATTGATAGGTATGTCAAAAGTTGAGTTCTAAACGAAAAAATGGACGGTCTAGATCTGTGAACTGTTTTTTATGTTAAATTGTCCACAGCCGTTCATTTTTCGTCCAAAAACTCAACTTTTGACATACCTATCGATATCCAGACAAGTTGATTTTTTTGCGTTGATACATTATTTTATAGACTTTACAAGATGAACGATTTGGATTACCCAAAAAAATGTGCGAAGGGGGCCGGGGGTGGCGGAAAACGGACAAAATTTACACTCATACAAATACTTTCTTTATTAAAATAGGATTCTCCCCTCTCCAGTTGGTCATTTTAGCACCAAAAATTTGTTACAAAGTAGTTAGTCCTAAAATAGGACTCCCACCTCTTTAACGGTGAGTTCTAAATGATAACCGTTAAATATTAGTTAATTTTTTTTTTAAACTACCAACGGCATTAATTTCTCTCTCTCTCACCGGCTCCGGTTTAGAACCTCCTCTCTCTCTGTGCAATGTTGGTCCCTTTGCATAGTCGACTATGTCATGTTGAGAATAATATTTCTCCGAAAAATATGTTGATGTGCATATTTATTTGAGTTACGTAGGTACCCAAAAAAATAAAACTTTGTTTATACGCGAACGTACGCGATTAGATATTCACGAAGATCTGATAAATAATAAGGTGGGTTGGTGGGCTTGGGTTGATATGTTTGCATGGTTGGTGCATATAAGCACAGTGGCCAACTGCCAAACTCTAACGTTCGTTTCCAACTACCACAACCAATGAGATGAGACGAGACTAGACGAGACGAACCACTTTCTTCTTTTGTCTCGTACGGTACGCCGGGCTAGCTGCTGCCCACTCTGACTTCTACCTATTGAATTGAAAGCGACATAAAAGAGCACGTAGGGCTATCCTCAGATCGATTATGGGTAGATGGATTCGGTTTTCAATTCTGTCAATTGTCTGTAAGTGTTGTTTGGTCGGTTCGATTTGGATGCGATTTGGACGGTTTAGGAGAATTTGAGCATGCAATTTATTTTTTATATACATCAAAAAATTGAAAGATAGGGCCTCAAAATTTCAAGTCCAATCAAGTCTAAACATTCATCCACCCTAAAGTCCAAACAAGTCTAAAAATAAACTATTACATCATCCACCAAATAATGCATCAACATTATTTAAAACTTGGAGTTGGATTAGAACATGAACTTGATTCAAATTATAATATACCAAAAAAATAAATAAAGAAGGTTATTAACATTTTCAATCTGCTTTGGCCTTTTAGTCCTTTTACTGCGTTTTAATTTTAATTTTTTTGGGCGGATGGTTTAGTTTGAACCGCCAACCGATCTGATCCGATCCAGCAGAATTGTTATATTACGATTCGTATCCATATGTAACCTACCTCGATTTGGTTCTTGGGCAGTTCGATTTGGTAGACTTGGGCAGATCGATCCATCTGCTAGGCAGCCCTACTCATAAGTACAATTTTCTTTTTTACTATAATAATTATGCAATATGTTCCTATGACTCAACTTTATTAGTGATTAACCAAACTACCAAAGGGCTTGTAGCCCAACGGTTAACTCCTGATTCTCTCACAATTGAGGTCAAGGTTTGAGCCTCCTTAGAGCGTTTGGGGTTCAGGGCTCACTACAACAAATTTGCCTTTTGGCAACAAGGATTGGCGACATAACAACAAATGCGTAGCCCTTGGGTATGTATTGGCGACACACTTTGATGTCGCCAATAGTTTTCACATTTGGCGGCAAGGATTGGCGATACAACTAAAAGTGAATCGCCGTTGGGTATGTATCGGCTACACACTTTGATGTCGGCGAAAGTCTTCACATTCGGAGACGCAAGTCGCATCAGCGAAGGGAAAATTCGGCGACACATTTGATGTCGGCAAAAGGCTTCACATTCGGCGACGCAAGAAAGGCAAATTTTTTGGCGGGAATATTTGCCGCCCTCAACTTTTCTCTTGGCTCTAAGTCAAAATGTTCAGCAACAACCTTACTGTGTCGCCAAAAGCCTTCACAATGTCTAATTTTATTATATGTAATTCATATTTTAATAAACTTTGATACAATTATTTAGAGGAACTCAATAAGACAAAACCATTTTAACAATCGAGACCGTTGATTTCATTGTGCTTATTGATAAAATAATTATTGTAAAAATTTGACTTGATCAGGTTTAGAAAGCTTCTTACATTGGTATGCAATTTGGTTTTTGGATGATAGTTATCGTCTGATCAAATGTGTAGCGATACCCGATCAACTTCATTCTTGGTAAGATTGATGAACTTCATAATATGTAAAACATAGACACTTCAGATCGCAAAATAAAGTCTCTGGTAGGGGTCGGGTCTTGCAATCTAATACTTTAATGATCAAGATGCATCAAATATTGTCTGATCAAGCGGTTGCTGGTATTCGATGATTTCCAATTTTGGTGACAATGATGGAATCTGTGACACGTGAAATGCTAACGGTTCAGATCGACCGTTGTAAAAATTGAGTTGGTAGTGACCTTTAAATTCTATATATTCAATGTAATTGTTAACAAACTAAGACTCGTACTATACTTAAATGTACGATAGTCATTCGACCGTGACATAATTAGGATGATCCAAACCGTTGATTTTATTTTTCTTGTTGTTTCTATCATTCTCGTAAAAATTTGTCTTGATTGGGTTTAGAAAGCTTCTTATCGAGACATAATTTGATTAACTGAATGGGTTTTTCTATCTGATCAAGTATGTAGCGATACCTGATTAATTTCGCTCTTGGTACGAATGATATACTCCATAATATGTAACAGATGGATGGTTTGATTGAAAAAAAAAGACTCATGTGGGGGTCGAGTATTGCAATCTTATTGTCTAATGCCTCGGAATGCACCAAATGTTGTCCGATCAGGCAGTGGCTGATATCTGATGATCCTCGATTTGGTGATAATGATGGAATCAGTAAGACGGGAAATTCTAATGGTTTAGATTGACCATTATTAAAATATAATTGACTAATTAAGTTTAGAATTTGTCCGTACTGCGTGATACGAGGGTGTTTAATTATTTTGGTGCTGATTCTCCAAAATAATTTAAATCCCCCAAATTTATTTGGCGCCATGTTTGGCGCTACATTTTTTAAGCAATACATCTAAAAACGGCGTAGTATCATTGAAGTACTACTGTAATTGTTTTTTTTTTTTTTTAAATTCCGAGTTCAGATATAAAGAGAGAATACGAAGGCGACGCCTCTTATACTCTCTCCATTCACTCTAAGATGATGCAGTGCCGTCTCTAGATCTCGTTACCAGCTAGCTCTCTCTCTCTCTCTCTCTCTCTCTCTCTCTCTCTCCTTCCTTCCTTCCTTCCGATTCACTCTTCGAAGAACATCTATTGATCGATTTTCAGTTTACATTTTGGACCTAGAATTGGGGCAAAATTTTGGGGCTTTACACGGCGGTGGGTGGTCGTTGGTGCGCCGTTTGACCAGGAGACACGACGGGTTGGATTCCTTGACCTTTCGCCGCCGTGCATGGGTCTAGTGCGTTGATTTAGATTCAGACATTTGACAGGAATTTCAATACTCTCTCTCCTGATTCTCTGAGCGAAGAAGACCCCTTTGTGTATAACTTTGTGCTGATAGGTTGTGTTTTCTTCTTGTTTTGGCAAAGGCCTGTCGTAATCCTTGTTTGAGCTTTATCAATCTTCACAGTTACCAAAAGGAAGGGGTAGCTAGGCTTTTGGTTTTTTCGAATTAATTTTTACTGAAAGGTGGAAGAACGGGGTAGGGTTTTGTTTTGTTTTTTTTTTTTGCTTTCATATTATTTTAACTAAAAGGTGGAAGAAAGGGGTAGGGTTTTGGTTAATCCCAAAAAAGTTGGTATATTTTGCCCAAAAATAGGGTCGTATCAGTTTGTGGCTTTTTCCTAATTCTAACATTACCTATTTCTTTAAGTTTTGGCTTTTACCTAATTTAGAGTTGAGTTTTTTATGAACTTGGTTTTTGTCTGGTGTGCTTTTGCAGTTTCAATTGCTATTCATGCTTTTGCATTTTAGTCATAGTTGCTATTCATGTATGAGCTATTCATGTTGATGAGCATAGCCTGTTTTTTGACTGGTTTTGAACCACATTTTGAGCTTTGTTTGTGACTTGGCTTTGAACTTATCAGACCTTAGCTTCATTTTCTGAATTGCACTATATCGAAACTGAATCATGTTGCCATTTTCCTAGTCAAACTTTGATTTTTAGCGAAAAGGAAAAAAATAGAAAATGGAGAGGAATTGGACTGCCTATTCAATCGGCAGAAACAACAAGAACAGGAGAGGAGTATATGTCCTCTTTGGAAAGTAGGGTAATGAATGTGAAAGGTGGGGGCTGCTCAGTCTTGATCTCACGAAATGGGGCAGCTCATTCTATCCACTCTCTCACTTTTCCTTTCTTAAATAATAGGGCAAAGCCCTTTACATAATGGACGCCACACTTCAACCAATTACAAAACTAACAAAAGCATAAAGCGTTGCAATAAAGACACAAAGCGTTAATCACAGCTTACAAAAATAGCAACAATAATCTCTTGAACCACATCATGAAATTTGCAGTTGAATGCCTTGTTAAATGTCGGTTCTTTGAATCTGCAGTTAGGATTTCGTATTTGTAATGCAGTAGTCCCATTAATCTGCTATTGGAATGACTGATTTCAGGTTTTGAATTCTCTCTTTTTGGAATGTGGCATGCATTATCTGCAGTTACTGAATCTGTTTTTTTTTTTTTTTGGTTGGCCTCTGTAATGCCTTGCAGATTGGCCGAAATCGAAGAAAACAACTTCGACCAAATCTTTTGCGAAGAAGGTACGGTATTCTTAGTGTATAGTAACATTGGATTTTGGTCCTCCCCTTTTCACTCTCCCACTTAGTTGTTCTCTTTTGTTTTTCTAAAGTTTAAACTGATATCAAATAACATGCCTTAAACATTTTATGTGACTAGAATTGGACAAAAGTTGGATGCTTCTTTCTGATAGATTTTGTCCAGCCTATGTTGACGGGGTGGACTCGTTTATTGAATTTGTAAAGGCACATTTGAGTGGGGAGGTGGAGATAAAGTGCCCATGTACTAATTGTCATAACTATTATAAGAATGATTATGATACTGTGAGAACTCATTTGCTTATATGGGGGATATGATGATGGTGTCTTATACGACCCAGTTATTACATGGTGAACTTTCTGAACCCGATGAGCAAGATGATAACGAGGATGAATACAATGAGGATAGAGGTGATGAATATGAGCAATTGATAGAAGACCACTATAAGGGGACATACATGGGTAGTGATACCATAGAGAGGGAGGATGTGAGAGACTTTGAAAAATTATTAGAGGCCGCCCAACGTAGCTTGTATCCAGGTTGCAAAAAGTCAAAGACCTTATTAGCCTTAGTCATTGAGATGTTACAAGTGAAGGTAGAAAGTGGGTGGAGCAATCAATCTTTCAACGAGAATTTGGAGAAAATAAGCCAGTCCTTACTTGAAAGGCATGTAGTTCCGAAGTCAATTAACGAGTGCAAGAAGCTATTACGTGATTTGGGCTTGGGATATGAGTTCATCCACGCATGCCCAATGGATTGTGTGTTATTTTGGAAGGAAAATGCTCACTTAAAAAAATGTCCTAAATGCATTGAATCTTTTGGACAGATCGTGTTCTTTGCATTGTTCTGATTATGAGTATTGGAAGTCTCCTAAGAATCATTGTAGTGTAGTGTGTTTATTTTACAATATAAATGCGACGAAATGTTGTTATTGCTTGTGTATGGGCCAGGTGCTGTACGTATTTATGGGGTTCCATATTGGTCATTTTATTGCTATTAGGGAATAAGTAAAGATGGGCATGGTGTGGCATATGTGGGTTGAGTTGGCTGGTGCAGTTTTTTGAAATGCTAATGTTAAGATGTATAGTAGTGTGGTATTGGTATTGATATCCAAAATATGAATGGTTCAAAAGGGGGTTTTTTAACTCTAAGCTTGGGAATAATTAGATATGCAGATCACACAAATTTTGTACCCATTCTTCTATTTTAGTAATAGCTCTCCTTGCATACCTTTGTTATATCTTGTGAAATCCAATTAGTAAGAGCTGGAATGATGTAACTCTCAATCAAGTACTCCTGGCAGATTTTCTTCAACATAGTATTTATAAGTGATTTTTCCTTGCAGATTGGCTAAAATTGAAGAAAACTAGTAAACAACTTTGGTCAATCTTTTGCAAAAAAGGTACCATTTTATTGCTGATTGCTCTCGACGAGTATTTTCCCCTTTTCGTGTTTTGAGTTCTAGCTTTTATTGAAGCAGAGGCGACCTTTGTGTTGGAAAAAGTTCCTTTTAGAATGTAAAAATACGCTTTTGAATTCTCTCTTTCTGGAATGTGGCCATATGCATTATTTGCATTTACTTAATCTATTTTTTTTTTGATAGAGATGGTGTTATATTGTTAATGAATTTCTAGATATAATAGTAGTTACTGAATTTTAACCTTTTTCTAATAGAAGTGGTGGTATCTTGTTGATGAATTTCTAGATTCTAACAATAGTTATTGGATTTCTAGATGCTGACAGAAATTGAAAAGGAAAGGCAAGAAACTATTAAACATAACTTAAAAGAATTAGAGGTTGTTGGGATAGATCCTCCTAGGTTGAAGAGCATGGCAATGTCATTGTTTGGTTCAAAAGCGAAAGCAAGTGGTAAAAGCACTAAAGAGGGGAACAACAAGGTGGGCCATGGCGCTGATCCTAATTATATACCACCCGAAGGTGTAGAAATTCTAAGTTCCTGCAGTGACAATGATGAGTCTTCTAGGTCTCAAGCTAAAAAGGTAATATTTGCACATGATTACTCTTATAGTTGCAATCCTTTTTTTTTTTTTTTTGGGAATTCATATATTGTATTATAGTTGCAATCCTTTTTAATTCTTTTGTTTTTAAATTTTAGGCAAAAGTTATGAGTCCAAGAGAAAAGAGAAGCACTTCAGCTACTCAAGCTTTGAGAAAATCACAAAAAATTCCTGGAGCAACCTCATCTCTGCCAATTGAACCTACAGCTAATCATGCTGAAGGCATGTCTGTGATGGTTGCCCAACCTTCTGAGCTCCCCACCTCACCTACCGATGAGACCAACCAGTATTCTTGCCTGCCTAATGTCGGGGGCAGCATGGGTGAGAAATTATATATCATGTCAATTTTTATTTGTGAAACTGAGTACTTATAAGGTGAAATATGTGTTATAAGCCAAAATTGTGTCCGTCTATTTTATTCCCTCTCTCATATGCATGCAATTTGGAAATGCTGGAGTTTATTTTAGCAATGACACTTTACATATAGATGCTGAAACTCTACTATATGATCTTGACTTGCCGTAAATTTGATTTACAAGTTGTAATTATGTCCGTGTATGCTGGAACTTTTTTTTTCAAACTAAGTTAAAATTGCATTATGGTCTTTCTAATTAATACGGTCCACCTTAATCCCAAGTAGGAAGCGTGTACGAGGTCCTACACAATGTGGATAAGGAAAGGAAAAAGCTTGGTCATCCCATTCCCGTTGAAATAGATCGCGAAGCAATGGCAATAGTTGGAGATTATGCAACTTCTGTGGCTTATACTATTGGGGAGAGTATTCGATCTCATGCTCCAGTTCGAGACATTGGGTGGAGAGATATTGATTTTGGGATCAAAGAATCTATTATTCTGCGTGTTGGGGTAATTTGCATTTTTGTTACTCTTTTAATGCATTATCCATTTAATTCACTCACCTACCAACTTATATTAAACTTGGTCGTTTCCTTACAGCAAACATTTGGACTTGTTGACTATAAGAACGATATGGTTCTTAGGCGCATCATCGACGTTAAGTGCCAAGCTTTGTATAGAGAGTGGAAGTGCACGCTACACAGTCACTACAAAGTGATCAAGAAGGAGGTGTCTGACCCCAAAAACCATCCATTATATCCCTGTAATCCAGAGGACTGGAAATTCATGATTAAGAAAGTGTGGCGGAAAAAAGCTTTTAAGGTAATCTTTGTCCTTTTTTAGTATATAATAGACATTACCATAGATGCATAAATTAGTAGAAAGATGTGGAAGTAACAGAACATGTAAGATCCCATTGGCTTGTTCTTAACAAGTCTGTTTTATGATTTTTCGCAGAAGAAGTCTAAGAGAGGGAAAAATGCACGAAAATCGTTGAAATATAACCATACTAGCGGCTCCCAATCATTTGTAGCACAAGCATCCAAGTTTGTAAGTATGACTTTGTAGTTATCTTCTTCTTCTTTATTAAATTATAAACTTGCTTATTCTAATTTTAAGGAGAAATGCAAATTAAATTATAGGTAAAAAAAAGAAAGAAGAGAGCAGTCTTTTTTGGAGAGGTTCAAGGACAAACACATACGTCATCGACATGGGGAGGAAGTATGGATAAACGACAAGGCTAAGGAAGTTCATGTATGTATGAACTTCACTAAATTCTACTACATCGATCTGCTCAGTTTATTGTGTTCCATATTTGCTCTGTTTTTGTTGCTTCATCTTGATTTCCCTTTAGTGTGGCATGTGTTGCCCTCTATGAAGGCCAGATCTGCATGCTTCAAAGCTGTTAGGTGCAGTGATGCTTTTGCCGTGTTTCCCTTTATAGTCTTTGTAATTTATTCCAAAGATTAAGACAAGGTTGTTTTTTGATGTTTACAAAAAAAAAAAATACTAAACTGAAACAGTGTTGTAGGCTTCACCGTGTTTTCCTTTAATAGTCTTTGATTGCGCAAATGCAGGTTCTTATATATGCTGATAATGGCCTAAGTGAACTGCTAACAAAAGACCTTACATGTTCTTAGAAATTAACAGTGCTACTACAGGGTTAATTCCTGTTAACTCACTTGGCAATTTGCATTATTTCAAACTAAGAGCAACGTTATATGATCGTGGGTATATGTTTATATTTAGGGAGTAGTTGACAAATGATTGATGAACTGCCAAAAAATTTGTACTACTTTGTTTGCTGCATGAACAAAATCACTTGAGACGATCTTTCTTGATATGCTTACTGTCAAACCTTTGAAGATCAACATAGGATAGTCTTGGTTTTGCTTCAAACATAGTTTCTTTGTTGGTAGACTACCGATCAGAAATAGATTGCCGAATGTAAATTTCTACATATACATGTAATTTGCTAACTAATTCAAATTGATGTAGGATAAGATTGCTAAAAAGCTAGTTGAGCAGTCGCAACCCGGTGTCACAAATCCTCAATCTGAGGTACAAGTTTCCATTGATGTGCTTGGGAAGAGATCGGGCTACTTGAAGGGATATGGAATTCGCAAGAGCACATATGCTACACATTCTCAAGCAGTCCCAAATTCCGAGGTAGTTGCTCTTAAAGAAGTCGTGGCTGATCAAGCAAAACTCATAGCTGATTATGCTAAAAAATTTGAAACCATGATGCTCTTCATGGCTACAAAGAATGGAGTTGATCCAGCCACCATTCCGGGATTGATTTCAAGTAATGAAAATGGAGAAGACACTTCGATTGGACAAGAAGATGGAATTTTGACTTAAATGGAGGTCGAACGTGTTGACTTTAGTTGTTTTGAATGGGTTTTTTTTGAATATTACGTTTGATTCAACTATGGGAGGTGATTACTGTTGAATTTTTTTGTATGCGTAGACATCTAGATTAGTTTTAGGAGACATGGCGGGTGGAGTAAATTTGTGGAGACATGGCAGGTGGAGTACTAGTTTTTGGAGACATGGCTGGTGAAGTAAATATGGGGAGACATGGCAGGTGGAGTACTAGTTTTTGGATACATGGCAGGTGGAGTTATCTTTTGGTTGTATTTTGGACGTTTATATAAGTTTGGGATAATCATTTGGCTGTAATATTCTGGATGCTTGGATAGTTGGTTTTTGGATTGCGATATATTTAAAGGTATTAGAATGACCTATCTATTGATTTTGATGAACTTTTGAATGAGTTTGGATGGGATAAATGTATTTACAAGTTACTGATAATTATGAATGGATAAATGCATGATATCATCAGGTTATGGGAAAAATAGATTTAATAAAAAAATATATCCACTATATTTAAAGTTTTTTTGCCGATGCAAAGTTTGTCGCCAAAGGTGCTATATTATCTCAGATTAAATGCACTTTCGCCGATGCAAAGTTTGTCGCCAAAGGTGCTATATTATCCCAGATTAAATGCACTTTCGCCGATGCCAACTTGTGTTGCCAAATCCATTCCTTTTTGTCGACACAAGCAGTTTGCGTCGGCAAAAACTATTGCTGACATAGAAACGCCGACAACGTGCCGACGCAAGGTCCTACGTTGGTGAAACTCTTTGCCGACAACTTTTTTGCATCGGCAGAACCTAATTTTGTTGTAGTGGCTATAGACAGTTTCTGGACCCCTGGTGGACTAACTAACTAACTCCTCCGTTAACCCCACTGATGTATACAATATATATATTTGGTAACTGAGAAACAACCCTGCAGTCGAGCCGCTATTGGACCCAACTGCGCTATCCAAACCTCGGGGGAGACTAGCACAGCAGCCCACCGCCATGGCCCCTCACTTAAATCATGGTTTGTCTCCAGGGGGAATCGAACCCTGCTATGTTGCAAACGCAGGTTCGCCCTTACCATGTTGACAACCCATGGATGGGTATGTATACAATATTTGTCAGGAAAAAAAACTTTCTTAGTGATTGATGCAATGTTATTACGGATAACGAGACGGTGCTACATCAAACGCACAGCACAATTTATAGAGTAAAATGTTGTGCTGATAGAGGAGTAGTAGTATTTATTTAAGAGTCATGCCACAGTTGTACAATTTAATAACCAGTTTGAGTGTCATCTGTTGTACCATATCAGTTCCACAGCTTAAGTATAGTTTACAAAATTGGGATACTTTGGGGATTAAAAAATAATTATTTTTATATAAAATTTTCTGTTGATTTAAAGATCTTAATCAGTTTTTAAAATTGGTATAAAACACTGAAAATCATGAAAGAAACTATTTTAAAAGTATATGTGAAAGGCGGGATGACCTTTAAAAAAAATTATGGGACAGAGGGAATAATATTTCATATATACGACAGTGAGCACACTAGTTATTTATTTTACATGACATATGAAATTGGTTTGTGTGGATAATCGTATGTCGAAATATAATATCTTAAGTCCAAAAATTTGAAATATAGTCATCCTAGTAATATTGAAATGAAAATTTGTGAATTTGAACCATTCATTTCCATCTCATGGACAAATTTCTGCAACATTTTCATGTATTCTAACATTTTTCATTAGACAATAGGGGAAGAAGTAATTCTCCACAATAATAAAAGCACTACAACCAAGCTAGACTGCCAAGAAAAATAAAAATAAATAACCCGATGGAGTTTGGCCTAGTGGACGTAAGAAGGTCGCTTTTTCGAATCACGCGGAGACCAAACATTTCAATCATAGAAGCCTACTGCAGATTTGTCCGGTCGTTAATTTCACAGCTCCAAAATTGGCCGAGATGCGCCTAAGCTGACCGAGACATTCCCGCTTACCAAATATTGTACTTCCAAGTTTGTACGTTGTTATTCCAGTAGTTTGTGATCGTTGTGTCGAACGTTTTTTTATTTAATTTTGGATAAGTCGCGATGTCGTACGTTGCTTTTCTTGAAATGGTTCATATATATGCATTGTGACTGAAAAGTCTATCTCAATTCGATAGTTACCACTAGCGTTCAACCAGTTCTATGCAAGGGCAAAACTAATCCGTTCCAGTGTTGTGTCTGTTCGATGCACGGGACAATTAATAAAAGTAGGTTCGAATGGCCACAACGCTAGAACAAGTTAGTTTTGCCCGTGCATAGAACGGGTTGAACGCTAGTTTATGAAAAAATATAATAGTAGCATGTTAATATTGAACACAATTATTGATAGCAATCATGCTGATTTCGTATGTTATGCTTGCTACAATAACATGGTCTTTTTTTTTCACATGATTTGTTTGGAAAGTAAGAAATAAGCTGATTTTTTAGGGGGGTGGATACCAATTGGGAGGAGCTAGCTACTGCCATCAAACTAAAGTTGTCCGTTCGATGCACAGGACAATTAATAAAAGTAGGTTCGAACGGGCACAACGTTAGAACGGGTTAGTTTTGCCCGTGCATAGAACAGGTTGAACCCTAGTTTATGAAAAATATAATAGTAGCATGTGAACATTAAACACAATTATTGATAGCAATCATGCTGATTTTGTATGCTATGCTTGCTACAATCACATGGTCTTTTTTTTTCACATGATTTGTTTGGAAAGCAAGAAATAAAGCTGATTTTTTAGGGGGTGGATATCAATTGGGAGAAGCTAGCTACTGCCATCAAACTAAAGTTGGATACCAATTGCAAGTCCATAATGAGCGTAGAGAAATTCACCAACAATCAAATGACAATAAACAACAACAAAAATGTACAACTTGAAAAAGGCAAACACGGTTTGAATTTTTCCTTCACTGATTAAATAACAATAAAGTCAAACTACTATGTCATGCTACACAATAGTTCTAGACATTTTTCATCCTACCCTCCGGCTCTAAGACAACCCGATTCTTTTCATCGAACGGTGGTTCCTTTGGATCTTCATCCTCCGAATCTGAAGCTATGTCAATGTAGACCAGGGGTGGTGCCGATGGTCTGGAGTAATGAGATCTCACGCTCTCAGGTGAAGCTTGGTGGTAGGAAACATATGACTAAGCCAAAACCTCTGCTCTCAATTTATTGTACTTCACATCATCCTTCCGAATCCGATATGCTTCCTGGTGCTTTCGGATATGATTCTGATTAGCACCCAAGATTGTACAATCTTAGTGCTCAAATCCTCTAACTTGTGGCTTTTATGCATTTAGGTAGTCGTTTTTATCCCATATTGCACGTAAGGTATTTTTGTGTGTGTTTCAAGTAAAACGTACTAATTAATAAGTCGGTTTTGAACGCCAAGGAACGTTTCGGGATGTAACCAAGTGTCCAAGTACCGGTGGCATACGTTTCATTGTCTCTGGAGCTTAACGGTGTTGCAAGAAGCTTCGGTGGACACCCGTTGGTCAAGGATGCCACGAAGCGTGCCAAGGTTTCGGAAAGAAGGCAATTGCATTAGGGAGAGCTCCCAAGGGTGTCCGAGAGTCCAAGGCCACAACGAGCACTTACGCCAAGTCTCGTTGGTCAAGAAATCAAGTATCGAAGAGCCGTTGGGGCACCACAAGGCATGATGGGCCAAGTTATACCTGTTCTGCAGTTTCAAGGCAGAGGTACTGGTACCTCAAAAACATGGTACCGGTACCATTTTACTGATATGGAAGACAGGTTGTTTGGTACCGGTACCTTAAAAACATGGTACCGGTACTAATGCCCTTTGACCAGCTTTTTGTGCTGAATGTTTCAACCTTCTATTTATGGAAAGTTTCTACTTTAGGCATGTTTTTGGGATATTTTGGGGGCCTTTTAGTCCATTTTTTGGCTGATTTGTAAGGCATATAAATAGGCCTTTATGCCTTATTTGGCCATTATGTAACTTTCTACACTTTTGTATTTTGAGAGCTCCATAGTTATTGCTTCCAAGCTTGTCTTTAATTCCTCAACAACTCAAGTAAGTAGTGGTTGTATGTTTAATTCTCAAGAGTTAATGTTATAACTACTTGTTGGATCTACTCATAAATCAAGTTTATTTCCGTTTTTATCGGTTATTCATGTTTACCTTCCCAAACATAATTTTTAGTCTTTTTGCTATGTGTGAGTAGTTGATTAGGCTCAGCCATGGGGTGATTAACACCACGTGAATTATGGTTATTTTGCCTTTCTCAACTCGAGATTTGAAGTTTGGCTTGTAAAATGAGAAGGGCTCGCCTTTATGTAACAAAATTTGCCGATGTTAATCTCTGGTGATCATGTGCTAGTTCACATGGTTCCGAAGTGATGTCTCGGTTCGTGTTTGCCAAGAGAATAAAAGAGTTCAATCATTTTCCGTACTATACTTCTAGTCTTTATTGGTTTCATAGCTAAATCTTCCGGTTGATAGCCTATGTCGTGTGATTCAACTGAGTTTTCGTTGAGAATGGTTAGATGACTTAAGTTACGAGTGTTATGAACTTTTACGCCTTGCCGCTTGTTTAATCTAGTTAAAACTCATTTCTAGTCTTTTTCATAAGACTATTTTCCACCTTTCAAAGCAAAACCAAAATTGGCCGTCTAAACACCGCAAACCCTTACATCTACAAATCCTAGCAAGCTACAAAGATTATCTCTGTGGGAACGATTCCGGACTTTCTGGTATTTATGCTGACAACGACCTAGCCCTACGCTCGGGGTAAATCAACCTATTTCAACGTTTAGGTTGTGTCGAAGTAGATTCTTTATGCGGTGACACACCAGTTGCTTCTGTTTTTCTTCCTCGACAACCGCAGAGTCCTCAATCACCTTCTTCATGTCGTGCTTGATGCTTTTTTCAGCTTGCCATTTGAGTCTCCCTTGGTGTTCACGTTCATCCCAGGGTTTGATCTGACGGCCTCGCTAAGTATAGCGGCCATACGTATCGAAACTCGTACCATATGATCCTGACGAAGAAAAGCTCGACATCCTACATTTTAAAATTAATGTTTAAATGGTATAATCTTCATACTAAAAAAAAAATGACAATAATAATTTGGCGCATGAGAGGGCTGTATATTTACAATACAATTAAATACCTATAATTTGGCGCATGAATGCTCACAATGTTATCATGCAAACATTGCTCAAACTCAAAAAAATAATTAAGAGAATGACCTATACAAAGTGGTGATTCATTCTCAGCATTTGACAACGCTACTCTTGCTCCCTTATTGATTGATAGCCAAAAATAATGGAAAGGATTACTTATACACAATGGATGGAGATAGTTGAAAAGAAACGTGGGGGAAAAGCGGTTTTGGATTAGTGGAAGAGAAACGTGGTCTGTCAGCTTTTCATATTGAAAGGAGCCGAACTTGACACTCACAATGAAAACTTTCAGGAGGAAAAAATAATATAATATAAATAACATTAAGATCGAGAAGGAATGCGATCAATCCAACTGATCAAAAATTGAAAGTTATGCGGTTGTGAGTAGGTAATTATAAAATGTTGACTAACCTTTGAGGAACTTGTAATCACTCCAAAAAAAATTTGGTGGAGTGAGCAGTAGAAGGAAGATGATGACAAATTTTCACCGTGAAGAGGGCTCATGGTTTAGTGTTTTTTTGGGAATAAAAGATCTAGTAGTAGTGCACATTTCGGTTGATATAGGAGTTTGTTTTCTGCTTTACATTAAGTGGAAGTAAACATGTGGCATGGAAGTTGGGACTGGGAGTATTTTTTTTTTTTTCTTGCTTTTTTTTTTTTTTTCTTTCCGTTTGGGAATTGAGAGGACTATGGATGGATTCAGTTATTGATATGTTGGGTGGAATAGGAGAACGAGGAGTTTTTTTACTGGTAAAAAAATTCAAAATTTTAAGAAATTAGGATTGAGAGATTAGAGGTTTTTTGGGCTCAAATATATTTGCATAGGATATTTAATGATGATTAGCATTGTCTCACATTTCATACACGGGGCAACGAAAAAAACGTTGGGTTAAAATTTATTCATTGTTTCATATATCGAATGGAAGTACGGGACACGAGTACATCATTGACCAATTAAAAAAGAAAATACAACAAAAAGTCATAAAACATACAGTAAAAGAGAGAGCGAGAGTAATAAATGTGATCTCCATTTACTCCACCTCACGTCCATCCCCATCCCTCTTCTCCCATTAAAACAGGTAACCGCCCAGTATTACTTAGGTTTAAAAAATTCTAAATTCTGAAAATTTAGAATTTGAGATTTGAAGGTTGGAGAGCACCCACTACAATTGTATAGGATATTGACAGATTTGTTGTCACCGAAAGTTATTTTCATTGAAAGAGACACCGAAAGTTATTTTCATTGAAAGAGACTCGTGTTGTGCAAGGGTCCTCCCAAATCCACATTACAACCAGTTTGGATCCATTTGTGGGTTTTTTCTGGGTTCACAACAATGATCGGAACCGTTCACTTTTTAGAACTCATAAAAAATATTGATCACGCCAAAAATCACGTTGATTGAATATCGTTTGATATGATTTCAAAATGCATTTATCTCAGGATAATTGTGTCAAATGAGTTGCAATCTAGTATTGCACACTTTTTTTTCCCCAAACGTAATACATTTCGAAATCATATCAAACGATATCTGATCAACCTAATGTTTGGCATGGTAAAAGTTCTCAATAAGCTCTAAAATGTGAACGGTTCCGATCATTGTTGTGGGCCCGAAAAGAGCCCATAAATGGTCCAAATTAGACTGAACTGGTTAGAATGGGACTGGACAAGACCTTTGCCCCGTTTTAGTTCTGTCTTGTAACCGAATTAATGAAATCGAGGGCTTGGATCCCAACCCATTGGGCTTCCAACCAATTTGGTCCAGTTATGGACTGTTTGTGGGCCTTTTCTAGGCTCACAACAATAATCGAAACCGTTCATTTTTTAGATCTCGTCGAGAACATTGACCAGGCCAAAAATCAATTTGATCGGATTCTGTTTGATATGATATCGAAAGGCATTGATCTTCATATAATTGTGTCAAATGGATTGTAATCCAGTGTTGCACACTTTTTTTTCTTACAAACTTAATGCATTTCAATGTCTTATCAAACAGTATTTGATCAATTTGATTTTTGGCGTGGTCAATGTTCTCGATGAGCTCTAAAAAACGAACGGTTTCGATCATTGTTGTAGGTCCAGGAAGAGCCCACAAACGGTCCATAACTAGACCAAACTAGTTGGAAACCCAATTGGTTGGGATCCCCTGAAATCGACGCCCGACCATTTTCTAATCAAGGCCATGTTTGGGATATGATTGATTTCCACACTCCCCTTCTTATCATATACACTCATTTTTTTGTCCTTACTCATGTAAATTTACTTTTTTACTATTTCACTAGTTCACTTTTTCATACATTGAGGGGCAATATAGTAAATTCACACCAAATAAAGACAAAGAGGGAGTGTATATAAGGTAAAAAATGGAGTGTAGAAATCAATTCTCTATTTCAAAACCTTGTTTTTTATTTATTTATTTATATATATATATATATACTTTAATTAAGTTTTTCACCTCCCGTCAATTTTCCTCTTCACTTTTGCTTTCATCTCTCTATGACGGGAAATATAACAATCGCAAAAATGTGGGCCAATTTTTTCAAGATTTTTATACAGGAGTTATATGCGAGTTAATTACCCACTTCCTCTGTGCTAAGAAATACGGAGTAGTACACTTGACACTTTGTATTAAAATCTCTAAGTGGAAATTAAAATAATTAAACTTTGGAATAGGAGTGTGGTTCGGTTTGGGTGGATTTGCCGTAAACCGATCAGGTTCAGGGTTATAATTCTGGACCAATCTCGACCGGTATTAATTTCGATTTGGTTCGAGGTGGAATCAATCTGGTCAAGGATTTCGGTCCGCCCAAAATGAAAGAATCAGCCTCTTCTCCGGCGACTACTCCGGCCTCTTCTCCTGCGAAACTTTTAGAGAGAGAGAGGGAGGGAGAGAGAAGAGAAGAGAGAGAAGGTGGGGGGTCAGCTATATAGATACTATAATATTAATATATATGTTGGGTTTTGTTTTGTCAATGTGAGGAGTCCTGTGAAAAGAAGGCCAAAGTGGAAAAAAAAAAAAGCGCAAAAGAAAGGACACGCATGTGTGTGTACTGTTTGACAAGTTTAATTTTAAATTTTTATAAGGACGCGCATTGTCGTTCAATGCATTGGTGCTTGTGTGGCAAGTGGAATTTTTTCTCTGATTGTTTTGGGAAAAGGTGAAAGCAAGCCTGTTTTCTTCTCCCTTTGCATATCACTGAAAAAACTACTGGGGCAAATTTCACTGATGTCTGCTAAGGTTTCTGACACGAACAAAAACATCCCTTGAGATTTCTGAAATGACACTGCCCTTCTTTTCTTTACCTGACAATACCAAGGGACCCCACTTCGTTACCAGCACGTTAAAAAATGGATGGAGAAGATGATATGTCATTGTACTATTCTTTTTACAATACTTATATTATCCTCACCAGACTCTTTACCCCTCTCATTTATAAAATATAAAATACAAACATCACTATATTTTGTGCTCGTTTCACTTTGAGTTTTTGTTCTTATTTAAAAGGATTCACATTTGTTCATTTTTTGTCAAACTTTTGTGAATTATTGGTTCATCTCCATAAGAGGAATTGAAAAAGTAAAAAATTAAGACTTTTACCAAATATTTTGAGAAATTCAATATTTTGAGTAAAAGTAATAATTTTATACTCTTTTGATTCCTCTCGTTAAGACAAAACAATGATCCAAAAAAATTTAACGCAAAACTAACAAATACGAAAAAAATTCAAATATGAACAAAAATCACAAAAGCCTAAAAATCCCACAAACAAGCCCGCACGAAAAAATTTGAATATGAACAAAAATCAAAAAGTCTAAAAATCCCACAAACAAACTCCGTAAAAACCAAAAAACCTAAAAATCTCACAAACAAGCCTGTACCCTCCGTTGCCAGTAGTTTAGAAAATGTACATGTGCAAAAATACATACATATTCTAGTTTGTTTGTGGGATTTTTAGGCTTTTGATTTTTGTTCATATTCAAATTTTTTCATGCGGGCTTGTTTGTGAGATTTTTAAGCTTTTTGGTTTTTATTTATATTTGAATTTTTTTCGTCTTTGCTAGTTTTGGGTTAATTTTTTGTGGATTATTGGTTTGTCTCAATGAGAGGAATCAAAAGAGAATAAAATTATTACTTTTACCCAAAATATTGAATTTCTCAAAATATTTGGTAAAAGTTTTAATTTTTTACTTTTTAATTTCTCTTATCGAGACAAACCAATAATTCACAAAAGTTTGACAGAAAATTAACAAATGTGAATCCTTTTAAATAAGGACAAAAACTCAAAGTGAAACAAGTACAAAGTGTAGTGATGTTTGTATTTTATATTTTATAAATGAGAGAGGTAAAGAGTCTAGTAAGGATAGTATAGGTATTGTAAAAAATATAGTACAATAACACCACCTTCTCCATCCATTTTCTAACATTCTGGTAACGGAGGGGATGTTCTTTGGTATTGTCAGGTAAAGAAGGGGAGGGCAGTGTCATTTCAAAAACCTCAGGGGAGGTTTCTGTTAGTGTCAGAAACCTCAGGGGAGGTCAATGAAATTTTCCCAAACTACTATGGTGCCGTTCAACTTTCTTTTTAAACCGTGTTTTTTCAAAAAGAAGGTAATTTTAAGCTCAAATATAATGAAGATGAAAAATATTTTTTTAATTTTTTTCACCTTTTAAAAGATTTCAATAAGATCTATCAAACAAGATCCATATTGCTAGGAAAATTATTTGCGTAAATATATGATTTTTGAGCTTGAAATTACCTTCATTTTTTAAAACTTCTTTTTTTACAAAACTGAAACACCATCTATATGTACTTCGAGTACTGATATACTTCGGTTTGGTCTGTTCGGTTCGGTTCGTAATTTCACATAACCGAGACCGAACCGAAATAAGTTCAGTTCGGTTCGGTCCACTCCGAATCAGAAAACTTTTGGCGCCATCCCAATCGAACCCCTAACCGATCGGACGATTTTTTCGATTTTTTTCGGTCCGGTCGGTTTTGAAACACCCCTACTTTGGAATATGTAAGTTTACCATTTTATCCTTTAGAAATCCTAGAACTAAAAAGTTAGTTTTTACCTATAAATATTACACTTCGAGAATATAAACTTGTCTTTTCTTGTTGAAATGAAGTTAGAAATTGAAACACTATACTGGCTAGCTATTTACCTCCTGGAGTATTTAGTTTAAATCACATATTGGCCCCAATAATTTTCAAAATTATAGATTAACCCCAATAGAGTACAAAATTATAAATATACCCCTACACTTTTATATATGACATATTTATCCCACTCTTTAAAAAATTACAGATTTGCCTTTATACTTTGATTGCCAATTTACCCAAAATCCTTAAGTATGACACTTCGAGTCAAATAAATGTGCTTTTAACCACTAGGTACAAAAAATTGCACATTAATTCCTATTAGCTAGGTATGTGTAGAAAACGTTCTAAGAGCTGAGAACGTCAGAGAATAAATTACCACTCATTTTAGACGTGTGCTGAGAATGTTTTGAGAATTGAGAACGTCTGAGAATGAATTACCTCTAAGTCTAGGCGTGTGCTGAGAACATTCTCATCTTAGTACTGAGAATATTCTCAATATTGAGAGTGTATGAAAATGTTCTCAGAACTGAGTTTGTCTGAGAATGAATAACCACTACGTCTAGATGTGTGCTGAAAATGTTCTCAAAGCTGAGAATAAGCGTATGATTAGACTAAACAAATATTGAGTGACGAAAAAAAAGGTATTACTTACTTTAGACAGAATATGTAACTTAAAAGAGCATTAAAAACCTTAAGCCTTGTTTTTTGATAACTAAGTTAAGGCCATGGGATAGGATTGGTAATCTTGAGGGTCCCTTAATCCTTTGTTTGATTGCACAAAGATGCATGACATTACTAATCACATGGGATACCCAATCGCACGATTATGTAGGATTAGTAATGTTGTGCTTAACACCACAACCTCGCCTTCAAATACAAGGTTGAATACCCTAAGTGTAGGGCTAGGTCATCGATAGCATAATAACCAATAAGACCGGGATCGTACCATAGGGATTCTGAGATAGCTTAAACGGATTGTAGGTTTTATAAGGTGGATTTCGGCGTTTAAGACGGCCAACTTGGTTTTGCTTTAAACGGTGGAAGTAATAATAGAAAAGACTAGAAACGAGTTTTATAAACTAAAAGAGGCAAGTCTAAGGATCTTTTATCCATTGACAAAGGCCGTTACCGGTTCTCAATTATAACTCAAGCAAGAGTCACGACCGCCTGCTCACACCCGAAAGATTTAACTTTAACGATTACATTTATCAAAAGATGTGATTAAACGGAGGTGAACCAACTTGTTTTACAAATTAATCGAACACATAGGAGGCCACGAGCCCTCGGTAAGCTGCTTACCAAGACCACTTGACTAAACTCCTTACCAAATAGTTAACAACCCTAGTTTAGACCAAAAATGCGAGTTAAGCCCTATTATGAAAACCATGCTTTTAAGTCCGAGGGTTCGAGAACCAAGTAACCACCTAAGTCCTCGGGAAATAATAGCCCAAGACTTAGCCAAGTAACTACTCACACATAGCAAAAAGACTAGAAAGCATGCTTAAGGAAGAAAACATGATGATTAACCAATAAAAACGAAATTAAACTTGATATTACCATGGATCTAGTCCTTACAAACGACTTTAATAAACGAGAAATTAACAAACTAGAAGTACTTACTAATGTTCTTCAAAAAATAAACTCAAGAAGCTTGAAAGCCATTAACGGAGCTCTAGAATTAAAAAGACTTAAAGGTTAATAATGAACTAGATCTATATGAGAGAGAGAGAGATAGAGAAAGAGAGAGAGAGAGAGAGAGAGAGAGAGAGAGAGAGAGAGAGAGAGAGAGAGTGTGCTATTTATACAAAACAACTCATCCTCTGCCAAAATATCCTAAAAACACCCCCAAAAGTAGAAACTTGCTACTAATGGAAAATCTGAAAAAGCAGGAAATATCTGTCGAAAGCAATAGGTATCGATACCATTTAGAAAAGGTATCGATATCCTTACGTCTGGACAACTTCTGGACCAAAATGGAGCAAATGGTATCGATACCATAACAAAGCTGATCAAGAATATGAGAATGGTAATAAGGCACATGAATTTAAAGGACACATGAGATCTTTAAAATCGTTAGGCAACAAACTCAATGTACAAATTCATGATAATTCGAGAGATCCTGGATAACCGATCCGAATTTTACTGAGGACGAACACAAAATAATGGGATAGATCCCTAGTAAACCAACTCATACAAGATTTAAGATTGGTCCAACACCAAATTGGAGCAACACTTCTAACAAATTGGGATTTAGTTTTATAGAACGAACCATCATATGCCTCTAGAGTCGAGGAATCACAACAGAGTTAAATGACACTAAGGACAACTACAACAAGTGAATTCGAATTGAGCAAAACAAACAAATAGGTATTGAGAAACATGTCACTGCAAGATTTGGCTTCAATTGGGATATGAGAACTTGGATATGGTCATATATTCTAACAAATAAACTAGTAGCTGTAGTAAGAAAACTCAAACAAAACAATTAGGCATAGACAAACAAACATATACAAGGCAGATATGGGTAACAATAGCAACAAATTCGAATTTAATGACACTAAAGAATTCGTATATCATAAAGGATGCGACCACGGATTGGGTTCAATAGGTTGAGGTTGCAAAATAAATACCCACGTGGAAAAACGCTTACAAGCAAACGACGAAAATGATAGTCACAACAAAGGAATCTAAACTGACCAATGAAAACTTACCTCAAGCAGGATGATGTCAAAATAAGACTCCGAATGGAAAACGAGGAGCATTCGTCATCATCAATAGCCATTGAGTCATAAGACGCTTTGCCACAAGAATTTGATTGTTCCGAAGAAACACTAAGAACGATTTTGTGATAGTTAACTCAAATGTCAAGAACTACAACAAGTCAACTGTATGACAGACTTATGGAAAATAGGTTTCAATACAATTCCAACTAGGTTTCAGCTAGGCCAATGAAAGAAGACAAACAAGGAAGCAATTCTTACGAATTCACATTTAGAATATCATCTATTGCTATGGATACCATCTATCCCTTTCCAAATCACATCAATCCTCGATATACGTAAACTATAGAGGCCCAAGATAACATATTAATACGAGGTGACTAACGAATAAGTCGAATGCCAAAGGAAAGAAGATACCTCAAACGTTAACATCTTTTGAGAACTAAAGAGTAATAGGAGGTGATAGCTTAACGGCGGAACTGCATCTGTTGTTGATTAGGTGTACGATTATACGGCTGCATCGAACTCGACTTACCATGCACTCTGGATCCCCGAGGACAATTTCTCGCAAAGTGGCCCGGTTTGCGGCAGACATAACAAAGTCTATCAAGCTGTAGGACTCCCTGATTCCCAGACAAAGTAGGCGGTTGAAGATTAATCTGGTTTTGCAAAAGTTGATTTGGTTCCCTTTGCCTTTTCCTCTCTTGACTTCAAAGATTTCCAGCTTCCAGCAAGTAAAACAAGATCTTTGACGCCACGGACATTGAGCACAAATATGACTAGGCTAACCACATCGGTGACACACAATTTGACGCTTGAGGGGTACCCTCGGAGTCCCGGTATGAGAAGGTGGCTTAAAGCCCCGTTGGTCCTGAATAGAGTGACTTAGTCCCCTCGACTTCTTTATTCCTGAACTCTCAACACTGTCGGAAGATAATCTCGCACTAACGACTCGACGACTAGTTCCACCCACATTCATGCTTTTCTGCACGCCCACTAGAATTTCAACGCCCTTAGCACATTCAACGATCTCAGGAAATATTGCCTCATTCCTAGTACACTGACTCGCCTCATCCTTCCTGTAAACACCACCCAACTTAACTCCACGCGTCGAAGACATTCTTCTACGAAAGTATAAGAAACGAAATCATCATAAGAAATTAAAATCATCCACATCAGTCACATCACTATATGATACAGGTCTTCGACATATCCAACATAGATCAATAACTCTGCGCCA
The DNA here is from genome assembly GCF_030253575.1 of Rhododendron vialii. Lineage (NCBI taxonomy): Eukaryota > Viridiplantae > Streptophyta > Magnoliopsida > Ericales > Ericaceae > Rhododendron > Rhododendron vialii. Next base: position 26,179,463 of record NC_080565.1, on the reverse strand, counting down.
TTCTAATGTGATACATATGCAATGTCATATTGATGTACTGACTCATTCATGCAAGCACACATGTGTGCTTGACGATTTTCTAGTCCTAAATTAATGGGTTGTCCCAAGTGTAGGGCGGAGACCAATGTAGCACAATATCCGGTAAGTCCGGAGTCGAATCCACAGAGACATGTGTGCTGACTAAAAACTCGGGTTGTTATAATTTAAACTGGCTCTTAGGTAGCCACCCCTTGTCGATTGATGAAAGGTTAACTAAACCTAGGAATTGATTGTACTTTTCAAATAACTAAAAAGGAGGTACGATTGTACGGTTCATAACACTCGCAACCAGTCCGGATTAATCTGCTCCATTCGGTGTTCTTAAAAATGCTCAATTTTAGATTGAAAAAGATACCCCGCAAGATGTGAAACCATAGGGTCGCCGTTCACCAATGCGCAACGGAGAATGAGTTTTGGACCCCCATTTCCCCGTTCACATAGGCACCGACAATCCCCGGATTCGTCTACGGAAAGTATTTTTCCAATTTAAAATTGTTTATTTTTATTTTAAAAATAGAAGCAGTGCTCGGATTGGCCACGATGTGCTAACCACCCCGCGACCCTACCTATACGACTACTCACTAATCATTATGCATAAAAAAGAAGAAACCCTAACTTGAAATATGCTTCTATTATGCAAGAGAAAAATAAACAAGAAATATCAACTAATCAAATATAAACGAATAACTTTTATAAAGAATTGAAATTAAAACGAGTTACCGGAGTGCGAGTAATTGAACAAAACTTGAAAACTAAAACATTATTCGAAACCAAAGAAATCCTGATGGCAGCCTCGTCCATGGCAGCCTCTGTCCTTTCTTTTTCTTCCGTGCATGATGAATCCAAGAAGATATCACAGCGCCTTCTTCTCTGTAGCTCTCGATCGTGGAAAATAAAATCGTGCGTCCGTTTTTTTCCACCTTTTAAAAGCTGCTGCTGCCTCTCTTTATAATAATAAAACCCTATTCTTCTACTGCCGTCAAAGTCGTGGGCCAAGCCTAATTCTTTTACTTAATATAAAATGTAATCAATTATAGTAGCCCTTTGGCCCACCATAAAAACATGTACTGGCTTCTATTTTTCTGCTACTATTCGCAATCATGTGCATAGTTGGAACATTTTTTAAGGATCAACTTTTGTACCTTTAGCCATAACCTGGAATGTATTCCAATATATTTTCCAAAATACCTACAACACAAAAATCAAGCATTAAGCTCCAAGAAATAATATAAAAATAGTCTTAGCAAGAATAAACTAAGGGGCGCGTATGTGAATATTTACGCGCCTATCAATGTGGTTTTGTAAAAAGATGCCGCGATTTTTGAACTCATAAGACTAAAAGTCTCCCCACGGTCTTAAGGTGTTCTAACCTAATGCTCTGTAACAATTTGTCACGCCCTCGATTTTTAACATAAATAATAATAATTTACGATAGAATTTCTACTGAAGTACAGATAATACCCAAATGACATTTCTTTCCGTGTTTACAAACTTAAATTTAAAAGATACAAGCTTAGCTCGAAGCCCCAAGTTATCGATACCAAAATAATATTACAGTTTTACATTTGTCATTCTTTCAAATACTACTTTCAAAACAAGTGACAATTGCCGCTTCTTTAATACCTTCGAAATCCATGATCGACAAGCACGTAATGCACACCATGCCAACTTCCTTGTTTTAAACCTGAAAATGATAGGTTGAGCTACACTAACCCAGTAGAGAAATCTATACTCAAGTTATATGAAAATGAATTCCAACAAATGAACGTGAGATACAAGAACTACCTCTACGAACAGATGGACTAAGACTGGAGAATCCTGGACGTCCTACAGACGTCCCTAACCATTCATACGTAAACTAGAAGCAACATTTAAACTCATACCATTTACCATAGAACCTCATTTCCTAAAACTTTACTTTTTGATTTCCAAAACAATTTAGAGAAAACTCAAGACCAATACAGGTTAAACTCCGTTGATTCGAGTTTGAATACCGGAGTCCGTTGATTTGTGCTCAAATACCGGATCCATTGATTTGCTCAAGAATACCGGAGGATTTTTAGTAAAAATCTTCTTTTCAAAATCAAAAAAAATTCTTTCTTTTCAAAAAAAACCATGATAAAGCCAATCGTTTATTCTCTTCTTTTCAACCATCACAATCTCAAACAACAAACAGTTCAAACAATAACGTGAACTTCTACTGTCAATCATAATTCTCTTCGTCATGCGAGACATTCAACTATGTTACCACCCCTTGCGTCACAGTGAATTCTCTCCACCTGGGTTCCGCATTACCACACATTTCGTTGCAGGACCCTCAATTCAAAATTCACAACTCACGTAAACACAAATGCATTATCAATCCATAAATTAGACATCACTTTTCAAGTTCACTTTCGTTCATATATCAACAATGTATTACAAACTCATAAGCATACACATTGCACATTGATAAATACTTTAAGTCCACGTTATTCCTCTAAATCTATCACATCGCCCTATGCCACATACCAGACCCACAACGATTCCACGACATATCACCGGCTAGGTTCTAAAAGAGTATTTTATAAAACGAGTGCCAAAGGAACCTAGGGAACTCAACAAGACGAGGTGTGAGGATACGAGTCTTATTAAGACACAAGTAATCATACTCGAGAGTGACTTAAACGTGCTCTAATCATATAGGGAGTCATAACACGGAACGAATACAACTTAGGAATAGCCAGCAGACATTGGCAGACCGACACACCTCCACACAAATGATCATAGCTTTCTGTGTACTAAGACTTTTAAGGCGGTTCTAATGGCAATAGAAAGCTGACTTCAAGACCTTCGATGCGATATAAACTTTGCATGAAACAGACATCGGACGAGAAAGTTATGGCCGTTCAAAGTTGATCGCAAACCCAGAAAATGAGACAGATTCATGACCAGATTTCTAAAATCCACCATTAATTCAATTCTGAACGGTTTCGGGTGATTTCAGCGGCATTAGAATGGGCTCTAAGTCTACTCTATTTGATATGAAGGAACCAAAATTTATTTCCGAGTTTAAGATGACAAAAAACCCCCATAAACAGTGACCGATTTTGCAGAATTTCAAAAATGAAAGAAACAACCTCAAACAACGAAGCAAGGCACGATCTAACTACACAAACCCCACATAAACGCATAACAATAGTAAGAAATCCATACCACAATGGATTTTGAGCAAAACCCTAAGTCTACCAATAGATATAAGCTCAAATCCACCAAGAACAAGCTCCGCTCATGCTTTGCTATAAGATCTGGAATGAACATAACCCAAAAAGAAGATAAACAAACAAGAATCAACAAGTGACTGAGAGAGGAGAGAGAAAAACGTGGATAAAAGCCAAGGAGTGAGAGTAAGAACACAAAACTTACCATTTGTTCACCAAATGCAAGAATCAAGTGAATTTGAGGTAGGAATCCTTTGGATCTTGAAGATTTGAGGTAGAAATCAAAGGATTTGAGTGAGATTGGAGTGGGGTAGGTGAGAGGGGGTGTTTCTAAGATTATTTCGTGGATTTGGATGTGAAAAATGGTAAAGAGGTGTATTTATAGTGGTCTGAATGTCGTGCTGAAATTTCAAAATTTTTATAGGGTGTATCGGTACTGGAAAATAACGGTACCGGTACAGGTACCCAAAATATTCAACATTGCACAGTTTCTAGTCGAGGTGTACCTGTTCTGGGAAAAGCTGTACCTGTACATCACGGACAGATTTAAAATTTTTGCCAACATTCAACGAATCAAATCCCGATTGCTACCAACACTTCCACACATCATTACAACATCAAAACTCGTAGTTCGACTATTCTCCAAGTGTCCGGTAAACGGTAAGCATATCTGTATAACCTTATTAATAAACATATAATTTAATATAAATACGATCATTTACATATTAAAAGATTAAAGAAAATAGAAAAAAATTTACGAATCTCTACAGAATACATGTTCAACATTTTCGGCTAACCAAAAATGACCTTTTTTGTTGTCTTTTCTAAACTTTTTTAAGTTTTGGGGAAAAAGTTATTACTTTTTTATTGTTTCTCTGCATAAGAGGAATCTAAGAAGTAGAAAAATATGGACCAATTTGAAATTTTTAACTTAGAAAAAATAAAAAAAATAAACAAGATAAACCAGCTTATTTTGATTATTTTGGGATTTTTCTAAAGTTTGAAAAATATGGTCCACCATGGTGTTTTAATTTTTTATTCTACTCGTTGAGATGAACCTAAAAATTAAAAATAATTGCCTCAAAGTTTAAAAAGGTTCACTACCGACGAGAAAAATGCCAAGAAAAATAGTAAAATTTTTAAATTTTTGGGGTCCATAGATTTGTAATAAGTGAATTGGTGGTTGGTTCTTAATTATTATTCAACTACTTATTTATTTTTTTGGTTTCAGGCTAGACATAAACATATATAAACTTATGTATAAATCTTCGGCATTTATTTGAAATTAAGCTTAGTTTGGCATGAATGAAAATTTATTTCTTTCTGTTTTCAGGAAAAAAGAAAAACTTGTTTGTATCATCGACTTGTATAAATATAAATAAGTCTCCGTAATAACCAAACATAACTCTTTTAAAACCCATCATAAAAGCTCATAAGTATTTAACTTTTTTGAGCCAAAGAAAAAATAAAAATAATATTTGGCATCTCAATATAATTTTTTCTACAAAGACAAAAAACACTATTAATTTTTTTTTTTAGTATCCAAAATAATATTTGGCATCTCAAGTTTTTTATTTCTTTGTGTTAGGGAACTTTTATTATCTTTGGTTCAATTTTATACTTGTCCATTGAATGATTAAAGAAATTCGTAATGAACTAGATAAGAATAAATGAAAATAAAAAGTTTAAACTTTTTTATATTTTTGAGATTCCATATAGAGAAGAGGTGAATGGTCAAATGTTAATGTGGTTAATTTTGTGTTTTTTGAGTTATTTATTTATTCAAATAGACTAACATTATAGTAAGAGAATTTGTGAAGGGGTAAAAAAGTAAAAGCACAAATTTTGTTAGTAGAAGTTACCCAACAACTCTGATGGGGGAGGTAAGTGCAATTCTAAAAACATGAGGGGAGGTTTGTGTTGTCAGAAACCTTAGGAGAGGTAAGTGAAATTTACCAAATTAAAAATGGCGGAACCAGTCCTTCATTTTGCACATGAGAAGAAAAAAGAAAAAACAAGAGAGAGCAAGTAATGAAAACTGATGCCAAATTTTTGGGTTAGTAATTTTTAGATTTTAATATTTATGAAAATTGATATTTGCACTCCTTTTTTTGATGCAGGCACTCCACTTTGTTTATGAAGTTACTAGTAACTTCATGTTGAAAGTGGAGCGCCTGCATAAAAAAAAAGAGCGCGAATATCAATTCCCTTAGTTATTTGTTTGTCCATATTTTATTCAAAGATGAAGTATTTTTATAGCCATTGGGCATTTTTTTAGAACCCGTGTTTGTATAAGGGTAAAAATGAAAATGAATACTATCAATTCAATTCTATTCTACGTCAAACAAACATGCAAATAACATTAATCCTCTCTTCTAATTCTGTGCAAAACAAATATGCACATAGGATTAACCATTCTCATTAGCAATCCTATCTCATTATCAATCTCAATCCTAATCCCAATTCTATCTATTAATAATTCCACCACATCTAACTCACTTATCAAACGAGACCTTCAAATTTGTAAAGTTTGTTGGAATGCTTTAACGGCAAATGATATTTTAACGTCCTATACGTATGTGACAGCAGTATTAAATTAATTAAATTAAATTTTTTTGTGTAAAAGTTTGCCTGTACCATCTTCTTTGAGATCCTCCTAGATGTATCCAGATGGTGTTTTACAAACGAGGAATGTACAATACATGACATTCGAATTATGAAAGTAAATGAATGGTTCTGATTCACTCCATGACATCCGGACGATGAAAGTAAATAAATGGTTTAGATCACAGTGGATCTGGATCATTTATTTACTTTAATGGTTTGGATGTCATGAATTCTTTTTGTTTTCAAACATATAGAAACGTAATTAAACCTCTCTCTAAGGCTGCTAAACGAATTAATCAGCTCGAACTCGACTTGAGCTCGGCTCAACTTTTGGCTTGTTCAAACTTATTTATTAGAAATATATATAAGTCAAGCTCAATCATGTTTTTTGTTTGTTTATAAATTTAAGCCAAGCTTGAGCATATAAGTGTTTGGCTCGATAGGCTCATGAACAAAGAGGTCATTCGATAAATACTAAAAATATAGGAGTGGATTAATAAATATCCCAAAATATGATATATGAATGGGAACTTAAATGGGGGTCCTCTCCTATATAGATACTTATGTCCTAATCCTTAAGGGTTTAAAAACTTATGTTGTCATCCTGAAATTTAAATAATACCCATCTTACCCTTAATATTTGGTTTTCCATGTTTTTCTTCAATCAAATTTGAAGGGATAATATCCCATAACTATCAGAAAAAATTGTTTGGTGGAGGTCTTGTTTTCATTAGAATTGGTTGTAGATAATTATTATCCATTTAGAGCATCTGCAATGGGAATAATCAAAATCGATAATCAAAATGTGCCACGTCAGCAATTGATTATCCATTTAGTTCATAATCAAACTTAACAAACTTGACCTCCACATTGGTTATTTTTGTATCCCTATAAAAAAAAACCCCCACAATACGCAATGCACCTATGTCTAATTGCAAACAAGTTCCAATCACGCATCTGACCACACTAAATTATTCGTCTCGACCAGACGATTCTAATGTGAGGTGTTTTTTAATTTTTTTTGTTTTGAATTTGGTTATTGGGTTTGGTTATTGAGTTTTGGTTATTGGTAAAAGTTATTAAGTTTGGTTATAGAATGAGTGGAATTTGATTATTTGCTAAAAAACTTATAACTTTGCTTATTACAATGTGAGGTATTTTTTTAGCATTGTTGTTAAATTTGCTTATCCATACCAATTTGCTTATTAAAATGTGGATGCTCTTATACACGTTTATTTCGTTTGCACATGTGTCCCACCATCCCATTTACTCTCCACTTTCCCCATTCTCATCCTTCAAAACAGGGGAAAGTAGAAATTGAAAAAAACAAGAAAGGGAAATGGACAAAACGGACAGTAGGTTCGTTTGGCGAGCCTCGTTGGTCCACTTTCCCCATCCTTTCCCGTTCGAAACAAAAAATAAAGAAGAAAGGAAACTGAAACAGCGAGTTCCGTTTCCGCGACGAAAAAATCCAAAAGGAAACCTCCAAATCCAAGTGATCAGCTTCGACGGCGGCGGACAACGGGGGCTAAGATGGAGCATGAGATTCATGAGGCGGTTGGCACTTGGGGGTTTTTCTAGATCTGACCCATGCGTGTCGTACATTTTCCTTCCCGAAAAATGAGTGTCAAATGTTGAGTTGACGAACGGCGAAGTTTGACTATCTACTGGTTCTTGTCCTCAATGGGTTTTTTTCAAATTTGAAACTGTGGCAAATTTGTCATGTTTTGCTTGAAAAATGTTTCAACTTACTAGTATTTGGTGCACGTCCTCATGTCCACGTTATTCGTTTCACTCATCTTTTGCTTTCTTTGCATTTATGCTGTCGTGTTTGCAAATTTGTGACCCATTTTATCATGTTTTTAACTTATTTGCCATGTTTGTTGTAGATTTATATTGTGTATAATAATATTACCTTCAATTTCATGGTAACTTGTAAAAAATTCATGATAAGTATTGTCAATTTGATTTTATTGCGTGAGTAATTTTGTAGCGACATGTGTCATGATAAAACATAGTGAATTTGTAGAAAATTGTCATAAAATAATTGTCGTAGTTTAATTCTCAATTGTCATGATTTCGGTATGCTTGTTTGGATTTCACAACTTCATCATGATATCGGTTCATAGTAGTTTTTTTTTTTTTTTACGACGGGGAGGGAATGTTGGGTGGAATAGCACTGTGAGAATGTTTAGGAGTCCACTTGACTCTTTCAAAAGGGGAACTTAAATAATTAGAGATAATCAAAATATTATATATATATATATATATATATATATATATATATATATATATATATATATATATATATATATATATATATATATATATAGACACACACACACACACATACAATATTAATATTAATATATAACTAGGGGTATAATGGGGCAATAAATCATTTTGAGAATGAGAACATAAGTATTCAAAACCGCTAGAATGAACACCTAAATAAGTCCTCCAAATAGGATGTCTATTTAGTTTCTTTGTCTTTCATATAAATATTTCACCAATTTTACAATATTATTGCATCCAAATAGGAATCATTGAAAAAATCTTATCATTATTTATTTTTTGATTATGAATCATAGAACTTAGTCATATTCTTTAGACGTAGTTAGGAGGCAATTAAGAGTTAGTTTTCTATATTTCCTTAAGATGATTTTAAAACAAATATGACTTTGAGGGTATTTAATTAATTTGTAAATGATAGCTATTAACTGAATTTTATGTTTATAAGTTTTTTGGCCTAGATTAATGATGCTGGTTTTTTTTTTTGGTTTTAAATTAGTCCATTTTATTTTATAACTTAATGAGTTTAAGCTCAAGTTTAGAAGCTTAAAACTTCACAAAATTAAGCTCGCTCAAGATTGACTTGCATATTTTACAAGTCCAAGCCATGCTTATTATGAACACAAAATTTCAAGCTCAAGCCAAGCTTGAACAGTTGGTCTCAAAAAGTTTTGAAACTCAAGCCAAGCTTAAACACATGTAACAAGGAGTCGAACGAAGCTTGAACAATATTGTGTTTGACTTGTTTGGCTCAATTAGCACCCCTATCTCTCCCATCACATATCTCCAGGCTGTCATCGTTCCTTAGATCGATCTTGGATCTTTGAGTGCGGGTTTAGTAAGGGAGACTCCCCCTTTTTTTTCTTTTTTTTTTTTTGTTTAAAACTTGGAAGGGACCTAGTAGGCTAGTACCCTCTATTGGCAAAGGTCTGACTTATCCAACAAAGTCATAGACAAGGCTAGTGGTCTTACACCATCTCCAACAGTGGAGTTAAAAATGTGGTTTTATATGACAAAAAAATGTAAAAAGTGAGTTACAATTATTTATGTTAAATGACAAATTGTACAAGTTTTTTTTTTTTCTCGGCAAACGAAACTTTTATTACAAACTCAAAGGGATACATCGAGGGGCTCAACCACAGTAAGCATCAAAACTTACAAGATCAAGCAAGAAAGGAAACATCAAACAAAATCCTCCAACAGAACGTTGTAGGAGACACAGCTCACCTCACCCATACTACAAGCCAATTTTACAATTTTAACAACCTAATTTCATCCAAAAAAACCTTAAATTCCTCCACCGTATACACCTTAATGTCGAACTTTGCCTTTATCCACATAGCAACTATAGCTTTTACCTTCTCAACCACGACCTTGGTTGTCACTGTTGCATTGTTAAACACATACTCATTTCGCACCAACCACAACGACCACAGCGTCGCAAAGAAAGAACTTTCCCACAAACTTTTCTCCAAATTTCTGAACCGAATATCCACCCACCACCTGAATAAAGTTTCCAACGATTTGGGGCATACCCATTTCACATGCCACCAATTCAGAATCTGCGACCAAACCTCCCACGAAAATTTGCAATGCAAGAACAGGTGTTGCGGAGTTTCCAAGAACAAAGAACATAGTGGGCAAAAAGAAGATTGTCCCTCTGCAATCATATTTCTGCCGAATAGCACTGATCTCGTAGCCACCTTGGATTGAATAGCCATCCAACCAAAAATTTCCACCTTAGGGGGCTAAGGTTCTTCCAAATGGATTCCAACCCCGAACTACCTGAATGCCCATTACTTTCCCACTGATTGTACCATAGTTTTAAAAATCGGCCGGTATGAACTATATCGGCCGGTTCGTACCGGAATTTAAGAGTTCCGATTCGGATATAGGCCGGTATAACGGGGAGAGTGGAAATCACAGGTGAACCGGCCGATTTTCGGTACGTATCGGTCTGTAACGGATTTTGTGGACTGGTTTGGGGAAAACCGTCCAGGAAGGAAAAATTTGAACATTTCTGAATTTCAGCAAAACATGGGCTTAACCGCAGTGTGTGCGCGAGGCTGAAATCCCAGATTTGCACCCCCCCTGCACGAATAACTTGTGACGCGCACACAAGTTTTCCAAATTGCCACCCATTTTCCTGAGCGCGTGAGACCTCTCCTTGATTCCTCATTCACAAACCCACTAAAGTGCAAATTCATTTAAAGTAGATAGAAGTTTTGTAACTTACCAATGTGGGAGAGAAAAACATCATATTTTACAAATACACATGTTGCAACATTATTCTCATATTTGTAAAATCTTATTGACTTGCGGGTTTTGATAAATTATCGAATATTTCACATGAAGAGAATGGGCTATTACATGTCTTAAATTAATTAAAATGTGATAATTTAAGCCAATGTTGGGGGGCAAAAGCCGCAAAAGTATATATTTCAAGTTTTATACATGTTGCTGATGATTTTTAAAAATTCACGACCGCAACACCCGATTCCTGCGATGTATCACCGATATGTCCCGATACCGATATACCGTGACCGATACCGCGACGGCGACCGATACCACGATTTAAAACTATGGATTGTACACCGACTTAACCGAGAAAAGATGATCAGAAGACCAACTCCAATACAAGGAATCATGACTAGACGAATCTAAACAAACTGATTGAAGTTGCTGCTTTAAAACCTCCACTTGAACAACTTCCCAATCGCGTAATTCTCGACTAAAAGTCAGGTTCCATCGATCAACTCCCGAACCATTCCATAGAGCATTGACATTCGCCTCTTTGTGAGTAGAAATTAGGTACAAACGAGGGTAGTCTTCTCTAAGAGTTGTGTCCCCCAACCATACGTGGTTCCAAAATGAAATCTCCATGCCGGAACGAATCTGGATTCTAAATCCCTCCTGTATTATGTTCCCAATACACGAAGATACTTCCCCGAGTGCGCATATATCCTTCCATAACTTCGTAGCTTTACCCAATATCGGCATACGAGGGAGCCAACAATTCTGCTCCAGGTTATACTTACCTTTGATCACTTTCACCCACAATGAGTCAGGCTCCTTATTGAACCTCCACCACCACTTGGCTAGGAGAGTAAGATTTTGAATCATCAAATTTTTCACACCTATACGAGGGAGCCAACAATTCTGCTCCAGGTTATACTTACCTTTGATCACTTTCACCCACAATGAGTCAGGCTCCTTATTGAACCTCCACCACCACTTGGCTAGGAGAGTAAGATTTTGAATCATCAAATTTTTCACACCTAAACCCCCATTCTCCTTCTTCTTACAAATCATCTCCCATTTGACAAGATGGAGTTTTCTCTTGTCCATCGTATCTCCCAAAAAAAATTTCTTTGAACAAGTTGACTTAGTAGAAGAGTCTTTCTCCCTATAGTGTAGTTAAATAGTATAGGAAGTATGTAAAAATACACTAGTAAAAGTATACATATGCATTTGTTGGCTTCTTGTCAATTTCTTTTTGGTACTCGGGTAGATCTTGTCTGTCATTATTTTCTTTAATTTTTGTTCCTTTTCAAAGATTAATAATTTTTTTTTTGCTGAGAAAAAAAAGTACACATAAGCGCATAGACATGTACACAAACGGGGTCATGCATTTTTCTCTTTCTTCCTCCTCTCTCTCTTCTCACGCCAAAATCTGCCTCAATCTGCAACAATTTCTCTCTCCCCTTTCTTCTCGCTTTTAGTATTATATATAGTTCGCAAATCAGTTGACATGGGTCGTTACACGAAGCCTTATACTCCTACAACTGTTAAGAGGGTACAAGGAAGCCACGGACACGACACAATTAGCACAGTGTATTGTGTCTGTGGTGTGTTGTGTTGCTTGTGTCTCTTTGGGTCCTTGTGTCGTCTCTTTTGGGTCTTTGTGTCAAGTGTGTGTTTGGAACTTCTTTGAGTGAAGTTTCTTTTGTTTGTTTTTGGTTTCTCAATTGGAAGTTCAGCCCTGCTGAGAGGTACTGTATTTTGTAGCGGCAAATGATCGTTTGTCAGGCAAGGGGGTAATGTTTGGTGGTCCCTGTTTGGAGGTGTGCGCATTTGTAGCGTGGCTACAAATGCACCTCTGTATTTCGGTTGGCGTCTTGCTAACTCTATTTCGGAGGCTTGAGAGGCGCGTGAATGTTGGGACTTGGGGTGCCAATCTCGTTGAGCTGTCAAGTTTTTTCTGTTGTGGTGCCTTTTCAAACTCGAGCCCCTATTAATCAATGTAATTGATTCCTTCAATGATTAATAAAAAAAAATTGCCGATAAAAAAAAACATACGCAAAACCGCAACGTTAACTTCAAAACAAAATTGTTACAAGGGTTACAAAACATAAATCATGTTTTTGTTGCTTCAAATTTAACTGATTTAAAGTAAAATATTGGTACTAAAAATTTGACCTTAAACAATTTTAAATAATTAATTGGCTGGCCGCCTCGATGCACCATTTGTCGAGTTTTAATAAAATCTTTTTTGCAGATAAAAAAACAATTTTAAATAATTTTGTTAAAGTAGTGTAGATCTTGTAAAAATAATTTCCAATTTTTTGTAACATTCATGTCGTTAATCACACACAATCGGCTAGGTCCCCACTTCGATATATATTTAATATATCCATAATATATATTTATTACTTTTTCGATTAGTCTACGATAACGAAATTTTTTTTGAAAAACTTAAACTATATTCGTGTAGAAATCACTGAAGTCAAAATTAGTCGACTTTCAAAATAAGAATTAATTTTAAAATATTTAAATTTATTTGGATCAATATACGGAAAATGTTAACAAGAAGTAAAAAAAATATTTAAATGTACAATTCAAGATGAAATACAAGAGTGGGAAATAATTATTAATTCATTTTTCACATATAAACACATAATTGTTCTAAATTAACAACACACATTTAATTTGTATATGTTGGTGTAGTAGTAAACGTGGGATAATGCTATGCTATCCCCTACCCAAAAGAGGACACCGGTTATAAATGATATAATAAACCACAAAATATCATTTTTTTTAAATGGCATAACATTTTGTTATTATTATATTATGTCATAACACTTTTTCAAAAATAATATAACATAACCATTCGAAGGCATAACACTTTTTAAAAATGGCATAACAAGTGCATGTTATGCTTTTATTACAAAAATGACATAACATAACACTCGAAGGCATAACCTTAAACCTTTGAGAGGCATAATCGGTGTCCCCTTTTGGGTAGGGGACACCATAGCATTTGCTAGTTAACGTGATCATTACTTTGGTTTTTTAGATCAAATTTGATAACGGGAAATGACTTCGGTGTCCCTGGTCATTTTGGGAACACCGTAACTTTTAGCATAATAAAATCATGGAAAAAAACTGTAATAGTCCTTGTAGTTAAGTGTTTGTGTCAATTTGGTCCCTGTAGTTATAATTGGCTCGATTTACACTCTGTACTTTCCATTTTGTTTCAATTCGGTCCAATTACTAACTTCCGTTAATCCGCCGTTAGTTCTTTAAATTGCAAAATCATATGGCCCCCCATTTTGGGGTTAAAACAGACCCGTTCAACTAAATAAGCCAACTTCCTTATTTTTTGTTCTTATTCAAATTTTTTTTTCATATTTGTTAGTTTTTTGTTAATTTTTTGGGGGTTATTGCATCGTCATGACGAGAAGAATCTAAAAAGTAAAAAATTATTATCGAAATTCAATTTTTTTAATAAAGACGAAAAAATTGGCTTAGGTTTATTTTTCAACATTCCTAGTCAGTAATCAGTACATCTGTACATGGGCCAAGTGCAGGAAAATTAATGGAATGACAGGGCACTATTTTTTATAACCACTTGGGCTGTTAAGTTAGGTTTATTGTAACCTAGTTGAATGGTTTGTTATGTTTATGTATTAGGTTATGACATGGTAAATTTGGAACTGAGTTTATATAATATTTTGACTTTTGGACATGGTTATTTATCTTGTTGTGACTTTTGGATCTATATCATGTTGTGATTTTTGGACATGGTTCTATGTGCATTTTCAGTACTATGCAAAAAAAAAAAGGCATCTCAGTATTTGTCCAGCAGTTGAACATGTAGACAATATCAGTGGTTATGATGCCTCATGGCTGATCATGAAAATGCTGAATTCGATGACAACTTTTTGTAGAAAATTATAACCAAATTTCTTCCCAAGTGCCTCTTTATCAATGGAGAATGAAAGAATGAGCTGTGTTTTTGGTTCAGAGGTATATCAGGGCAAGAGGGGAATGAGTAACCCTATTTAGCTAAATAAGCCAACTGGTTTATTTTTTTGTCCTTATTCAATTTTTTTTCATATTTGTTATTTTTCGTCATTTTTTTTGGAAATTATTGCATCGTCATAATGAGAGGAGTCTAAAAAGTAAAAAATTACGACCGAAACCTAATTTTTTTGAATAAAGACAAAAATAAGTCAATAAGCCAATTTTTTGGTCTCTATTAAAAAAAATTGAATTTCGATCATAATTTTTTACTTTTTAGATTTCTCTCGTCATGACGATGCAATAACCCCAAAAAAATTGACAAAAAACTAACAAATACGAAAAAAATTTCAGTAAGGATAAAAATAAGACAGTTGGCTTATTTAACCGAACTAGTCTATTTTAACCCCAAAAAAGGGGGCATATGATTTTGTTGTTTAGAGGACTAACGGCGGACTAACGGAAGTTAGTAATTGGACCAAATTGAAACAAAATGAAAAGTACAGAGTGTAAATCGAGCTAATTACAATTACAGGGACCAAATTGACATAAATACTTAACTACAGGGACTATTTCAGTTTTTTTCCCTAAAATCATTATGAGTATAACCAAAACTCATTACAAACATAACAAAACTACGGTTATGCCTTGATTGATTTTTTAGATATTCCTTAGTTATATCTTGTTTGGGTCCTATTATAATTATACTGGGTTTTAGTTAAGCTCATAATGGTGAAGTTATTCGACTTTCTCTTTCTAAACCTTATCCCAACTTTCTCTCTCTAAACAGCCCCTTTATCATTTCCAGATCTGGGGGAGGGGGGCCGCCGCCTCCTCCCCCCCTCCCTCTCCCCTCCTCTCCCTTCCCCCTCATCCTCTTCCTCTTCTCCCCTCTGGTGTATCTTTCACGGTTTGAGAGCAAGAGTTTGCTGAGTTCGTGGTGACCAAGCTTCAGGTTCTCCGACCTCCAGCAAGGGACCTGTGGGCTGTAATCGTCATGTCTCCACCTTGTCCTCCTATTTCCGGCGACAAGTGGCTGTCGGCGAGGTAATAATGGTGTGTTGGTGTTAGGGTTAGATGGGTTAGGTTTTTTTTTTTTCCTGTTTCTTTTCTGTTTTTCTTCTTCTGCCGGTTTGTCCGGCTTACCGGCTGGATCCTCCAGTCCGGGTCTGTATCGGTCTGGTTCCCCTAGATCCGATGGGTGTTGGTGGTGGGAAAATAAGTCTCCATGGTTTGGAGTTTGGTTCGTTGTGGTTCGTTGGGTTTCTTGGTGGTGGTTCTCAGTTGCTGTGGTTGCTTCGTCTGTCGCGGTGCTGGTCCACGGCCGTGATGCCGTCCAGATTCCATTTGCGCCTCATCGGGTTTGAGCTGGGGTCCGTTGGGATTCTCTACTACTTGGACCTAGATTGGTTCCTAATCTAGGCGTTTCGTCGGTCTTGCGCTTTTGCAATGGGTGCCTGTGTCGAAGTCTTGGTAGTTTTGGTTCATTCTTGTAACTTTAATGGAGTCTGTATTGCCTTCGGGCTTGTTATGAAATGAATTTGACATTTTCAAAAAATAAAATAAAAAAATAATGGTGAAATTATGCCAAAAATTACGGTGTTCCCAAAATGACCGGGGACACCATAGCATCAACGCATGCAATTGAGTTCAGTTTGAAAGCTGGAAATTAATTACTAGTATTTCGAATATAAAAACGAAGTAGAGGATTCTAGCTAACTCACTAGTTACTAATAGTATTAATCTGAGTTATAATTCTTGAGTCATATGAACCGTTAGTAGACTAATTAGCGTTAGTAAGTCAGATGACACAGATCATGTCATTACATTAATTAGTACTTGCCTTCTCCAAATTAATCACGGACCATTAGTACTTGCCTTCTCCAAATTAAAAACGGACCATTATATATAGCAAGTACTATGTAAATTAAAAAGCCAAAACCAAAACCACGTCCATTTCAAATCATTAATGTGAATTTATTCAATTTTGTACGTTCAAGAAATTTTGGTTGTGAACCCCAAGGGATTTGGCCAAGTGATTATGAAAAAGTAATAAGTGCTTCTTCATAAGGTTACATGGTACATTCCCACAGAGGCCAAACATTTTAAACCTTAGCGGCACTAGAGGTTATGCCTGGTGACTTGGTCGTTACCTTCAGCGCCCCAGAATTAGTCAAGGTGTGCAGAAGCTGGTCCGGACATCCGGTTATAAAAAAAAAAAGGAATTTTTGTTGTGGATCATTAAGGGTCGTTGATTCTCCTCCCATCTGCCCTTCTTTTTTTTTTTTTTTGGATCGGCTCCTTCTCATCTTCTTAATTCGTATGTTATATATGTACTTTATAGTCAGAAAATGTCACAGGTGGGCAATGTACAAGAGTTCTAACAGCCAATTGGAGTTGGGTGCGAGCAATATCTGGCCACCGATAAGTCACAGTAGTGTGATTTTGATTTCTAACATTTGAGAAATGGATGGTAGTTAGAGAGAGAGAGAGAGAGAGAGAGAGAGAGAGAGAGAGAGAGAAGTAGATGGGGAAATGCATGGGATCATGTGAAACTATCCATCAACACTTAACACAAACCCCACGAGCACAGCTACCCTCTCTCTCTCTCTCTCATCTCACTCACTTCTCTCTCTTGCCTGCCTGCGTGCCTTCTATTTCAACCCTACTCTTCACTCACCTCATTTCATCTACTCTCTCTACATCTCTCTTCTTTGTTGGGGTAACGTTATGCAAAACATTATATACTTTCTCCGTTTCAAAAAACTGTCTCATTCGTAAATCGAGCACTTAGTGACCTGGGGAAAATAGTTTGAATTGTTTTTGACGAAAATCCATTTTTTTAAAGTTCTTGATTTGCGTACTGGAGACTAATTTTGTAACGGAGGTAGCGCATGACAAGATGTGGTTAGTCTTAATTTAATTTGCAACTTAGATACAAAAACGACAATCACAATAACTTCTAATAAGAAAAAAATGTCTCTTTCAAATTATCCTACTAATGTGTCATTATTTATGAATTCTGTAATCGTATTGTCTCAATAATAATACTATGAAACATTGTAGTCAAGGCCTTTTTAGACTAATGTAGTTCAAGGATATATATATACACACGCACACTCTTGTTGATCGATGAGATTAATTATGAACAATCACAGCATTCTCGTTAATTAATTTATTCTTTTTCTGAATTTTCTGTTTCCATAGCATTATCGTGGTTGATTACCTAATGAACATGCTAATCTTGACTCTCTCACTCCCATCAAACCATTGCTTAACAATATTGTCGAAAATGGTTATGCATTCCAATGACACTGGCCGGGTGCAGCATGAAATATTGTTAAAGCATCGGAAACATTGTTAACCTACATTATAGGATCTCATCAATTAGTCGGATTAGCCGTCAAGGACGTCCGCCCTCGCTTATCGTTCATACGCAAAGATAGAATAACCTTCTTTTTATTTTTTGGATCATTATTATAACTTCAATAACTTTTTTTTTTTTTTTTTTTGATTAGTATAACTCCAATAACTTGATAAGAAGTTGTGACTGGTAGGGTGGTATGGGTTCTCTCTCCATATTAAATTGGTGTTCAAATTAATAATATTATTTTTCCTTACCAAAAAAGGGAACAAAACGACAAAAGGAAAAAATACGAAAAAGGAAACCTTACTTGCTTGGGGAAGGTCGTGAGGAATAGAAGGAAGGGGGGTTAGACCGTTAGAGCATCCACAATGTAATAATAAAAACCAAAAGGTTGCTAAAGTTAGTAATGTTTGCTCAAAAAAGTGCTCACATTGTAATAACCAAACTTAGCAGCCTCTTAGCAACTCATCAAATTTTGACATTTGAATAACCAAACTTAACAACTTTTACCAATAACCAAAACTCAATAACCAAATCCAATAACCAAATTCATAACTAAAAAATTAAAAAACACTTCACATTAGAATCGTCTCATCGAGACAAATAATTTGGTGTGGTCGGGTGCGTGATTGAAACTCGTTTGCAATTGGACATAGGTGCATTGCGTATTGTGGGGGGTTTTTTTTATAGGGATACAAAAATAACCAATGTGAAAATCAAGTTTGTTAGGTTTGATTATGAACTAAATGGATAATCAAATGTTGACGTGGCACATTTTGGTTATCGATTTTGATTATTCCCACTGCGGATGCTCTTACATGCACAGGTTTTCCTCTCATATATATATATGCCCACACCCGTGAGTCAAAGCTCCTTCTCACGTGCCAGAGGTAGCACACGTGTAAACATTCAAACAAAGTACACAAGTCGCACGTATCAACCATAGAAGATCTTTTCATCTTATCTCTCTTCTATAAAAACTGCCTAGGCTTAGGCCAATACCAAAGGGGGCAGAACCCATGGATTAATTATACGCCTAGCACTGTAAGGATCGATCGTCAGCTTCTTTTTCTTCTGTGTTCTTCGTCTTTTTGATCGGTTCGGTAAAGACTTGTTCGATCGTCGAGCCGATATCGATTGTTTCTAAACCTAGCTTGATTGTTTTTTGATTGTTTTTGCAGGTGTTGAAGATCGATGAGAGATGATTATTCAAGGGGGTGGATAACATACACAGGTTTTTCGATCGGCGGCGACGGGTGAGTGGTTTCCATGCTAGGCTTGTCAAGTGAGCAGTCCTCAGCTGTTAACCTTTATTTCGTTGTCTGTTCGACCTTGAAAACTTATGGTTCATATGCAAAAAACAAAACCAAAAAGAAAAAAAACCCTAGTTGTTATTGATCTAAATTAAGTGAACAAAGATTAGCATCAAAATGATCAACTTTCCATGTGGTTAAGTTTTTTTTTTTTTTCATTTTTATAACACAAAGAAACATAATTAACTAGAGAAAAATGATTATATGTAACATCAAACTACACCGCGATCAAATATTAACTACCTAAAACTCCGAAAAGGGAGTTGATCTCTCTCTCTCTCTCTCTCTCTCTCTCTCTCTCTCTGTCTCTCTCTCTCTCTCTCTCTCTCTCTCACATCGTCGTGCCTTACTTATTTTAGGTCTAAGTAGAGTAGTAGACTTGTAGCATCGCGGGCAGTGTGTTAGTACTTATGTCTATGGGGGTATCAACTAGCTAGTGTCTATGGGTTACAGTGTTAACATACATAAAAGGATTGTCATCTTTGAACTTGTAAGCTTTTAGATAGATGAGTTATTAGATAGTCATTGATCCAATATATATGCATGATATCAGAACATACCATAGTCGTTCTTGTGTTTGAATCTTCCTTGCCATAGATGAGGTCCTCATTGTTGAATCTATTTGGAAGGATTGTTTTACAGAGTCATCCAATATGCATGTTACAGATGTTCAAACAAACAACATCTACCCATCAATGATTAGATGTATTATTCTTTTGTTTGAATCTCTCCGCCTTGCACTATATAAGGAGGATCTTCTGCTTCTTTATGTATGTTACAGAAGGAATGTGTGTCATCCAATAGATTTTTTTTTTAATAGATGCATACAATCTTAGAAGGAAAGTCATTATGTTTTTCGAGAAAATCATGGATGGGTAGGTGCAAAACTTTCAAAAACCTTATTTTTTTTTTCTCGGCGTATGTCAATAGTGTCAGAGTAGTTATATTTGAACCTCTAGTCAAATAGATGAATGTACGTACACGGTGCTTACCACTGGACTACCACCCCACTTGTAATGTAATAGCCTGGACTCATCCGTCCTCGACCTGTCTTTTGAGTGGTCCCGGAAACCTTTCAAAAGATGAGATATAGATTGTGTGCAAGTGTCTTGTACGTGGGATCGATGTGTAAGATTAAGGTAGTAGTAGTATAATGTTAGTCCTAGCTAGTAAATGTTTCTCCCATGAAGAATGAGGGAATACCGGAATTGTCAGGCAGGAGATATATGTACATACTCCTTTTGTCCCAATTTAAATGTCCCCTACTGTTCTGCGTGTCATTTTCAATTGTTTATATTTTTTAATGTATATTACTAAAAATATCCATTATGGATATTATTTTGATAGATCTCAATTATTTTTATAAGACAATATTAATTCTAAAAACATAAAAATTAAAAATGGCACGCAGAACTGTAATGGACACTTAAATTGGAACCGAGGAAGAAGTATATATAAGTGGGAACTCCTTGGTGGCTGGACAGTAGAAGAAGAAGAAGGAAGATACATTAATTGCAACTCGAAATCTCACATGTTATTTTAATTCAAGGGGGTGGTAGGTGCTCCAACCGAAAGACTGAAGTTTCTATATATATATATCTATATAGAAAAGCCTCTCTTTTAAAAAAAAATCAAATCCATTTCCATTATCTGACAACGCAATCGTGTTTGAGATGGCTATGGATATAGATTTTATATGCTAACTTTTGATTTGCTGTAGATTTGATATTTTAGAAGTAGATATTCCATGTTTACTATATTTGTGGAATTTATGATTAAACTATAGGAAAAGATAGCGGGTTTACTGCAAAAAAACTGATAATTCACTTCCAAAGTACTTACAGTCTAAAATTTAATTGAAAAGCATCTCAAATCCAGCTTCTCTACATATTAGATTTTAGTATTCCTTATTTTAGTTTCCAGAAATCCGTAGCTAAAATCTCAAAATCTAATCCTATAACTTTTCGTTAACACCCACTATATCAGTTTCGACTGCTACTTTTAATCAAGGGGACGTATTCTATTACAAATTGTGTGAAGGGGTCAGTCAAAAAAATTCGTATAGGAGATGAATGGATAAGTGAAGATGCTTTCATACATCGAGAGATCTATTCAATATCGTGTATCAAGAAATTAGCTATCATACAAAACGTCCAAAAATATAAAAACTCGATGTAACCTACTAAATACTAGTAACTTGTTTTCATTATATCATACTAATTGTTTCTTACAAGTTACTTTTTTGATGAAGTTGTGTTTTGAATAAAACCTGGGGGCCCTAAACAAAGATCGATTAAATTATCTTAGTCTCTCCATGAATTGAATAATTTGAATTAAACTGGAATTTATCTACTGAGATCTACGCAGGAAATCAGCGTACGGTATACATTAAATTTTCTTTTTTTGAGCCATGGACAGAACAAGTCTAATTTTTTTTCATATTGGGTACTTTTTGAGATCCTTTTTTCCCGGGGGTAGATGGCATGCATGCATGCTTGTGGGTAGGTAAGCAAGAAGCAAGATCTAATAATGTTGGTACAGCAGGAGGGAGATTAAAGGGGATTTTGAACTAAGATCTAATGACCCCGGTTCGTTTTGGGATTTTGAATTTGGAGGTAATGAGTATAGAGAGAAATAGAGTAATAATTAAAAATATGGGTAATTTTTAAAAATAGATAGAGAGAAAAATGAGAGTAATAATTGAAAAAAATAGAATAATGATTAGAATTCAAAACCCTTAAACGAAGGGGACCTACAAATGTTTCTCCCCTTGTCACATAGGGAAAGTACAACTACCACCTGGCATTTCTATTTTTGTGATGACGTCATGCTGTAATGGGGAGAAGTTTTCAGGTGCCGTGCGGGTACCGCACATGTGGTACTCTATTGGTGACGTGTTTTGGGCAATCCAGATTTTAGAGAGAAAGAAAAAGAGGAAGGGAGTGGTCGGATGAGGGGAGAGAGGGGATAAATCTTAACCGCCAAAAACACGTTTAAACAGGTAGAATTACCGACGGGTACACCAAGTAGTATCCGTTCGGCACCCAAACACTTCTCGGTGATGGGGGCGTAAACTGTTCGGTCCGGGAATAAAAACAAAATTGGAAGTCCATTCGGGAGTTAAAAACTCAATAGACAATCAAGTGGACCATCTTAGGAACTTTCTTTCTTACTATTACTTAGATATTCGGACAGCGTAGGCGTATTTGATTAATTCTGAAATTCTGAAATTAACGATCAAACAAACTCTTTAGCGAACATCATAGGAACCTTTGCATTCACAAGATTTAATCTTTTGCATTCACAAGATTTAATCTAATTCCAGATTATGGTGTACATCTTAGGAACTTTTGAATCACCCCAGCCAATCTGGTTATGTAAATTCTTGGTTGGTATTTCGGGGTGAACGATTTTGTGTAAATTATCCACGCTGGTCACTAGTTATTGATCATCAAATTAAATGAGCACCACCACTACAAGATCCATAAAAGAAGCAATTACGCGATAATATGCACAAATATTTTTTTAAGGTCGGTGAACAAAATTAAGCTCACATCCGAGCGGTGGTTTCTGAAACTCTCTCTAGCTAGGTTGGGGATAGCATTAACTGTGTATGTGCATAGAGTCTTTTTAAGGACGAACTGACAACGAATGTGAGGTATAATAAGCAAAGGACTGGTTATTTGTCAAGGCTTTGCATGGAAATCAACATCTTTGGGACTTCTCGCTTTTTGGCCGCTTCAATTTCATCCTTTCGGATCAATATGAACCACCCAAATTTTGCAGGTCTCTCTCTCTCTCTCTCTCTCTCTCTCTCTCTCTCTCTCTATATATATATATATATATATATATGTATGTGTGATTTTATAAAGGCGATTCCAGAGACACAAGTTTTTACAGAAAAATGTAAATTAGTACCTTCTATGGAACCCATTTTGGAGTTCCACGCAAATGATTGAAGCAGTTTCAATTTCTTTAAAATTAACTCATTTGGATGTCGATAAGGTCTTGATCGGTTTTTGTCTCTAAAATTGACAGGATAAAAATTGAATGAATCGATCAAACCATTATCGATATCTGAATGAGTTAATTCACTACAAGAAAAATCATAAATGAGTTCATTCACTACAAGAAAAATCATAATAGCTGACGAAAAAAATTGTGACAAAATTTAATTTTTACTATTGGTGACGAAACAACAAGATTTTTGTCACCAAAAGTTACTATAGGTAACAAAAAATAAGATTTTCATTAGTATAGGTGACGAATAGGTTGTCTCCGAAAGTCATTTTTTCGTCACCTATAACATGTTTTCGTCATCTACAGTAACTTTTGGTGACGAATTTTTTTTTTTTTTTGTCTCGTCAGCCATTGTGATTTTTCTTGTAGTGATTTTTCCTAAAACTCTTAAAAGCATGTTTTAGACAAATTGAACGGCTCCAATTGTTACCATGGGGCTCCTAGTATTTTTGTGTCAAAATTTGCGTCTGTGATTATTTCTTTCAGCTTTTGTGCATCAGTGAGTATCATTTCCTTTCACTGACTTGTGATTTATATTTTCGCTTCTTTTATTAGAAATAAATAAAAAAAGGGAAGGACTTGTGATTCCAGAGTGGTTATTATGGGTGGTTGGTGTTTGGAGTCGCCTCTTTGTGGATTTGCTCATCCCCGGCTTGATACTTTGTGCTAATTAAGGGTCCTTTTAATTTTTGTTATATTTTTAAAGGTTAATAAAAAATTTTGGCGTTTAAAAAAAAAAAAAAAACTATAGTCTAGTTCTTAGATCCCAACTTTGTTTGAAGGAATTAATTGCGAAGGACAAATAAATGGCAAGAGCATCTGCGGTAGAATAATGATTACTTACCACTAAAACTTTACTACGTGTCTATCTTATCTTGCATTTAAGAGAATTAAGTCGTATAATGCTTCAAACTTACGTTATTGTGAAAAATATTTTGTCATTTTCCACCTTTGATTAGCAAACATGTGTAAATCGTGGAAGCCTACTGGTTGTGTACGTAGCTTTACTTAGTGGGACTGTGAGTTCAACTCTTATGAAAAATGATGTTGACGCCTTCATGGTATAATGTAACACGACAAGAAATTGTAACACGCATGTTAGAAGTTATGATACCATATTGGAAAAGTAATTAAATTGAAACAAATTTCGCTTCCGTTGATATATGCACGGGCGGAGGGATTAAGAGTCAAGGGGGGCAGCTGACCCCGCTGCCTCCCAAATTTTTTTAGAGTTTGATATAATTTTCACCCAATTTTTACTCATTTGACCTCCTTTAAAATTCATTTTTGTCCCAACCCATATATAAGGGTTTTGTACTTAAGAAAAAGAGGAGTCAAAATAGAATTTCCACCCACAAAAATCCCCAAAATGTGAATAGCGTTTCATTGTTCTTGTTATTAATATATATCTACTTTTTGATTAACTTGTTAATTTGATTGTTCCTTTCAAATAGCAATTAGAAAAAGTGAATTATACATAGTTCAAATTTTCGACCCCACTTATCGAAAATCCTGGCTTCGCCCCTGTATATATGAATCAAAATATAGCTCTAACATGCATTTGTAAAAAGATTGTGATAATGTCAAAACTTTATATCGGTGCCAAAACTTCAGTGCATAAAAGTCTTGTATACTGCACATTATATAGTACAAGCCTTTTGTGCACTAGAATTTTGGTATCAACAAAAACAGTTTTGGTATTATTATTTTTCTTATAAAATTTAGAAAAACTTGGTGATCAAAAAATCTAAATGACGAATGAAAACATGCATAACAAGGAAATATACGCTTATAATAAGAAAATAAGAATGATAACCTCTCTAAACAGAAAACATAATAATAAAACCTAGAACTACGGTAAGTTGATTTTCATAGAGATTTTGCTTTACGTAAACAGGGCCGGCCCTGAGCTAAGGCGGACAAGGCGGCGGACTTAAGCCCCCGAAATTTGGCCAAAAATTGGGGCCCCAAATGTGTATATCTATGTATGTAATATATATTTAATTAGTGCTTCCATCAACCAAAGGAGGTATTTGGCAAAGTGGTAAGTCTAAGTATTGCTACACAGTAGAAGCAAGGTTCGATTCTCAGCCCAAGCAGCTTGCTACCTTCTTTCATTCTTATGATTTTGTTTTCCTTTTGAGGTTATTTTTTTAAAAAGAAAACATAGGGCTTCCCCTATTGCTTGACCGATTCCTAGTCCTAAATTAATGGGTTGCCCCAAGCGTAGGGCTGAAACCGACGTAGCACAATATCCGATAAGTCCAGAATCGAATCCACAGAGACGGTGATGTGTTCTAACTTAAAACTCGGGCTTAACTAGTTTAATGGGCTCTTAGGTAGCCACCCTTTTCCGATTTGATTGAGAGATTAACTAAAACAAGAAAATTGAATGTGCTTTTTAAGAAAATTAAAAGGAGGTAAAATCGTAGGGTTCATAGCACTTGTAACTAATCCGGGTTAACCTGCTCTATTTGGAGTTCTTAAAAACGTTTAATTTTAGATTGAAAAAGATACCCCGCAAGATGCGAGACCCTATGGTCGTCGTATACCCATGCGCAGCGAAGAATGAGTTTAGGACCCTCATACCCCCGTTCACATGGGCTCCGACGATGCCCGGATTCGTCCGCAGGAAGTATTTTTCAATCGAAAATCGTTTAATTTAATAGTTTGATAAAATGAGCAGTGCCCGAATTAGCTACGGTGTGCTAATCACCCCGCGACCCTACCTATAAGACTACTCACACATTATTAAACAAAAAGTAAAATAAACCTTAACTTGCATCATGCTTTTCACTGGAAGTAAAAAAAATAAATAAAATATCTAAATTAAATAAGGATCAATGAACAACTTTAATAAAAAAAACAGAAATCAATACGAATTACCGGAGTGCGAAGATCTAAACAAAACTTGAAAAGAAAAAATACACAGAAGAAAAATGAACAAAATGCGAACCAAAAGATGGAAGCCCTTGTGCCAAAACCGATCGCCTCCCTTAATTATGTTCCACGGCAGTCAGAAGCAGCAGCTTTTTTTCTTGTTTTTTATGTTTCGTCCGAAACCCTTTTTCTCCGTTTTCTATCCTTTTTGAAATTAAAAGAATGGTGCAGCTTTTATAAGCTGCTGATCTCATCTTCCGAAACCCTTGTTTTCTTTTTTCTTTTTTCTTTATTTTAATTCCCAGCCGTGGCCCCTTTCTTCCTTGGCCCATCACTTAGTAAAAATAAATTGTGAACCAACGGGCCCACGTGGTAAACAAAAGTCCACGTCCTATTCTCTTACTTTCAGTGAACAGTACAATAATTCCTAGGCCAATTGAGTTGTAAATCAATATTCCATTTTGCACTTCGGATTAAACTCAACCAGCCCAACTTTGAGCACCATTCAGAATTCCAACTTCGCACTTTTTGTATCAAATTGTCCAAATACCTACAATATAAAAATTAAGTATTAAAATTCCGAGTAACAATATTAAAAAGACTTAACAAAGATAAATTAGGAAGCGTTAATGAGAACATTTACGCTCCTATCACCTATTTTACAAGTTCGACTTAGGCCCTAAGAATTTCAGAGCCGGCCCTGTAACATAAACACAATTTAAGTACGGTGATTTGAATGGTGTTTTTGGGTAATCCTATAAGAACCCCCCTTTTTTTTTTATCAGCAACAAAATTTTATTGAACTCGGGCAGCGTAATCAGATAAGAACTTGCTAGGTATTGTTGATTGGAGTTTAACAACGGGTTGACTTACTGAACGAATATATGAACTATGGGTACGTGATATCATGAGCCACGCTGTAACCATAACTATGTCATGAGCCGCGTGGCCCGCGTCCCGGCCTAACAAATGAGTAGGGTCGGGCATAATATATAAGTTGTCTACAAGAAAAAATTAACTTTTTTTATAAATTAAAAGAACTCATAGATATGCCTATTAAAAAAAAACAAAAACTCATAGATATCTAGCAAATTATTTGAAAAAAGTTTGAATTTTTCTTTGAAAATTCGTATTGTTTTTAAGTTCTCGTTTTGCAGATCGAACATTTATTTTGAGACGGAGGAAGTAATTTACTTACCGTTGTGCAAATTCCATATTGCCATATCATGCATTGGGGTAAAAGTTAGTTTGTTTTATTCTACAGGGCAACGTTGCCGTGAGTCCGTGACATTTTACGCCAGGTGTAAATGGGGTCGAGGTCAACTACGAGAATTCTGCAGATGCTGTGGACAATATATGCTAGAGCCGAGGAGATAGTAGAACCTTGGGTATATCGGTAGATTGAGAGAAACTTTTGAGAAAAACTTCTTTACCGATACGCTCAATTTTGTATATTCAAAAGTGTTTTAGACGGTTCAGTTTTTTGGAAAATTATTAGTTTAAATATTCTAATGAATAGATTTTTTAAAATCCCGACCATTGATTGCCGAAACTTTCGGCTGAGATTGCGCGGAGCCTTGAATAAATTTCTCTCTTCATAATTTGAAACTCTATCCAATTTAATACTTTAACTAACGGTTTAGCTTGTCTTTTAACGGAAATGATGAAATTTATTGCGTAGTTTCTGAATATCTTTTTTACAATAACGAATCAAATATGTAAATCAAATTTTCGAGGTATTATAAATGCTTATGACGATAGTGACAATAAGTGGATGACTCTAATTCAAGTATCCTCGTGGGAAAAAAAAAAAACACCTTAGGTATCCCAACCGGGCCAGTTGGGAGGTTGTGTATATAGCTGTACTTAAGTACAATGAGGTTGTGAGGCTCCGTTTCAGAAATTTTCTTAAAAAATAAGTACTTATTTTGGAACTTCTCAAAAAAAAAAAAATAAGAAGGGTTGTACCAGCAAACTCAAATAAGCAGCTTATTTCACATTTTCAAACTCAAAAATAACGTAAATGAAAAATAATTTTTCAATTTTTTTTGCACCGTATTAAAAATCTCAATGAGATCTATCAAATAAGATCCATATTGATAGAAAAATTATTTGCGTAAACACATGATTTTTGAGCTTAAAGTTGCCTTAACCAAAAAATAAGTACTTACTTCTTATTTTGTGAAACAAGCCTTATTATTGAACAAAAAATAAGAACTTATTCAAGTTTTGGAACGGAGCCTGAGTCCAACTCTTAAAAAGAGGATGTTGATACTCTTATTGATGGGTTGGGGTAGGCTTGGTGTAACGACCCTGATTTTTGGTAAATAAAAATTTCGTTAAATATTTAAATTTTATCTTAATTACTTGGATTTGCTACTAAAAATTTCTTTTTAATTTTTATAATCCGTCATAATTAGATTTAAAACTTATAAAATTATATCTTTCACGCCGAGCAATCTAGTCATTTTCTAAAGACAAGTATGCTTGTAGAAGCACTCGTATTTTTTTTTCTAGTGAGTTAAAATAAAATCTTTAAATTATATTTCTTGGCTAGAAATCCTACTTGGCAAGTAGAATTAGTTTCCAACCAATTCGTTAGAAAACCCTAATTACCGTTTCAATCTAGTTACAATTTCCTAATCCTAGATGGACCTTTTTGACCGTCTTTGAGCCTTTTGAACCCCCGAACCCTAATTGAACCATTAGACTATAGGAGTAATCATTTTATTCCTATGTTTAGTCATTTCACTTTACCTAGCATCATTACTCACCCTACCTATTGGATAATAAAGGCAAGGGAAAACTTTAACCTTTGGTCCATAAATGTTAGGGAAAATATTATCCCTTGGACAATAGATTTCCATGACTAGTCATATCAAATTATTACCAATATCCCTTTACCCCTTGGTCCATAATTGTTAGGGGAATTTTTGTCCCTTGGTTATTAGACCTTTGACTTGCCAAAATGCATGACAAGACAAGTCATACAAGAATCCCATCATTTTGCTTCCAAAAGAAGCAACCTTAGACTTGCCATAATGAGAACCTAGATTTGACTAGTCATTCAAGCCCATACTTACCTTCTTTAACCAATGGTTAATAAATGCTAGGAGAATTTTTGACCATTGGTTAATAGCAATTAAGTTGCCAATGAGGCTTTGATTTGACCATACAAAATCATGGGCCAAGAATATCATCATTTTACTTCCAAGACTAGTTAACCTAACCATGCATGCATGCAACCCTAAGATTTTAGCCTTAAACCTAATAATCCTAGACTTACTTTCCTAGACACTCATATATATACTTGTACACATATATATATAGACCAAGAGAGAGAGAGAGAGAACCGTGAGAGAGAGGAAGAGAGAGGCCGAAAGTGAGAGAGTGAGATGGAGTGTGTGCATGAGTTTTGATTACTTACACAAGCAACCTTTATAGCCTTAAGCCTATTTTTTGACTACATGCCAACCCATTCTAGTCTTCCAAAGTATAAAGCTAGGCCATGATTATATTCCTTCTTGCAAGCAACCTCCCCATAGACTTGACAAGTCCAAAACCCTTCATAATGACCTAAAGATTTGGCCAACAAATGGAAGTGACAACTCATGGAAGACTTGGCATGCTTTCAAGCTTGATTGGACATGACAATGGAGCAAATCCATGGGAGAAAGGAGAGAAGGGGGGGGGGGGGGGGGGCGGCCATAGAGGAGGGAGGAGGAGCTCAAGTGTTGGCTATAAATAGCACCCCATGCCTTCCATTCAATTCACACCATCACTTCTTGCTCTCACTTCTCTCTAGAAACCATTTCTGTTTTTCCAGGCAGCTTACTGCCCTCCACGAATCTCTATTTTTCTCCTGCTTAAAGTAGTTTTTGGAACCAACTCCCTTCGGAAAAGTTGTAGAGCACTTCGAAACCTTCAAGTTGGACCCAAGAACCATCCCAATCGGTGAAGAAATGACAAAGATATTGGCATCCGAAGTTCAGTAAAAATCTCGGATTTCCATTTCCTGACAGCATACTGTCTCTGCCTTTATCACCATTTTTCTCCTACCTAAAGTAGTTTCTAGGATCAACTTCCTTCACGAAAGTTGTAGAGCACTTCGAGAGCTTCAATTTCAACCCAAGAACAATCGTATTTGGCCAAATATTGACCGAGTTACTGCCATCCAAAGTTTGGTCCAGATTTGCAAGTTCACCGCCCGTAGAAAATCTTCCAACTAGCTTATTCGGCCCCGACTAAGTTTCGGATCAAGGTAGATTAATCTCTACTCATTTTCCCTAGTATAACTTTAGTTATTTTGCTTATGATAAGGCAAGTTAAAGTATTAGGAATAAATAGCAAGCTCGTTTTACAAAATCTTGAAATGACATTACGATCATGTAGATTTTCTCTACTCACTTCCCTAAGTATACGTAGAACCCTAGTCCAATAACTCTACGTATAGTATAAAATCTACGTTAGAGAGTAGCATGTTCTTGATTCAAAGTATCAATATCGTAGATAAGATTATCTATTGTTTGGTTTCAAGTAAATAAGCTTATCGTTTAAAATGCATGATTGTCAATAAGTTTATCTCACTAATGGAGGTATGAACATGTTGGATAAATGACTTTGTCTTAAATAAACATATGTTGTATTGAATTTCTCAAAAAGTAAGATATAACGATTTTCGAAAGATAAGATTTTAACGCTTGATTTGAAGTATTCATATTCTGATCTTTTCGAGCATGCTTAGCAATATAGAATTGGATGATCTTGTTAGATTACAATGAATGATTTATGGTTGCGTATGTGAAAGGTCCTACCGCGGAGTCTATGCATGAGAACGAGACACGAAAATCGAGAAAATAGAAACATGACACCTAGGGTGTGGTTAACAAGAAAAATGTGTTTCGAAGGAGGAAATATTTGTGAAACTACATAATGACCGATTTTGATGGCATTATGTGAGATGTGTGTGTGTGTGAATGTGTGCCAATGGGAACCCGGGACGGCGGAACCATTGTGAGGATACTCGGGAACCCGGAACGGCGGAACCGAGGTTGGGTGTGTGGCTTGGTTATCCGCGGAGAGGAGCCAATGCAAATGTGTGCCAATGGGAACCCGGGACGGCGGAACCATTGTGAGGATACTCGGGAACCCGGAACGGCGGAACCGAGGTTGGGTGTGTTAAAAACGGATTTTTGAAAATGTTGATTTGGTGATGAAAAGTGAAAATGGAGACACGGTCTACGATGAGTTGCGTAGGAGAAACACAGAAAAAAAAACATGGACACCAACGATATTTGAATAGTGAATGTGGATGTGTGATTGTTACTATTCGTCGTATATGATTTACTGTTTGTAAGTTATGAGTTAGTGGGAAGGGTTTACTCTATTGAGCGTTGTAGCTCACGGTGTTGCCTTTTTGGTGACCCTGACATATTATATGGGTGGCGACGCCGGTATAATGTGTCAGATTTCTTAGATGAACAGGATAAGATGTACACCGTGGAAGCTTTTGGAGCAGAGGAGCTTGCTAGGATGGAAGAGCAAGCAGAGTAGTATTAGGAACCTTAGTTTCCTTCCTTGTTGAATAAATGTACCTTTTCCTTATGATGTATTTATGATGTAATAATGAGCCAGACTCTCTTTATTATATAATAAATGCCTCATTTAACGTACCCAAAATTGGGGGCGTTACAACTTGGTATCAGAGCTTTAGGTTCAAAACCTCGGCCATGGGTAGAATGGGTAGAACCATGAGATAGTTTGACCGTTGCACAAACGTGAATTGAGTTTAAGTTTACCGTCTCAAATTGGGTGGAATTCTGTCAAAACAATCTTCGGATTGAAGCAAGGCACGGAATTGGCAGTACGGCCGAGCTGGGAATTCCCGAACAATTGGATGATGACTTAAATCAAGAATCGAATGTGGGACTTAGAAACTCGAAAATATTTTTGGTATTAGTAAACCTTGCGGCTCGTTCTTGAAATAAATATTTTCCCACGCTTCTTAAGGAACTAGAGCGGAACCTAACACCGAGTGCCGAGCACAACCCCAGTAGGCGCGGCAAACCGAACCCCCCTAACCTTCAAATTTTAACCTCCAAAAATTCAAATTTCAAACTTTAAACTTCAAACTTTTTCCCTCCTCCACCCACCTTTTCCGTCCCCTATATATACCCCACCACCAATTCCATTTCTTCATCCCTCTCACCATCTTAACTCCTCCAAATCTCCATCCTATCCTATCAAACCGAACCGAACCGAGCTGAGCCATGGCAACCCGACGACGAGGATTTCCCGAAGACGCCATATTCCGAGAAATCGAGCGAGCCGAAATAACCATAACAATCCAAACCCTATGGTTGCAACTTTTCGCCCTCATCATATTTTGTGCGGTGCTCACAATAGGCATGCCACGGTGGTTCGCCGTGAATAACCGTCTCAACACCTTCTGGTACGGGACTCTCGTCGTGGCCGTCGCACTCGCCGCAGTCATAAAGGAGTACGAACGTCAGTTGCGCCAAGCTTACAACGAAAGATGGTAGAGAATCTCGAGGATGGGCGAGACCCGAACCCAACGACGCCATTTAGACATATATTAGGCCGATTGTAATCCTTCGGGATGTAGGATGTTAAGGATTAAGATCGTGTTCAACTTGTATTAGGAATCTTGTTCTTTTTATAGTAGAACTCTATGTTTATGTTTGTAATTCTATGCTTATGTTGTATGATGTTCTTATCTATGAAAAACCTGCTTTACTTTTAAAAGAGTACCGTTGCATACTATGTTATTAAGCTACTTTTGACTTTTGAAAGATAGACCATTTGCAAAAGAAAATTTGTTTTAGTAAAAACCCCTTTCAATTTTCCCTCGTAGATAGTGAATACGCGCCACGGATTTGGATACGATAACGGAGGACCCTTTAAAACGCAAAATAGGTCTAACTAAGCTATTGTAGCCATTCTTGACACTGATCAACCCTAGGCCTAAGCGGCCGGAACCATAGCCGAATTCAAATTGCATCCTATTTCATTGCTGCTTTGAAAATTGGTTCCCGTTTCAAAATCTCGATGGTTTTTTCTCACCTCATAGCCCTTTCACTAGGAGTAAGAACCTTGCGATTTCGAGTTACGCGCCGTTAGGAAACTAGATTTTAAATAACTCCCTTCTAACACTAAAAAGGAAGGACTACGAGAACAAGTCAAGATGCCAGCACCAACGGTGAGGCCGCCACCGCAAGCAACAAGGGTGACACTAATGCAGAAGTTAAAAGAACATCCCAACGCAACGTCTGAAGCCAACAAGATCAACCAATACTCCTAGAGCTTCCATTCTAACCTCTAAACATCGCGAGATTCCTTAGAATCGTAAACCGACAAAGGAAGGCGTGAAACTATTCAAGGGCTGCGGACGCTAACCACTTGTACCGGACGCAAACCGGGAACACTGAGGTCGAAAAGTTCGTTTAAATTGGGAATGCTCGAAGGGAACGACAATTACGTCCGCCAGCTAAATCCTAGTAGGAAGTATATACCAATCGACTAGTTATATCCGTACTATTTCCTAACTACATTGCTTCTCTCAAATCTCTATTTGAAATCAACATCCTTGTGAAGGAAACCCTCATTGTTTCAAGTAATGAAATCATGCATTTTTACTCCTTACGACACTTATTGATAAGAGTGGCGTAATCTTGGGTATCTTTTGTGACCCGACCTAATTGGCCAAGCGATGCACCCTATGGTGTTACTAATCCTAACTATTATCATTTAGAACCTTTCGCTATCCCTCGAATTTTTCGTAACTCTTGAGTTTTGAACCTCGAGAATCATAGCAACCATTTTCTTCTGATACAACTTTTATTGACACTTTCGATAATGATCGGCAATGTCATTTCGCAATAACTAAGATTTGATGATTGGTCCATTCCATCATTAATAACTATTCCATTTCGTTCGTAATCAATAAATTCAGATCATCTCTTGATGATATTCAAATCATTTCGGAAAAACTCCTTGTTTCATTCTTATGGTACGATCATTCAAATTTGTTTGAAACTAATCTCCTTAAGAGATGGGTACCCTTCCTTGAACTAACTAGGTATCATCAATTCCTTATCAAAAGCTTGCGCTACTTGAGGGCAGCTTAACTCAGTCATTCCTGTCCCGACATCTAGGATTATCTTGGATTTTTGAAATTTTGTTTTCAAGATAGCCGTACCTCTGAAATTATTGCCAGAAGTCGATGCCACCCAGGTTTATTTTCCCGTGACTGCATAGGTTCTTTCAATGCCTTTGCTAATAATATCCGAGTTTGTAGAATATAGTAGGACTTGCTTGCAGATGTTCGATTTCCCCCTGAATGAGGATGGAGTACTTACGCTTTACGATAATGGAGTGATTCTGCCCAAACGATCCGTTGTTTCCTAGTTTAGAAATGGGTTTAATATCGTTAGGTGGGAAGCATGCTGATTTGATAGGGACGTGATAAGAAGATGCTTATGGGATACGAGTCCGCATGATGATTTGGTAGAAGTTTTGCATTTGACGTTAGTATCTACGATAGAAACTTCATCAAAGGCGTACTACGAGGCAAATTGTTCGACGACTGAAGCAACTTCAACCCCGTCTTGTTAAGCAAGTGATGAGGCTTAATTTGATTAACAAAACATGCAGAAGATTGTGAGAGATGCTTGAAATGCTGTCGTCTTACTTCGAGATACTTCTAGGACCTGCCGGAGCCTTAGACAGTAGCCGTGTGATGCCAAAGCATTTTGTGGGTTGCCAGAGTATTCGAATCTTGATTAGATCGCTGATTGGCTTAAAACATACCTATAGGGTCCTTCCTGATTTTGTAGGGGCATTTTTTTCATTCCTTGACATCACCCCTCTCCGTTCAGTCATAAGTTGAAATCCTAATTTTCGAGCCTGATCAACACTGCAAGGGTACCTATACTCATGTAGCGTATTCTATCCTCTTCCAATCGAGAATCTACCCTTGGAATGGGAAGGTTTTTCCTAAACTATTTATCACTGCATACTTGTACAAAACTAGAAACTGAGCCCATAGGTTCGCCGTTGAACCTATTATTACTTCAGGAGGAGGAATGGCCGTCAACAAAATCCACGAAGGTTACGTGATGGAGATATCCTCAAATGACGAAGGTGATCACCTCAATATCACGCTATTGGTGGTGACCTGCTCCTATTTTAAGGGGGATAGACGATGATTCAGAGACCAGTAAAGCGACGAAATCTGA
Organism: Rhododendron vialii; assembly: GCF_030253575.1. Taxonomy (NCBI): domain Eukaryota; kingdom Viridiplantae; phylum Streptophyta; class Magnoliopsida; order Ericales; family Ericaceae; genus Rhododendron; species Rhododendron vialii. The sequence goes on along the minus strand of NC_080565.1, from coordinate 26,144,245 downwards.
TCCGTAGTCATGCACCAATTTCGAGGACGAAATTATTTTAAGGGGGATAGTTTGTAACGACCCTGATTTTTGGTAAATAAAAATTTCGTTAAATATTTAAATTTTATCTTAATTACTTGGATTTGCTACTAAAAATTTCTTTTTAATTTTTATAATCCGTCATAATTAGATTTAAAACTTATAAAATTATATCTTTCACGCCGAGCAATCTAGTCATTTTCTAAAGACAAGTATGCTTGTAGAAGCACTCGTATTTTTTTTTCTAGTGAGTTAAAATAAAATCTTTAAATTATATTTCTTGGCTAGAAATCCTACTTGGCAAGTAGAATTAGTTTCCAACCAATTCGTTAGAAAACCCTAATTACCGTTTCAATCTAGTTACAATTTCCTAATCCTAGATGGACCTTTTTGACCGTCTTTGAGCCTTTTGAACCCCCGAACCCTAATTGAACCATTAGACTATAGGAGTAATCATTTTATTCCTATGTTTAGTCATTTCACTTTACCTAGCATCATTACTCACCCTACCTATTGGATAATAAAGGCAAGGGAAAACTTTAACCTTTGGTCCATAAATGTTAGGGAAAATATTATCCCTTGGACAATAGATTTCCATGACTAGTCATATCAAATTATTACCAATATCCCTTTACCCCTTGGTCCATAATTGTTAGGGGAATTTTTGTCCCTTGGTTATTAGACCTTTGACTTGCCAAAATGCATGACAAGACAAGTCATACAAGAATCCCATCATTTTGCTTCCAAAAGAAGCAACCTTAGACTTGCCATAATGAGAACCTAGATTTGACTAGTCATTCAAGCCCATACTTACCTTCTTTAACCAATGGTTAATAAATGCTAGGAGAATTTTTGACCATTGGTTAATAGCAATTAAGTTGCCAATGAGGCTTTGATTTGACCATACAAAATCATGGGCCAAGAATATCATCATTTTACTTCCAAGACTAGTTAACCTAACCATGCATGCATGCAACCCTAAGATTTTAGCCTTAAACCTAATAATCCTAGACTTACTTTCCTAGACACTCATATATATACTTGTACACATATATATATAGACCAAGAGAGAGAGAGAGAGAACCGTGAGAGAGAGGAAGAGAGAGGCCGAAAGTGAGAGAGTGAGATGGAGTGTGTGCATGAGTTTTGATTACTTACACAAGCAACCTTTATAGCCTTAAGCCTATTTTTTGACTACATGCCAACCCATTCTAGTCTTCCAAAGTATAAAGCTAGGCCATGATTATATTCCTTCTTGCAAGCAACCTCCCCATAGACTTGACAAGTCCAAAACCCTTCATAATGACCTAAAGATTTGGCCAACAAATGGAAGTGACAACTCATGGAAGACTTGGCATGCTTTCAAGCTTGATTGGACATGACAATGGAGCAAATCCATGGGAGAAAGGAGAGAAGGGGGGGGGGGGGGGGGCGGCCATAGAGGAGGGAGGAGGAGCTCAAGTGTTGGCTATAAATAGCACCCCATGCCTTCCATTCAATTCACACCATCACTTCTTGCTCTCACTTCTCTCTAGAAACCATTTCTGTTTTTCCAGGCAGCTTACTGCCCTCCACGAATCTCTATTTTTCTCCTGCTTAAAGTAGTTTTTGGAACCAACTCCCTTCGGAAAAGTTGTAGAGCACTTCGAAACCTTCAAGTTGGACCCAAGAACCATCCCAATCGGTGAAGAAATGACAAAGATATTGGCATCCGAAGTTCAGTAAAAATCTCGGATTTCCATTTCCTGACAGCATACTGTCTCTGCCTTTATCACCATTTTTCTCCTACCTAAAGTAGTTTCTAGGATCAACTTCCTTCACGAAAGTTGTAGAGCACTTCGAGAGCTTCAATTTCAACCCAAGAACAATCGTATTTGGCCAAATATTGACCGAGTTACTGCCATCCAAAGTTTGGTCCAGATTTGCAAGTTCACCGCCCGTAGAAAATCTTCCAACTAGCTTATTCGGCCCCGACTAAGTTTCGGATCAAGGTAGATTAATCTCTACTCATTTTCCCTAGTATAACTTTAGTTATTTTGCTTATGATAAGGCAAGTTAAAGTATTAGGAATAAATAGCAAGCTCGTTTTACAAAATCTTGAAATGACATTACGATCATGTAGATTTTCTCTACTCACTTCCCTAAGTATACGTAGAACCCTAGTCCAATAACTCTACGTATAGTATAAAATCTACGTTAGAGAGTAGCATGTTCTTGATTCAAAGTATCAATATCGTAGATAAGATTATCTATTGTTTGGTTTCAAGTAAATAAGCTTATCGTTTAAAATGCATGATTGTCAATAAGTTTATCTCACTAATGGAGGTATGAACATGTTGGATAAATGACTTTGTCTTAAATAAACATATGTTGTATTGAATTTCTCAAAAAGTAAGATATAACGATTTTCGAAAGATAAGATTTTAACGCTTGATTTGAAGTATTCATATTCTGATCTTTTCGAGCATGCTTAGCAATATAGAATTGGATGATCTTGTTAGATTACAATGAATGATTTATGGTTGCGTATGTGAAAGGTCCTACCGCGGAGTCTATGCATGAGAACGAGACACGAAAATCGAGAAAATAGAAACATGACACCTAGGGTGTGGTTAACAAGAAAAATGTGTTTCGAAGGAGGAAATATTTGTGAAACTACATAATGACCGATTTTGATGGCATTATGTGAGATGTGTGTGTGTGTGAATGTGTGCCAATGGGAACCCGGGACGGCGGAACCATTGTGAGGATACTCGGGAACCCGGAACGGCGGAACCGAGGTTGGGTGTGTGGCTTGGTTATCCGCGGAGAGGAGCCAATGCAAATGTGTGCCAATGGGAACCCGGGACGGCGGAACCATTGTGAGGATACTCGGGAACCCGGAACGGCGGAACCGAGGTTGGGTGTGTTAAAAACGGATTTTTGAAAATGTTGATTTGGTGATGAAAAGTGAAAATGGAGACACGGTCTACGATGAGTTGCGTAGGAGAAACACAGAAAAAAAAACATGGACACCAACGATATTTGAATAGTGAATGTGGATGTGTGATTGTTACTATTCGTCGTATATGATTTACTGTTTGTAAGTTATGAGTTAGTGGGAAGGGTTTACTCTATTGAGCGTTGTAGCTCACGGTGTTGCCTTTTTGGTGACCCTGACATATTATATGGGTGGCGACGCCGGTATAATGTGTCAGATTTCTTAGATGAACAGGATAAGATGTACACCGTGGAAGCTTTTGGAGCAGAGGAGCTTGCTAGGATGGAAGAGCAAGCAGAGTAGTATTAGGAACCTTAGTTTCCTTCCTTGTTGAATAAATGTACCTTTTCCTTATGATGTATTTATGATGTAATAATGAGCCAGACTCTCTTTATTATATAATAAATGCCTCATTTAACGTACCCAAAATTGGGGGCGTTACACTTGGGGTAATATAAGTTCTTATAAAGTAGTATTAAAAGAACAAAATAAAACAAAAACCCAGGTATCCCATTCATCCCCGGACAAAGGATGATAAACAAACGAGATCTGCTTACCACGGGCTGAGTCATTTATTATGAAAGTCCTCGATCGGTAGGGAGGTGGGTTCCAGTTAAGCCTGTCAATGGACTGAAGTCGATCCGAAAAATCTGATTCTAATTCGATAACGCCGATCCGATAATCCGAATCCGGTAATTCAAATACGGATCGGATCGGATTCGGGGATCAGATCGGGTTAATTCCGTTATCCATCCGAATCTAAACTTTATTTTTTAATTTTTTTTTAAAAAACAGTAAATTTTTTATTTTGAAAAAAAAAAGTTTAAGAAGTTGTATTTTTTTTTTTTACTTTTCATTTTTTTTTTTCGGAAAATATAATATTTGTTTTTGCTAAAATTTTTGAAGTAGAAAAGTTTTCGGATCGCATTCGGATTTTTGGATCGGATCCGGATTACCACTATCGGATTCGAGTCTTATCGAATTCGGATCGAATTTGGGTCTTATCGGATCCGGATCGAATCTGACCCATTGGCAGGCTTAGTTCCAGTTTCTTGTCGCCTATATTTACTAGAAAACTGAAGAAATCTAGCGCGCCTATGAGTGGGTTTGATCTCAAGGAGTTCTTCTCTCGTTATTAGATCGAGCATGTCCAATTTGGGGTGCTATAGCCATTTTTCATCCCCCACCATATATAGAACTCAATGCTTCAATGGGGACGATAGAAAATGGCAAAGTCCTATGTTAGACTCGTTCATCTAAACCATCCAAGCTTAATTAATAAAATCTATACGTTACTCAGTTATTGTCAATTAGTTTGGAGTTGGACACTTTAACATGGTATCAGAGCTAAGATTTCAGAAAATTTGTTCCTCCTTGTTTGTGCCAGAAGTGCACCGTTGTTGGATCCATGTCCATTCGGCCTTCGATCGTATGTGGGTGCCAAAGACCCCTTTTCTTCTCCAATCAGTGAGTTTTAAGATCCACCCCATGATCGAAGACGAAGGAGAATCGTCAGTGGGGTTGAAGGAAAATCGTCTTTCGAAGCACGGACTGTGGTTTTGTCGTGGTAGAACATTATCGTTGGAGAGAGAGAGAGAGAGAGAGAGAGAGAGATGTTTTTGTAAGTCTTTGGAGAAGATGGGTGGACAGGTCCCATTACTGTAGCTCTGTGTTTTTTGGGCTGTCAAAAGTGTTTACAAAACAAATGAAAACGCAATTTTTATGTTTCTAGAATTTTTGTATATTACTAAAATTGATTATGCATTTTGTAAACGAAAACAGTAACACAAACATGTTTATAGTTCCTGTCTCAAAAAATATTGAAAACAAAAATAAAAAAACTGAAAATAAAAACTTTTCTAAACATAGTGGTTTGTGCTTATCATGTTTACATTGGATTGGTGGGGCGCATCAAAGCCTAATCTTTCCAAGTTGCCTACACAAAAGCAGTAAAGCGGCTTCAAGAGTCTTATTTGGTGTAAATATGTCATGGCCGAACTAAGGCATGCATCTTTCCATCTTCAAACTTGGGAAAGTGTACAAGTTCGGTCGAAATTCAACTAATTCAATTCGGTTCTTCAAAAATTTCAACATGTCTCATTTTCAAAGAGCCGATCGAGGGGTGCAATGTTGGTACCTGAAAACGACCGTCAATGAGAAATGGCCACGTTGCAATGATACTTTTCAAAGTGGTTAATTATGCAAGAACATTGCTCCTCCATACTTCCCATAGTGGGCTGATGAAAGTTCGAAGCATGGGGCAGCCTTTGATATTGCTTTAGGGAGATAGCTAGTGGAACAGATGCTATCACTTTGTAAGGAACTAAGGAAGATATGCAGAAGGAGAAAGGGTGGTTTCCCCACCACACAGTTGTCTACTTTATCAATTTCAATTTTCTTAGGTCCAAACACCTCTAATTTTCTGCAAATTTTCCATATACCTTCTTCGATCAATTCCAGTTCATAGCTACAATTCTTTAAATTTACATTGGAAATCCTTAGAGTTTTTTGTCTCTACTACGTCCTTTACGTTTGAGCTCCGCGCTAGTGCTTTTTCCCTTTTTTACCTGGTTGTAAAAAAAAAAGTCTTTCCACTGTGGTACCAAACATGACCCTAGCATGTTCACGCATATCGATCACACGGCTAAGGCGTTTCTTCGACTCCTTTAGGGAAATAGAGAGGGAAATAGAGAGATGTTTTTATTTCGTACGTCAGAAAGCCACAGCTTAGGGAGGAGAACTTTACTTACGACAAGACTCAATGTCTTGACCTCCTAGTGAGGTAGAAAGATTCTGATCAAAAGGGGGAGACCTATTGGGAAACATGACTACCGGAGAAAATAAAGTTTGCTGAAAGTTTATAGTGCTACAGAATGATAAAACTAGAACGTACCATAATGTTCTCCTTGTTGCTTAATGGGTTAATTTGGAGTTATAATTCTCAGCAAGGACAATAATTGAATTTCCAAACCGTGTCAGGACATGTCAATTTTGTAGTGCTAAACCAGAGTCAAACCAAGCAAACACAAACACACAACACAGAGAAACACAAGGATTTACGTGGTTCCCCAATAATCGGGTACATCCACGGAGGGGCAGCGGATTCACTATATTTACTGGAGGAGGATTACAACAATCACTCAGACTCACACAGTATTGCCTCACAATCTACTCGTGTATCACTCTCTTCTCTCTGATTTCTGATACAACACTCTGAACCAAAGGTCTCCATTTATAGCCAGATGAGACCCTGTTCATTTGCCACGGTAGTCTCCCTTCATTTTCCACAAAGGAGGCTGAAGGATACTGGAGGATATCAGTCAAAGATTTGGGAGGCTCCTTGTCTGCTGAGCAAATGCAGGCTTGGGTTGGAGCCACAAAAGTCAACAATCTCCACCTTGGCGACAATCATTGAATCAACACTGCCCTCTGCGCCCTTAGGCGCGCACTGCTCGAGAGATGTTGATCAAGTCCAAGCAATGTTGGAACTTGATCCCTGCAACCACTTTGGTGAGCATATCCGCAGGGTTATCTGCAGTCGGAATCTTCTGAAGAAGAACATCCCCTTCCTCTACAATCTCCCTGATGAAATGAAACCGAACATCGATATGCTTGGTGCGGGAATGGTGAACCTGGTTTTTCGCCAAACAGATGGCACTCTGACTGTCACAAAAAACCTCCACGTTTTCTTGAACAATTCCCAAGTCCTCAATCAAACCATGTACCCAAATAGCTTCCTTGAAAGCCTCTGTCACTGCCATATACTCTGCCTCTGTAGTAGACAAAGCCACCGTTGACTGTAACGTTGACCTCCAACTGATTGGCCCTCCAGCAAGTGTAAACACATACCCTGTAGTCGACCGTCGCTTATCTAGGTCACCAGCATAATCGGAATCCACGTAACCAACCAAATGCTGACCAAGTTTTCTGTTTCTCTCGTACTTCAATCCAACATCCACAGTACCCTGAAAATACCGTAGAATCCATTTCACAGCCTGCCAGTGCTCTTTCCCTGGATTGTGCATGTATCGACTGACCATGCTAACTGCATGTGAAATGTCCGGCCTCGTACAAACCATAGCATACATCAAAGCTCCCACAGCATTGGCATAAGGAACCTGAGCCATTTGCTTCCGTTCGTCTTCCTTCTGCGGCGACATCGATGCACTAAGTTTAAAATGAGCGGCCAAAGGTGTACTGACAGGTTTGGCTTTCCTGTCAATCCCAAATCTCTGCAACACTCGCTTCAGATACTGCGTCTGAGTCAAACAAACTGTGCCTTTTGCCTTGTCCCGCTGAATTTCCATGCCGAGTATTTTCTTTGCCTCCCCGAGATCCTTCATGTCAAACTCCTTACTGAGTTGAGCCTTCAGTCTGTCAATCTCCACCTTGCTCTTACATGCAATCAGCATGTCATCTACATATAAGAGCAAATAGACAAATGATCCATCCGGGAGTTTGCAGAAGTAAACACAATGGTCAAAGTGACTTCTTGTGTACCCCTGCTCCATCATAAACCGATCGAAGCGCTTGTACCACTGTCTCGGCGACTGTTTCAACCCGTATAGCGACTTCTTCAGTTTACAAGCCCAATTCTCCTTTCCTACAATTCTGTAACCATCTGGTTGAGCCATATAGATCTCCTCATCCAGATCTCCGTGTAGAAAAGCGGTCTTGACATCGAGTTGGGCTAACTCAAGGTCAAACTGTGCTACCAATGCAAGCAAGATCCTGATCGACGAATGTTTGACGACAGGGGAGAACACCTCGTTGTAGTCGATCCCCTCTGTCTGTGCGTAACCCTTGGCTACCAATCTTGCTTTGAACCTGACTTTCTCAGATCCTGTACCTTCCTTCTTCGCATAAACCCACTTGCAGCCAATAGATTTCTTGCCCTTGGGAAGTTGAACCAAATCCCATGTCTGATTCTTGGAGAGTGAACCCATCTCCTCATCCATTGCCTCTTTCCACTTGTTACTATCTGTACACTGCACTGCCTCCCGGTAAGTGGAGGGGACATCATCGTCTGTCACTGGAAGTGCATAAGCTACTGTATCAGCATATCGAGCAGGTTTCCGGATTTCCCGCCTCGGTCTGCTGGTTGCAATGGATTCTGGCTGCTGTGGTATTTCCTGTAATGAAGCCTCCTCTTCAATAATGACATCCTGATCAACGGGTTGATCCTCAGGACGGCTGACTGTCTGAACAGTCTTGGCTGGAACAAGGGGAGTCTCAACCTCCACCTGTTCTGAATGCTCCACCTGCTGCTGGGCATTCGGCTCCACATTCTCCTTGGAAGGAACCTGCTGTAACATAGCAGATTCGTCGAAAGTAACATCCCTACTTAGAATCACCTTCCTGGACTCGGGACACCAGAGCCTGTATCCCTTAACACCTGAAGTGAAACCCAAGAAAACAGCTTTCTTGGCTCGTGGATCTAACTTGGACTCAGTTACATGATAGTAAGCAGAACAACCCCAAACATGTAATGAATCATAATCTGTAACTGGTTTCTCAAACCATACCTCCATCGGAGTTTTCCCTCCGATTGCTGCTGACGGTAAACGGTTGACAAGATGGGAGGCATATTTGAGAGCCTCACCCCAGAACGCCTTGCTAAGCCCGGCATTTGACAACATGCACCGAACTTTCTCCACCAAAGTACGATTCATGCGCTCTGCTACTCCATTCTGCTGCGGCGTCCCCGCAACTGTGAAGTGTCTGACTATCCCCTCCTCCCGACAGACTTGGAGAAAAGGATCTGACTTGTACTCGCCACCGTTATCTGACCTCAGCTTCTTGATTTTCCTTCCTGTCTGCGTCTCCATCATTTTCTTCCACTGAAGGAAGATTGGAAGGACCTCATACTTGTGCCTCATGGTATAAACCCAGACACGTCTGGAGAAATCATCAATAAATGTCACGAACCATCGTTTGCCTCCCAAAGTTACATTTTTGGTCGGCCCCCAAACATCTGAATGAACATAGTCAAGAATCCCCTCTGTGCGGTGAACTCCAGTGCCAAACTTGACTCGAGTTTGTTTGCCCAATATACAATGCTCACAGAAGCCAACTTTCCCTGTCTTGGCCCCTTTCAACAAGCCTTGCCTTACTAAACCCTGTAAGGCTTTCTCGCCAGCATGCCCTAAACGCATGTGCCATAGCTTGGATGCATCGTCTTCGTCTGAGCTAGTAGTAACGGCCACTCTCCCTGTGACTGTGCAACCGTCTAGGAAATACAAGTTTCCTTTTCGGCTACCTTTCAAGACAATGAGCGCCCCTCGAACTATCTTTAGCACTCCACCCATCATCGTAATCTTGTATCCTTTCACATCAAAGGCTCCAAGCGAAATGAGATTCTTCTTCAAGTCCGGAACATACCGAACGTCTGTTAGCACCCTAAACGTCCCATCATGCAACTTCAAACGGATTGAACCTATCCCTTGGACTTTGCAAGCGGTGTTATCGCCTAGCAAAACAACTCCTCCATCGAGATCTTGAAAACTCGAGAACCAGTCCCTGTTGGGACACATGTGGTAGGAACATCCCGAATCTAGTATCCACTCATCTGAATGGTCAGGTGATGATGAAACTAATAGTGCTGACTCTAGATCATCCTCTGTCTCCTCTGCAACATTTGCAGCTGGTTGTTTGTTCGGACAATCTTTCTTCCAGTGCCCCTTTTGACGACAAAGGGCACACTCGTCTTTCCCCAATCTTCTCTCTACAGACTTCCCCCTTGATTTTGAGCGAGACCTCCTTCGCCCTCCACCACCAGTCCTCCTAGTGTCGGTTCTGCCTCTTGTTGTCAAAGCTGATGCGGACGGGTCACGGTGAGCTTGCTGATCCCTCTTCCGTACCTCGTTATTCATCAAAGCATTTGAAACGTCATTAAACTTGATTTCTTCTTTACCGTACAATAAAGTAGTAGTCAAATGATCATAAGTATCAGGCAATGAATTTAACAACAGTAAAGCTTTATCCTCATCTTCTATGGAAACGTCTAGATTTTGCAAATCAGCCAAAATCTTATTGAAATTGTTCAAGTGTTGGTTCATAGTCGTACCTTGCACGTACTGGAACCCGTAGAGCTTCTTCTTGAGATACAACCGATTCTCAATACTCTTCGTCATGTACTTGTTTTCCAATTTCTCCCATAGCTCTTTAGCTAACGTTTCCTTCATCACGAAGTATTTCTGATCCTTCGTAAGACAAAGTCTGATGGTGCCACAAGCTTGGCGATTAAGCTTTATCCAATCCTTGTCTGAAATGTCGTTCGGCCTCTCCTCTAACGTAATATCCAACTCCTGTTGATACAGAACATCCAAAACTTCGCATTGCCACATGCCGAAGTTACTTGTTCCGTCAAATTTCTCCACCTCGAACTTAGCATTGGAAACCGTATTCCTTTGCCCATAACTGCTCGAAGTGACCTTGGGATGCTCGGTATTCTTCTCTGCAGATGAAGAAACTTCCGAGGTCTCCTTAAACTCTTCTTCCGCCATTAGAACTCCTTAAACTCCACCCACGTGAATATCCGGTGCACAAAAACACCAAAAAACGGCGCTTTTTAGCCAACCAACGGACAAAACACCAATGTCAGAGCTGAGTTGCGGAAAACGGAGTGCGGCGTTGGATCCAGATCGACGAGACGGTGTGAAAACCGCTCTGAGCTGGACTGGGTGTGGGCTGAACCGAACTGAAAATGTACCACAAAGCTACTGGTGCAACCAAAAAATCCTCTGTTTGACTTAGTCAAACGTGAACCAAGTCAACAAGGAAACTAAAAGTTGGCTAGACCTTTTTTCCTTTTGAGAAGCAGGGGATAATTTCCTTCTCCCAAGAAAATTAACCCCACGTTCACAGAACCATCTTCTTCAGATATATAAAAGAAAAACAAAAGATAAGACCCACTGTTCTTATTCTTTTCCTTTAAGCACGCACTGTTCTGGCTCCAACTTCAAACCGCAGGTGCGGCTTGCTCCGACAAAGAACGGCGACGGCGATGGCTGTTCCGAGATCGTCTCGCCGAGGTGCACAAGACTTAATGATCAGATCTATTTTTCGATCACTTTCCAGTTCTGCGATTTCTGGACAGAACTCGTTGTACACGCAACTCCGTCGAACGGACCGTGTGGCTACTGTGGACCTCTGTTAACGACGGGCCTTGGTGCGTTGGAATCGTCTCGATGAGATGCACGAGACTCAGTGCTCAAACTGAGTGGAGGATCAGAAATCCGTGCTGTGATTTTCGGACAGAGACCCTGAAACAGAGACAACAATGGTGTTTTGTGTTCTTGGTTGCCACTACACTGCTCTGATACCAATTGTAGTGCTAAACCAGAGTCAAACCAAGCAAACACAAACACACAACACAGAGAAACACAAGGATTTACGTGGTTCCCCAATAATCGGGTACATCCACGGAGGGGCAGCGGATTCACTATATTTACTGGAGGAGGATTACAACAATCACTCAGACTCACACAGTATTGCCTCACAATCTACTCGTGTATCACTCTCTTCTCTCTGATTTCTGATACAACACTCTGAACCAAAGGTCTCCATTTATAGCCAGATGAGACCCTGTTCATTTGCCACGGTAGTCTCCCTTCATTTTCCACAAAGGAGGCTGAAGGATACTGGAGGATATCAGTCAAAGATTTGGGAGGCTCCTTGTCTGCTGAGCAAATGCAGGCTTGGGTTGGAGCCACAAAAGTCAACAAATTTGAGTCAAAATTCTCTCACGTGACTATAACGCAAAATAGAACGGATCACGGACCCTCTTCTGTGAGTATTGGAATGGAGCGAGAATTTGGCCTCTACTTGCACTTTGTGGTTGTTCCTAGTGACCTCAGCCACGACCTCGGTTGAAGATGCTGGTCAGAACATGACGGTCCTGATAATCACATTAAGGCCAGCCTTCTGTAGATCCTCAGATTCATATATATGGTAGAGGACGTAGAAATTTTGATGAAGTCTGGTTTTATCAAAAAATCTCACCCGTAAGATCACCCGTAAGACCTTCCAGACGAGAATGACTAGCAGCACTTTTTCTTTTTGGTACTTCATAAAAACTTAAACAAACGACATAGTTCTAGGAAATTTCTTCCCCATAGCATCATCTAGTACAAGATGCTCAAGGCAATTAGGAACAATGAAAACAGAAAGAGGTGTTGTATTGCGCTAAATATAAATTTGCTAAAGCACCGGCTGTTTCTTCCACAAATGTAAAAATTGGCCTAGGAATAGCGAGTAGTGCAGTTTTAGGCCTGATGCGGGCGTGCCAGGACTGGATTGCAGTCCAAATTCGTATCAAGGCCTGGATGCCTCATGCCAGGACTGGATTGCAGTCCAAATTCGTGCTAAGGCCTGAATGCCTCAGATCTGACTTCGTATTGAGCGATTGCGTACGACCTAAGGGGTGAGGCCGTATGTGGTTTGTGGTTTGCCTTGTCGGGATAAGGACTTAGTATTTCCTAATTGGTGTAAAAAATGGAAAGAAAAAGAAAACAGGACTGAACGATAAGGTAAATGAAGTTCATTAACGGTTTAACGAAGTTTAGGTACAATGAAATGAAAGGAAATAAAATCTAGGCTGGGCTAGATTGGGCGGAAAGATAAAAAGCTTTGCGGGAAAGTAAAGATAATTGAAGTAATGCTTGAAAGAAATGAAAATGTAGGTGCATAAGCCGGGGGCTTGATGGTCGGGGACCGAAAGATAGAAGATAATTAAAACATAAATTTGCATAAGCCGGGGGGCTTGATGGTCGGGGACCTTTGCCAAGGCCTTCAATTCTGGTATTTATAAGCAATGCTTCCGGGCCTTGAGCTGCTTGAGTTGTTTCCACAGGCCTTCATGCAAGGCTGCCATGTGGCCTTCTAGCAGAGGCTTAGGCTTGAGCAGCTTCGAAATGCTCCAATGGGGGGTTGTTCTTTGACCAAAACGTGCTCTTCACTCCAAGAAAATGGCCAAGGCCTGAAAAATCCTCATTTTCTGCATAAAACTTTGTAACATAGCAAAAGGAATTTCAGCATCCAGGCCTTTAAGCTACTTCAACACTCAAGCTACTGCTTGATTGGACATCCTCTGGGCCCACCACTGCTAAAGATCAATACTTCTCCGGGCCTTCCTACCATTTTATTGGTCTTCTATCTCTTGTGGGCCTTTAAATCCTCTAATCTTGACTCCTTATGAAAGAAGAATCGAGAAATAAAAGATTAACAGACCTTAGTGAGCTGCTTGTGTGCAGCTTGCTTAGGTCTGCATGAGTCATTCACTAACAGCTCCAAGGGCTGCATGTACGCCACCTGTTCTTGGCTTTGCTTTATGCTGAAGGATGAGGTCCACTCAGACCTTGAGCTGTTTGTAAGCAGCTTACCCAGGTCTATCGAACAAGAACATTCTAGGCCTTTGAGCTGCTTGTGAGCAGCTTGAGGCCTTTGAGCTGCTTGTGAGCTGGATGTTTATAAAAAAGGGATATTTGGGCCCACCAAGGCCAAAAACGCAAGCTTGGTTGAGCTGCTTGTGAGCAGCTTGTGTGATGTTAGATAGAACCTTCTAGGCCTTTGAGCTGCTTGTCCAGGCCTAAGCTGCTTGGGATGTCTCCATGCATGGTTGCCATGTGTCCTAAGCCTTGCTTCATGATGAAGGATAGTAAAGACTCAGACATTGAGCTGCTTTTAAGCAGCTTACCTAGATCTGCCCAATAAGAACATTCTAGGCCTTTGAGCTACTTGTGAACAGCTTGAGACCTTTTCCCTGCCAACTGAAGGCTATAGGTGACGTTTTCTTTCAGAAGTAGGCCCATCTATTACTTGGGCCTGAACTTGAGGAGCATCATAGGCCTCTTCTTTTTGTAAGCCATGCGAGCCCAAGTTTAGAAAGAAAACTTGGGCTCTAACTGATTTAGGCCCATTTAGAAGGCCTTATTATTTCTAAGAACTGGCCTAGGCCTGGATAAAACACTCAGATCTAGTGGGTCAACCCAAGTCTTTGGCCAATCTTGGGCTTGGGCTTGTGATAACGAAATCTTAGGCATAATTTGGCCCAGGCCTTTGAAAACTCAACTCGATCAGTGGCGTTCAGATCGGCCCGATTTCGTGGATGACCGATCATGAGGCTTTTTAGCGCTTGAGACCTTCATTCAAGACCTTCTTCTAACCACAAATTGATTTGCTGAATTTTAGCCAAAAATGGGTGTAAACACCGGCATATCGGTTCGCTTCCCTGAAGATGTGCATCACTTCACTCCCAAGGCTCTGGAGCGTTGACCTGCAACCAGTGATAACATTGCAAAGAACATGGTTACCAAGGTTATCATGTTGGAGGAGCTTTGTGAGAACCAGAGAATCGGTCTCCACAAAATTCCTCTGAGGTTTCTACCCAAAGCTATTTTCAGGCCGTCACGAAGCGCCCAACATTCAACCATAGGTACTAGAATTTGCCGAGGAAAGATTTCTTTGAAAGCCTACGATCTATTGGCCTTTGTCATCATGAATCAAACCCCCCGTCTTACCCGTCTGGGCTTCTAATTTGAAAGCCCCGCGGGCAGACCTACGTTGGGGCACATGCCCCCAAGCCTTTTTTAAAATAATAATAATAATATAAATATAAATATAAATATAAATATAAAAAGTTTCATACACTAGTGCAAACCATCAACATGCATGGTGTTGTGATCACTACAAGTTGTGAAAAGTTTCAGGCGATTGGGTTCCCCTATTTTTCCTTTTCATTTTTGTTCTACCTCTTTTTGTTTTCCTCTCAATTCACAATATTATGAATATCAAATTACTAAATTATTATATCCTTTAATTTACTTACTCTTAATTTTGGCATTAATCTTATAGTTGCAATCGCGACAGTCGAAACTGTATTTTTATTCATGAAGATTGTGAAAAATCGGTTGTAGAATAGAATAAGTGATCAATATTCAATAATAAAATGATAATTTAGTGGTATACATACAGATTAATATATTTCAAGATTTTAAATAATAGGTGC
The DNA here is from genome assembly GCF_030253575.1 of Rhododendron vialii. NCBI lineage: Eukaryota > Viridiplantae > Streptophyta > Magnoliopsida > Ericales > Ericaceae > Rhododendron > Rhododendron vialii. The sequence continues at coordinate 26,129,240 of NC_080565.1, read as the reverse complement.
CTCAAGTATATAGAATTTCTGGGTCTGCCACTGCCCAACGGAAGACAACATCCAACCCACTAAAGTCTAAACTAGACCTCAATCAGTCTAACGTTGTTGTTCTTACCCAAAAATATTTCTCACTCGATGGCCTTCTAAGGTTATGAGAAAGCAATAAGTGCTCTTCTATAAAGTCACATATTTTATTTTTAAAGAGGCCAAGCATTTCAAATATTGGGGCCACTAGAGGTTATGTCCGGTCGTTACTTTTAGTGCCAGGAATCAGGGAATTAGTCGAAGTACGCGCAAGTTGGCGTAAACATCCGGTTACTAAACAAAAAAGAAATTGATTTAGACAATTCTTTGATTAATGCAAACACTCATTTTTTTGTCTTTTAGCAGGTGAATTTATGAAACAGTCCCTGAAATTTGTAAAAAATGTATGCAACCTTGTAAATTCATTTACTAAAAGACGAAAAAAAAGTGTTTGCATCAATAGTGTTTGATTTCTTAAAAAACACTTTGATTTCTAAAAAAACACTTGGGTCTTGGAGGACAAGATAGGTACAAAGTTTTGTCAAACAAGGAAATATTTTATAATAATTCAAACACAAAAACTTACACAATCTTTCACATACATGTGAGGCTTACATATAATAATGTTTATGAAGCCCACATGTATATGTGAGAGGTTGTGTTTGGCGTTCTGTTTAGGTTATTATGTGAGTATCATTTTTTAATATTTTATCCATCAAAATTATTTCCTCTGAGAAACTAATAATTAAAAATAAATAAAAACAAAGGTCTGACTTTTCTCATTCTCCTCAGGAAATTGTTTTTATAGTAACAAAAATCTTTTCCTCCAAGGATTTAGACCACTACAGAAATTAAAAAAGAGAGAGCATAAAATAGTTAACCACAACAAACACCTTCTACCCAGATCCAGTTCTCCAACCGGACGCACAAATCGAAATCAACGATCATGTCTCTCAAGACAACAATCATCTTCATCGCGATCACCTTCTTCTGCTTCGCCCTAATTCCCCCAACTTCCTCCTCCAAACCGCCCCACCTCATCACCATCCGCGGCTACCCCAACCTCTACCCCGAATCCCTCTCCTACGACCCCTCCGCCCAGCACTTCGTCCTCGGCTCCCTCCGCCGCCCCACCCTCCTCTCCATCTCCGACGCCTCCGTTACCGCCACCCTTCTCCCTCCTGGCGACCACCCCTCCCTCCCCGACAACTCCTCCTTTGTCGGCGTCCTCGTCGACCACCACACCCGCCGCCTACTCGCCGTCCTCCGCTCCCCCTCCCTCAACGCCCTCGCCGCCTTCGACCTCCGCTCCCCCCCTCTCCTCCCCCTCCTCTTCCTAACCCCCCTCCCCTCCTCCTCCCCCAACGACGTCGCCGTCGACTTCTCCGGCAACGCCTACGTCACCGACTCCGCCAACAACCGCATCTGGAAAATCACCCCATCCGGCGCCGCCTCCGTCTTCTCCACATCCCCCGCCTTCACCTCCCACCCCGTCGAGCCCAACAAAATCTACACCTCCTGCGGCCTAAACGGCATCGTTTACAACGGCAAGGGATACCTCCTCGTGGTCCAGTCAAACACGGGGAAGATGTTCAAAGTCAACGAACAAGACGGAACCGCACGAACCGTATTGCTAAACAAGAACCTAACGGCGGCGGACGGGATGGCCGTCAGGAGCGACGGAGTCGTCATCGTGGTGTCCCACACGACGGCGTACTTCATCAAGAGCGACAGCAGTTGGGCGGACGGGGCGGTGTTTGACGAAACAGCCCTCGACGCGGAGGGGTTCGCGAGCGGGGTGGCGGTGGGTGGCGGGGACAGGGTGTACGTGTTGTACGGGCACGTGGACGAGGGCATGATGGGGAATGATGGGGGGAGGGAGGAGTTTAGGATCGTGGAGGTGGAGTCGGAGAAGGAGAAGGAGGAAGACGCTGTTTGGATATATGTGATGGTTGGTTTGGGTTTTGCTTATTTTTGCTTTTGGAGATTTCAGATGCGCCAGCTTGCCACCAACATGAACAAAAAGACTGCTTGATTACCCTTTTTCTGTTTTTTGTTTAACCAGTTTTTGCCCCATTTTTTTTTGGGGGTAGAAAGGCTTTTTCTGTAATTTCTTATTGTTCTTGTTGGATGTTTTTGTTAGAGGGTCCCTAGTCCGGACAGGGATGCTGCGAGCATCTCCCGGATGAGCGGTGCCGAGCGGCCGATCCGTCCTAATCCTATGAGCTTTCTACAACAGTAAACTTTAATTTAATTTTCTGTATTGTATCTGCCTCGCTTGTGACCTTATCTTACAGAGAAAGTCTCTAGCCATTGTTTCCTTTGTTGCTGGATTATAGTAGTATCAATCGAGCATGTTTAAAGGTTTCAGTCTTTTGTGAATTTTGGGACACATTTATAACCAACTAGAGGCCCGTCACGCGCAATGCGTCTGCAAATCAAACGTTGACAAAATTAGTCGGAAATATTGTGCATATTTTGTCAAACATTTCATTTGCACATGCGTTGCGCATGCCCTGACCTCTAATATGAATAATGTACTAGAAAGTAAATCCCCCATACACAGTTTGACCCACAGTGCATGCTAATATATCGGATTTCCTAATCTCGATCATTGATTATGAGCTGAAATTTCTAAAACATCCTTTGAAGGGCTATCAATTACAATGCTCCAAAAGCAAACATTATTCACTTCTTTCACTAAGGCGCGCTTAACACACTGCTAACACTTAAACGGTGGAAGTAAGAGTAAATAACAACTGATATACAAGAGACATGTGCATTTCTAACCCCTGTTTGAGGAGCAGAATGGATGGATTCGAATTGGCAACACACATGATTAGGAGGGAACACCGACAACTAAACGACTAGTTCCTGTAGCACTGCCAATGCCTACACTTTTCGTGTCCTTCCTCACCATCCCAGCATTGCTTCTATTAGCTTCATCTTTATGCTTCCCCTCAAATCTCTGTCCTGTCAAAACCTTGTTACTACTCCCTGGTACTCGATGTTTCGGCGAACTCACATCAATTTCGTCCAAGAGCATTTTTCTGCTAGTTACCTCACTAGTTTTTTCCTCTTGTCTATGAGTGCGGGAAGTTTCACTGGTTTCAGAGGACACTGATGCTAGACTGTAGTTGGTTGCCGCTGAAACTTGAGGTAAATCTCTTGTGTTGGCATTTCCAATGTTGGACGGGGATTGCTGATTTCCTGCTTTCCCAAAAGATGGAAATTTTCCAGCAGCCAGACACACTTGAGCTGACTTAATACCGAGTCTATTTGATTTCGTGTTACTTGATACAGCCTGAGAAAGAAATAGACGAAGCTACGAACATCAGATATCGCTTCTTCAGTTCCGGAAGGAAAATATTGGACAGCAAGGTTGACTCTCGGTTACAGGCACAAGCACAGAGAAGAAGGCACATCATTCTATCTCTAAGTTCTGATAGATACTCATATGGCTACAAACCTCATATAATGCAAATGAAAACTAATATCTACAGGAATTTTTATGTCTCTCCAGATATGATAATTGAGCCTTCAAAAAGTATGCATTACAGGCTTGTTTCTGTACCTTCTGTTTATGTGAATCACGCTGTACAGCTGCATGATAGAAAGAAGGCATGGGCGTTGCTCTGAAATTTAGGCTTTTCCGTAGCTCTTTAAGCTCAGCTTCCTTTTCCTGCAGATAGAGATTTCTTCACCAAAGCATCTTCATATTGTTATTACAGCAAACAGGTAATCTTATCTATTACCTATGATATGAACAGGAAACTGTTCGTATTGCTGTAATTTGTCCCAATATGGATAACAACTCAACACAGTTCAGTTGCTGGTATAGAAGCTAGTCTTAAAGTATTTAAAGAAAAATTTCCTAGCTGAGGCATCTAAGTAATTTGTAATTGATTCAGAATGAGTTTATTCAGAGGAATTTCAATGAATGTTATCCGGTCACACTTATGAAACGTGTTTACAAACTAATTTATTTGCATTGGATTTGATTTCTCAGCCTCCTTGCATGCATTTTTGGTCGTAACTTCACAAGATATGGTGATAACTGAGGAAGAAGAGTGAAAAAAGAAGCTACATAGGTATCTCTTCTGTTTTTCTTTCAATAAATGAAATAATATTAACGTGCTTCCTTGCCTCTTTCCGCCTTTCCGCTAGTTGATCTCTTTCCAGATTGTACACTGCAGAGCTCTGTTTCATGCCCGGTTTAGCTGAAATCTCAGTCTGCTTGGGCCTGCATAAAAGTAACTGCATGTTAGACCTCGAAATGTAGTCAGCCAAATCATCTACTTATTAAAGCATTTGATATGACGTTGCTCAAGAACCTGTTTGTTGGTTGCCGTGCTTTAGGAACAACCTTGTCGGACACAGAAGGCTTAGGCTCAACAATCTTTTTGCTATTCACTTCCTTTTCACTGCTAGTAGGGAAGCATCTTTCAGTTCCATACAAAGAAGATACAAAATTGCATTAGGCTGTGTCTGGATCTTGGGTTTTGGTAACGATTTGTGGAGGCACTCTGCAAGGAATTTGTGAACCTAATTTGCGCTCTTGTTTCCGGTTGCTTTTGTTTTCCCTCCACAAATCCCTCTGTGAATCCAAGATCCAAACACTGCCTTAGCATTAAACCGATGATATCTTCATTGAGAGGGTATTAAGCAAGGAGTCATGAATTTGGAAAGCAATAACTACCTTTTGTTAGAATGAACCACTTTTAGGTTTGAACTTTTGGAAACCTGTAAAAAATGGCAGCTAGTAACCACGTGCAGAGAAAATTCATAAATAGAATAACGGATAGAAATACCTCAAGACCATCAAGTAGGGCTTTCAGCCAATGTCAACCGACTCTAACCACTATTTCAATATTTCCAAAGGTCCATTTTTAAGATATTAAAGCAGTACTTGCCTCTCGTTTTGAAGTCTTGTGCACAGAACGTATGGTCGGGGCAGCCGTTTGTGGCGATTGCTTTTCTGATTTTGTAGTCTGAGAACTTTCTTTTTCTATTCTAGTAGGTTTCTTTGCATCGCCTTTACAAAGTTCACTTGAAACATTTCTCTGAACCCGAGTTACATTGCCAAGAGACGACTTTGATTTGGCCTTCACAGTTTTGCTTCCCAATTGTGACCCCGCCTACAGCCGGGACATTAAGCAGTGTAAGCCATAAGAAAAATGCAAGGGGTAAGATCAATTATGCTTCAGGATAAACAAACAGTGGATAACATAACTATTTCCAATACAACAACCAAAACCATAAAAGCATTTGTTCAATTTCTGGTATACCGAATTTTATTCTTGGAAATTTATGCATCAGCACAGCTGCTTTCAACATCAAATAAGTACAGAGAAAAATGTGCACATGCATGCTAAAAACACCAACCTTGAGGGAAGACTCTCGTTGGTGTTCTAAACTAGCACTATCATGCATCGTGGCAGTGTGATTATCAGTCGACAGATTTGTAGCTTTACATGACAATGACAAATCTACATTCACCGCTTCATCATGAAACTCCTCTCTTACTTCTCTTCCTGGTTCAGCGCCAATAAGAGGGAACCTCTCAGTTTCATTTTGATGTACTTCCTCAGGGTTGACATGTTCACAGCCACTTTGCACAGAACCACTGCCTTCATTGACATTAGCTTCAACCGCAGGTTCAATATGTGAAGTTCCCAAGTATTCTCTACCATATTCCATCACTGCCCTTTCTCCACCACAGTCTGAACCAACCGAACTCTTGTCAAATTGTATATGATGATTACCCTCATCATTGTGCTCAAGTTCCTCTCTGAAAACCATGTTCTCTGATTCGTCATTCTCACTTGTTTGGTAATCTATACCATTTTGGCATTCAGATGAACTTTGGCTTAGAAGGGCCTTCCTTCTGAAGTGAGCTTCAAAATAAGCCTTCTTCTCAGTAACTGAACCTGGTTTCGAATATTTCTCCACCTCTTCAAGGTACCGGTTGTGTGAGAAGGATGACCTCCTTTCCCAAGATAAGGACTCCGCTTCAAACTTTCCAAATGAGATTGATCCAGAGTGTAGAGAATCTGCCTGTGCATTGTTAGTTAAGAAGGCAATCAGATCACGCCCAAGACATTACTATAATTTTAAGAGCAGACAAGTTTAATACTTAATTTATTAGTCGTCCATAAGTGCACTGATGCAAATGCATGGAGAAAGTTAGCAAAAACAGTCCACTATTCATTTTACCGCTTGAGTCAGAGCCACAACTCATAATTGTCATTGTAGTTTACTAACAAGGAAAAAAAGTTTCAAAACTCCCACAATTTAAACAAACAATTTCTCACGCCATGCCTGTAGAAACAAAAGAAATTGCACATGGATAATGGTATCTAAATGACAAGCAATTGCCACAAACAAAATCCAGAAATGTAATGATCATTTATTTTCCTAACATGAAACGTTTATCTTGAACTCAACCCCTGACATATTTCCAAGTTCGCTGGTTGTACATTTGCCAGCCCAATTCAGTTTTGGGATATCAAAAGACGAGATAAAACAATTACAGGACATATCTATCCTGAATAGGCCGTCTAAAATATTACACAAGTAGCTCTTTTCTCGTTGGCGACATTACCTTTCCACACGGTAAGCAAACTATGTTGCACTTCAATATTCCAAAGACAACTACAAAACTATAGATAGATGTAAGCTATATGGAAATATGATTGCTAAAATACCAAACTAGTGAAAATGGAGAAAGGAATCCGTCTGATTTCCTCTTTTGCAAATTAATACTATTGCACATCCATACAAATAAGTGAACTAACTTGAATCACTTATGAGAAATTCTTTTAAGAACTATTAGCATAAGAAGCTCCTGAACAAAAAACTACTCAATTCACAATCAGTTAACTAACTCTTTCTCTGAACTCACTCGTAACCATCTCCAAAGCCTTGTTCTGCTTAACAGACCCCAGATCCATAACTGTAGTATGGAATAGAAGTACAGTACAAGGCATCACGATTAAAGGCGAACTCACTACTCGATCCGACTAACAGTCAACTACAATTCAATCTAACGCTTTTTTGCTTTTTTGTTTTTTGATAGGCAAAAGAAATTTATTAATCAAAGTAAATGAGTACAGATATACAATTCACTCTAAAGTTTGGCACTAGGAGTAGAAAATATCCTTATACCTCAAAAGATAATCCAATTCTATGATCAGAAATCTGTACCTCCCAGAATGATTATTAAGGCAGACTTCAAGAAGAGAGTAAATCGGGGTGATATTTTGTGTATTTTGCAACAGCTGAAGTTCAACTTGGAAGATAATTGCTTTTCGCAGAGCTTTTTATATGTTCCCCCAACGTTTATCCAGTATTGTTACAAAATTAACAAGAGGATATTTTGGAAGTACAGGAGGGTTAAGGCAAGGAATCCGCGGATGTAAATTCTATCAAGTTATGTAGATTGAGAATCAGCAGGACACTCTAGATGCAGGAGAAAGTTAAGTAATATTTTTCTCTTTTAAAGACTGCAACGATCACACATTGATTTGAAATGGCCTTCAAGATATGGATTTAGGCTAATGATCACCCTACCCTTGCAAAAAAAATCAACTCTATTGGACAGTGAAGGCTATACGAACAATCGTATTTTGCTTTACAAAATATGTGGTGAATATAAATTGAACTAAATTCTTCCACTTCAGACGATTTGTTCATATAGCTATAAATATCGATGCAGTTGATTTGTGGTACATAAATTCTTGGATCCAGGACCTACGAGATGGATGACTCATATCGCTTTTTGTGGCTTGGGATGAGACGAAAAAAGTGGAGTTTGGTGGAGTATGGAGGATAATGGCATGGAGCGGAGCTTAAATCCCACAAGCAGGGTCAGTAAAGTTTGTTTAAGAGCATCTTGAGCCAAACCTTCGAATGCAAAATTTTGCAAGGTTTTAGGTGCTCCAGTAGACTCTGCAAGTATGAAAGCACCCTTCAAACTTGTTTTCTCTCCCCTCAAATTTAGCATAAAAGTAGAATCCTTTAAATGTCAAACCATCCTATAAAATGTGATTTGGTATTCGAAGGGTACACAATTAGGATAACAAAACACTACAAATAAGAGCAAAATTTGAAGCATCTACGAGAGTAGACAAAAAAATTCTTACCAGTCAAGATTTAAAAAATCAGGTATCATTTCGATCCTAATTGGAAAGAGCATAGTTTGGTTTCAGAATAACTTTTTCCACGAGAGACAAACCAAACCAGGAATTTTTTTGTGTATATTCCACGTATTACCCGCTCGGCACATCCTAGCCGTCCAATACATTTTTAGAAGTCTCGGATTGAAACCTCTCTCTTCTCTCACCTCAACACTTTCTCTCTCCAAATCTGAACCGTCAAAAAATGCAATAGATTGCTCAGATGCACCGAGCAGCATCACATGGTACCCACTCAGTACTGAAAAATTAGTGAGTGACGGAAAATTTTTCAGCGCGGAGCGGGTACCACGTGGTGCCTGTTGTACATCCAAGCCGTCCATTAAGTGTTTGAACGGCTGAGATTTGAAAAGAGAAAAAGGAGAGAGAGAGTGTTGGGGTGAGGAGAGTGAGAGTTTCAATTTGTGCCGTCCAAAAGTGTATTGGACGGCTTGAATACGCCGAGCGGGTACCACGTAGGATATACCCGCTGGGCTGAAAAATCACTCGTAAAGATGAGTAAAATTTCGTGAAAAAAACCAGATGATATACCCGAAATTTAAGGGCAAAAGGTTCTTGGATCTCGCCAGACATAGCCATGCAACTCAAGCACTAATTCCACATTCTTCAATTATCTGCAACAAAATCAAACCCAACATTTTACTCCAATTATTTTGCAAATTGTAATTCCGGTCCATAATTCAAAAACGAAACAGACACCAAAATGACTTACGAAAACAAATCAAGGAGAAAACCTCCTAAGCCAGTCAGCACATTGGACAACTCCGTTATGTAAATCAACGATATATACATATATATATATATATATATATATATATATAGAGAGAGAGAGAGAGAGAGAGAGAGAGAGAGAGAGAGGGACACTGTTTCGAAGAAGATATAGGAAGTTAGATCTAATGCGAAGTTGAACGAGAATAGAAAGGTATCTGAAGCAAGCGTGAAGTAGTGGTGACTCCAAAACCAAAAATTGAGAGAGACAGAGACAGAGAGAGAGAGAGAGAGAGAGAGAGAGAGAGAGAATGTGTTCTTGTCTTTGCTTTGGATGAGAGAGATCATCAATGAAATGTTTTTGTGATGGAAGTTTAATATAAGTCGGATGGCTTTTTTTTTTCCTTATTTAAAAAAATTTACAATTTTAGTTTTTTGTCATTTTTTTTTGAATTATTACTCCGTTATAATAAGATAAATTTAAAAAGTAAAAATTATGATCGAAATATAAATTATATTGAATAAAGATAAAAAAATAGGTTATTAGCTTATTTTTTTCATTATTAAAAAATTTAAGTTTTGATTGTAATTTTTTACTTTTTAAATTTCTTTCGTCATAATAAATAAATAATTTATAAAAAATTAACGAAAAATTAAAAAATACAAAAATTAAAAATTAAATAAAAACAAAAAATAAGTAATTTAGCATATTAGGCCAAACCAGTATTGTACTAATCGTCAGACTGTTACGATTTTTGTCTTGTTGTGATGATCCCACCACGTGCAGTTGGATCTTGTCCTCCGTCGAAAACTACGTTGACCAGCCGTTGGATTTCTCAAGCATCTGCAGGTTCGACGGCTCGATCGGGATTTAGGTGAGAGAGGACGGCAGATTTGGAACGGTGTTTGCTCGCAGTATTGGTCTTGATTGGAGGAACGTGTCACTGTGCGGAGCGGACTACTTATATATCATCATTAAAAAAACTTAAAAGAGAAAATGAATCTAAGTCGTCTGATTTGTGGAATCATGTTTTTCGACCCACCTGAAAAAGTAGGCCCAAACTCTTACGTTTGGCACAAGATCTTGCTCTTTGGTGGGACCAGGGACAACGGCTGGCTGAGATGGACATGGGGTGCGGTAGCCATCTCGGCAATGGACGGCTTGAATTTTCATTCAAACAATAAATAAGTAGAATTTGTAAAAGTTCGGATTATATTCTTCTATTCATTATCAAGATCGATGGTATTGCACTACAGGATTTCTCAATCCGGCTAAGATGATAGGGATTGGGGATGCTGTCAAACAGAGGTGTTTGACAACGATGCCGAGCGGCCGATCATCTCGGTACTGACGGTTCGGATTTAATTCGAACGCTCAAAAATCTTAACCATCCATTGCTTCCAAGCAGCCGATTTCCGTAGACATACGGAGTAATTTTGAGGGATCTGTTTTAAGTTCATTTCTTCTTTACCAAATCCTTCGTGAATTGTAGCTATATTAGATGTGGCTCTTTCCATCTGGTGGTGCTCCTTGTTTTCAAGAGGAAGGAAGGTCTGATATTTGAGTTTATGAAGGGACGTCAAATTCATTAGGGCTCGTGAATTATTATCGAAGATTCATCGTAAGTTATTCGAAAAGGGCTGCTCCATTCAAAAATAAATTTCCTCGAAGTTTCGGCCAACCTTCTTGACTATGACACTAGGGTCTGATCAAGCTTATTCATTCCTGCAGTACGATTCTGAAGCTAACAATTTAACATCAAATGAACTACTCCCTCCGTCCCAATTTGTTTATCCAATTGTCGAAATACTTGTCTTTCAAAAATATACTTATATCTTACATTTTATAATTTTTTTTTGAAAATTTTGTATAATAAAACTAATTGAGATCTATCAAACAAGATTCATATTGCATGTTAAAAAATAAAAACATTACGAATTGAAAATTATAGTCAATTCTTTGAGAGGTCAAACGCTCTCAAAAAGTCAAAAAGGGTACAAATAAATCGGGACGGAGAGAGTACTTTGCTAGCAGCGCCATCTCTCTTCAGAAAGCTTGAAACTGGTGACAAAGATTGACTCCCTTTTCTGATAGCGAAGGGAAGGGGGTTATAACTATGAACTCATTTTAGTTGTTCACCCGTTGATTTCCTCTGACCCCTCATCGATGCATTATAATTTTTCCTTCTAAATAACACGTTATTAAGAGTAAGCCGACCTATTGGTGCTAGGTGTCATTGTCCAATACGGTTCCAAACGAACCGAGCTGTTCGGAAGCAGCTCGAGGCTTAGTTTGTTAATGGCTTGGTTCAACTCAACTCATTTGCTAATCGAACTCGGTGTACGTCGGAATTTTTAGATTAATTGGTGAATGATAAAGAGAATTCGGAGGGTCGTCAGGCAACTAGAAGGTGTCGGTTCATAATCTGGGAAAGATTTCTGGCTTTCCAGCTCTTTTGGTTTCCATGTGTTAATGTATCTCATTCATGGCCCGAATTCAATCAGTGCAGCATATCAAAGGTCTTTTGGTGTATAGATTGAGCTAGGCATTTTCGTTTCTTAGTTCCACACAAAATCGGATTCGATATATACTCCAAAATTCTATTATTCGTTTTTTGTATGAGAGAGAGTCAGATGTGTCATGCGTGTTCAGATGCCACGGTGGTCACTAGAAGTGTTCCTCAGATCATGGTCTATTTGTTTTATTTTAGAAAAAAGACGTTGGTACAATCTCTAACACCCTCGCTAAAACAGCGAATCTGTTTTAAGGATATCGTTAATACACAACTTAGTTCGCATACTATTGTTTGGTTTCAGTTCGATCGTTTTACTTTGCAGTTTCAGTTTATTATTCAATGGAATTGTTCTCTCGAACTTAACGATTGTATTGTATTATTTCCTAAGACTCGGCCTGTTTGCAAACGAACGGAGCTCGAACATCACAAGGCAAAGAAGAATTTTGGCATTGTTATTGCTCAATTTTTTCTTTGATATCACGTACGTCTAGCTCAACACTGGACTGCTATAATATCAAGTAAGGCAGGTGAATGTCTCACAGTATCCCCGACACGATTGTTGGGGGCTTCAAATTCCAACCACCCACAGCCTGTGTGTGCTGTGCTGTGAATCCACCGTCCTTGTACGGCCGTGCACGAGCCTCACGGCCGCATCTCAGATCCAGCAGACATGCACTTGTTTCGGTTGAATAGTTTGTGATCTCACCTACTCGATCAGTCTTCCTGTCAGTATGGGGCTCATCAATCATCCCACCGCCTCAACCAATTTGGAGTAATTTACTACTCCGTATATCGTACGCAGTCTTTGTAATGGATGTTCTAGCTAATATAGGGATGACAAGAAGTGGGGTAGTAGATTTATGGGACTCCCTTTCACTTCGATCCCTAATTGGGTGTTTATGCTAATTTGAAGAGGTTTAGTTAAGTAGCTAGGCATGAAAAAACAAATAAGTGTGTTCGGTCCTTCTATGGATACACCATTTGGGGTAAACCAAATACACATCGTGTTGTGTGGGACCCATCGCAAAGTTGCATACAAATATTATTGGAGCCGCTTAATTTGTTTGAAAATGAGTTTTCAAGGATTTTTGTAAAAAAAATCAGCTCAGTCGGCTATCAGTAAAGGCTTGATCCGTTCTTTGCTTAATTTTCCGAGATGGGTACCACACACACAATGTGGCGTGTATTTGGTGTACCCATAGTTTTATTGATAGGTGTTTGTCTTCCATAAAGTCGCATGTTCGAATATCAAGTAGGTCAAACATTTCCAATCTTGGGGCCATTAAAGAGTTTGCTCAGCCATTAATTTCAAAGTCTCGGAATTGGTCGAAGTAAGCGTAAGCTGACCCGAATATCTAATTATTAAAAAAAAAGAGAGGTGATTTTACATCTGTTTTGAGTCCTTACATCTGTTTTGAGTCCATCTCCATATATTGAAAACATTAATTAGACAGATCATTAATGGGGAATTTAAATATTCATCCTCAAACCTCATCCCACGTAAGAATTCATCCCGGTCATTTTGAACAGTTATGCTTCCATCCTTTCAGATGGTGAATTATCTATCTTACCCTTTTAATAATATATTCATATATGTTTTATTAAATTGACATCCTAAATTAGTGGGATTCAACCATTTTTTAATTTAGTAGGATTCAACCATTTCCTAATTTAGTGGGATTCAATCTCAATAATTACGGGAGATAATTATGACATATGATTTCAAAGCTTAAAAGATTCGTAATAACCAAATTTCACCGATTTACATTCGAAAATGATATTTATTTTTTCATTTATAGCACGTATTATCATGAAACCTTTTAGAACTTGGTGGATTGACCATATTTTTATTTTTTGCAAAATTATCATAAATAATATTTCAGAACATATATAATATTCATACTGACCTTGTTTTTCATGCTTAATATGTCATGAAAACAATAAACCAAAATCATGATTTCTCGGTGGAACTTGAAAACCCATAACATTCCAGGAAAATAGCCCCTTTTTTGAAACATGGTGGATTGACCATGTTTTTATTATTTGGAAAATAATCTTAAGAAATATTTCGGAACATACACAATATTCAAACTGACCATATTTTTCGTGGTTAATTTATCATGAAAAACAATAAACCAAAATCATGATTTCTCGGAGAAACTTGAAAACCCATAACATTCCGGAAAAATAGCATGAAAAAACCATGAATATAAAATGTTTTATTCATGAATATACACCACGAAAAAATATGAATATGCAATGTTTTATTAATGAAAACTCAACAATATGAAAAAATACATCACGTTTGAAACAAAAAACACCATGAAACGAAAAAGGTACAAAACTAACGGAGCTAACCAGCAAGAACACGAGGAGATGGAGGAGTCATCGTGGATGCATGTGGATCGGACGGAAAAGTCAAGGTCGCGGAGGCGGCGAACAGTGTAGAGGAGCTTCGAGAGGTGGGAGGTAGTAGGCGGCAATGAGTTTGTCTTGGGTTAGAATCTCTGATGGCGGGCTTACAGCGAAGGAATCACCAGCGACAGCGGAGGAGAAGACGACAATGGATCAGAACCATATCCACTGATGTGGTTTGTCAGACCCAATAAATAAAGCAATTGCCATATTTAATTCCAATTGCAATGTGAAGGTACTGATATATATCTTTTTCTTTCCATTCATGATGTGTTTATTCAATGGGGATTTGGTGTGTTTATGGAGTGGATTTTAGTTAGTTTTAAAAAGTTTTGGAAAAGATAACAAAGATTTGAATTATCCCCCTTCATTTTCAAATCATCAATCAAATCCCATTTAATTAGGAAATCATAATCACATAAAACCTAATTACATGCCACCTATTTAGGCAACATCTGTTATGCATATTTATTTGTAAGGGTACAATTGGTATTAAAAAAGAGAGAGGATGAAAACATAAGTGCAAAAAAGTCAAAGGATGAAAACTTACGAGGAGTGATGAATAAGGATGAATATTTAAAAACTCCATCATTAATCTCATCTTTTGGTGGACATCGAATATCTCCAAATGTATCTATCTATACCAAAACAATTTGTTTAGTAAATTCGGAAGTATAATATGAAGTTAAAAAAAAAAAACCTAGACCGGTGTCGAAAGATCAAGAAAATTTTAGTCAATGGACATAAAAATCAACGTCGAACCACCTAATTCAAATCAATGAAATTAATTATACCAAACCAACCAAAGTAACCATGCCTTCTGTTCCAGTCGATTGGGGTCTACTAAAATTAATGGAATTAATGATACAAAAAATAATAATAATCCCACACCTATCCTAGCTAGGTATTGGACATACCAAAAGATAAAAGAAAATTGGGACTTGTTGGAATTTGGGCCGGTCAGGGATCAAATTGGGTTTGCCCATTTGGGCATGATCCGGTGACCCACTAGTTAGAGAGTTTAGAAAATTAGAAGCCGGTCCCTATTTTTAGGTTCGGTTTGAACCCAACCCTGAAATATTTTCCCGAACCTAATAGGCTTGGTTATGTGCATGATGGACTATTTTGCCCCAAAATCACTGCTCGTGCTCCTTTCCTACAACCCGCAGACAACAACGACGACTACAACCACCACTCAGATCAGGCTGGTGCGGAATCACCACCTCTGTCATCTCTCTCTCTCCGGCCATCCTCCTCCTCCTACGAGCTCCACCTCGGTCTACTGTCTCTTCGTCCAGATCTCTTGCTGCACACCCGACGGCCATGGAAGCCCTCTCTGTAACTCTGCCGGATCCGCCTCCACGGAGGACCACCTTATCGACATCGACGGCCCTGCCTCTCTGCCGTGCGTGGTGGCCACGTCGTTGATGCAAGAGGCGCACAGGAAGGAGGCGACCCAGCTTGAAACGGTTTACGAGGCGTTAACTCCATTGAAAGTGATTGTGTTGAGAGTCAACCACGTAGCGGATGCTGTGTTCTTTCTAGCCTTCGATGAATCTGCATTTGTGACCGGGCATGACCTCGTGGTCGACGGTGCATACGTAAGTTGATCTTCAGCGTCCAAAAATCAAATTGATCTTTTGTGGATACTATATTACATTGTGTAAATGTTGATTTTTTTTTTTTTTTTTGGATCCGCTGTAATTGTTGATATTCATTTTGCTTTTTTTTTTACAAATAACTATATTTGATTAACTCGATTATTTTTTTTTCAATTTTTGTTTGTGTGTATTTTCTATGAGTTATAGATTTTTCTATGAGAACTGTGTATTTTTCTATGAGAACTGTGTATTTTTTATGAGTATATATATAGAGAGATTGAGAGAGAGCAAATATTTTCCCTAAAGTTACTTGAGCAATTGAATTGTAATAGTAAGGCTTTGGCGCACATAAAGCTAACTAAAAATTCAATTTTAAATCAATTTATTACCTTTGTGAACTATTAATTTTTTACTTTGATTACTTTTTTAAGACATGGCGGTGAGAACATATATAACTATATTTAATTTTGATTATCTTTTTTGTTTTTGTTCAATTTTTATTTATATTTGTATTTTCTATGAGAACTGTGTATTTTTCTACAAGAACTATGTGTTGTTCATGAGAACTGTCTATGAGAATTGCGTATTTTTCTATGAGAACTGTATATTGTCCATGAGAACTGTCTATTAGAACCGTGTATTTTCTATGAGAACTATATATTTTTTTATGAGAATTGTGTATTTTAATGTGTGGTAAGACTACGTGAACTATTATTTTTCAGTTCACATAGTTCAGTTCTCATAAGTAGTTCACAAAGCAAGTTCTCTATGAAAACAGTCACTTCTCATAGCCAATTCTCATAGAACTGATTATAAAAACTGACAGTTCTCATAGAACTGACTATGAAAATTGACAGTTCACATGGCTAGTTCTCATAACTCAGTTCGCATAGCCAGTTCTCTATGAGAACTGACTATGAAACTTGGCAGTTAAAATTCAATTTTAAATCAATTTATTTTCTATGTGAAGTATTATTTTTTTTTACTTTGATTAATTTTTTAAGATATAGCAGTGTGAGAACATTTATAAATATATTTGATTTTGATTACCTTTTCTGTTTTTGTTCAATTTTTGTTTGTGTGTGTATTTTCTATGAGAAATGTGTGTTGTTCATGAGAATTGTCTATGAGATTTGTGTATTTTTCAATGAGAATTGTGTATTGTACATGAAAACTCTATTAGAACCGTGTATTTTCTATGAGAACTATATATTTTTTATGAGAATTGTGTATTTTAGTATGTGGTAAGACTATGTAACCTGTGTATTTTTCAATTCATATAACCAGTTCACATAGTCCAGTTCTCATAACCAATTTACAAAGTTAGTTCTCTATGAGAATAGTCACTTCTCATATCCAATTCTCATAGAACTAACTATGAAAGCTGGCAGTTCTCATAGAACTAACTATGAGAATTGACAGTTCACATGGTCAATTCTCATAGCTCAGTTCACATAGTCAGTTCTTCTATGAGAACTGAGCTTCTATGAGAACAGAGCAGTTCTCATAGAACTGACTATGAGACTTAGCAGTTCTCATAACTAGTTTACATAGCCAATGGTATTTTTGTTCGAAATAATATGATTCAGGAATTGATTCAAAAAATATAGCTTTCATAGTCTCAGTTCTTATAACCATAGTTCAGGGGTATTTTTGTCTAAAATAATATATTAACTCGAGCTATGTGAACTGACGGGGATATTTTTGTCCAAAATATTATGTTAGTTGGCTATGAGAATTGACAGTTCTCATAGCCAAGGGTATTTTTGTCTGAAATAATATGAGTCAGGAGTTGATTCTAAATTTTACTAAAAATAGGCATGTACACAAAAAGTTAAGAAGTAAGGGCAAAATAGTAAAAATGCACAAAAAGTAAAAAAAATGGACTGAAACAAAGAAGGAATATTTTTGTCAGGACTAAATTAAGTCCGAACCAACTTTTTGGGGTTGACCTCTAAATTCCCCTAGAGAGTTCTATCTTGTCTTGGAGATAAGATAGGAGAAGTTGAAGTAATTCTAAGCTATTAGGATTAAAGGACTTCTAAAGCACTCAATCTCTCTACTTATTCCTACAAGATGTTCATAGAGATATAGACACATAACATACACAAGAGATATACAAAAGAAGAGAGTTATGAGAATCTCTCTCTTCAATAATTCTCTCTCTACCATTAAAGAGCAATCCGAGCTTTTGCACCGTGAAATAGATGGTGATACTCAATCCTCGTAGTATCACTCCATCGCAGGATTTTGTAGCTGATTCAGTACATGATCGAGAGTAATTCGTAATCCATCCACCAAGATCCGGTTCGAATAAAGTTCGTAAGAGGTAACCCAACCACCCGCTTCCACACTATTGTTATATTTATCTAACAAGACTATTTCAACAAATTATATGCTGCACCAGCTGATTTTCTTCCCTCTAACCTGGCTATATGACTCTGACACACATAGTAATAATCTAACAAATTAATGGGCTTTAAAACAAGACAATAGTTATCAGAAATTAACTAATGCGAGTACATTCCGTAGCCCAACAATGTATAGTAGTACCGAACCAGGGACAACGGGTGGCTGAGATGGACCCGGGGTGCTGTAGCCATCTCGACAATGGACGGCTCGGATTTTCATCCAAATAATAGATGGGTAAAATTTGTAGAAGCTCGGATTATATCCAATCATTCATTGTCAAGATCGATAGCCCGTGTGCACCCTGCAGGATGCCTTGCAAGGCTTTGCACTACGGACAGTTCAGATCTAATTCGAACGCACAAATATCTTAACCGTCCATTGCTTCCAAGTAGCCGATTGCCGAGACATAAAGAATAATTTTGAGGGATCTGGTTTAAGTTCATTTCTTGCTCTTTGGTGGGTCCAGGGACAACGGTTGGCTGAGATGGAGCTGGGGTGCTGTAGCCAACTCGGCAATGGACGGCTCGGATTTTCATTCAAACAATATATGGGTAATATTTGTAGAAGCTCACACACAAAAAAAAAGTGATTTTTACATCCGTTTTGAGTCCATCTCCATTAATGAGAACATTAATTAGACAGATCATTAATCTCATCTTTTGGTGGACATCGAATATCTTTAAATGTATCTATCTATACCAAAACAACTTGTTTGGCAAATTCGAAAGTATAATATGAAGTTAAAAAGAAAAAAAAACCTAGATCGGTGTCGAAAGATCAAGCAAATTTTAGTTAATGGACATAAAAATCAATGTCGAACCACCTAATTCAAATCAATGAAATTAATACCAAACCAACCAAAGTAACCAAGCCTTCTGTCCCACAGTCGAATGGGGTCTGCTAAAATTAATGGAATTGATGATGCATAAAAATCATCCCACACCTTCCTAGCTAGGTATTGGACATACTAAAAGATAAAGAAAATTGGGACTTGTTGGAATTTGGGCCGGTTCGGGATCAAATTGAATCACCCATCTAGGCATGACCTGGTATCTTGTCTTGGAGATAAGATAAAAGAAATTGAAGTAATTCTAAGTTCTTAGGATTAGAGAACTTTGCACTCGCTCTCTTTACTTATTCCTGCAGGATGTTCATAGAGATATAGACAACACACACAAGAGATATGCAAAAGAAGAGAGTTATGGGAATCTCTCTCTACCATTAAAGAGCAATCCGAGCTTTTGCACCGTAGAATAGAGGGTGATATTCAATCCTCGTAGTATCACTCCATCGCAGGATTTTGTAGCTAATTCAGTACGTGATCGAAAGTTTGTAATTCACCCACCAAAGTCCGGTTTGGTTAAAGTTCATAAGAGGTAAAACCCAACCACCCGTTTCTGCACTATTGTTACATTTATCTAACAGGACTATTTCAACATATTATATGCTGCACCCGCTGATTTTTTCTCTCTAACCCGGCTATATGACTCTGACACACATAGTAAGTCTAACAAATAAATGGGCTTTAAAACAAGACTATAGTTATAAGAAATTAACTAATACGAGTACAATATTCCGTTACTTCCGTAGCCTAACAATGTAGTACCGAACCTTGATTGGGATGATCTGCCAGCCTTGGAGGATTGTTTGTCGTGATTGCAAGCTCCACGTGCCCCGAATCTTGTTTTAGTAGACTTGTGTTTGGATTCCGGCATTAGTCTGATCTTGTCGTGTTTTTTGTTTTTCTATAATGTTGCAGCCTGCAGGTTTTGGCTGAATTTTTTCCTTTCATTGTATTTGGATGGAAACCGTTGTAAGTGCCGGAAGGCCAGGCTTTCTTGAAATACAATTACGTGTCGCGAATAAAAAAAATTTGTGGTACCACAGTATATAACTAGAGTTCAAGATCTAGTCCAAGGGATTGGTGAGGGAGCCATGTCAAATGAAAACACATTTCAACATATAGAGTCAATGATTAAAGCTGAGATATCATATAGTATAGGGTGGGGTTCAGGTAATTGAAAAATGAATGGCAAGGTAGAGGTGGGGCTCTATGAATTTTCAGAAGACCACTCGTTCATTATATATAGTATATATAGTATATAAAGATAGGGAGAAACTTATAACGTATGGTATATATATAAGTTAATCACGGCTCCGCGCAATCTTAATCGTTCATTTCGGCAATCAATGGTGTCGCTAGAATAGTTAAACTATTTTCGCGAATAATTTTTAAAAAATTCGGAGCATCTAAAAGCATGCGATTGAGCGTCATAAACTTTGTTTACGGATTACTCCGTAAAGAAGTCTTTCTCATAAAGATAAGGAGATATGTGTGTGTATTATATGTAAGTTCGAAGTAGCACCTCGGACATGAAGTTGCCATCTTAAGATGACGGTGTCACATTTGCATCCATGTGATAAGTACCCCCGTTCTGTATCTGCCCATATGATTAGCCCATATCGATATGGTGTTTTCTTTTACTATCTTTCTGGCTATAACTTAGGTGATGATGATGGATGTTAGCCACATATATATACATATATATTCTCAGCGTATGCATATACTAACATATGCATATAGACAGTCCCCTTCCAATAAGAGATCCCTTGCTGAGTTAAGTTAAGGACCTCTCATTTTCCAATCAAATTTTCATGATCCGAACTGTTCAATGTGATCAAAACGTGATTTTAAGGGCCCTTGCGAGAAATCGACAAAAATATGACCGAAAAGGGCTTGATCCAAACAATTTTTCATAAAAATGCATTTATAGCGTTTTTACAAAAAACTGCTCGGATTAAACCCTTTCCAATCATATTTTTGGCCGATTTCTCACAAGTAGCCTCAAAATCACGTTTTAAATACATTGAACGGTTTGAATCATCAAAATTTGATCTGAAACACTGTCAAACTCATGAGGTCCTTAACTTAGCAAGTTTAGGGATCCTTTAATGGAAACTCACTGTGCATATAGAAGTATAGACAATGTATATGTTTTTTGTGGTATAACTCAGGTGTCCGGACAAGCATATGCACATCTTGACTAATTTAAGATAGCCAATCTCATCATCCACATATAGGAGTCTCGATTAAAACCAGAGCAGAGTTTTGTTTGGACTGACCCTAAAGAAGTTGATATATAAACAATATACATGAAGCTTCTTGTAAGGAACTTAGGTAAGGACTCATAGATCCCGATTAAATTTCGATAATCTGACCGTTCAATGTTTGTAGAATGTGATTTTAAGAGGCCCAGCGAGAAATCAACAAAAAATATGACCAATAAATGCTTGATTTGAGTAATTAATTTTATCGAACAATATACAGGAAGCTTCTTGTAAGGACCATAAGTAAGGACTCATAGATCCCAATTAAAATTTGATAATCTGAACCGTTTATGCCTTGTTTAGAGTGGTTTTTGATTTTTTTTAAAAAAATAGTAGGGGTAATAAGTGGAGAGAGGTAGAGAAAGAAATGTTAGAAGTAGGAGAATTTAGGGGGAATTTTTTGAAAAATTCTTTTTGAATTGTAAAGCAAACAAAGCATTAATGTTTGCAAAATGTGATTTTAAGGGGTTTCGCCAAAAATCAGCAAAAAATATGACCGAAAAGTGTTTGTTTTGAGCAGTATTGAACCATTAATGCAAACTGCTCAAATCAAGCATTTACCGATCATATTTTTTGCTGATTTCTGTGCAGGGATCCTTAAAATCACGTTCTGATTACATTGAACGGTTCGAATCATTAAAATTCAATTGAGATCTATAAGGTCCTTACTTAAGCTATGTAAAGGAGTCCTTACAGGAAACTGACTGAGACAATATATATGTGATACTCCTATGTAAGATAGAGAGAAGAGAATAGGGAACGAGGAAAGCTTAGTAACACGAAAATTGTGTATGTGTGCTTTGTAAGAGAACTTAATTAGAAGCTTAATTAGTTGATTGCTCTACATATGATATGATTGTGTTACACTAATTAAATTAAGTACTTATTTTTTGAATTAAAGGTGGTGTATTGAGAGAGAATGACATGTCTCCTAAAGTGAAAAATAAGTATTTAAAAGATAAAAATCTTAGCTAAACGGACTTGTTACCTTGATTCCGGAGATGAGTTGAAATTCGTTATAAAATAGCTACTGTGGAAGCAAAAATTGTTGGGAAAATGACGGTCCAGGACGTGTTTTGATAATTAATACCAGCCAAGGACATTTTTAGCTTTAACAAATATTCTCAGCATATCCTTAGCGAGTATTAATAATCAAAACACATTATTGGCCGTCATTTTTTCAAAATTGTTAAATCAAGAAGCCCATGGTCAGTCCAACTTTGCCGGCCGCACAAACTCGATTGGGCCGGGACCTCCTTCATCCTCTTCTGGGATGGCGACTGGAGCCTGCCTCATCTTATCCAGTTTGGCACACTAATGTAACACTAGGGCTTATCTAGGCCCAATGTTTCTTTTTCGATCCAAAAATGGAGATGTTAATAGTGATCACATGGTCAAACAATACCTAAGATTTTGCGAAACCAATTAAACCGCAGAATTTTTTGGGGCTGAATCAAAATAAAACATCTATAAGATCTTGAGAAAGATCATTGATCCATGGAAATCGCAATGGTGTAAAAGCCACTAAGAATATGGACTAATATTCGGACGCTGAAGGGTCAACTAAAGTGGTAATAGATGGACATCTATTAAAAAAGTTATTATAAGCACAAGTTTCTAGTTTGATTCTTATCAAAGAAATAAAGTAACATTTTGAGTATGGGCCGCGAGAATCTCTCATGAATTTTCTATTTCCAGTACTATACATGACCTATCTTTCATCAAACCCGGGAGAGAGATAGTCGATGCGCGCCCATAAACTTGTGCCAAAAAACACTACCAGCCTATGATCACTAACCGAAAAAAAAAAATGCAAGAGACAATTGGGGCCGTAATGATAGAAGGAGGGACCAAAAAGAGAACAGTGATTGAGTCAGTAGCCGCTGGCCCTGCTCTGGTGATATATGTAACTCACATGTATAGGTAGTTCTGTGCTCTTATCTTTCAAGCTGGATAAGATAAACCAGCACATACACATGAGAGAGAGAGAGAGAGAGAGAGAGAGAGACCTTGAGCAATAATTTCACACCTTTTCCAAGCGACAAAAGGTTATGGGTCCCAATTGGACCATGCAAACTCTCTCTTCTCTGACTTCGTGATCAGTTTTGGTTAATATCAAAGGGAAGCCCATTAATGTCAAAAAGAAAAGGTGAACGAGGCCGACCCCTTCTTGGGCCAGCCAATTTGGCAGAGGCCAAGAAAGATCCAAATCATGACTGAATTATGCCTTCGGATCATTTTCTATTCTTGGGATGGTTTTGGATTAAAAAGTAAAGATGACTTTTTTTTTTGTCTTTATTCAATTTATTTTGCATTTGTTAGTTTTGTGTCAAGTTTTGTAACTTATTGATTCGTCTCGACGAGAAGAATCGAAAATGTAAGAAATTATGATCGAAACTCAATTTTTTCGATCATAATATGTTAATTAAAGACAAAAAAAAGAGTCAAAAAGACAGACTTCTTTTTTCTTTTTGAAAAAATTATGAGTTTCGATTATAACTTTTACTTTTTCGATTCCTTTCGTAGACACTAATCAATAAGTTATAATAGTTTGACGCATAACTAACAAAGAAGAATTTTTTTGAATAAAGACAAAACCACCCTTAGACTTTTTTGTTGGTCTATTGGACATTTCAGTAATCTTAGATCCAGTTTTACAGATTTTGGGAAGGTAAGGTGAGGAAGGAAAAAAATCAAAAGAGAAAAAAGAGGAGTCATAGTTAAAGGATTTTGACAAGATGAACAATCCGAAAGCTGGATAAGAAAGGAAAAAAAAGGGAACTTGGGGCCCATAGAGATTTGTCGTCGCTAGCTTTAAAGTTTTGAAACTCGATTATAAAAAATAAAAAAAAACGAGTGCACAATAATACGGTTTGGTTTATGCAAACCCTTGGTAGCCCTTTACCAAAAGGGAACCTTTTATTTAGCACCGTCGCTCTCGGCCCACTGCCCACCGTAATGGTCCCCAACCCATTGTTGGGCCCCCATCACCAGGTCTTGTCTGTGGTTTTCCCAACAGTGAACATGATCTCTCTCTCTCTCTCTCTCTCTCTCTCTCTCTCTCATGTATTGATATCTTCTTGTTTGCATGTATTTATTCTCATCTGAACCACAGCTTGGTTGTTTCATTTGTTCTTGGTCCAAGCCCCAGTACTCGACAAAAGCATGAGACAAATTTGTTCAGAATTTCCTTTTATGTGTAATACGCTAAGTATGAATTATATATATTGATGATGTGTTAACCAATTCTAAATTTCTCTTTTAACAATTGGGAAAAAAAAATAGAGTGGAATAACGTTGGAAATTGATCAATTTTTATATGTTCTACATAGCTCCTTTTAGGTTGATGATGACAACTTGGTGAATCCTTCAAAAAGATCACTTTTTTCCATTCGTATTTCGCGTTTTGTAGCTCCTTTAGTTGTATGCAACAAACTGAAAATCATGTATACAAATATAGTCGTAATTAATAACTTTACTAATTAAACCGCACAACTGTTTGATAGCTAGAGAGGGCTGGTTAATTTCCCAAAATTAGCCCGGGCTGCTTTTATATGCAAAAAGCCTAACCTTTTTTTTGAAAAAATTTCGGGCTACTTTTGGGAAACAACTTGACTTTTTAGAACTTTTACACGATTCATTTTTCGGAAAAAAACCTTTAATACTTTTAGCTCATTTAGCACTTTTAGGAAACCCCTAGGCTTTATCTCAAGTGTTTTAATAGTATTTTTAGTACTTTTAGCACTTTTGAAAAACTAGCTCAGAATCGTAAATTTTTAAACTAGTAGGCCGGTCCCATGCATTATACTCCCATGTAAAATGGAGAATGGAGCCACGCACACGGGGATATCACCATATGTTCTTCATCCAATAAATTATCATTGTCAATGTCAAATTTTGGTCAGGTGAGCATCAGAAAGTATTTTTACTCTATAATGTCATATGTTCAAATTTCACGGAGGTCAAGTATTCTAAACGTTAAGATCACTATCGGAGGGTTTGCCTAGCCATTAGTTTCAAAGTCCCGAAATTAATTGAGTAGCACGCAAACTGGCCCGTACATCTTATTATTATATATAAAAAAAATGATCATTGTCAAATGTCACGCCACATAAATTCCGATTTAAAAAAAACCCCAAAAAATTGATCCGCGACTATTTTATGCTTAACCATGATTGTAATTAATATTCCACCAATCACGATCTCTATCCTCGTCAATTTCCACTTCTGTTCACGTGTATGTCTGTAGCGTTATCCTAGACCTAGAGGGAAAATGCCGGACCTAGAAAATTAATGAGATTTTGCGTTTATCCATGTCATTCTCATATTTTTTTTTATCACATGTCATTCTCATTTATTAAAAGCTTTTTAGGAATTGGCTGTTTTAATTAAACAAACCTTTTTTTGCAATTGATTAGAATTATATAAGGAGAGAAAAAAAAAAAAAAAAAAAGGGTTTTCCTAGCTTTTCTTAGGCTCCGTTCACTTGTCAATAAATTAGTACAGAAACATTATACTCGATACAATTGTCGTGAACCAAATTAAAGCAAAAAGGATACTGTAATCATGAGTGAAAAAATCAAATTCCTACAGAATTGGGTATTTTTTAATGATAAGCTTTGTGGAAAAACAATCACTTTGTTTGGTTGAGGTTTTAGAAAGTTATTTTTGAGAGTTGAGTGGTAATGAGTGGAGAGAGATAGAGAGAGAAATTTATTGAAAATTGTGCCGAGAGTAAAAGTTACTCTCAAAATGGTGAACCAAGCGGAGTGAATGTCAAATTTGTTGTCCCTTCTTTCAGGGACAATTTTAATCATGGAAATTAATCAGGGACAGTTTTAATCATGGAAATTAAATGAAACACACTTGCGTTTTTTTCAATTCCAACTTCTACAAGATTTTTTGATACATGGCATGAGCGTTAACGTTACAACAAACAACCCCGTAAGCGGATCACCCTGGGAGTAGGGTTTGGTTTGGTTCTAATTTACAGTACATCGAATATTGGTTCTGGGTCGAAGATTGACCGACCCGACTAGATCAGTTCGATTCGGTTCTATTTGGTTGAAAAGGGGCCGGATAACTGAAACTAATTACCCCGAGAAGCGGTCAAATTACAATATATGCTCTTTTTATCAATGAAAATTTCCTACGATGTTGAAACAAAAAACAAAACAAAAAAGAAGATGGTTTTATTCAGCACTGCGAATTGCGTAAGTGAATAAAAGTGGACTCTCCAACTTCAACAATTGTGGGGACTACTCTGCAAATTTCCGAAGCGACTGCACACATGCACTTGCTTGCTCTGCAGAAAACTTTGTTCATGATCGATGGAGGGCCCTAAGAAGAGTAAAATTTTCCAAATGGGGTCTGCGACTTTGAATCCATGAAAGGGGCCCGATGAAAAGCCCAGACAAGGAACTTCCACGTCCAGAAGCCTCGCGGTACGTACTACGTAGACATACTGTCGTAGGTCACGTAATTAATCTTACAGTAAAATCCTCCGCTAGCTTTAGTTTTAAAACTTGTTCCTTGTTTTGTCATGCTCCCGTTCCCGTTTGATTGATTCACGCTCTCGAAAAATTTAGCAATTTGAGATAGTTTTAAAGGCGCTTTCACGATTGAACCAGCTCTGTAGCTCCGATTTACACATGTGAGTTAGAGATAGCCCCTTCTTCAAGTTGGATATCCCATCCTCGTCACAGTTCAACCCCCCTCTCTCTCTCTCTCTCTAGCAATAATACACACCGTGTTTGGCTTCAGTCACTGTTTTCAAACCCCTAACACCACATGAGCACGGAATGGGCATCTACAAGTGCATGTGCCATGTACCCACCATTGTTTTTTGTCCACGTATGTACGAAAGGTAGACATCCGGGCCCAACAGTCCACTTCAAACGTGCGCCACGTGTGATTTGGTCCATGCAAAGACTTTTTCTATTTTTGGGTCAAAATAATAAAAGCTTCGATAAGAAACACGAATGCATAAGGTAATCCCGAAAAAGACAGGATCGGTCCTTAGTCGAAGTGCTAACCAAACCAAATCAGATCGAGTCTTATGTCCCAATCACTTAGGGTCGGCTAGAAAGCCATAAAGGAGGGTAGCCTTCCCAGTCATTCAGGTTAGCTTGATTTTGCATTGTTTGTTCGTATTAGCTTTGGACGCAAGTGAATGGTTAAGCATATTATGTACTTTCGAACTTCTCCATATTCCTTAAATGGAGTAGTTCTTTAAAAAAAATTCATAATTGTTAATTGAAAATATACAAATGTTTATATTTTGTTCTTTGAATTGGCATAGATACCCAGACCACTACTACCTCTTATAGCCAAAGAATAGACCACCACAATTGTAGTCCTACTCCTACGCATAATAGAAGACTCACCTTGATAGAAAAATCTAACACTTGAAGCATGTACCTAGGCCGCCAAGCCAATCAATCTAATTCAACATTAGACCGCCACCACCGTCACCTTCCCTTGTTAGAGAACCATAACCTCCACCATGATCAATATCTAAACTAGCACCTCAATGATGAAAGGGAAGCCGAGACAAAAGAGAAAAAGAAAAATCGCTAAGAAACTCTCATATCTGAGATCGAGAGAGAAAATCCTTATTGAAAATGAGAAATTATTGAAACCGATAGAAGTCATAACTACGGAGAAAGAAAAATACCCATCAAAGAATAAAGCCATCCCTCCCGCCGCAGCATAAGGATGGTGAAAAACCTAAGGGCGAGGGAGTGGAAGGAAGAGATCAGGCGGCTAGGGTTTCTTTTTAGGGAGATGTGCTCTAGGTTAGATAGAGAAAGTGACCCACCTTAAAATTCAATACAAATTGCGTCATGCAGAGACTTTTTGTCCTGTAAGTTTTGAAGATTGATCTATACAATCAGATCGCAAATAGTGTGGTAGTCAGGTGGTAGGGCACTAACTCGTCTTATACCAGGTGAGGACGGAGGGTTTAAATTTCACCAGGACCATCCCTTTCCCCTGTCTGATGCCTAGCGTCGGGGATCGATGCTTTTTTCTTTTTCGCGTAGGTTTTGAAATAATGCCTCTTTAGCCGTGATATTTTCCTTTAATACCAGTTTAACTCATTGTTTTGTGTTTTCTAAGTTGATAGAGATTTAGGCTCCGTTTATTTCAATGTAAAATGTTTTTCAATGTGAATTGTTTTCTATGTGAAATATTTTTTCAGAAAACAAATTTCAAACTTTTATTTTTTGATATTTGGTTGGCACTTGAAAAATATTTTCAGAAATCGACAAAATAGTGAAAAGTGGGGGGCTTAAACAGTGGAGAGATATAAGAATATTGGAATTGAACATGGGTTAAGACTGATGATCGAGAAAATTAAGCAGCGAAAATTGTAGTGGAAGGCAACAGATTCATTTCGGAAAATAACTTATGGAAGATTTAAGGGTAAGTCATTTTTATCCAATTAATGGAAAATATTTTACATTTTCTTCATTTTTTTACACAACCAAACACTGAAAAATAGGTTAAACATTTTACGCCCAAACAAACAGAGCCTTAATTATTGTTGATTTAAAAAAATTTGTGTGGGAACAGTGACGGGGTAAGAATTTTGACCCGAGAAGGGCCGACCTAATTGAACACATTAAATTTTTTTTTTACCCGAAAATGCACCCAGTGTGCGCTCTTGTAAACTTATAATTTGAAAACTTATTTCAGTATTTTTACTTTTTGTAAGTTTTTGTTTTGCTTTTCGTCGTAATTTTTGAGTTTAATTGTTCGTCTCGATGACACAAATCAAAAAGTATAGAAATATGGACCGATATTGAAAAAATTCAAATAAGATGATATTTTAGACAAATAAGATAGTTGTTTGATACTTTTTTGTTTTTAGTGATTTTTTTTTTGTTTTCGGTCATAATTTTGTACTTTCTGGAACTCCTCTTGTCGAGACGAATGATTAATTCTAAAATTCATGATGAAAAACTAAACAAAAAGTTACGAAAAATAAAAAATACCGAAATAAGTTCCAGACTATAAATTTACAAGAACACACCCTCATTAAGTCATAGAGATTTTGTATTCTATTACTATAACATATATTGAAAATATTTTGGGTAAATACAAGATGAGTATATAGTTCTGTTTTTCTTAGACAATTAAAAGGCCCGTGTAATTCTATTTTGTCTATGCAAGAAATTAATTTGTAAATGATAATATAAAATGAAATTACATTTCTTGAGTTGATCAAATCCAAATTATGTAGGTGCAAGGCAATAATATACAATTTATACCCAAAGTGTTCAAAATTAAATACTATAGTACTAAATAAAATTCGGAAAATGCTAACAACAATAATAGCCAAATGGGCCGTCAATAATGCAGGAAAAAAAAATTCCAAAAAATACAATTTTCTATGCATTAGAAATGCCTTGAAAAATGTTTTTAAAAAATATCAGAAATTGTATTTTTTATATTTTATTGCCTTATTGACGATCTAGTGGGTTGTCAAGAATGCAACTGATAAAATAATTTAAATTTCGGTGAGGCTGGTCCCGACGGGGCCGTGTTTGGGTGGCTATAATGTATAAGAAAAATAATATTAATACTACAAAAATTATTGCAGACATTCTAAAATCGGTGTAATTCCAAAGTCACATTTTTTTTATTTTTTTAGAGTGTTTGCATCAATTTTACCAAATTTGTTCATAAGTACAGATGAAGTACGAAAAACAAAAACATAATCGTGACAGATTAAAGTAGGACCAGAGCCAGATTGTTCATCTTCTTCAAGTCAAAAATTTTGGAATAGGAATACTTTTAGGGTAAATTTCACTGACCTCCCCTGAGGTTTCTAATACAAACAGATACCACCCTTGAGGTTTCTGAAATAACAAGCCTTCCCCCGTTTTAACTGACATTGTACATATTCCCCCCTCCATCCAAGTAACGTTAGAAAATTGACGAAAAGTTCCAAGACATGCTGATGTCATGGTGTCCTTACATAGAATATACCAACAATGCCCTCAATCCTTAAGTAGTCTTCATTCCTATAGACTATAAGCAAAAATACTTGCAACAGTGCCCTTAAAAAAAAATTTACTTGCAACAGTAATTTATGTATTTTGTTGCAATTTATGTATTTTCTAACCACTTGGGTAGAGCACATCAAAAGTAACTCTTTTCTCTAATATTTGTAGTGTTTTTGCGCGTCAAAAGTAAATACTCGCTCCATCCCATAATATTTGTCCGGTCCGCAAAACGAAAATGTAAATAATCCAATTTTTGCAAGAAAATTTTAAAAAATTCAACAACTTACTAGATATAGATGAGTTTTTTTTAACTTATGAAAAAAGTTTGATTTTTTTTCTTGAAAGAAATGCAATTTTTTGAGTCCTCGTTTTGCAGACTGGACAAACAATATGGGGCGGAGAGAGTAACATTAAAATTGAACCAAATTTAGTTAAAGTTCAATGCAAGATTTGGTGTACTATAATCCCTATAGGGCGCTCCGCCTTACAGGATCCCCAGGTCCGTGATTGACATGTTCTTAAATATAAAAAAAAACTCCATACAGTTATAAAAAGTAAAAAAATGCAATCAATTTTAAAAAATAAAATCACGTAGTCCAGGATATCATGAGTTTCATTGTATCGGTAAATTATTTTGATAGAAAAAACACGTTGAAAGAACGCTGAGTTTCATTTTGATAAAAAACTTTATAAAAAAAACACACATGAACCAAAATTAGAAAAAGTTAGAAAAGACGAAAAAAATTCACAATATCTGCCTTTTTGGAATATTTTTCCATTAGTGAACCAATCATCGGCAGAAAAAAATAAAAAATTGCACAGAATTTACAAGGGCATTTTTTTTCAATGGAGATATAAAAATAATTGAAAAAAGATTATTAAGCCAAACCATGCCTAAGTGAATGGGCTAGTTGTGGTGGAGATTAAGAGGCGAAAAAATCATTGTGGTATTAGGTGGGTGGCGGCATAAGAGCAACAAAAAGATTGAAAAAAAATTAAATCACAACAGATGGAGTGCCTTCATGCCTTTTTGTAAACAATGATAAAATAAATCCCCGAGCACAAACTATCTTTGCATTTTTTTTTTGTTTACAAATGAAATTGGAAAAAAATAAAGGAAACAAATTTATTATAATCATCAAAAGTAAAATCCTCTAATGCCCAAACAAACCAAGTAATGCAATATTTTTTGCTGCATAATTGCGGCTTTAATATAACTTCTTCTTTTTTTAAATTTCATTGATCATTTTGTTTGAGAAAAATAGAAAAAACAAAAACATTTGGGAAAAAATAATGATAATAACAATAATAGTAGTAGTAGTAGTAATAATAATACGCCTAATGCTTTTCAAGTGAATTCATTTCACAAAATGAAAGAGATGAGGTGTGATTCCTAGAATCAAGTTTGTGCAATCTATTTACTTTGTTATAAGGGTATTTTGGTACTTTTCTCGCAAATCATAACGCCATCCATCCATGACAAATTAACAACAATGGGTCTGTTGATAATGTCAGTTAAAATAGTTAAGGCCAGTGTTATTTCAAAAACCTTAAAGAGAGATATCTGTTATAGGTACCTCGGGGGAGGTCAGTAAAATTTACCCACCATGTTTTTACCTTCTTCAAGTTCACATGATGCAGACCGAGAAGCGAATTCAGGGGAATGAATGTAGAGTGATGTTGACGTTAAACAGGGAAAATGGTACTCCCCTGGCCCCTCCCCTCCCTTCTTGAGAGAATGGAATTTTCTACTACTTACATGATTGTACTCCTATATACAGTATGTTATACTACTGTACTATTACCCGGCCGATAGTACAATTTGTAGATCTAAAAAACTACTGTACATCTATCTATTCATATGTTTTCCTACGTCACGTGGATAAATTAGAGTGATTATTCAGTAGTCTTGGGCACCGTTATGTGGTGCCGGCTCTAACACCTTCATTCATCACCTATTTCTATAAGATCCATACACATAATACCGGACCTCGCAGAAA
Organism: Rhododendron vialii; assembly: GCF_030253575.1. Lineage (NCBI taxonomy): Eukaryota > Viridiplantae > Streptophyta > Magnoliopsida > Ericales > Ericaceae > Rhododendron > Rhododendron vialii. The sequence continues at coordinate 26,097,259 of NC_080565.1, read as the reverse complement.
TGTGTGGTAAGCAACAGTTTTGGGGTACGACGTGACGCTACTATAAAACCACCAAATAATTTTTGGATTAGTTGGCTAGCAAATATTTTTTTGATAGAGAAATGAGTGTCCAGGTTAGGTTATACATACATACGTATGTTGACTAATTCTGAAACTGAAGTTAACGATCGAGCAAATTTCAAGTGGCCCCGAGGTTATGATGAATGGTTCGCGTACACATAGTTGTGTTTTTTGATCCGCACGCACACATAGTTCATATTCAAAAATTTATGGATATTTTTCTAGATTTTTTCGGGATCCAAAATGAGGCCAAACGCGTTTGTCTCTGCGTGATTCTCTGCGGATTGTCCCTGCTGTTAGAATTTTTGTTCGATTCACACTCGAGTTTACATTTAAGTGTGTTCAAACGAGCCTTATTGCGGATTTAAAAAAAAAAAAAGGTGCTGATAAATACAACTGCGAATTTGCTACATGTAGTTAATTCATAAGAGGAAATTTTTGGATTCCTCCTTATAAATTGGCTACATCTAGTAAATTTGCAGTTGTATTTAGCTAGGTCCAAAAAAAATTCGAGGCATCCAGAAGAAACAAACATGATTCAGGAACAAATTCAGACTTTGTTTGCTTTAGGATCTCAACCACTTCATTTCTCGCGGCACGATCCGTAATAAATTTTTTTATTCAAATATTAGTCACATCTTTTTATCTATCTTTCTTCAATTATTACACCCAAAAACTCCTCGGTGCATTAACGCACCACCGGATTATGATGTGTTCTATTTTGTTTATGTGGAGTGTTCTATTTTGGAAAGTTTCAAATTATTTACTCTCATTAAAAAGTAATAGGAAAATTTTAAATTTGCACAACCTAACTCTCATAAATGAAAAAAAAAATTGAGTTAAATCTATATGATAAAACACAATGGTGTAGGGATAAGTTGTTAGAATGACTGAGATTGATTTGATCCAAGGGTTGAGAGGCATTCTTCCAATTCTATTGAAGTGTCCATACTTTTCAACTAAATTACATAATTGCCATGTCTTATTACTTTCCCAACTCCGTCTCCTCTACGCTTCTCTCTCTCTTTCTCCGTCGTTCAATTCACCAACGAAAACACAACTTTGACATTGTTCTCTCCCTCTCTCGGCCAATCTCACATAGTTCGCACACTCTCTCTCCATCGATCTCAGTGGTTGATCTCTCTCTCTCTCTCCAAAACCCTAATAATCACCCTGTTAATTTTCAATCGGTTTTTGTATTGATTCTGTTATTTTTTTATATAGAAGCAATACACGCTTTGTTTCTATTATGAGGTGTGATGTAAGCTGACCATGGGGAAATCAAAATCCTAAATGGGTCGAGTTCAGGAAATGCAATTAAATGGGAAAATAGAGAAAGCATTAGAGAAACCCAATGTCAGACTTGGCTTATTTTCGTGTTTGCAAATCAAAATCCTAAATGGGTCGAGCTATTCCAATCGTGTTTATCTCTTGGAGGAATACCCGATCAAATAAGAGGTCGAGCGGCGGTATTATCGGTATCTATTTCGATCTTCTTTTTAGGCTTCCTTTGTTGTTGTTTGTTTTGGTCTCCATTTTCTGTTTTCACCTAGAGATTATTATTTTCTTTTGGTCATTTTAAAGGGTGCTAGAGCAAATAGTGTGATCGTGTTTAACGTCAAGTTAGCTTTGTAGCAAATAGTATAGTAGTATGAAGGAGAAGTCACAAATATGGAATATTTAAGCTGAGTTCTTTGGTTGTAATTGGTGGTTTTGTACTTTGTTAATCTTTTCTCCATGGAAATTGAAAAATACAGTTTTGATAACAAAGTTCTTTGTATCAAGTTAATTTTCAAAAGGTAATTCCAATTCCAATCAGGGTGGGTAGTGTCGTAGGCATGGGCAAACACTAGCTCTCAATAAATAACAAACTGTGGGGCAGTTCCGGGGACACCTAATAAAATACCCCAAAGTTCTCAATCAAACTTTGATGATCCGAGTCGTTCAATATGTTTAAATCATGTTTTTAAGGATACTCGCGAGAAATCAGCTCAAAATATGACCGAGAAGTGCTCGATCCAAACAGTTTTTCATAAAACTATATATATATAGACATTTATAAAAAAAACAGTTTGGATCAAACACTTTTCAGTCATATTTTGAGCTAATTTCTAGCGGATTCACTTAAAAATATGTTTTAAGCACATTGAACGGCTTGGATTATCAAAATATGATCGAAAATTATGAGATTGAGATTTAGGGTGTTTTTTTAGGTGTCTCTGAAACCGTCCCGAATAACTAATATGACGAAAACAAGGGGTAATTTTGAAAATCTAAAAAGTTGAGTTCTCCGTACAAAACGACATAAAACATATGGAGTACCATTATCATCGATCCTTATCGTTCCAGTTTTCAAAAATTGAACGGTCAAATTTGTAAAGATAAATCAATCACTATCATTAAAAATAGTAAATATTCAACTGCCTTGATTTTTTTTTTTTGTTAGTTGGGTAAGTTTGTTGTAATAAGGCTCCGTTCCCGGAAAATTTTTTTTTTTATTTTTTAAAAAAATAATTTCAAGCTCAAAAATTATAAAATTATTGAAATTTAAAAATATGTAATATGGATCTTGTTTGAAAGATCTCGATCTTTTATACGATGCAAAAAAAATTGACAAAATATTTTTCATTTATTTTATTTTTAAATTTAAAAATATGAAATAAACTATTTATTTTTAAATTTTTTTTTTGAAACGGGGCCTAAGTTTTTTTCTGTGTTAATGACTCCAATTCCAATTGTATTGACTAGTACTAATGATTAATGATTATTGACTCTTGACCATACAATATAGGAGTAGGATAGTAGTGTAGTCTACTTCGATGAGGTTCGTCAGGGAATATCCCTGCTCTCGCACGGAAGTGCGTGCCGTCAACGCCGTGAAAAGGCAGGCCACCCCCTCCTCATCGGACGGCGCTCAAGGAGTGACTCGTGGGTGTGGGTCCCGCCTTTGGATAATCTCTTCGAGCAAAACGACAAAATACTACTATTTTGTCACCATCTTCTCCTTAAAAAAATAAGGGAGGATATCACTCATATCTACATTTTTTGAGCTCAAAGACAAGTATTTTTTGTAATTAAAACATAAGAAAATATGTGCTTATAAAAGTGCCTAAAATCATAGGGTACCATATATATGAAAGCGCTTAAAACCTTAATATACCCTATGAAAGTGTTAATCACTAAAATTTTATAATAGAAAAATACATTCTAAAACCGAATAAAAAGGCATAAACATGTTTTTGTCTTATGATTAAAAAATTTTAAAAATTGAAAGATCTCCACTGAAAAAGAACCATGGCACTGGCAGTCCCCTACTCGGACCCGCGACTCGGGTCTATAGGTGTGCTCTCTCCACCATTAAACTTTACTCGCATATTAACGGATGTCTGTGTTCCCTGATTTCACTGGCTCACTCACTACCTACGTCAACTGCCAAAACTAACCCTATTCTACTTCGAAAACAATAATGCTTGTAGTAAATACCGGAACAAGAGGGTACTGAAAATGAAAATGTACATCGCTATACCTGGGGCCCATTTTTAAATTCCACATTGAATAATTTGAATTGTTCATAAACTTTGAATGAAACTTTGATGATTGAATATAAGCATCTGTAGATATTCAATTGAACTGAATTATTGCGGAAGCACTTAAAAAATTATTTGCAATTAAACAACAGTTCGGATTATTCATGTGGGATCTAAAAATGAGCCCCCACATGGTGATGTACATTTCGGTACGCTCTTGTTTCTGTACAAATAGTTGAACACAATCTACTTTCAAATTCTTGGAAATTTTAAGGACAATATTGTGGTAGAAGAGCTTTTCTATTTATACATGTATAGGGTTGTGAACGAATGGAGTAGAGACTTCGGGTTGGTGTTGTACAGTGACATACATAGCACCGTGTTGCACACCTTCGAGCCGTCGGATCATGCATTATATGGCTCGGATCTCATCTCAGCAACCAACGATCGAGAGCCGTTCATTGCCGAGATGAGATCAGAGCCATAATTTTTTTTTTACATATAATAGTAGTTCCTTTTTTTTTTCTTACAGTGGCGACTGTCCTTACTGGCCCCCCTGGTTCCATCACTGTGCACAACACCATCCCCCAATTCCTTTAGATAGTGTGTGCTTGTTTGTTAAGTTTTTAATGAACTCAAGCTCGTGCTCGAAGTCAATAACAATTTGACGAGCTCGGGCTCGAGCGGAGCTTGTTTATGTTCGAGTCAAACACAAGCTTATTCACAGGTCTAAGCATGTGAAAACTTAGATATTTATGTTCTCATACAAGTATAAAAATGCAAATAAAACTTTTACTATTATCTTCCTAAATATAGATACAGTATAAAATTACAACGTATTCAAAATTATGCCTATGGAGTAGTACTTTTAAATGTTATTACACGTACAAATTATAAAACTTTCATTATATACATACATAAGTTCATACATATTCAAGGTTACACTGGAATTTTTTTATTGTAATAATTATATGATATACTTTAAATTTGCAAGTCTAATCGAGCCAAATATTATTAGGTTCAAGTCCACCTCATTTACCAAACGAATCTTAAATTAAAGCTCGAGTTCGATTCATTGGTAGACGAATCAAACTCGAACAAAACTTTACCGATGCGAGTGTCGAACGATTCACGAACCGATCCATCCATTTGCAGCCATATATGCGTATTGCTTATGGGGTTCGATAACCGGATCATCTAGATGAAAGCGTCCGACTCGGGTAATTGAACCTAACATGGCGGTGCGGTGCGTGTGCGCATGCATGTCCCCCACGAATACGGCACAGCAGCATATCGAAGGCCTTTGGTAACTGCCCATCTAGAAGATCATGTACTATTTGACTGCGCAAAATCTTGGCCCTACGTGGCAGTTCGTGGTTGGGCAGGATTTGGGCAATTTATGGATCTCGTCAAACATTTTTTTTCCTATAAACGTTACGCTCATTTCGATTATCTAGTGCGGCGCCCAATATTTTTACCCACCTCAAACAAAAATAAAATGACAATACTCCCACCGTCTTAAATCGCTCCTCTTTTTGGTGGCGGTTCTACTTAAGAAATGAATTTGATTTGTAGAAGGTGCGGTTCAAGTGATCACAATCGTCGGATGATATTTTTAATGGTTCAGATTTATTTTCATATTTTTACCGGTAAGAATATATATTTTATCGGTAACAGCTTCAAAAAATCTAAACCATTGATTATCAAGATGAACGGTTCAAATTGAACCGCATATGTTTCTCTGCAGTCAACTGCAGAGAAGCCGGATCCTAAGCAAATACCTATATAGTTAGGGCAGTAGAACTGGTGCTTTAGGAATAAGTCGTTGAGTAAACCGGTTCAGTTCCCGTAAATACTCATCCCTCTTTCCAAGTCCCCTAGAAAAGAGTAGATTAGGTTTAACAAATGACAAAAAAAAAAAAAAACTGGTGTAGACATCTTCACACACACACATATATATATATACACAGAGTCAAGTTCCGGTGAGTGATCCCGCATTTTATTAAAATGCGGGACTCCCCTTCCCGATTGAATTTCGATGATCCGAGCCGCTCAAAGTGATCAGATTGTGATTTTAAGGGTCCCCACGAGAAATCAGCAAAAAAAATGACCGGAAAAGGCTTCATCCGAGCAGTTTTCATTGAACGGTTCAAAAAAAACTGCTCGGATGAAGCCCTTCTCAATCATTTTTTTTGCTGATTTTTCGCGAGAACCCTTAAAATCACATTCTGCATACATTGAATGGTTCGGATTTTCAAAATTTGATCTGGAAATGGGAGTCCCGCATTTTAACAAAATAAGGGATCCCTCATTTGATCCGTGGTGTGTGTGTGTGTGTGTGTATATATATATATATATATATATATATATATATTAATGTATGTATTTATATAATTTGCATATATTTATATGGCTAGGTTTATCCTAAACAGATTACAAATTCAATTACTTGGGTCAAGAGGTACTATATAGTTCGAGAAATATATTTGTAGATAGCCTAAAACATTCTTGGCAGCTCCACTGCCTTAGATAGGGTTGTACCTTCATTAGTTTGAGGAATTGCTCGGGTGGGAACATGATATAGACGAATAGAAAATATAAAAAATTTGTTTAGGATCCACTATAGAGAACTTGTAATCCAGTTGGTCCACTTCTAATGCTTGTAACCCCTCTAGTCCACTAATATAGTTTAGTAAGGCCTTAAGTCCACTTTTTTTTTAAAAAAAATTAAACCAAAACAAAAATGTCCTCCTATATAAACTCTCATATGGGGAGAAACCCTAGACAAAAACAAATCTGGAGCAACCTCCTCTCTCTCTCTCTCTCTCTCTCTCTCCCTTTCTCGTTGCCGACGGAGAAAAGTGTGGAGAACAAAACTGACCCGTTTGACCCCTACCCATGTAAACCTTCTTCTCCGACCACTCAGGCCCCGTTTCGAAAATCTTCTTAAAAAATAAGTACTTATTTTGTCACTTCTCATTCAAAAATAAGAAGGATCATTCCACAAAACACAAATAAAAAGTTCATTTTACATTTTCAAACTCAAAAATAATGTAAATAAAAAAAAAATTCAAATTTTTTTTACACTGTATTAAAGATCTCAATGAGATCTATCAAACAAGATCCATAGTAATAGGAAAATTATTTGCGTAAACACATGATTTTTGAGCTTAAAGTTGCCTTATACCAAAAAAAAAGACTGTTGCTATGATAATGGGCGCCAGCTGAGGGAAATCGTACCGGCGGCCACGCCGGGCCTCTCCGACCACCGGACAGCCGATCCGAGTCGTTCAAAAATTCTAAAAAAAAAAACCAAGGGGCCTTCGTGAGAATCAACGACATCCAAAGTGTGTAGGGTGCTTGATCCGAGCACCCCTTTTTCATAGTGGACTTATGAAAAATTCTCCCTAGAAAATACTAACATGGTTACAACTTTTAAGTTTGTAGTTAGTTACTCCTAGTTCATGTTATTCGAAATTTGTCTGATGGTTAACTTTATGACGCTTAAATTACTTAATTGTGGTAAATGTAAACTATGCAAGTGGAACAGTTGATTACTCTATATAAAAAAATGACAGTGTTGTTTTAACTACTAATATCGGATTGGGATGATAAGAAACAACTTTTGGAGGTGATGACATCTAGTGCGAAGTGAATTGAACTGAAAGAGAGAGTGGTCTGTTGGTCTCACTCACGTGCTAGCAGCATCTTCCAATAAAGTAAGTTTTTCTTTTCTTTTCTTTTCTTTTCTATAGTGAGGGGTATTCGACCCAGTTCACACGCATTTCGACTAATCTCTTTCTTGATTCGGTCAAAGACAAGCTATCCTCAGGTTTAAAGAATTCACAAGAAATTTCTTTTTGCGGACTGATCTCAAAAATCAAACCCTAATTCTAATGATCTCAAACCCGGCTTTTTAATCTTAGATATTTTCAAAAGTACTTGGTAAAAGTCATAATTGTTTATTTTTTCGATTTGTTTCGATGAGACGAACAAATAATTTTAAAAAATTAGGCACAAACGCAAAAAAATTTAAATAAATACATAAACACGCCCAAAAATCTTTTAAAAAAACCCCTAAGCGGAACTTAGCCTAATTTTGGGCTTCCAAAAAGAGTTTTGATTGATTGAACGAACGACCCACCACTCTATTGCTTTTAAAAAAGCTAGACGGCTCTTAGGTGTAGGGTATGGCCCGGGCATCAAAAGCTTAAACAAAGGTGAGCACTTTTTTGACCCCAGCTTTCCGCTTTCCTCATCATATCTCACCTCACATTTCTCTCTAATCATAATAATATTCCTTACGTTTCCATTTCTTTTTTTTTTTTTTTGTTGCAAAAGTCGATATTGTTACTGTTAATGATTCACAAACGTATATCTTTTTCTTTTTTATTCAATTTTGAAAAAAAAAATGATCTCAAAACTTGGTAAAGAAAATAACAAATGCAAAAATCTGGGTTGATAAAAAACAAAATCTATCACTACATACGTTAACAAATTAATGATTTGCCAATGACCTTTTGTATAGTTAATATCTCCTAGTCCTCATATGTGCCAAGTCAGGATTTGAGCTTCGTCATTGACATTTGGAACTAAAGATTATGGATAGTCTCTTGAACTTCTTTAAATCATTCATTTAAAGAATTTCACCTTTTTATTCTTTCTTTCATATGCCTAGGGTAAATCACCAAGTCGAGGATAAAAAAAAAAGGGTCAATCACCAAGCAAGTTGTAGTCAACTTGACATCAAGTTTGATTTTTTTATTTGATCCTCGACATCAAATTTGTTTGTAGTGGAGTAATATTTCTCATTAAATAAATCACCTAAACCTAAAGTTACCAAAAAAACCCCCCACCAAACAGAAAGATACTATGCTTTCTAAGGTCCCTCAAACTCCAATTTTCTCCTTTTCTCTGTTCATTTTTTCTTGGCGTGAAAGTTGTAGAGTGCATGTCTCTCTCTCTCTCTCTCTCTCTCTCTCTCTTCTTGGCGTGAAAGTTGTAGAGTGCATGTCTCTCTCTCTCTCTCTTCATGAAAGTTAAAATGTACAATCCCCACTTTTTGCTCGTAAAAGTTCCAAGTAATTACATACAAGCCAAGCAAAAAACAACAAACAAGACTCTTTTCTGATTAATTAACTGGAGAAATATCTAAACATGAAAATGCAAATGAATATCCTCCTCCTAATAAAAACGACAAAAGGTTAATCATAAAATCAAACTTTACAAGCGCGAAGATTATGATGAGAAATTACAAGTCAAATCTCCATTTTACGACTTTCCGAGATTTCCTCCCTCTTGTCTCCCTTCTCCTCACCAAGCCCTCCAATTTTTCCCCCTCCCGGTGACCAAACCGATAACGCATGTAGTTCAATCGGCAGAAGATCCTTCCATAGGGGATTCGCTTAAGTCAAAAACTATCGACACAAAGTGTCCTGGAGCTTACGCTAGTTCTTTAGAAAACGACCTCCAATGAGTTCTTCCATGGATAACTAGTAAAAATACCATGGCACGTGCACCCATCGATTCTCCCAAGTGAGAGTTTTATCGAGCAATGTATAAAATCTTCTCTCCGAATTTCCCCTTTCTTTCGTGTTTTGGGAGATTTCATAATCCGAGAAGTATGTAGTACACTAGAGTGATTGGCAATGCAATCAACATTCCAAAGATAACCCTGAAATATTTTCCAGAACAAAGAGATCGAACCGTTAGTTTCACAAATTAAAGAGAAAAAGAAAGAATTCCAAACTGAACGTATGAGAATTTAAAACTTACGCAGTGCTAAGAATTGCGGGATGAACGTTATATTCTTTCGCGAAAACAAATGGAACGATCCCTTGTGGAAGTGCGGCCTGTTTGGATAGCATAATGTCAAATAACTTTACATCAAGGTACTTTAGAAACAATCTGACTACAAAGTGCAATACAGATGGATATCACAGTTTAAAAAACCTTCACACAAGAAAATACCCATAAAGTGGGAGGAAATGAATAAATCGGTATATGTTTTTGATATTTCGTGTCTGTGTGAGCTAACTTACGTGCACTTTGATTATTTTTCAAGTGAACAATCCCAGGTAAGAAAATAAATAGATCCAAATTAATTAAATTTAGCATGATAAGAGCTACATACAATGAATACGAAAATATATTTACTTTGCTCGACGATTATATACTTACGTATCCTGTTAAATGATACAAGTAAATAAACAGCGTTGTGATTATCTGTTTTTTTTTTTTTTTTTCTAAAATGATTACCTCAAACACAATGAAAATACTAATTGAGAAGGTACCTACCTGCACAATGGCGACGTGAAGGAGGGTCCCGCGGAGGCCAACGACAATGGAAGCCACGGCCATCACAGCCGGGCCGGTGAGGAACCTCACGGCCATGGCGAACGTGGCGACCGAATTCCCACATGCGATTATCTTGGGTTGAAGAGCCATAAACAGGCCTTTTGGTCACACCACAAACACAAACAGAAACACAAAAAGAAAAGGAAAAATCAGGCAAAATCCCAATCAGAGATGATTAATCATTTTCTTTTTAACGGAATTTTCCCAACTACTTTCGGTGGTGAGTAACCATTAAGGTATCTATCCTAAAAAGAGACCGCCGGTTGGGGACCGTTTACTGACACCGTGTATCGGCCCCACCTTGTCGGGCGGTCATCTATCCATTCATTGCATGTGATAATTTCATGGCTTCTTGCCTTCTTGGGTTACCAAGTGCGCAAGAATGGATGGTTGAAAATTATTGTGCTCAACCACACATATATGCTTAGCGTGGGAATTTTGACAAGATACAAGAACACGACACAAAATTAGTGGGTTAAAGTCATCTATTTCGGACACAGAACACAAATATGACACAACACGATAACACGAAAAGCTAAACAGATTAAGTTAGAGTTGAGAGAATTCTGACACGACACGATGCCCACCCCTATATATGCTTATGGAGCAGCTCCTGAAATTAGCTCTTGATATATATGATTTGATGTAGAGTGATTCGGAAAAGAAAAAAGAAAGGATAATTGCGATCTGCAATTTCTTTTGTATCAGATAAACATGATTTTCATTGTAGTGGATGCTTTCAACGAGATATAAAAATTAATGATTTTGGATAATTTAAGTGAGCCCAAAAAAGAACTACACATAAATAAAGCAGACAGTTCCGCTCATTTTTTCAGACCAAAGAAGATTTGTTTCCGTATACAACTATGGTGGAAATTTTCGACCCAACAACAAATTAACGGGCTAGGGTTAGCTATTCTTGACACCAAACACAAATATGATATGACATGATAACATGAAAAGTTAAACAAGTTGGGTTAAGGTTGAAAAAATTCTGATACAAACATGACATGACATGACACGAAAACCAAACATATACCCATTACTGTGTCTAGCTGCTTTCTTATTTGTCTCCAAAGATACGCCGAAATGCATAGTTTAATTCATTTCTTCTTTTGGCTTGTGAGGAAAGAACTAACTGATTTTCAGAGGATCTATTTTGTTTCATATGTGCTCATGTAGCATTGAAAATGAATATGATGGAAAAGAAATCAAGAAATTTTGGAAAACAGGTGTAAATGTTGAGGATGGGTCTGTGCATTGAGAGCCAAACAACAGCCATGAAACGCTCGAGGACTACTCACCTAGGCTGAACATAGCCATTCCAAGACCAGCATCTGAGAGTATCGAAATTGAGTGCTTTATTATTGCCGGCATAGCCACATGCCACCTGCAATTTTTTTGTTAACAAGTGAGCGATAGAATTGATCTCTAAGATTAATTGAGCGTAAGCTGGTTTGAACACATGGATTATCAAAAAATTATCGGATTTGCTTACCGGTACGAGATTAGAGACCAAGCTAGGCCAATGATGCTCGAGTAGGTGTTGGGGTTTCGGATAAGCTTACGCCAAACCATGATCAAGATCAGACGGGTCATGACACTTGCCGGAGGCATCTGTTTTCCGGCGCCAGAATGGTTACCGCCCGCAACTTTAGGATGTAGCTCAGCCGTGGAGCTGGACCCCAGCTTTGAGAGGCCAATGGGTCCCTCCTTTTCTCTCTCCTCCTCTCCTCCTCTATCTCCGGCACCACCAAAGCTGAAGTCCTCCCCACCAAACTCCTCTGTTCCCGGCATTACTTCCATAAATTGCAAATAGAGAAAATCAAAACCCACAAAATACATGAATACAGCAGTATTGTCTATATAACAATTTTTTACAAGCAAAATTAATAAAACAGTTATTTGAATTAGGCTTCTCTGCCGTTCATGAAAGGAGTTTGTTTGTGTAATCTCATCCATTCAAAACTGTTTTAATGGCAAGATTTCGTTGAAGGTTTCTTCCGGGAAGAGTTTTTTTCCTTTTGGGCAACTTCGGGGAAGAGTTCTTTAAAAGCTTGAACTACATTTATTACTGAAATGAACGGTTGATACGAGACTTCTCTGTAATTGGACAACAGATATAAGCCGAATCCTTGTTATTTCTTTACTCTTTTTTCAGTCCTCATTGACAGAAAACAAACATAGAAATTCTTTTAAGGAGACTGGGAAAATCGTCGTCTTGCACTTAAAATTCAAATTCAGCTCCTGTGTGAGAAGAAGTTAAGACTCAACATTAAATTAAACTGGTTGTGACTGAATAGTCAATTGTTAAGTACCAGTACTCCAGGACTGGGTACTCGTGACGGGAATATAGTATTACCTTTGTTCTCCCCATTTTGCGGGTGATCAGAGACCAACATCCTGATTTCCTTGGCGCCGTGATCGGACCGTCCGGACTGCTCCGTCGACGCGCCGTACTCGTTGCTACCGAACACGTGCAGCCCACCGCCTTCTGACACGGGTGACGCGCTAGAGCTCCACACAAACATGTGAAGCTCCTTGGCGTCGTTGCTCCCTGCCTTGATAATCTGCTGCTGCGGCTGCGCGACTTGCTGGCCTTGATTTTTCAAACCCTTGATGGGAACCGCATTCGCAATTTCCGGATTAGGCGCCGGGTAAGAACCGGGCACCGGTGGCGCGGGAAAGTACCCGAACCTCGGCGAGCTCATAGCCTGCGCCCCGGCCACGCAGTTTTCTTCGAAGTTGGACGGCCTCGGCGTGGGCCCTCTCGACGATTGAACCGAGTACATGTCGGCCGGTCCGAAGTTGGACAACCTCCCTCCGGGAAACCCCATCATGGAGTAGAAATCCGAGTGGTTAAAGTTCGACCCCCGCGGCGTCGGGTTCCTCGACGAGCTGAGACTGTAAATCTCGGCTCCCGTGAGATTTGACGGCCGCGGCGTCAGCCCCAAGTAGTTATTGTTCCCGTGCCCGCCCAACGACCGCCTCGACGCGTTCGACTTCCTCACCGTCACGTGCAGCTTCCCGTCGTCCCCAATCTCCGCGTCGGTCTCGAGAAAATCGTGGCCGTCGAGGGAAACGACGTCGGACTCGACCTTGAAGGACACGATCGAGGCGGCCGTCTCTGGGAACTGCTCCATTATTAGCATCTTCGCGCCGCGGTACTCGAAGAGGAAGAGCAGGAGGGTGTACCTGATGGAGATAATGACAAGACGTATGAAAAACCGTACGTTTACCTCACAATCAGCAAAATACAGAATAGGAATTTCCGTTTGACCCAAAAAAAAAAAGAAGCAAAATACAGAATACCAAAATTCAAAGATTTTCTTTTCCTTAAATAATTTGGGAAAGAAAACTTATCGAACAAGTTGAAAAAGTAGACAGCCGGCGACAGTACCAGATGATGCACTGGAGGACAACGATCTGGACCATGAGGGTGCCGGAGTAGTCGCCGTACATGGCTATGAGGAGGGGGATGCCCATAACGAGGGTGTTGGGGAGGGTGGAGAGGGAGAAGATGGTGATCATCCACTCGAGGCTGCCGTTCCGGGAGAGGCTGGCCCAGGCGGTGAGGAGGACGAGCATGATGAGCTTCTGGAGGGTGTCGGCGGCGATGAAGCGGAAGTTCATGGCGTAAGGGTCGTTGGTGGAGATGAAGTGGAAGGAGAGGAGCGGGACAGCGAAGATGGCCACGAAGCGGTTGATGCCGGAGCACTGGTCGGGGCTGAAGATCTTCCACCACCGCACGGATCCGTAGGCGAGGATCATCGCCACGTAGAGGGGGATCACCGCCGTCAGCACGTTGTACAGGTCGTGCCAAGTAATCATCTTTTTCGGGGTTTTTTTTTTGAGATCTAGTGGTGGTGTGGAAATTGGATGGGAATGGGAGGGTAAAATGGGGAAAAAAAGACCGTTATGGAACTAACTAGTGATGGAGGATTGATTTTGACTATTGTTCTGCTGCAAGTGCTGCTGCAGCTCTGTGGTTCTGCTGATGGAATGCAAGAGGGCTAATAGTTGGAGAGAGAAAGAGAGGGAGAGAGAGAGAGTAGGAAATAGGGAAATAACTCTTGGGTGTAACTTTGGAAGATATATATAGGGGGAGAGAGTGGTTGTTTGTGGTGAGTGACTTTCTTGCGCTGGGACTTGGCACACCGTCCAGTGTCTCCCTCCAATATGACCATTTGTAGGTCTTTTCCGGATTCACGGTAATATTTGAAATCGCTCACGTTTTAGATGTCACCAAGGATATAGAGCACGTCAAAAATTGTGTTAATCAAACACCATTTAATATAATTTGGAAATGTATTAATTTTATTTAAAAAATGTGTGCAATACTGGATTGTGCAACCAATTTGATACAATTACCTAAAAATAAAAATTTCAAAATGATAACAAACGGCTCCCGATCAACATGATTTTCTACGTGGTCAATGGTCTCGGTAAGCTCTAAAATGTGAATGGTTTCGATTATTTTTTTAACTCAGAAAAGCCATAGCCCAAACTGGAAAAGGCTCGAGGGCGGATAACACTAGACGAGAGCCCAATCCCTTGCTCTGAGAGACTCTTCGCTAAACCTTGTCAATCCTCCTATTTATCATGCCCCAACGCATTTTGGTGACATATTTTGCATATGATGTCACGTGTCACCAATATATTAATAGAATGCTTCTCGTTAATCATTTAGTGAAACACGTTAAATTCAGGCATTTATGGCACACCACATAGTACTTAAAACCATGTCAAAAAAAAGAAAGAAGACATAGTACTTAAAATGTGATGAACAAAGAATTGCTCGTGTTATTGCACCCATACATTTGAAGATGGATTGTAAATATATTTGCTAGAGCATTAGGGTATAATCGCGTGATGAAGAATTTTGCTTTTTGTAGCACTCATCTATAGTAGGAGTATATTCAAGCGATTACTCTCAATAATTAAAAATAAATACGAGAGATTACAAAAGTTACAAGTAAAGAAGACCAATATAATAGTATTCAGTTTTTTCCCCAAGTGATTTCGAGATGTCTCTATTTACACGTAATTAGGCTTAGGGTTAACAGGTCTATTGGAGCGCTATGTTAAAGGTTGTGTAAGAGAATATGCCAACAGGAAGAGTGTGTGTCCCGCGAGGAGATGTCTTTAGGTTGGCCAAACAAGGGACGAGTTTGAAGTGCTTATCGTACTTTAGAAGGTGGCAGATGAGAGGAGCTTGAGCTTGACCATGTGGTTAAACTAATGGTTAACATGTTAACGGAAGTGAAGTGGGTCTAGCAAGGAGACGTCCTTAGGTGGGGCCAAACAAGGGACAAGCTTGAGGTACTTGTCGTGCTTTAGTGGGTCTTAGAGCATCCGCAATGGGAATAATCAAAATCGATAACCAAAATGTGCCACGTCAGCATTTGATTATTCATTTAGTTCATAATCAAACCTAACAAACTTGATCTCTACATTGGTTATTTTTGTATCCCTATAAAAAAAACTCCCCACAATACGCAATGCATCTATGTCCAATTGCAAATGAGTTCCAATCACGCACCC
This sequence comes from Rhododendron vialii, assembly GCF_030253575.1. Classification (NCBI taxonomy): domain Eukaryota; kingdom Viridiplantae; phylum Streptophyta; class Magnoliopsida; order Ericales; family Ericaceae; genus Rhododendron; species Rhododendron vialii. The sequence continues at coordinate 26,081,771 of NC_080565.1, read as the reverse complement.
GACCACACCAAATTATTCGTCTCGATGAGACGATTCTAATGTGAGGTGTTTTTTAATTTTTTAGTTTTGAATTTGGTTATTAGGTTTGGTTATTGAGTTTTGGTTATTGGTAAAAGATGTTAAATTTGGTTATTCAAAGATCAAAATTTGATGAGTTGATAAGAGATTGCTAAGTTTGGTTATTACAATGTGAGCACTTTTTTGAGCAAACATTGCTAACTTTAGCAACCTTTTAGTTTTGATTATTACATTGTGGATGCTCTTAGATGAGAGGAGCTTGAGCTTGATCACATGGTTAGACTAATGGTTAACAAAATAACTGGGAGCACTTCGTTACTTGTGGTAAGAGGATACACCAACCAAAAGTGTGAGGCGAGTCCCGCGAGAAGACGTGCTAAGGTTGGCCACAAGGGACGAGCTTAAGGTGCTTGTCGAGCTTTAGTGGGTCTCAGATGAGACGAGCTTGAGCTTGATGTGCTTAAGCTGGTACTTGTCACATTGCTTGGTGGGTAGAAGTAATTGGATCACGGCCAGGCGCAACTAAGAAGCAGCGATCTTGATCTTTTATTTATTTTTGGTAATTCAAGATGCAGCGATCTTAAATGGAGGAGATTGTGAATCCCTCCTACATTGGCTAGAGATTAAAACGTTGAGTAATATATAAGTTAGTGCCCACTAGCTTACTATTAATTAGAATTATAAATTTTGAACATGACGATAATGCATGGTTAGCATGTTAGTTGGCGCGGTCGAATATGGAAAAAATTACATGATTTTGAATTATGATTCTGTCCGAAAGAAAATCTACACTTAAGATTACGTACAATTGCACCTAGTCTGAGAAATCTATGAGATACGATAAAAGTCATACATACTGTGCTTATGGTTATACAATCTGTACTATCCAATCTGCAAGGACCCTATCTAAATAAATAAATGATAGATATAAATATTTTTTTGTTAATTAGAACTCTCTCTAAATATCTCAAATACTTGTGATATATTTCTTATTTTCTTACAATCGATCTCTGTCATTCACATATACATTAGAATAATTTTTTCCCTGCAATTCTTCTATCCCATGCATGCACACGCATTTCTTTGGGGGCAGATCAGATGCACCAAATGAACCGAACTAGTCCGAAGTCAAATGGAGTCAACGAATGAAAACTTTTCTGTGATGCTCTTCAAAGTTCAAAGGTTGTAATATTTTAACAAGATGGGGGTGACAAGGGAGATTACTTATCTCTCATAACAAAATGACCTCAAGAATCCTTCACATAACGAACATTGTCGCGGATTCTCAAAAAAAAAAAAAAGCACGTCGGTTAAAATTATGTGTCGTAGACTTATATTCAACTGTTTAAAAAACACGAACTTTCAATTCTTGTCGGTTTTCTAATCTCAACCACATAATTAAATTACCTTATGGTAATACAAACATGTTTCATAAATCGTATGCAAATCATTCTTGTTGCTTCACGTGGAACAATATATGTGGATTTTTGTTTTCGCCAGTTTATGTATCTTTTGAATGTTTGATGGAGTCTTTTCTTTTTAAGAAAATTTACGTGACCAGTTCAATAATTGGAGTAGAGTATGAAAATATTTTTTTTATCAACAGTATAAAAAAATATTAGATGCTCGAAACTAGTGGTTGGAATGAAAACTAGATACTGATCTCAGTGATCTGCAATTAACAGTAAAACCTTAAACTGACAATTATTGATATAAAATTTATTTTAATCCTTCTCGAAATGAAAGTTTTACTATTATTGTCGCCAACAAGTTCAAGTTATCTACCCTGACTACCCAAGACCCACAATCAACCTCATGGGCCGGAATCAAGAAAATCCAATCAAAATAACTTGAACAAAGGCGTATACTGTTGATTGACGAGAAAAATCCGAAATGTAAAAAATCGGAAAGGCGTATACTGTTGAAAATAACTTATGATCGAAAATCCAAAGTTCAAGTTAATGACGAGAAAAATCGGAAATGTAAAAAATTATGATCGAAACTCAAAATATATTTGCCTATTTTAATTTTTATTTGAAATAAATTGAGTTTCAATCATAAGTTTTAATTTTTCTTATTCCTTTCGTCGAGACAAATCAAATAACTATATATAATTTGACACAAAACTAACAAATTCGACGTTCAATCAATCAAATTTTTAAATGAACCACATACTAAAGTAACTGAACTAATTAGGGCTAGCTCAGTTGGCCAGAACTCTTGCATTTCACTAGGAGGTCAGGAGTTCGAGTCTCTCCACTTGCGTGTGGATGCTTTTTTTTTTTTTTTGAACAACAAAGCAAAAAAATTTATTAGTAAGAATAAAGATTACAAAGCAAAGCTTAAGTTGGCAAGAAACCAACAAAGTACCCAATGGGCCAAGCCCAGAACACCAAAGGGGTCTAAATAGGTAAAGATATAGCAAGAAACCCAAAACTCAAATACAACAATTAAGTCCAAAATACCGAAACCCTAACCCAAAAACTAAAAGGCATAACCCCTAGACAATATAGGCCTAGCCGGATACCAACCCATAGACAACATGGACTAGCCTAAACAGCAACCCTACCCACCACCAACCGCGGCCACCTGGAGTGAGACGGGTCGTTGCCACCACCATCCCCGGAGCCCGGGGAACAAGCCCCTATTGCTATTCCGAAGAACGGCCTGACCACCCCACCACAAGCCGCCCCACCACAACCCACCCACAACCACCAAAACCACCTTTCTCCAGCAACCACCACAGCCAGCTGCCAAATCCACAGCGCCAAGCGTCACCACCATCCATAGATCCAAACCACCACCACCAACCCCACCGCGCCACCAATCCAACCGATCAACGGTAACCATCTCCTATGCTGTCCAAAGAACTTGCAAAACAAAACAACAAAAAGGAGCCCTAACTGCTTCCCCCTGAAACCCCACCACCACCTACATCCAAACCTCCACCACCACAGCCACCGCAGAAATCAGATTCACCAATGGTAGCAGTCAACGAAGGCCAGGAGCCCACGCCGCGACCCAACAAAAGATGAGAAACCCAGCAGCCACCTAGCCGTTAAGCGAGAACCAGTTCTCCCATGAAGCAGAATCGTTGGGGACCACAACCACACCACCACTTGTCGCCGATTCGCCACCTAGCCGTTAGGCCCAAAACCCTGATCAACCCAAGAGAAGAAATCCAACGGGATACAATGGTGGACAGGAGAAGACGAAGTTGAAAAGGGGAAGCGGCGATGGAGGAAGGAGGTGGGAGGAGAAAGGGGAGAAGGGAAGAAAAAGGTGGAAGCCCAGGGGGAGGACGGGAGAGGCAGCGCCTCCCCCCCAGGCAGAAGAAACCTAACGAAGCCTTACCTGTATGAATTCTAGAGAGAGACAGAGAGAGCGCCTCTGCGTGTGGGTGTTTCTACCCTATAATGGGCATAGTTCTTGTATTAGTTGAGTTGTTGGGGTTGCTTGTCTCGTGAACTCTCACAATTGATGTAGTATCTTGGGTTTGTACTATGTAATTCATATCTGATGTAAAAATGAACAACGATTGAAAAAAAAAAACACAACGATTTCATATAATAGTAAAATTGAACAGCAAGTGAGATCCATAAAACAGCATAGCAAGGCCTCATTGTGTCTTGGCACCGAAGGCTCCATGGACTCCAACTGAGTTGGGAACCAATTCCCGAGCAAAAGCCTGCGTAAAAAGGCCCATCATTGTTGGCAAAGATGCCATCAAAATAAACTCACAACACCGCCACTAATGGTTTCAGATCATTCAAAAAAACCATTTAACAGAATAACCTAATTTGTAACATCCTTGAGGTACTTTTGTGTTATACTTTAGTAACTTAAAGGGGCAAAGTGCATTTTTTTTAAAGAGTTGTGCATGTGTGCCATGTGTCTTGGTGAGGTGTGTGTGTTTCATTAAAAGAAGAAGAAGAAGAAGAAGAAACTCAAAAGAGTTTTGTCTTCTACGTTAGAGAGAGAGAGAGAGAGAGAGAGAGAGAGAGAGAGAGAGAGATCAGCGGAGGAAGAAGAAGAAGAAGAAAATTAGGTATGGTTGAATTGAAGCTTAACTAGGTATTTTTTTCATAAGTGTTGAATTTCATGTTTCTCATGCTACATTTCATGTTCTGCATCTTATATGCACTGAATTGAATCCATGGGAGAGGGTTTATGAGGTTGGAGTGGAGTTTTATTCCAGAAAATTCGTGCATCTTATGGTTATGCAAAACTATGTTTGAGTAAAGTTGAATCTGTCTTGTTTTTGACAAATTTTTCTCATCAACATGCTGACCATGTTATTTTCTGGTATTTTTACTATAGATGCCTATATGTGTGTAGTTTATACTGTAAAAATTTCAGAATTTTCTGGAAAGTGTGGAAAAAGATAAAAATTATAAACCAAGCTGTTGTCAGATTCGCGTCTGGGCAGACAGCACAGACACATTTTGAGAAAACGAACATATCTCATAGCTCGGGTGTCGGTTTTACGCACCGTTTCTTGATTCTGAAACTAGACTTACATACCTTTCTGAATATGTAAGGTTTGTGCCTTAGTTACTTCTAGGAAAAATCAGTTTTTGTTTCGAAATTGATGGTTTGGTAATTCTGGAAATCTGGGCAGCTTTTAGAGCTATGTTTTTCATCAATTTTATCATAGTGAGTGTGTCTGATATGGTTCTTCTCAATAAAATGTTGCTGTGGTGGTGAGTGTATATCTTGCTAATCGTAGTAAGCTTTTGATATGGTTATCTTTAATAAGATATTGCTATAATGGTGAGTGTATATCATGCTATTGTTGTTTAGCTTATGATATGTTGGGAATGTTTGCATGTGAGGCACACCATATCGTAAGCCATATCGCTTATTTAACGATGGTTGGGAGCATGGTGTGTAAGACACGAGATTCGATTGTGATATGTGAGTGTTTGATTCATAAATGTTGTTCTATATTGAATTGAACTTGAATGTTGGCTTAGTGCCCGGTGATTGGCTTTATGCCAAAAGGCTTTTATGTCTTAAGTTATTGGTTGTGTGCCCGGTGATTGGCTTTATGTCAAAAGGCTTTTGTGCCTTAAATTATTGGTTGTGTGCCGGTGTTGCTTTTAATTGCTTGGTTTACTGTTTGACAAGTTGAGATTATCTTTTAGCTGTACCCTTAATATGAAATTGTATCTATGTCTCATAAACACTCCCGGATTCCATTCTGGAATCTAGTTTTGCAGGCGTTGTAGAAATCCACTGCTGATCATCGTGTGGTTGTAGCCTCGCTTAGGGTAACATGTCGGGAAGGCTGGACGAGTTTTGGCGAAATTTTGTAGATAGGGATGTAGTTGCAGCCTATGCTAATATCTATATAGTTTAACGTTTTCTTAAGACTTCCGCTATGTTTGTAAGAACGTTATGTTTTGCGTTATCAATAAAATGATTTTTGATTAACTTAATTACTAGAACTCGAATAGTAGGATTGAATTGGTGGTTGATGTTGCACCCCATGTCGGTTTGGGCTCATTTGAGTGCTGGCCGGAGTGGGGTGTGACATAATTAATAAGTCATTTTCTCCCATTTTACATAGTTAGCCACTGAAAATTTTATCTGATCCAGAACATCCTCCAATTAGGTGCATGTGACATCTTATAAAATGACTTGATAGTTATCCACTGACATATGGATAGCCCCAAGGATTAGTTCGGTTGGTTTGTGGGTTTGATACCCATACGGTTTGTGGGTTTGATACCCATACAATTCATCTTGAAGTACCGCAAGAAAGTACAATTCATGTTCCAAATATTTCCTCATTTCAGCCTGGATAGCCTGTCTTTAATGGGATTAGTTGAGGTGCGGATAAACTGACTCGGACACCCTTGACGTTCAAAACGAGTGATGGCCATTTTATCCGACCCATCTGTATCGATCCAATCCGATCGCTGCCCCGAACGGATGGGAGATTCAGAGATTTTTTACGGAGATCGGGTTGGGTATGAAGATTCTTTTATGAAAAAATTCAGGGATCGGGATATGAAGGATTCGGAGGTAAATTTGTCCCCGCCTTGAATCCGTTCCTTGCTCTGATTTGCCCCGAATCCCCTGTGATATACATACTTTTTTACATTAATACTTAGGGGTTGGCCCCGTTTTCACTAAGTTTTTTAGAAAAAAACATGTGCCATTTACCATCTCGTTCACTTTAATCAACAAGTTTTTGCATTTTAACTTGTTGTTCACACTAACTAATAACTTCTTTCTCAATAACTTTTTTTCTCACATACAATCCACATACCCATCTACGACTTATTCACTATTAAAATAATTTAACAATTTTCAACAACTTATTCACTACTGGAAACAACTATCAACTTGATTGCATAAAATTCTTTTTCAACAACTTACTCACTGCCGGAAACACCCTTTGAATTCAGTCAACTCATTGTCTCATTCCCACTCCCACATCAACAGCCACGAACACCCTTCCCCTCCTGTGGATAATCCCGTAAATGGGATTCATAATACAAGAAATTTTTGAGCTCTACTGGGAAAACAAAAACCCAAGAAAATTTCCAACGCATTTATATAGGCTTGCCAAATTCTTTTGATATCCTCTAATTGCTCGCATGTTCCCCTTTTGGGGCAGGGATGGAGGACAAAAATAAATCTTCGTCGGGGATCTGGGCGGGGATGGGAACGGAGTTCGGTGATCGGGTACAAGGATAGTAACATCCGTCCCTGATCTGTCCCGTTGCCATCACTAGTCGGAAACAGAAAAAATGAAAAGAAAGCCAAATGGACCAAACAATTGCAACAAAAAAAAAACCGTGGAAAAAAAAGACAATTTTACCTGATACGACAGAAGCTAGAAGAATCATGAGATAGGCTTCCCTGTATGCAACTAGTTAGTTTGTGAAAGCGAATTACACCTACTTGGTCAAAAGCAAAGAATTTCCCATTCAATTGGCTCTGATCCAAACAGCATACGTGGAGTATTAAATACTTCCAATTTTTCCAAAAAAAAAAAGGGATACAATAAACTTCCTTCTTTATTAGATAGGGAAAGAAATTAACTAATGATAGCGATATATTTTCCCTTTTTCAACAACTTAAGGGTGTTCAGCTATGTTACGTGCAATTTAACTAATTTCTGAGGAACCAATTCTTTCGATTACTAGCAAGAAACCTCAATTACTGTCAGAACAAATTTCTTGTATGGAATGGCTCATGCGAGTTGGTGCGTAGCAAGAGATAGGAGGGAGTGAACCCAAAGATTAAGGCTAGGTGTGCGACCACAAATGAACTCCCTTGGAGTTGATAATAACTACAATTTAGAGGAGATAAATATATAGCGAAAGCAAGCTAAAACACAATTGTTGAGATCGATGGTGAGATCAAAATAACCATTTCTACTCTGATGTAAAAAAATAAGTAGACATCAACGCCTATGGTGTTTTGCATATTTAGAGGCGATGAAGATAAAAACAGAAGATGAGGGTTTCTCAATGTGTGGTATTTTGGATGGGGCAAAATTGGTACTCCATCCTAATAAGATGAATTGATGATTCAGCATATTCCGTCAAGTCCACTAACGACTAATTAAGTAATGAAGGGGAGGTCATTGCATATTGTCAGAAAAATATATATATAAGGGAGGAAAGAGTAATTTCATAAATACTAGGGGAGGTCTCTGTGTTTGTTAGAAAACTATGCGTAATCAATCGATGGATCAATAGACTAAGCAAATGTGATTTGCCTTCAAAGCATCTAAAACCACAATTCTAATTTTTCTAGATTTTTGAATTATTTTGGTGAGGGAGAGAGAGAGAGAGAGAGAGAGAGAGAGAGAGAGAGAGAGAGAGAGAGAGAGACATGGGGAGAGAGAGGCGTAGGTAGCCACGGGAGAGGGTGTGAATATGGAGGAAAAATTATTGTATGCCGGTGGAGTACCGCCACGTGATACCCCATACTCATTCTCCATCACACATGTCTTTCAGTGCATAAAATGTGAATAATGTTGGCGTGCATCGATCGAACATGAAACATGAAAGAATTGAACTATCAAATACTATATTTGAAACGCAGAGCCGCAAAAAAACATAAATGGGATTTATTTGTGTCCCGTGCATTTGAACGAACACAACGCTTTGTTTACTTCAATTATTAAACAAATGATTATGATAATCGAAAAACGAGTGAATAAATTAAATGGGCTAAAAAAACATCTGTCACATTCACAAACCTAAAAAATCAGGTCTGGTATGTCCCTGCATGATTGAGTGTACCACCAATATCTCTCACTATAAAAAGTGGTACTTTTTGGAGTGACGCTTAACCACCATCGATCAAATTCTTCCTTAGGACGAGAAATAGTCTATAGTCTACTAACTAACTTTTCTCTTCTTTTTGTTGTCCCCCTATAATTATTTATTCAAATACAAATAGTCTAAGTTCCGTTGTATACCAAGTTATTACCAGATCTAAATCAATCATGAAATTGTCATATGGGTGTCGCATATTCTAAGGTATATTCAAAAAAGTTCAATTATGATTTAAATATATTTATGTGCAATACAACAAACTGAAAATTTTGTATCTGTTCTCTTGCTTCTTTTAATCTCTGTATCCACTACAATTGATAAAAAATAAATTTTCGCTGTTAAAAAAAAAACTGAAAATTTTATGGCATAAATTAAATTAAAAAAAGTTTTATAAGGTTTGGGATTAAAGTCTATAGAGATGTGAAACGTCCAACCCTTTTTGGTTGTTAACTAAGCAATTCGCCCTCCATCGTTCCGCTAATGCGTACAATTTTGACAAAAAAAAAAATTTATCACTTTAAAGTTTTGCAGTGTCTTAGTTAAAGGAAAAGAAGAAGAGTACTTATTTGATTTACAAAACGTGATAACTAGATCAAATTCTATTCTAGCCCTGATGAATTGAGTATGGAAATTCTTCAAATTGTTTGATGTCACAATAATTAGCTCAAACAACTTAGACAGCGTTAGAGTTTGGGCGGGCTTGTGGGCCAGTTGGTGTGCACCCAAGGATGGGACCAGGAGATTTAGTAGCGGCAATCGTCATGACAATAATTTTAGAAAATGCAATTACTATGTGTAAAAAAAAATTATGCCCAACTTATATAGTCTCGCCACCGCTAGATTTTTTTAGTATATATTTCGCCACTGCTAGGGTAAAATCCTAGTTCCATCCTTGTGTGCACCCATGCCAAAATACGCATATATATCATAGCATACGTCATCGTGTCATTGAATTTTCATACAAAAAAAATACGGTGTGAGATACATTCACAAAAAAATCTTTTATAGTGAGAAAATTCAAAATTTGTCACCAAATCATACCTTTTCGCAATGAAAGTGTCATTTGGCGAGAAATTGCATTTCCTCGCCAAAAAAATACCATTTGGCAACAAAATTCCTATTTTGTCATCAAAATGTACCATTTGGCGTGACAACTTGAATTTTGTCAGTGAAATGGCACCTTATGGCGACAATTTCGTCGCCAGATGCATTACTTTTTAAATTTTAAAAATTCAATATGTTTTTAAATAAATAATCTATATCGATATATATTATATATAGATTACTTTTAAAATTATTAAATATTGCAATATTATCAATGAAATCGTAAGTGGCGGCGTGGCTCAGTGGTGCATGGTTTAGAAATTGAAGGTTACGAGTTCAAGCAACACGGTGGAAATAATTTTTCTAGCTAGGTCGATTTGGGCAACGGAAAAAGAATCCCTTACCAAAAAATTTCATTCGATTTTTTTCGTCGCCAATAGCTGTCACCCCAACATAAAAACGACAAAATTAGGCTTCGAAAAGTCGAAAACTAGCTTAATGCTCAGAATCTCTTATATACCACTTAACTCTTTATGCAGTGGCCCGCACAATGTAGATCAAGGTTATGTTCTAATATCAACTGTAACGATCCGCACCAGCTGACCTGTTAACCCTTAATCTAACCACGTAACTCAAAAGGTCAATCTTAAATTATACAGTAGCTGCTCGGAAACTCTTATATACCGGCACTTAACTCTTTATGAAGTGCCTGATGTGGGACTTCGATATAGGGGCATCACTAGAGATGTTCCAGACCCCTACAATCGAGTGGTTAATCGATGAAGTTAAACGATAAAGTGGGTTGTTAATTACCCTACTGCTGGTTAGGCATCTGCAGCTGATCACTCAAAGTCATTTTCCATTATTGCATTAGATCGAACCTGGACAAGAGAATGGTCATAGGTACTAGCTAGGGTGACCCATGTTGGAATTTGGGGGCATAGGTAGATGCCTCAAGGATTAATGGGCTCTTGAAAAGTTGGAAAAAATAATGCTCAAATCTAACTTCACTTTATCAACGTGTGGCACATGCAGTTGTTTGCACGTGCACGGGGCTAGCTAGCTTGATATATTTGATTTAATTTCCAGCAATCTTGTAACCATACGTTTTGTGATTAGCCAGATTTTCCTGATTCGAATATACCATCACCCTGTTGGTTTAGAAGTGATGAGACAATGTTTTTGGAACAACAAAAAGTGCTAAATGGGACCAAAAATATGAGATATATTTGAATTGTCGCAATGGTTTATTCGAATTTCAATCGATAAACCCAAATTTCTAAATTGATAAGTCGAATACGTACGTGGGTAATTGCTTCGAAATCCGATGGGTGAGTGTTGGAAAATTGCGTGTCTATTATTTCATGAGCCATGATTAATTAAACCCATCAGCTTATGATCTTCAATTTATTTTTCAGATGTATATATGTCTATACAAGGGATTGTTTCAAACGAAGGTTTTTTTCTTTTCTTTTCTTTTTTTTGCATGTAAGAACATTGATATAGTACCATTTCGGTCTCATATGAAGAATTCAATTTTTTAAGTGAACATGCAATTAATGCATGTCTACCTAAAAAGTTGGACTAGATTTCCAATGTTACCCCCTTACCGAAAACTATTTTGAAACATTAATTAATCAGGGGTAGTTTTTTTTTGTAAATTTACACACTTTTGGTCTGACTTTTTGAAGAGGAAAGATATTTTGGAACATTTCAAATTGAAATGCATGATGGACTTTATGGAGGGAGTACTATCAAAGACATACTATATTGGAGGAGATTTTTTATTTGTTTTTGTCATACGATAGAATATTAATAGAATGTTAAGGGTTAGTTTTTTAGTAATTACAATGGGAGTCGAACACTTCCTCCACTAGAAGAAGCCAGGACCACACTAGGTGGCGTTTCTTTCGGAGGAGATTTGAGCGGTAGACCTACGAGCACATGAGAGTTGTTTGGTTGATAGCATGACAGTGGATTTCCAAACCATCGAGATTTTTTTTCCCTTCCCAATATTGTATACATTAGTTAGTGTTAGCGAAAAGTCATGTAAATTAATTCACAAGAGGTTCAGAGACTATTCATAGTCCTGAACCCCAACCAACAGCTCCTCATGGGGCTCGATCTCGGGCCTTCACTAAGAGAGGCGGTAGGTGATGCCAACTGAGCTAAGAGCTCATTGGCGATCGAGGTTATTGATATAGGTGAATTTTCCCAAGCCACGTAAATCTTGTATACATGCTCTGTTGAGTAGTTAATTTTTTAAGGGCCCTCGCGAAAAATTAACTCAATCTGATATCTATAGATGCTTAATCCAATCATCTAACTATTCATTATCCAAAAATCAAAATGAAAGTTAGATGATTGGATCGAGCATCTATAAGTATCAGATTGAGCTGATTTTTTACGGGCGCCCTTGAAAAAATGTTTTAGGTTTAATGAACGGCTTGGATTATTTGTGAGGGATCCAAGGTGAGCTCCACAAAAAAATTGTGTAGAATATGTACCTATTTATATGTGTGAGTAGCAACGTTGATTTTTTTCCCCCTTTTACTCCTTTCTTTTTTTGCTAATGCAAAATGTGGGCTAGATTGAACCAACGTAGTGACTCCCCGATCAACACTGGAGAACCCACCCGACTTAAAATGTTCGGATTTAAGCCATAACTAACCTAGCTGGAGAGAAAATATTGACTCCTCACAACATAGCAGGCTCCGACACCAAACACCAAACCCCACCGAAATGTGAGTTAAAGTAGAATACCACTATACCAACCATCTGATCCAAGTATCAAACTCTAAGACTAGTGCAAGAGAACTAACCTTATATTGTCTCGGCCTCTGTGTTGTTCCCCATTAGAATATCCTTTTATGACATCCAAGAATCATCTGATACATATGGTTAAAAGGGTCCAACAAAAGAGTAGGCCCTGCACCTGACAGATTCTATCACAATTTCTTAAGTGGTTATATAATCGGACATCCAGAAACTTGTGGAAAGTCCTAAAACAATAATGCTATTGTTATATCCATCTCCTCCTAAATAATAAGAACCGGATTGGGGGATGCCATTTTTCAATTGGGACAATTTTGCCCTTTGATTTCGTCCATTTTACCAATTGCCCAAGGAGCAATTTTCTGAATGGCCATTATTGTAATTTCACTCTCGGCCACGTGGCGCCCTTCAAATTGAACAGAGAAAATACCCCTGCCACTCTCACCTACCGCTTATAATTTGCATTTTAGAGAGAGAGAGAGAGAGTGAGTGAGTGAGGACGGCGAAGGCGGCCACAAATGCAACGATGACGATAACCATGACGGCGATGAGGACGGCGATGAAGAAGGCAAGGGATCTGGTTTAGGGCTTCTTCAGTGTGTTTCTTTCGTTAGATGAGGTAACTATTCGGATCTGGTTTAGGGTTTTGGTTCGGGATTTGGGTTTCCCCCTTTTTGGGGGTGCCTCCTCCAGTGCGCTTACTAGAAGAGATACCTTTTGGTGTTTGTTTCTGGCCTCCTACCCAGTGCCATTTTTTGGGTTCTGTGTGTGTTTGTTTCTTTCTCCTGTGCCACACAATCGAATACTCTTCATGTTCAAAGGGGTTAGATTGATGGCATTGAAAGCCCTGATTACGGTGATTTCGATTTTTTTATGAATTGGATTAATGGAAACTTGATTGCTTGTATTAGAGTTGTTTGAATGCTTCACTAATTAGGGCTTTCTTCCTTGTTCTTTTTATCTAGGGGATTTTTGGTAAGGGTTCGATAAAGCTATAAATGGGTTTTTTAACAAGTGTTTGGTTAATATTTTACTAAACAGTGATGGAGAAATACCACAAATGAATATCACTCGCTTTAAGTTGGGGGGAGGGGTTAGCTATGTGCTATTTGTTGCATTTTTGGGAAAATTTGAAAATTTTGAAAAATTCAAAAAACAATAAAAATTGAAAATCCAAAAAAACAAGAAAATGGAAATTTTCAAAAATTAATAAAAGCTTTTTACTTGCAAATTCTTCATTTTGTCACGTTTTTTTTGTTTTTTTTTTCATGACTTGTTGCATGATCAATAATTGTTAGTTGGCAAGAGTTTGTAGCAATCTTAAGAAATTTTGTGCTTCTCAATTTGCATGCTTAATTAAAAATTGAACGGTTTAGGTGTTAAGTAAGTTTTTTAGCAAGCTTTTACCCATATTCCCATCATTCAATAAAAATGCTTGTAGTTAGGAGAATAATCGCATGTCCATCTTTAATTGTGTTTGAATGTCGATTTTCAGTCATTTTGGAATTCAATGCGCACTTAGGAAAGGATACAAGACATTCTTTGCATCATCATACCACATATGTGTCACCTAGTCCTACTTTGCATTTTGATTTGTTTCCCGTTCTTTGCTTTAACTTAGGTAACCGGATGTTTAGAGGATTGCGTGAAAATGGTTTTCAATGATTCAAGGAGATTTGGGGGTGGTGTGAATGTGATAAAAATAATTGGAATGTGAAAAGGCAAAGAATTGATATATGATTTCCTATCTTTCCTCTCTCACTACAGAAGTAAAAGCCCCAAATTTTCATCTCTCTCTTCAAAAAGCCCCAAAATTGGCTCCAATATCTCTCTCGCTACAATTCTCACCTCAGATGACCCTATTCCTCAAAGAAAGGAGATCAAATAAATGTTATGAAAGAACAAAAGCGAATTCGGAAAGAGCATTGAATACTTTGATAAGAGAATTGGTTTGACTTATGGGCTAGCATTCATTCCGGATGAGAAAGAATCCGATGGAAAGAGAGAGCTCGAGGCTCAATACTGTGAGAAGCCGGATGAGGATAACGACTAGGTGTGATGGAGTCGGTGGTAGTAGTTTTAGTAGGCCTTATCTCATAGTTTTTCTTTATTTCTTCTTCGGATCTTTATTTGGTGTTTGGTCGGCGTAGGGTCATGTCTTGGGTAGTTTAGGGTCGGTAGTGGCCAAGGGTAGATGAACCATGCTAGCATATGGCCGCTACACTTTTTGTAATCCCTTCCCTTTGTAACCAAGGTCGTTAAAAGCTTAAAAAGTCCTTAGTTGATTTTTAGCGCGCATGGATTCCTTATGTTTGATTATCTGATATTTGCATAATTAGTTGCATGACATGCTTTCCTTTCGTTATCCAAATTTCATCTACTAGTTTTCATTTCAGTTGAATAAAGTGTTTTCGTTGTTTGAGGCATAGTATTTCTTATTCGCTGTTGCCTGTTTATAAAGCACTTCTTCGTCGGTGGATATGTTTTAGTTTGAATTCGCAAGTTTTGTGTCCCGTATCCTCCCCTTGTTCGAGAACACAAACCTTTTCATACTTGCTCTTAGACTTGTTTGATACTTAGCCTGTTTGGTTAGATGCCGGAATTATGAATTGGAGAAATGAAATAAAAGCCAGATTGGTTGAACTCTTGTTAATTTACAATGTTGAGCATGTTCTAAGTTATGATAACGGAATGGATTGCAAAGATGTTAGTCTTCAAATTTTTCGTTCTTTATTTGCTAGGGACTAGCAAATCTTAAGTTGGGGGGTGTGATAAGCACCCGATAATACAATTAAGGGTGCGCTAGTTGTCTAATTTTAGTTATTTCTTTCGTTAATTTAGTGATTTTTAATTGTTTTTGCTCGTGACGTAGCGTAACCTTGTTTTGTAGGAATTTGTCACACCCCAAAATGGGAAGTGACCGGTCATGAACCACAAGACTGAAACTCATAGAACATGCAGCCTAAAAAGAAATTTGATTAAAAACCAAGACAATGAACTAGTAAACGGCCAACATTTTTTTTTATTAAGAACAACTCAAACCAATTAAGTTCAACAAAAAGTATGGGGCACAACCATTCCATGAACCAATCAATAGCCTAATAAAGAGGAGTCGTTATCTGATAATTATCTCGAATGCGGAAGCGATTTATTAAAATAAAACTAAGATGAGACACCCTAAGGAGGTCGAACAAAAGAAAATCCTTGAGATGCCGCCAGAGTCCTTGCCTAAATCCCCGACTTGCCTGAAAGAGAAGTTGGAATAAATCCGTCAGCTGACGAGCTCAGTGAATAACAAGTATGTATAATAAATAAAGTTGAAAGCGAGGATTAAAATAATTTACCATTAAATCATAATTTGGCATACGAGGTGTCCAGCAGAATAATAAATTAATCAATAAGCCTTTAACCAATGAACATTTTTAGTGGTGATCACAATAATAACTCCATCAACAATGGAGAACCACAATCAAACAGTACCATGGCCAAAATAAATCTCAACAAAATTGGATCCAATATCGAACTTAGAGTCACCAAGATTGGCAGCCCGTAGTACTTTTCCTTAAGACGATCCGGCGAAAGAAAGCCGTTGAGTACTAGGGTCACTCGCCTAACACGGTCTTTTCCCCAATGGCCAGGGTCACCAACACAAGAAGGAATAAGTTCCCTGGACTTCTGAAATAAATGTTCCCATTAATATCCACCAAGATCTCACCAAAAAGAATATTATCAATTGATCTCACAAAAATCATCGCATGCCAATTCATAGAACAACTTATAAATAGTTTTGAGTCTCCAAATAGCATTCTTATAAATTTCTGAAGGAAATACATTTAAGGGACACATGGATCTTTCGAAAATACGTAACATACTTAACTACTCACCTGGGGCCAAAGGTAATCTAACCGAACAACGCGAAATGAAGTTAACTTGAACAAAAGAATATTACGAAATAATTAACCAATATGAATACTACGTTGGCCAAGTACTAACTAGGAAATAATGTATCAATGAATTACCCAACCCCCAATCTAGCTAACTATTTCAATACCAAACCGAAACTATAAAACCCAAACTTTAATTTTCAATTCCAACAGTATGCCTCTCATGCAGCCACCTATTTTTCTTCCAAAAATCAATTTGTCCACACACGACATGTACGTATAACACACAATCATGGCCCAAGGCCATTTGGTCGGTCCCTTCTCCACTGTGAATAACCAAATTCATAGCCCCACACTTGGCCATTATTTCCCACGCCACACAACACTCGATCGACCACGATCTCACCCATTTTACACAAACCATGACAGCACATGCACACCTCCACCCAACTCACAACGTACGATTATCGAGCCACGAACACACTCTCTCTCCCAATACACTCACAACCACTAATAAAATCCAATATATAAATTCCATACCAATGCTCAATTCATGAACCCAATGTTTTCTTAAAAGAGGAGACAAAGAGAGACGAAGAACATAATTACCTCAAGTGAACCCAGCGGAAATCTCCTCTGGCTGCAGCAGCTCTCTCTCTCAAAAGTTCTCTCAATCTCTTATCTCAAACGTTCTCTTCAAATAAAAAAACCATACACTGTAAAAAATAACTCCTAACTTTGTAAAACTACCGACTACTCCATATATTATAGCTATATAGCCAACTAACGTATTCTAATTAAAATTGGCTAACTACATAATTTAATAATTAGACTTGTGCCCTTATAACCACAATGGCACCGATAAAAATTATATCAAACATCTCTTTAAAAAAAACATTATTAGGGCCAACGCCATAAAACCCAATTCTCACCACGAAAAATATAAATATTAGTAAAAGAAAAGGCAGGGTGTAACATTCTCCCCCCCCCCCCCCCCCCCGCCCCCTTAAAATAAATTTCGTCCTCGAAATTGCATACTAACCTCATTCATACAATTGTGGGTACTTCTCGCGCATCTCCTCACCACGCTCCCAAGTGGCCTCTTCAACCGCGTGATTGCGCCACAATACTTTAACCAATAAAATCGTTTTGTTGCGAAGCACTTTCTCCTTTGTATCAAGAATCTCAACGGGTTGCTCATCGTAGGTTAAATCATCCCGAACATGAAGTGGCTCATAATCAATAACATGGGACGGACTATGCACATACCTTCTCAACATCGACACATGAAAAACGTTATGAACCTTAGCCAAATTAGGCGGCAACGCCAAACGATAAGCCACCTCACAAATCCTTTCCAAAACCTCAAATGGCCCAATATAGTGAGGACTCAACTTTCCTTTTTTACCAAACCAAATAACTCCTTTCCATGGGGACACCTTAAGAAACACCATATCTCCAATTGTAAACTCCAAGTCTCTTCTACGATTATCCACATAACTTTTCTGTCTACTCTGAGATGTTACAAGTCTTTCTCGAATAGTTGCAATCTTATGGGTCACCTCTTCCACCGAGTCAGGTCCTAAAATTTGCCTTTCTCTTACCTCATACCAACAGATAGGAGATCTACACTTCCGGCCATACAAAGCCTCATAAGGAGCAACTCCCAAACTCGAATGGTAACTGTTATTATACGCAAATTCCATCAATGGTAATTGATCATCCCAATTTCCTTTCCACTCTAAGCTACATGCTCTCGATAAATCTTCCAAAGTCTGAATAGTTCTCTCACTCTGACCATCAGTTTGTGGGTGGTAGGCAGAGCTAAAAAGTAAACGAGTACCCATCGCCGCCTGTAATGCACCCCAAAACTTAGACACAAAACGGGATCACGGTCTGACACAATCGATACAGGTGCGACATGGAGTCTAACAATCTCCTTCACATATAACTGCACCAAACGATCCAACTTATACGTCATATTAATAGCGATAAAATGAGCTGACTTAGTGAGTCAGTCAACTATAACCCAAACCGCATCGTGCCCACTGCTTGTACGAGGTAACCCAGATAGAAAATCCATAGAGATATGATCCCATTTCCACTCAGGTAACGGTAAAGGCTGAAGTTTTCCTGTTGGTTTCTGATGCTCCACCTTAACCTGTTGACAAATAAGACACTGAGACACATACCTTGCAATGACCTTCTTCATACCATTCCACCAAAAATGTTCTCGTAGATCCTTATACATCTTAGTGCTACCAGGATGAATACTATATCTAGAACTGTGAGCCTCAGCCATAATCTCCGTCCTCAAACCACAATCACCTGGTACACAAACACGATCCCCAAACCTAAGTACTTCATCCTCACCCAAGGCCCTATACTCTCGCCCTTCAACATGCCATCTAAAATTTTCTTACACCAAGGGTTATCTTGTTGAGCTACTCGAATTCTATCCAACAAATTTGGTTTCACTGTCAACTGACTGCAAATAGCACCATCTCCATGTCGTACAACCTCTACTTGCAATCTTCTAATGTCCTCTATCAAATGTGGTTGAACTGTCAAAACTGCTAAACTACCCCCTTATAATTTCCTACTCAATGCATTTGCCACTACATTCGCTTTTCCCGGATGGTACAAAATACTAACGTCGTAATCCTTCAACAACTCAAGCCATCGCCTTTGCCTCAAATTAAGTTCTTTTTGAGTGAAAATATACTTCAAACTCTTATGATCAGTGTAAATCTCACAAGCAACCCCATACAAATAATGTCTTCATATCTTAAGTGTAAACACAACTACTGCCAACTTCAAATCATGTGTCGAATAATTTCTCTCATGCACCTTATATTGACGACAGGCATAAGCTATCACTCTATCATTTTGCATAAGTACACAACCCAAGCCTTGGAGAGATGCATCACTATAAATAACAAAGTTACCACAATCTATCGGCAATGCAAGAACAGGTGCTGTAGGCAATCTCCGTTTAAGTTCCTGAAAACTATGATCACAACTGTCTGTCCACTCATACTTCACCCCTTTCCGCGTAATATTGGTAAGTGGCAGGGCAATGCGAGAAAACCCTTCCACAAACCGCCTGTACTATCCAGCAAAACCTAAGAAATTACGCACCTCAGTCACCGATGTCAGACGTGGCCAATCAACAATAGCTTCCACCTTCTTACTATCGATAGACACTCCCTCCTTTCCGATAACATGCCCAAGGAAAGACACACTGTCCAACCAAAACTCATATTTCTTAAACTTTGCATACAACTTATTCTCTTTAAGAATCTGAAAGACTATTCTCAAATGCTCCTCATGTTCTTCCCTACTCTTGGAATAGATCAAAAAATCATCTATAAATACCACCACAAAATGATCAAGCTGAGGTTTGAAGACTCTATTCATCATATCCATAAATGCCGCTGGTGCATTAGTTAGGCCAAATGGCATCACTAAAAACTCATAATGCCCATAACAAGTTCTAAACTCTGTTTTTATAATGTCCACCTCTCTCACCTTTAACTGATGGTATCCAGACCTCAAGTCAATCTTAGAAAACACCTGAGCCCCTTCCCTTTGCAACTGATCAAATAAGTCATCTATACGCGGTAATGGATATCTATTCTTAACTAAAACCTTATTCAACTCCTTATAGTCAATGCACAACCGCATAGTACCATCCTTCTTTTTCACAAACAAGACAGGAGCTCCCCACGGTGACACACTGGGCCGAATAAATCCCTTATCAAGTAGTTCTTGCAACTGCATTTGCAACTCTCTTAACTCTGATGGTGCCATTCTATAAGGAGCTTTAGAAATAAGCATTGTGCCAGGAACAAGATCTATCGTGAACTCAACCTCACGATCCGGAGGAAGACCAGGCAGGTCCTCTTGAAAGATGTCAGAAAAATCTTTAACTATAGGCAACTTCTCCAATTTTTGTGCAGATTCCTCCCCACTCACCACATAAGCTAAGTAACCAAAACACCCCTTATTCATCAATCAACTTGCCTGAAGAGACGAAATAAAACTGAACGATGACACATCCTGATCCCCCTGCAGACTAAACTCTGGCTGACCAGGCATAGCAAATACAACCCTCTTCTGATTGCAGTCTATAGCAGCATGGTATTTCGACAACCAATCCATCCCCAGAATAACATCAAAGTCATGCATCTCCAATGAAATTAGGTTTATTGGTAAAATCCTACCATCTATCTCCACATCACAAGACTTAGACACCTCACATAACATCACTGTTTTCCCTACTGGAGTAGTCACCATAACACACACATCTAATGCCTCAACAACAATAGATAACTGATTCAAATATCTAGGAGTAGCAAAGGAATGGGTAGAACCAGAGTCAAACAAAACTCGAGCTGGTACATTCAAAATAGAAAAAGTACCTTGCACCATAGATGGCGCATCCTTAGCTTGCTGTTGAGTCAATGCATACATACGTCCCTCTGTCACATTTCTCTGTCCTTGACCTCCATTTCGAGCTTGCTGCTTATGATTCCCCTGAT
Source organism: Rhododendron vialii (assembly GCF_030253575.1). NCBI lineage: Eukaryota > Viridiplantae > Streptophyta > Magnoliopsida > Ericales > Ericaceae > Rhododendron > Rhododendron vialii. The sequence continues at coordinate 26,061,203 of NC_080565.1, read as the reverse complement.
TATTAAACCGTCGCTGCTGATTATGCCCACTTCCATGCACTGGCTGTCTCTGACTCTGAGGTATCTGATTCCTTCCATCACCCTGAGCTCTACAATGGGTGGAAACATGACCAGGCTGCCCACAATTATAACATACTTGAAGTGAACCATCACAATGGTACTTTGTCAAATGAGGTTGACCACATTTTTTACACGGCCTCAATGCCTACCTCCCACCTTCATTTGTTTGAGTCAAAGTGTGCACCCTCTTTGCAGGTAAACCATTCCCACTACTTTGTCCTGGCCTAAACCTCTTGTATTGATTCTCTGCAACCCTCCTTTCTTCAGATAAGTCACTCTCTGCTGTAAGGGCTCTAGTCTTAAGTTTTGGTAGGGTCTCTGTGTCAAGCAAAAAAACTCTTCCATGAATATCGGCCCGAAGCCCCCTTTAAAAATACCACACCTTATCTGTCTCTTTTTCTACCAAAACTCTTGCGAACCTCGACAATTCATCAAACTTCTGCTGATACTCCGCCACTGACATATTATCCTGTCTCAAAGCCAAAAACTCAGTCCGCATTTTATCTTTGATTGCTGGAGGAATGTACTTCTCCTCAAAGTCCTTCTTGAAATTTCTCCAAACCAATTCATCCTGCTTATCTTTGTAATGTTGCTTTGCTGATTGGCACCAATGCTCAGCTCCCCCCTGTAGCTTATATGCTGCAAAAGACACCTTTTGGGCCTCAGAACAACCCAACACATCAAAGATCCTTTCCATTTGTAACAGCCAGGCCTCAGCATCCGATGGCTTATTAGTCCCCATTAAAGGTGATGGATTAGTCTTTAGAAATCTATCAAAAGTATTGCCTTTATCCAATGTTAAGGACCTTATTGCATTTGCTGGTGCCACTTGGGCCTGATTCTCTACAAACAATCCCATGAAAGTCTGGAAGGCCTGAACAGCAGCTACTGGGTCAACGAATCCTGTAGGTGTACTAGCATTGGCAATAATTTCAGTGATAGGGTCAATTGGATCCTCAACGGGGTCAACTGGATCTTCATCATTTTGTGTTTCAACTGCAATAACATCAACTTCAGGTTCAACAACACCACCTCAGCTACAGCCCACTAGGTTAGTGCTACCACGGCCACGAGGTAAAGGAGCGGCCCGACCGCGACCATGAGCTTCAAGAGTGGCCTGTCCGCGACCGCGAGCTGCAAGAGTGGCCTGCCTGCGACCACGAGCTGCAAAAGTGGCCTGTCCGCGACCACGAGCTGCAACAGCCGCGTATGTCAACCTAGTGCTACGACGTGGACGATCCATCTCCTGAATTTTACCAAAGAACAATCTAGACATAAATATAGGGCAATATATATATGGCAATAACCAATAAATAAGTATGCAACAATCTAAAGGACTCTGGGGACTCGGACCTCCACTAAATGAACATGACATAGAATGAATAGAAAAGTCAATTAAATTTTTTTTTTTTTTAACTTTTAGCGCTGATACCACAATTGCCACACCCCAAAATGGGAAGTGACCGGTCATGAACCACAAGAGTGAAACTCATAGAACATGCAGCCTAAAAAGAAATTTGATTAAAAACCAAGGCAATGAACTAATAAACGGTCAACATTTTTTTTATTAAGAACAACTCTAACCAATTAAGTTCAACAAAAAGTATGGGGCACAACCATTCTATGAACCAATCAATAGCCAGAGATCCAACAATAATAAAGAGGAGTCGTTATCTGACAATTATCTCGAATGCGGAAGCGATTTATTAAAATAAAACTAAGATGAGACACCCTAAGGAGGTCGAACAAAAGAAATCCCTGAGATGCCGCCAGAGTCCTTGCCTAAATCCCCGACTTGCCTGAAAGAGAAGTTGGAATAAATCCGTCAGCTGACGAGCTCAGTGAATAACAAGTATGTATAATAAATAAAGTTGAAAGCGGGGATTAAAATAATTTACCATTAAATCATAATTTGGCATACGAGGTGTCCAACAGAATAATAAATTAATCAATAAGCCTTTAACCAATGAACATTCTTAGTGGTGATCACAATAATAACTCCATCAACAATGGGGAACCACAATCAAACAGTACTATGGCCAAAATAAATCTCAACAAAATTGGATCCAATATCGAACTTAGAGTCACCAGGGTTGGCAGCTCGTGGTACTTTTCCCTAAGACGATCCGGCGAAAGAAAGCCGTTGAGCACTAGGGTCACTGGCCTAACACGATCTTTTCCCCAATGGCCAGGGTCACCAACACGAGAAGGAATAAGTTCCCTAGACTTCCGAAATAAATGTTCCCATTAATATCCACCAAGATCTCACCAAAAAGAATATTATCAATTGATCTCACAAAAATCATCGCATGCCAATTCATAGAACAACTTATAAATAGTTTTGAGTCTCCGAATAGCATTCTTATAAATTTCTGAAGGAAATCCTTTTAAGGGACACATGGATCTTTCGAAAATACGTAACATACTTAACTACTCACCTGGGGCCAAAGGTAATCTAACCGAACAATGCGAAATGAAGTTAACCTGAACAAAAACAATATTACGAAATAATTAACCAATATGAATACTACGTTGGCCAAGTACTAACTAGGAAATAATGTATCAATGAATTACACAGACCATGACAGCACATGCACGCCTCCACCCGACTCACAACGTACGATTACCGAGCCACGAACACACTCTCTCTCCCAATACATTCACAACCACTAATAAAATCCAATATATAAATTCCATACCAATGCTCAATTCATGAACCCAATGTTTTCTTAAAAGAGGAGACACTTGCCTAATCCCCTTTTGAGTCTGAAACTCCTTAGTAGCAGAACCATTTATGAGAACAGACATTGCTACGTAGACACACACTCTTTAATCTATCCACACCATTTTTCCCCGAAACCCATTTTCATATGCAAATCCAATAGAAAAATCTCAATTAACACAATCGTAAGCTCTTTCAAAATCTATTTTAAGAATGAGGCCCCCCTGAGTACTCTTTTTCCAGCTATGAATTACCTCATTAGCTATTAGAACTCCATCCAAGATCTGTTTCCCCCCAATAAAAGCAGCTTGAGACTCACCAATTATAGAGGAAAGGTGTAATTTAAGCCTATTTGCCAACACTTTTGAAAGCACTTTGTAAACCCACCTCACCATACTAATCGGTCTAAATTCTTTAAACAAATTAGGGCAATCCACTTTAGGAATCAAAGAAACAAAAGTAGAATTGATACCTTAGGTGAGCTTTCCATTGACATGAAATTCAGAAAAAAACTGAATCATCAAAGGCTTCATGAAATCCCATCATTTCCTAACAAAAGAGAAGTTAAAACCATCAGGTCCAGGGGCTTTGAGACTGCTACACTCTTTCAGAGCTAAGAGTATCTCTCCTTCTTCAAATTGCTTCTCCAGATTAGAAGATGTCACTGGACTGAGTTTTCTGATAAATACCCCTCCCAATACAGGTCTAGACCGTAGTTCCTCCTTGAAATTGGTTCTGAAATATTCAACAGCAGCTTCTTTAATCTTTTTGGGATTTTCCACCACTCTTCCATTAGCCTTAATCGAACCCACCATATTCTTCCGATATCGGTTATTGGCCATCACTTGAAAGTACCTTGTGTTTTTATCCCCCAATTTCAACCATCTAATCCAGGATTTTTGCCTCCACATGGATTCAGTCAGACGATAAAGTCTCCAAAATTCTGTTTTGGTTTTGCATCTAGCTGCCTTTTCAGACTCGGTAAGTTGTCTATCTTCCGCTATAACCTCAAATTGGTGGAGCTCAGCTTCAGTGTGCTGTAACGCATGATTTACATCACCAAAAACTTCCTTATTCCACACTCTAAGCTTATCTTTAACAACTTTCAGTTTTTGCAAAATCATGAATCCGGCCCATCTAGACACTCGGACTTCATTCCACGTATCCTTGGCTAACTTCATACAACTTGGATTCGACAACCAAATGTCCATAAATTTGAATGGCTTAGGACCCCAATCTCTACTATCATCGAGTAGTACAATAGGACAATGGTCAGAAATTGGTCTTGTCAAACCCCACTGAAGCACTTTGAATTTTTCCAGTCACTGGATAGACACTAAAAATCTATCTAAGCGACTATGAACGACACGATCCTGAAAATTAGACCAGGTAAATTTCCTGCCCAACATCGGGAAATCAATGATTTCCATATCGTTAGAGAACTCTAAGAAATCCTTCATGCCCCTCTCTATCCTCATACATCCCACTCTCTCATTCATGTCTAAGATTTCATTAAAATCGCCTCCCACACACCATGGAACATTGGAGGTTGCCTTGAGGTTGAGCAACTCCTCCCACACCAATCTACGATTCACCACCTCATTAGGGACATATACATTTACAACCACACATGGAAAGACACCATTAATCACCCCTTGAAGCAAAATAAAAGACCTTTGAACAATTAGATTGTCTACTTTGAAAATATCCTAATTCCATATACACAAAATACCCCCCGAAGCCCCATCAGCATTATAGCAAGCAAAATCGAAATCGGGATTGCCCCACAAATGCTGGACAACTGTTCTCTCCAGATTTTCCAACTTTGTTTCTTGCACCATTATCAAATCAGGTTTTTGTTTCTTAATGAGATTAAACAAAAATCTTTTCTTTACCGAGCTCCCTAACCCTCTAATATTCCAAGATAATAGCTGCATAAAACTAAAAAATCCACAAAAAAAAACTCCGTAATAGGTTAAGAAATCTAACCCTCCGCTTCTCTCTCAAGCATTTAAGAATACTCCTGAGCTTCGATTTCAATCATAGGGCGCAAAACCACATCATCAATGGGGGGAAAGTTGATGCCCAACTCACCTCTAACTGCCATAGTAGCTTGGACCTCTCGGATGATCCTTGAATCACTTTGAGGAGAAACCGGAGAAGAGGATAAGGAGGATTCTACCAGAGAACGATCCTGCTCCACCTTGTCATGAATGAGAGCTAGGTTTGATAGCTGTCTCCTTCTTCTTCTCCTGCAATTAGCGTCGTTTAAATCCACCAACAGATGGATTTTAGGGATTTTAGAGCTCCTCACGAGAGGGACGGGATCCTCAGGGTAGCTACCATTCACATTCGCCACAGGAATTACATTTTGAGAAGGCATCTCTACTGTTTCACGGCCCAAAGACCCTTCCCCATTAAACTGAACCATAGGCTCACAATCACAATAAATTGTGTTTATTGCCAAATGGGCTTCCTCTTAGGCTGTAGAAATTACCTCAGTTTGGCCCACGTCACCCATCTCTACACCGCCCCCATCATGGATCTCAAAAGAGTCCTCAACCATAGATTCAAAATCCCCAGAGGAGGCTTGCGTACTATGTGCTTATTTGATTTCTTTTATGAGGGAATCTTGTACTTGCAATCTAAAAAGATTCATATAGTACTTAATTGTAGTTGTACTTGGTTATATATATATATATATATATATATATATGTGTGTGTGTGTGTGTGTGTGTGTATACTAGAGAGAGAGAGAGAGAGAGAGGGAGGCCGGTTGGGAGAGGAAGAGAAAGTGATGTGTGTGCTAGTGTGTAGTACACTCTAAGCTACTTAATAGCCCTAAGCCTATTTGCCTAATGACAACCTATTGATGGGCCATTATGACACAATCCTAGCCTTTGTTAGCCTAAGATTTGACTACAAGCAAGACCTAGGTTGTAATTACCTAGATTCACCTAAAAAGCCTAAGATCTTACTTGATTCTATAGCCTTGCACCTAAGATATGATTGGACAAGGCATGGCATGACATGTGATGTGATTTAACAACTTAATGGAGCAAATCCATGGAGGATTTGGAGAGAGAGAGAGGGTCGGCCATGAGAGGGGAGGGAGAGCCCTAGATTTTGGCTATAAATAGCACCCCATGTTTCTCATTCAACTCACACCTTCACCTGGCAACTTCTCTCTCTAGAAAATTCTAGTGTTCTAGTTTGTTCTTACTTTGTTCTTGAGTTCTTCAAGAAACTCATCTAAAGCCTTCACTAAACCGCCACCCGACCACCCTTCGATCCATAAAGTAGAGTAGTGTTAGTCAAGAAGAAGTTTCGAGAGAAACCATTCTCTTTCGAAGCTCCCGAAGGCATACCGTAGGAAGTTACTCCATCCGACCGCTGATTACCGTCCGTAAGCCGTTACTACAGCCTAGAAGAACGGTAAGGAAATCCTTACTTACTTCCTATTTGCTTACTTACTCAAGTATAACGTTGTTGTTTTGAATTGCTAAGAAAGAACGGTTTTCGAAAAGTTAAAACTTTACTATTTGGATCGAAGTATTCGTATTTTGATATTTCAAGGAGTTTGAGTTGCATATGTGAATTGATTGTGTTACTTGTGGTATATTATGGAGTTGGATGATCTTGTTAGATTCATGCTTGCTTTTGTCCTACCGCGGAGTCTTTGTATGAAAACGAGATACGAAAATCGAGAAAGTAGAAATATAGCACCTAGGGTGTGGTCAATGAAAGGAAATATATTCCGAGGAAGGAAATATTTTGAAACTACATTATGACCGATTTTGGTTGCATAATGTGAGTTGTGTGTGTGCGTGTGTAAAAGAAATATTTGTGAAAAACCCAATGAGAACCCGGAGCGGCGGAATCATTGTGGAGATACTCGGAAACCCGGAGTGGCGGAACCGAGGGATGAATTTTCGAAAACCCAAATGGGAACCCAGAGCGGCGGAACCATTGTAGGATACTCGGGAACCCGGAGCAGCGGAACCAAGGGTTTTGAATTGTGGCTTGGTTATCCGCGGAGAGGAGCCAATGCTGATGTGTGCCAATGGAAACCCGGTGCGGCGGAACCATTGTAAGGATACTCGGGAACCCGGAACGGCGGAACCGAGGTTGGGTGTGTTAAACAAATGATTTTGAAAGATGGATTGGTATGTGAAAATGTTGACACGGTCTACGATGAGTCGCGTAGGAGAAACTCAGAAAATCTTGGACACCAACGATAGTTGATTAACGAATATGGATGTGTCGTTGTTAGCTGTGTATACATGTATCATGTGGAAATCGATGATTGTATAACCTGTTGTTTGTAAGTTATGGATTAACGGGTATGAGATTGTTCTGCTGAGCTTTTGTAGCTCATGGTGTTACCTTTGGTGACCCTGACATATTATATCGGTGGCGACGCTGGTATAATGTGTCAGACCTTGTAGATGTTCAAGACGAACAGTTCACCGTGGAAGCTTTTAGAGCAGAGGAGCTTGCTAGGATGGAAGAGCAAGCAGAGTAGTATTAGGAACCCTAGTTTCCTTCCTTGTTGAATAAATGTACCATTTACTTATGATGTATTTATAATGTAATAATGAGCCAAACTCTCTTTATTATGTAATAAATGCCTCATTAACGTACCCAAAATTTGGGGCCGTTACAATAACAAACTATTCACACCTCAAAAAAGCATAATTCACACTCAAAAAAATAATTTTTTTGGCACATAATTCACACTCTAAAAATATAAATTTTACAATTAACGTGTGTATATATATATATCGGAGCGGTTCCGGAGACACTTAAAAAAACTCTCCCAAGTTCCCGATAGAATTTTGATCATCCGAGCCGCTCAATGTAATCAGAACGTGATTTTAAAAATATCCGCAAGAAATCAGCAAAAAAAATGACCGGGAAGAGCTTTATCCGAACAGTTTTTTGTTGAACTTTATTGAACGGTTCAATAAAAAACTGCTCAAATCAAGCCCTTCCCGGTCATTTTTTTTTGCCAATTTCTAGCGAGCACCCCTAAAATCACGTTTTAAACACATTGAGCGGTTCAGATCATCAAAATTTGATCGGAAAACATGATTAAGATTTGGAGGGTTTTTTTTGAGGTTTTTTTTAAGTGTTCCCAGAACCACCCCGTATGTATATGTATGTATGTGTATATATATATATGTATATACACAGTCAGGATCAAGTCTGGAGGTGGGGACCGGAGCTCCGGTCCGCACCTCCCCATTTCTCACATTTTCCGATTGAATTGCGATGATCCGAGCCGCTCAATGTGATCAGAACGTGATTTTAAAGGCACTCGCTTGAAATCAACAAAAAAAATGACCGAAAAGGGCTTGATCTAAGCAATTTTTTTTGAACGGTTCAGAAAAAAACTACTCACATCAAGCCATTTTCGATCATTTTTTTTGCTGATTTCTTGCGGGTACCCTTAAAATTACGTTCTGAACACATTAAGCGGCTCGGATCATCGAAATTTAATTGGGAAATGAGAGGTGTGGACGGGTGTGGACTTGATCCGGACTGTATATATATATATATATATATATATATATATATATATATATATATATATATATATAATACAAGATATTGCATTTTAAAGTTTGTAATGCAAAAGATAAAGTTCCATCCGCATGGGATAATTTTTTTATCCTAAGATCAGCAAGAATCCACGCGTCAGGATCTATGCGGAAGGCAAATACAGTAAAGGGTTTCTATGGGACAAAACTCTAAAAACGGAACCGGTTGAAAATTTCCCGATGTAATAAAAATAATCTCTTCTATCGATTGAAAAAAAAAAAAAAGGTTGAAAAATTTTATTTGCTCCAATTCTAGTTGGGGAAAAGTTTTGAAAATTAAACTGCCGGTTCAGTCCCCTAAAAATATGGGGAAAAAAAAGAAGAAAAGAGGTGATTTATTGAATTGAGTGGATCCAAGTCGGTCTGTGCTCGTGCAATGCAATTAAAAATGTTGGAGGCATGCGAGTCAAAAGGGCTGCCGCTTGTCGGCCCATTGGGCTGCCCCCACCACTGCCCTTCTCGACCGGTGCTTCCTTTCCTCTTGAAACCCCACCCTCTAAACTTAATTCTTCTACGGGTCTATTAAACCAGCTTTCTCAAACATCGATTAATTTTATTCTCAGTCTGGGCAAAGATAGGTCAACCATAACAGAATCACGAGGTTCACTATAAAAGTAAATAATTTGTATTCCATCTGTCCCGCTTTAAATGTCTTCTATAGAAATTCGTGAAATTTCAAACCCCAATAAAACATATTTTTACATTTTATTATTTTTATTTTGTACTTTAATTTGGTGTAAGAAAATAAAAAGAATGTAAAAATATATTTTTTGGGGATTTGAAATTGCATGGATTCCCGTTGGTGACATTTAAAATGGGATGAATGGAGTATAAGCTAGAACCCAAAGAGCTGAGATCATCTCAAGTGATGATACTTCATGTGATCCCTCTTTTAGGACAAGATGGAACCGATCAGGATTTCATTTTACCATCTGAACAATTCATTTCACAAGTCTTGATGTACTTATCGTCCTTCCAAAATCAATTTCATTGGTCATCGGTGTCTGGTTGAATGAATCATATTTGTCACAAGTGAAATAGACAGCCAAAGTCTAATAGTTTATGTAACCTGTGACAAAAATCATTGAGCAAGATTTTACCGATCTATAATTAATTTGATTTTTTTCATAGACGTTAAACACATCGAAACATACTAAATGAGAGGTTCAATTCATGAATTGGACCATGACGAGTCCTGTTTTACGTCACACAAGGAATAACATTAGGGGCCATATATAACAAGAGGTCGAAAAGAACAGATTCCTAAAAATATATTGATCGAATGCCCATTCTGGTTTATGAAATACTTCAAATTTACTACCTTGATCTAATTGTTTTGGGAATTACCACCCATCGTCCACCACCCGCCACTACAATCACCACCCACTGCCACTAGGGCTGCAAATGAACCAAGCCGCTCGCGAGCGGCTCGCAGCTCGGCTTGTTAGTGGCTCGTTCAAGCTCGGCTCGAAAGTTAAACGAACGAGCTCGAGTCGATTTTTTCAATTCGTTTTGTAAACGAGCCGAGCTCGAGCTAGGATAAGCTCGGCTCGAGTCGGCTCGCGAGCCGGGTATATATACTTAAGTTTAAGATTTTTATTGTTATTTTTTTTTGCTCAGCGAAAGAAACATTTATTAAAACTCGAAAGGGATACATCGAGAAGAAAGAGACAGCCAAAGAAAGAGATTGACCACATCCAACCGACAGTTGGATGCTCTCCTAAAAACTAGACTACACTCTCAATTTTCGGACACCGTCTAAGAAGATCTTGAACTCCTCAATAGAGTAGACCTTGATGTCGAACTTCGCCTTTATCCACATCGCAACTCTAGTTTTTGACTAAATCCCCCACCTCCCAAGCTTGTTTCAAGGAGTTGTTGAATATAGTGTCGTTTCTTACCAACCAAAGGGACCACAGCGTAGCATAGAAGCAAACTTCCCAAACATATTTCTCCAAGTTAAAAAAACTATTAGTAAACCACCAGTTTGCTAAATCAGGAACTGAGATTGGGCAAACCCATTTGATGTTCCACCAGTCTAGGATAATCGACCAAACATTCCAGGAGAAGTGACAGTGGAGGAACAAATGCTGATGAGTTTCAAGGTTCAGGGAGCATAGAGGGCACAAAGCTAATTGAATGTCATTGATCAAGTTTCGGCTAAGAAGGACTGACCTTGTAACTGCTCTTTCCTTTACTGCCAGCCAAGCAAATATTTCAACCTTACGAGGGGCGAGATTCTTCCAAAGAGAGCCCAACAAAGCACAACTCGAATGATTTTGCATTTCCCATTGCCCATAAGCTGACTTGACTGAAAAAATTCCATCACCTGTCCATCTCCACTGCAAGACATCAGGCTTCGATGGGTTTAGAACAACAAGTTGGAGTCTCGCTTTCAAGTTCTCCATCTCTTGCTTCTCTCGGCCAAACATGTCTCTCCTGAATAATAAATCCCAAGATCCCGTAGTCCTCAAGTTGCTGATCAAGACATCTTTTTGGGTAGATAAAGAAAATAGCCTGGGGTAATCTTCTTTCAATGCCGACTCACCTAACCAGACATGTTCCCAAAACATGGTTGCATCGCCTGAATTGACTTGGACTCGAAAGCTATCTCGAATGGAGTAGGCCAGATGGGATGAGAGGCTGTCCAGAGAGCATATGTCTGTCCATATTCTTGATGATGAGCCAGAGGTACGAACATAGGGTAACCAACAGTTAGCATCCAATCCGTATTTTCCCCTGATCACTTTCACCCATAGAGCTTCTTTATCCTTGCCGAATCTCCACCACCATTTTGCCAAGTGGGCTAGGTTCTATTGCACCATTTTTTTGACCCCCAATCCGCCATTAGATTTCTTTCGAGTAATCTCGTTCCACCTAACCACGTGCAATTTCTTTTTATCAGTCGTATCACCCCAAAAAAATTGCCTCTGCAATTTTTCCAATTTCCTTGCAACAGTTGCTGGCATTTTAAACAGAGACATAAAGTATATGGGAATGTTTACAGAGTTTGAGTTCAAAAGAGTCAGCCTTCCCCCAGTAGAAATACAACGAGAACGCCAGATACTTAGCACCTTCTCGGTCTTTTCAATGACGGAATCCCAAGTCTTGATCCTCCTTGGGTTAGCACCTAGTGGCAGACCAAGGTACTTGATTGGAAGTTTTTCCACTTTACAACCCATAATGCGGGCCAAGGAAGAGGTTGCTTCAAATGGAATGTTCACTCCACAGATTGAACTCTTTGAGAAATTAATTCTCAATCCAGACATTAATTGGAAGCACCTCAAAATTCTCTTAATGTTTGCCATCTCCTCCGGATCATTATTGCAAAAGAGAATCGTGTCGTCCGCAAATTGTAAATGAGAGATATTGATACCATTACTCCCCAGATTGGTTCCTTTAATTAAATTCCGATCCTTTGCACGTTCCAGCATTATGTTGAGGGCCTCTGCGACGATGTTAAAGAGAAAAGGGGATAGGCGATCGCCTTGCCTCAACCCTTTTTGAGTATGAAATTCCCGAGATGGTGAACCATTGATCAAGATGGACATTGATACCGAGGAGCAGCACTCTAAGACCCAGTCCCTCCATTTGTCCCCAAAGCCCAACCGCGATAGCATACTACTCAAAAAGCTCCAGTTGACACAGTCGTATGCTCTTTCAAAGTCTAATTTCAAGATAATACCTCCATGCGACCTGATTTTCCAGCTATGGATTACCTCATTGGCTATAAGAACCCTATCTAGAATTTGTTTTCCATAAACAAAGGCAGCTTGGGCCTCCCCGATAACTGATCGCAACTGCCCCTTAATTCTATTTGCTAAAACTTTGGACAAAACCTTATAGACCCACCCCACCATACTGATGGGTCTGAAATCCTTAAACGAAACAGGGCACACTACTTTAGGAATTAGAGAGACAAAAGTGGAGTTGATACCTTTGGAGAGCTTCCCGTTGGTGTGGAACTCGGAAAAAAATTTGATGACCGTTTCCTTCATGAAGACCCAACCTTTCTTAACAAAGGAAAAGTTAAAACCATCGGGTCCAGGAGCTTTGAAATTGCTACAATCTTGCAAGGTTGCCATAATTTCCTTCTCCTCGAATGGTTTCTCAAGCTGCACTGCACTATCCGGATCAAGTTTCCTAGAGAAAAAACCTCCCAAGTCTGGTCTGATCCTTCTCTCTTCTTTAAAATTAACCCGAAAATATTCTGCTACAGCTTCTTTGATCTGTCCAGGATCCACCAACATGCTCCCATTCACCCCAACTGAACCCATCAAGTTCCTTTTGAATCGATTGTTGGCTGAAACTTGGAAAAACCTGGTATTTTTATCCCCTAGTTTCAGCCAGTTTACACGAGATTTTTGCTTCCACAACGATTCCATCAAATTAGAAAGTCTCCAAAAATCCGACTTTAAAGAACAACGCACAGCTAATTCCTCATCAGTCAATTGCCTAGCTTCAGAGAGGGTGTCAAGATGGTGAAGCTTGGATTCAGTATCTTGAAGAGCGCAATTAATATCCCCAAAGTCTTGCTTGTTCCAAACTTTCAATCTATCCTTCATTGCCCTCAGTTTCTGGACAATGATGAAACCAACCCATCCATGCACCGAAGCCCCCTCCCACGCTTCTTTAGCTACCTTCATACAGCTTGGATCAGAGAGCCACATGTCCAAAAATCTGAAGGGTTTTGGGCCCCAATCTCTATTATCATCCACCAATAAGATAGGACAGTGATCTGAAACTGGCCTAGGCAGACCCCATTGCACCACCTTGAACCTATCAAGGAAGGCTTGGGAAAGCAGAAACCTATCTAGACGGCTATGAATGGCCTTGTTCTGGAAGTTGGTTCAGGTAAACTTCCTTCCCAACATCGGAACATCCAAAACTTCCATATGGTTGCTGAAATCCAGGAAATCCTTCATCCCCCTGTCTAATCTCGCGCAACCGACCCTTTCAGAAATTTCTCTTATTTCATTGAAGTCACCCCCAATACACCATGGTTGTTCTTTCCGTTTTCACTTTCTAGTCAACCAAGGGAAGCAAGAGCACACGCATATCAGTACACCTCCGCTCCATAGGAAAATGAAAGATATATACCTTCACAATCAAAATATTTTTGGTTGTATTAGACCTATGCGAGAATATATATACATTTTTCGTTGGTTCGTTAAGGCTCGTGAACAAGCTTGAGCTCGAGTCAAGCCAAGGCCTGCTCGACTCGTTAAGTTTTCACTGAGCTCGAGCTCGAGTTCGTGTTTGTTAAAAACTTAATAAACAAGCTTGAACACCGTAAAACTCTGTTCGGCTCGACTCGTTTGCAGCCCTAACTGCCACCGTCCCGTGTCATTTTTGCCCCCGCCACTACCACTATCCCAATCATGGCCACCAAGTATTGTGTTTTTTTCACTCTTTCACCAAAAATGTGGAAGGGTATTTACCTTATTCAATCTTAAGTTATACTTATCAGGGCGTAATTCTTAAACGCATTCTCTTTTTTGGACAATTTCTTATTTGACTCTCTCTCAATCACGTTATAAAAATAAGGAGGATGATATGCATATAATTTCAAACAAATTCGGATATTAATGCATATCTCACGGATATTAATACATTTTCACAAGTATCAATATACTTTTTTCGAATATCAATGTACTTTTTACCTATTATTCTACGCTCTTTAGGCCGAGGTTAGAATAATCCATTAAAAAATCTCTCGTAATTCGGTAATTCCTAAACAAACTTAATTAGTTCAGGCCCAAACTCTATATAATGGTCGGCCCATCCAGTGGAAAACGATCTTTGCCTAGTCCAACTAACTACACGACAATGGCAAAGGCCACCAGGCCCACCATTATTCAGTTCCTCGGGTAATAGAATGAGGTTTAATAATAAGGATTTATTTACAATCTTTTTGGTTGTTTCTCTTAAATCTTACTAGATTTGGGTATAATTTTTACGTTATATAGTTCGACCTGATGAGAGGAATAAGAAAAATATAGACAAAAGTTGAAAAAAAAAAATCATACTCCTACAAGACTACAAAATAATAGTGAAATAGTCTTTTAAATTGTTTTCTTAGTCGTCTTTAGGGATCTTTTTTCAATTTTAGACTTTACTATAATACTTTTTCAATTCTCTTATCGAACCAAATGACGTGATTTAATTTTATACACAAATGTAATAAAAATTAAGAGAAAACAACCCGAAAAACCATGCATAAACAGTCACCAATATTTTTGTCCAAAGGGACCTTTGTCCATGTGCAGAAAAATTCAATGCTCAAACTTTTAGGACTTCGACAGGCTAAGGACCATGAGGTTCTGGGTCCAAATTCTGCAAAGAGAAGTTTGATACCTTTTGAGATTATTCACAGGACTTGAGGTCAAGGTCGTTATTAACTCCTAAATTACTCCTTTTGGGCCATTGGAGGCCATTTGGTTGTTAACATCAGGGTCTTAGAATTAATCGAGATGGACGCAAACTGATCCAAGACACTTTGTTCGAAGAAAAAGTTTATATGTGATACAAATTATTCATGTGCTAGCTAGGAACTAGTCCGGGCGAAGTCCCAAATTAATGCACCTTCCACGTCAACAATAAAAATAAAATAAAATAAAAAACGCAAAAATTTAGCCAATAATTCTAAGTCCATCCAAATTAATGCACCTTGGTCATGCCATAGTTTTGACTAATAATTAATCTCAACAATCGTAACGCTAAACCCGCATCGAGTCAACAACAATTAACCTAATTACGATATCTATCACTAGTACCAATGCAATTTCCTTTTGTGCATTGGAATACAGATTGAGGCTCTTCGTTCATGTGCTGTGCCTGTGAGTAGTAGTAATCATTAATTTATGGTTTCGATCGAATGGCCAAACCATGTGAAAGAAACATTCTTTTCAGCCTCATTCCCATCCCATTCTTTTATGATCCCTTTCCTCCTCTAATCTCTCCAAAAAGGAGGAGCGATTTCCGAAAGACAGCTAGCTATAGGTTTGGTATAATTAACATCATCGATCGTAGATCACTTTGGTTTTTGCAAGATCGAGATCATAGAAAATATTGGGGCCGGGGTCCACGTTTAATGGGGATTGGGGGACATGTCCAGTTTATGATTTGATTGCTTTCACAATTCGCTAGGATTGAAAATTTTGTGACATAATTACCCGAGGGGGTTGGCAAGGACCTACGATATTATCTTCTTTGGCCTTTCAAGCTCCACGGACTTTCGAGTAGGTCAATCATTCTAGCATTGCTGTTTAACTGGGAAGTTCCATTGAGATAAGACGCCCTCTAGCATTGCCGCTTAATTGGGAAGTTTCATTGAGATTCGACGCCCTCACAGCTTTTAAAAGTCCTTGCACGATATAAGGGCATGATTTATTATTATTATATATATATATATAGCATTGAACTTTGGATTCACACCCATCAAGCCATCCACCTGGACTCTGGCTCGGCCCCAGCCTGGATATGGGGCGTCACGCTAATATTCAAAACCATAATCACGGGGCCACTGAAGGATTTGTCCGGTTACTAATTAATTTTAATGCCCCAGAATTAATTGAGATGCGTGTAAGTTGGCCCGGATGGTTGTAAAAAAAATTGGGACATGTTCAATTAAGACAATGTATGATGCATTAATGACCAGGCCACTCTAGTTAGTGATGATCATAATATGCGCCAAGTGAGATGAATTAGTGTAGTGTTTGCAATGGTTTGACTTGTGGTTAATCGTTAGGGATAACGAACCCAACTGCTCTACTGTTACACTATAATAAAATTGTAATTTTAAACATATTTTTCTATGCTTGTTAAATTTTCAAATCAAGTTGAAATTCAATAATTGCTTCTCTCAAAAATTCAAGTTCAAATTGATTACGGTTCGTTTGAGATCATTAATTGACTCACTTTTTGGTGTTATACTATAAATCAAACCTTGATCAGGAGTATATTTTAAGCTTAATATTAAGTTTTCAACCAAGATAGCTTAACAATAATTAATTTTAATTAAGCTCTCTGGCTACTGGCTAGAACTTGAGTGGAAAAAGATACTCCATAAAGAACTGTCCAAACACAACAAAAAAAAAAAAAAAAACAAGGTACGGTTACTTCCATAGCATCCAATCCAAGAGGGTCCATGGGTGAATTGTTATTCAATGTCCTTGACAAACAAAAATCATACTACAAAGATGGTAGGCTCCAATTCCATTAACTTTCACGTGGGAATCCATAATAAAACCATAGGGTCTCTACATCTTTCTTTTCTTCTCACCAAGGGCCCATACAGAGTAAGTATTGTATGACAACTATAAAATCAACTTTGCTGTCACCACACGCGGGCGCACATGCACACACTTGTGGCTCTTGCGAGTGTGTGCATGTCTCTGTTTGCGTTTCTTGAGTTTTTGCTAACAATCCTAATATGGAAAGGGTGTGTGAAATTTTTGAAGTTGGTTCACATATTAAATTTCATTGTTGTCCTAATAAAAAAAAACTAAATTGTACAACTGCTTTTACTATAATGCGAATTGACCGTTATGAAAAAAATAGTAAAATCACTCACGGAACTGTGTGCTGATTCTGGCGAACCCTAGTTGAACACAAGGCTAATGAGCTTCCGTGATCTGTCACTGTTTTCCAGCGTTGAATCAGACGGTTCATAACTGGCAAACCTGCCCATGTGCTTGGTTTCAAAAAAGTAACAACTTTTGTTTCAGTACTGCTTCAGACCTCTCTCAATTTGGGAATTACGCGCCCAAAATTGTCCTCTACTACATAAAACTTGAACTACGTTTCAGATTTGAGATCCTCGTTAAATATGATCCCAAGTACACTTCGTAAGAGTCATCTCAAATGAACTGAGATCCTAGAACTTAGGGCTGGAACAAGAATGGAAAAGAGTCGAATCGTCCCGAACCAAACCATATGTTTTGGATTGGATCCACAGACTAACGGTCTGTTCTCGGTTTAAAGATTTTGAGAACCCTGGTGTATGTTCAGTCCATGGTTTGTTAGCAAGGAACCATGGATTAATCGAACTAGACTATTCAGCACGCGTGTGTGAGATATATACAAATATATACTATTAGTCTGTAATTAGTTTAAGTGGGAGGCTCTTATTCTACCTTTTATTCTACCTTGTAATTAGTTCAATGGGAGAATGAGTGACGGTAGAAGCCTCTGGAGCACCACGTGGCGGTGCTACATGATCAAGCACTGAAGTGACTGAATGATTACTCCAGTTTGATCCAGTGGAGCTAGGAACAAGTCATATCACTTGAGGACATCCCACACCTAATAATAGAAGTCAAAAGTAGATTTTGGCAATGTACAAAAAAAATAAGATGAGTTGTAGGGCATGGTGCTTGTCGCAGACAGGATCAAATGGTGTCCAAATCTAGTTTCATGTGAAAAGGGGGGAACTCCCACACCATCTGAGCTGTTGCCCCCATTGTCTGTTCCTTAAAGTGAGAGTTTTCTTGTCCACTTTGAACTTGGCTTTCTTCCTTCCTTCCTTCTCACCACACCTCATGTGGTTTCTCATTCAAGAGTCTCTGTTACTCTAACAGAGTCTCTGTAATCCACAGCAGCATATCTACTAGAGTAACTGTTTGATATTTTCAACCAAAAAACAAAGTTACAACTAATTTCAATCAACTGCGCAAATAGTAGTTCGTAATTTTGTGAAAATGAAGATTAATTATGTTTTGGTCTTCTTACAAAACATTGACTTTCAGATTCGTGTGGTATTAGATTTTCAAGTTTTTTTTTTTTTTTGGTAAATTAACCTTTCATTAAGCACAACAAACACTAAACCAGGGGGCAAAACATGTATACAACACATGCTTAGATTGAAAACCTAGCAAGGAACAAGAATCCCCAAAGGGAAGACAAAGCTAGAGCCTGAATACATAGAGGGGCAAATTCCAGTCCCTAACTAGTAACCTATTCTGATCCGTCTCCTTAATATTCCGCGTAACACATGCTAGATTTTCGAGTTGATCATAGCCATGCTCAATTAAAGGAGGGTCTAACCTATAGCCGCGGCAAGTTATTGTACTGTAACAGAAAAGAAAAGTATACCCTCTAACAAAAACAGAATTAGTGTTGAAAACATTTGATTTTTTTTTTATTCATTTGCAACGCTAAATAAGTGCAAAACAAATGTGAAATGGGACGTACGTCTATGAAAACAGAAAAAGTTTTTGAGCGGATCAAAATAAAAAAAACTGTTCTAATTTACGGCTATCCTGCCCGAGGCTCACTGGATCAATTAATTGGGTTCGTTCTTTTTGGAGTGCAATTCGTGGGGGGGGGGGGGGGGGGGGGGTTTAGAGACACTGAGAATACATACATACACGGGGGCCCATTGATTTGGGTCTTGTTGAGAGATCAGCAGAAATGGGACTTTTTTACCAATGTTAATTGGGCCAGTAGTAGTACTGCAACCTGCCTGCAGGCCATGAGTAGTCATTTGAGTCTCAATCTTCCAATGCATATAATATATTTCTCCTCATACCCTTTGGAAAATTCACAGGTGTTTGATGAATTGGAAAGGAATAACGATAATGGCAGGCAGTACCTACCCTTTGGAAAATAAAAATAATACTATATTGAGGCGTCAGTCACCATAAACTAAACTATATAATTAACAATTGCCGAACAGCTGTTGGGTTTTATTATTATTAATTAAAGAAAAACATATGGATATGTTTGAAGTGATCATCGATCGATCATAATTCATAAGTACTAACTAATACAATAAAGCTTTCAGGAAATGGAATAATAAATGGAGAAAAATTCTGACCTAGCGTTGTACGTGGTCGTCTCCATGCAAAACAGCTGTTGGGACTTGGGCAATCATCATCATAATTTAATTAAAGGGGCTTATTTCGTTGAAAACTGTTAGAAAAATGGGTCAATTCGGACCGGACCCAACCCAACCCACATGGGTTATGTGATTGAGTTGGTTAGAAGGATGAGACAGACTCCTAATCTCTATCTGTTAGGAGAGTTCAAAGATAATAGATTACATACATCTATTAGGAGATTTTGAACTCTTGAACTTAATCTATAAATATAGTCCTGCAGATATTTGGAGATACACACAATATAAAAGAGTTAGAGTTCAATCTCTCCTTCTCCTCTAGAAAAATTCTCCTGTCAAATATCTTCTCTCTCTAGGGTTTCCATCGAAGAACCCTAAGATTTGCGGTGTGGATATCAAGAGTACACTCTAGTAGTCTCCTCTACCCGGCGTGAAGAGAAGACGGTATTCGTATACGTAATCGGTGCTTGTAGAGCGGGCCTCAGATCGTGAAAAGCTTGAAGCAACTTAATTCCGTTGCGCTTCAATCGTACGTGTAAGTCTTATGTGATTTATAAGCTTTCGATCCTATAAAGTTGACATTGGTATCAGAGCCTTTAGGGCTCACTCTCGCATATAACGTGCACCACACTACAAGAAATTTAGGATCTCCCAACGATTTTTAGCAACGGTTAAAAAAACCGTCGGTATAGATGGTGTATAGTAACGGTTTACAAAACGTTACTAGAAACAGGACTATAGCAATGGTTTTTATGTGACCGTTAGTAGATTACAACACTATAGCAACGGTTTTCATTAACCGTTGCTAAAAACTGACCTTTAGCAACGGTTTTCAATAACCGTTACTATAAACTGGTCTATAGCATCGGTTTTCATTAACCGTTAGTAGAAACCGGATTTTAAAAAAAAGAATTAAAAAAACCGGTTAGTATAGTATAAATATTAAAAGGTGTATGATTTTTCCCAAATTATAGGCTAGCATAGTTGGTTCGCGCACGCGCGCGCACACATGAGGTCGGAGGTTCGATTCTCAGGAGAAGCAAGAATATTTCGCCCGCCACGTGGGCGCGGGCGTCGTGTAGGCCGCCACACGGGTGCCACGTCAACGCCACGCGGGCGACATGTGGCTGCCACGTCAGTGCCACGTGGAGACTTACTTCACACAGTGGTTGGTTTTTAAAAAAATGAAAATTGCCTTTAGCAACGGTTATAACCATTGCTAATGAAACCGTTGGTAAAAAAAAATCTATACCAACGCTCGTCAAAACCGTTGCTATACCTCTATAGCAACGGAGTTTTTAAAAAAATGAAAATTGCCTTTAGCAACGGTTATAACTGTTACTAATGAAACCGTTGGTAAAAAAAAATCTGTACCAACGCTCGTCAAAACCGTTGCTATACCTCTATAGCAACGGATATATTGCGGGTTTGGCCGAACCGTTGGTATAGCCTAAACAGGTCTCTACCAACGGTTTTTGGATTTTTTGGCAACGCTTTCGACTGTTGCTATAGAACGATTTTCTTGTAGTGCCATATAATCTGTTCGTAATAATCCTCGTCACAAAAATAATTATTTATTAATGGCCTTGCTTTGTGCTCAATCTGACCTTTGTTAAAGTTTTTTTGTCGATGAAAAATTATCTGATAGGATTCTGTTTTTCCTAAGCTTCACATTGATATAAGATTCGTCAGATTTGGAATTAAAACAAAAAAGGAATGGCCATTTGAAATTTGGAGTTTTATGTGTGATTTTCTGGAAATCTGGAACAGTAACGAAAGAGCGTGACTCGGCTAGATAAGCGGCTCGCGGATCAGCTTGACAGCGTGGCTCGTAGCTTGGCTTGATTGCGCAGCTCGGTCGAGGTTCAGCAGCTTGATAGTGCGGCTTCGCTAGCTTGATCAACAATTTAAAAAAAGGGGTGTTTTTAGTGAGTGGCGCAGGGATTGAACAAGCGGCCACCACACCAACTTTCATATTTAATTTGTTGCTGTTCCATTTTCAAAAATATCATCCGATTTCGAGTAAAAAAAAAAATGCGCACGAGGGCTGTGCTAGCCGGGCTCCAACCTTGCAATAATTCTTTTTAATTATTTTGTGATTGTCGCGTTTGGATACGTTGCGATTATTATGAACAAATTGTATATTTTTTCATATCCATTATGTGTTGATTGTTTATTGCTGCGTTACGGCGCAAACAATTGTACCCTTAGTAATTGAACTTTACCCATCTTCTTAGAAGGAGAATGTGGTGAAACCATCCATGCCTATACCTATTATGTGTTGTTGCATGTTGGCATGGATGGTTAATTAAAGGAATTAATATTTGTATGCGTTAGGAGGTGGGCTCTCATTGATGATAGAGACTAGAGACAAACTTATTATATGGAATAAGTGCAACACCCTCATTTGTTTTTTATTTGTAAGGGGGTGAATTTTTGCACTTATGTTTGTATAATATTTTTGCCTCCCATTCTTGCATAAAATATTAATTAAGGACTTAAAATAACTAGTTCCATCCTTTTACTGTTATATTGATTCATTGGAAATTTTGTCTAAAAATCGATTAAGAAATTATGATTTACACCATGTGTTGGAGTGATGACTACGAGCATTGCAGATTTTCGATCTCTATCCATGGTTAAAATCATTATTTGCTTAATGGGTTTTAGGATAAAATTATTGTAATGTGCTAAATATTTTCAATGCGCAAATAAATGTAGTGAAATGGCCTCAAAGACTATTATAGCTGATCTTGTTAAGGGAGAGAAACTGGATGGAAAAAACTATGACATGTGGCACAAGAAAATCCAGTATCTCCTGAATGAGCAAGAAGTACTTAAAACCTTGACCAATACCATGACTGTCCCCAAAGAGGGGACCACTGCCCAAGACCGCCGAAACATAGAAACTTATCAAAATTGGGTCAAGAAAAACCGTTGTGCGCGCTTTACTATGTTAGCTAGCATGCACAACGATCTCATTGGCGAGTTTGAAAACTGCGCTACTGCCCAAGAAATGTGGAACCAGTTTGTAGGTAGATAAATTCAAGTAGTGTTCTGAACAGCACTAGAATGCAGCGGCTTCACGTGCCTCTTGAACGTAACCCTAATTTGTCAATGAAACCCTTGTCCTGCAAAACAGACAAGGAGTGAGCGCACCTTTGCCTCTCGTGGCAAAGGCCCTCCGATGCCTTTGTTAGTGTCACGTACTAGCAATCAAACCCTAATTATCTGTAGGAAAGCAATATGAAAGCAATGTATTGCGTACCTTTTGCCTCTAGGTTTACCTCATATTTATAGATTTGCATATGCTTGCTGGCCAAGCATCCGTGTTGCCCTAGGATTCCTAACTCGAATAAGAAACCCAGGATATCAAGGATTCTCGTTTTCTTTATCAGTTTATTTCCTTAATCCTTGTAGGACCCTTTCCATAACAAGCCAATCATCCCATACTCGTTGGGTATCTTTCTTAGATCCTATATTCTTGGGATCTCACCCTTTAACGAAATACCGGTGATTCTGGACCCTTCTAGAATGTTCCTTTCAATAGGACTTCTCTCTTTGTTCGGCCATCTCATGGCCGAACAGATGGCCTGGACCAATTACTTCACATGTAACTGGTCCTTAAGAAAACAATGGAGACCATATGCTTTCCTCATTGTTCGGCTCTTTGCCGAACAATGTATCCTATCAGTGGCGTCACATGTCACTTTCCTTGTATTTTTGGTCCAATAACATCTCGTGTTATTGCACCGAGAATCGTGCAACCTCTCTGGACCATTGACTTCTCATGTCACCGGTCCATAGCGTGTTGACCTTTTCTTTGATCGTGCTCGGGCTCGTTTTGTACCTGTTCGGGAATACCTCCCTACAATTGCTCCCCAGCTTTACTTGTTATCATTTATTTAGATGACGTGTGAAGCTCCTTTACCGAGCAAATTCATTCTGCTCCTGCACCTTATATATTGGTGCAATGTATCATCATTTTACCATGGCAAAAACATCTTTTCGTTAGGCCATCACAAGCTTCTAGTCCTAACCTTTACACGTGTCGATTCATATTGCTCACATTAAATGCGGACAAGCGTGTTTTAGGGAACGGAACACTCAAACGCCGTTTGAGGTGATGTTTCACGTACGCCAGCCACTTTTTAGGGTATTTTTGGGTTTTCGTCCCATTTTCAAAAACCCCAATCTCTCTTTTAGATTCCCTTCGCAGAAAGAGACGATTTCAAGTTTTACCCGCCATTGAAGCTCTGTTCGCCATTTCAAGACCTCTTCCTTTCTGCTCTTAGGGATTCAATCGACTATTTTCGTAAGTCACCATTCCTCTCCTTATTGCTCTTTTTCTCTTGGTGGATTGTTTACAATCTCTAGGTAGGGTTTCGTCGTCCTCTTTCTTTATACCTCAAAGAACCCCAAAAGCTTTTCTGGTAATGGGGAGATTTCATAGACACTGTAATACTCCTCAAACCATGGCTAGTTTCAGATCTTGATATGGGATTCCTGACAACGTAGCTACTGTTTTGGCTCCTGAGGATGCCATTCGTGAAAGCTTTGATTTTGACACCCTTCACATTCCAGTAGTAGCCGTCGTTGAAGGCGGAGTTAGATTTCCCTTAGCCCCTCTGCTCCGCCAAGTCTTAGCATATTACAGGCTTTCGCCAATGCAGGTTTCTGCTAATTTCTTTCGAGTAGTTATGGGCATAAATACCCTAAACCAAATGTTAGGGACCTCTCTAGGCTTATACGATATTCACCACCTATACAGTATTTCCAGAACTGGGGACGCCCTCACTTATTATTTAAAAAGTAGGGATTCTAGAAAGAAGCTAGTCCTTGAACTCCCTGACTCTGCTCGAGGGGATGACGACGACTTTCTGATTGTTACGGGCAACTTCGAACCCAGAGATGAGGACGACCAAGTGATTGGTTTCCATGCCCTTCACATTTTCGGGAGCCCACGTTAGTGCTTTCCCCTAATTTCATATGTTTTGTCCTTTTTCATAGGAAAAGCTTTTTCGTGCTTCTAATTGCTTGTGCTTTGTTTCAGCATCAAATATTAACCGTGGTTATAACATCATAACCCCACAAGTTCACGTAGCTGATATCAGACGAGCACTTGCATTCAACGGCGAAGGGACATACCTTGCAGGCCGAGCAAGAGCAGCTCAAGTACTTCTCAGCTACAAAGCTTCGTACGGTGGGTTTATTGATCGGCGAACCAGAGCAGCTGACATCCCTGCAATAGCTGGTCCTTCAAGACCAATCCCCGAACAAGAAGAGAGGCGTTCCCAGACTCCTCCAATCTCTGACGAACCTATCCCTCTTGCTGAGGAAGCTTCCAGTTCCACATCCAACTCGTCTTCCAGCGGCCATACCCTCTCAACTTCAGAGATGAACCGGCCAGTTGACTTGGGCAGCCTCCTCACCATTCCTGGTCGAGGTTGTGGTCGGGGCCAAAGTATTCAAGGTCGTGGTCGTCGCCCCCAGACTCAAACCGATGCTCCTCCTGGTTTTTCTCTAGAAGAAATTGAAGCCTTCCACAGAGAAAAACGTCAACGGGTGGAGGAATCCCAAGAAAGACCCCCACCATCCTCCTCATCTCCTGCTCCAGCATGGGCTCCCTCTTTCTCTCATGGGAACCGAGCTATCACTGCTCGGGACTCTGTTGAAACTGAAAGGACTGCACTTGCATTGTCCTAGGCCTTTCTGTTGCCTGGGGATATGCAAAAAGAAGTTGTAATGTCTCCTGACAATCTTCTTAGCTCTTTTATGTCCCATAATGCCAAGGTAAAGTTTCTTTTTGTAACCATAGCGTATATAGCGTTTGATATTTATGTTTATCACAGCTGTTGTTTGATCGTTCCAGGTGATGCAAAAAATGGTGGCCATGGCTCAAAAACTCAGCCAATCTGAGCCCCAACGTGCCAAACTGGTCAGCGAGAACAACAAGCTTCAACGCACCATCATTAGGCTTGAGAGAGAAAGAAACCAAGCCCTGGGAGAAGCTGATGGACTTAAAGGACAACTGAAGGGAGCTGAGGATAGTCTACATCAAACTCTGAAAGAACTGGAAACGAGCCAGACGGAAGCCAAAGCTGCTTTTGAGAAGGGGTATAATGAAGGAATCAAGGTTGCCACTGAAAGCTACACAAGCCAAATGCCTGGAATTCAGGACCAAGTTTGGGTGGCTTCCTGGACTGCTTGTCTTGCAAAAGCAGAGATTCCTGAATCATCTCACCTTTGGACCAATATGGATTTACCAAGTGCTGCTGCTAACTGTGAGGAAGATATTGCAGAGGAGAGGGCTGAAGAGCAGGTGGTGAACGTGTCTGAACAACCTGTTATTGAAGTAGAGCCACAGAATGATATGACCAACCCTGGCCAAAAGGAAGTCAGTGGTGGTCCACTTGAAGATGAAAATACCACAGAAGAGCTGGCTGCTCCAGTAGCTCCTACAATTACTCCTGCAGCTGTCCAAGATCTCACAGAAGACGAATAAATTCAATCGTTTATGTGCCTTGACAATCTGTTTTGCCACCTGTTTGAATTGTGGTTTTGTGACGTCAGAATACTTGTGCTAAAAACTCGTTTAGTATTTCGTACTTTGTCTTTGATTTGTAAGCTTCCCGTACTTTAATCGTTTGAAGGTTTCACGTACTTTATGCATATATTCGTATGCTATGGACTGTTTGTGCATATTCGCGTATGCTCTATGCATGTATTCGTATGCATCAGAGGGGTTTTAAGTTTCTTGTACTTTGAATATTTCGTGGCTAACATATACTTGTTTAAAGTTTATGCATGTCTGTCCAAGTTTCTCGTACTTCAATTTCATACAAGTGTTTCTCGTATGTGTTTAAGTTTCACGTACTTAGAACAAATCTCAAGTATTTCGTACTTGCGTTCTCACAAGTGTTTCGTACTTGCGTTTAAGTATTTCGTACTTAAATGTTTGAAGTTTACACAAGTGTTTCGAACTTGTGTTTAAGTGTCACGTACTTAAATGGATATCTTATGCCCTGCTCCCCAATACGAATGAGGGAAATTAATTTCGTATTTCATATTTCAAACAAATACCAAGAAAACAGCAGTTATACGAAAAAAGTAATTTTATTCATAATCTGCAAAACTCAAGAGGGCGTTTATTCGTACCCCTTGCAGCCAAAATAACAAAACTAAAACACAAGAGAGTTTTATTCGTAACTCTCACACAATCACGATGTGCATAAAGAAAAATTTATTCATATAAAAAATTTTCTTAGATTATGGACATTCCAAGGTCTTGGCACTGGGTTCCCATCTAAGTCTGCCAATCGATAAGCCCCAATGCCCGCGATTTCTGTAACTCGATATGGGCCTTCCCAATTCGCCCCTAGCTTTCCCTCATTAGCCACTTTAGTATTGCCGAGCACTTTTCGTAGCACAAGGTCTCCAACACCGAACTCTCGTGGGTGTACGTTCTTGTTATAACTTTTAATAAGCTGCTCTTGGTATGAGGCCAAGTGCACCAGGGCCCGCTCTCGTCGTTCCTCGGCAAAGTCTAACTCAATCTCCAAGGCTCTATCATTTCCTCCACTTTCAACCAAAGTGGTCCTGTTGGTCGGCAGACCTATTTCCAATGGAATAACAGCCTCTGTTCCATATGCTAATGAATAGGGGGTCTCTCCTGTAGACCTCCTAGGCGTTGTTCGGTATGCCCAAAGAACCAATGGCAATTCATCGGGCCATTTCCCCTTTGCCTTATCCAAACGTTTCTTAATCCCATCAAGAATTGTTTTGTTTGAAGCCTCTGCTTGTCCGTTGCTTTGATGGTAGGCTAGAGTTAAGTAATAATTTCTTATCCCATACTGGGCACAGAAAGTTTTGAATTTCTTCTGAAATTGTGACCCATTGTCTGTAATCAACGAATAAGGTACCCCAAAGCGAGTTATGAT
Organism: Rhododendron vialii; assembly: GCF_030253575.1. Taxonomy (NCBI): domain Eukaryota; kingdom Viridiplantae; phylum Streptophyta; class Magnoliopsida; order Ericales; family Ericaceae; genus Rhododendron; species Rhododendron vialii. The sequence continues at coordinate 26,034,038 of NC_080565.1, read as the reverse complement.
GCTCTTCCACACGAACCTTTCTATCATAGGTTCAGATCTTGGCCAATGGCTCAGCCTCGATCCACTTAGTGAAGTAATCTGTTGCAACTAATAGGAATTTTCGATTCCCAGTTGCTTTATGTAGTGGACCTACTATGTCCATTCCCCATTGAGCAAACGGCTAGGGACTTGTCAGCGGCACCAGGTCCTCGGCTGGTGTTCGAATCATTGGTGAAAATTTCTGACACTTCTCACAAATTTTTACGTACACCTTAGCATCTTCTTGCATGTACGGCCACCAATACCCTTGGGTGATTGCTCGGTGGGCTATGGACCGACCACCAGCATGGCTTCCACAAGTTCCCTCGTGAATTTCGTGGAGGAACTTTTGCACCATCTCAGGATGCACACAAAGCAAGTAGGGTCCTGTAAAAGACTTCCTATATAGTTTTCCTTCTGAGGATAACCAGAACCGAGCTGATTTGGTCCTAATTTTATGAGCCTCCTTTTTGTCCAAAGGGAGTGTTTCATCTCGTAAAAACTCCACTATTGGGTCCATCCAACTTGGTCCTTGGTTCACGTCCAAGACCATCTCCACACTTCTCCCAATGCTCGGCTCAGTCAGATACTCCACGGCTATTTTCCTTTTAAACTCAGATGGTACAGCTGCGGCTAACCATGCCAATGAATCTGCATGAGCATTCTTTTCAGAATTTATCTACTCAATATACACCCTTTCGAAGGTATCGAGCAGATCTCTGGTCACCTGTACATATGCCGCTATCTTCTCGCTCCGGGTTTCATATTGCCCGGACAGCAGATGAACTACAAGCTGTGAATCACAATATACCCTAACATGTTCGGCTCTTAGGGTTTTTGCACTTCTCAAACCAGCTAAAAGTGCCTCGTACTCCGCCACGTTATTGGATGCATTGAACCCAAGCCGAACTGATAGTTCCAACATTGATCCTTCAGGGGGAAAAAGAACTACCCCTATCCCTGATCCGGTATTGCAAGCTGACCCATCAACGAACAGCTTCCATTCCAGGGGATCTTGTTCGGCTAATGCCTGTTTCTTCGTTACAGGAGACTTTGCTTCACACTCCTTTCTCGTAGGAGGCAAAGGTGCAACCCCAGGTGAGAATTCTGCCACAAAATCTGCCAACACCTGGCCTTTGATTGCTGTGTGCGGCTGATAGTCGATGTCATATTGGCTCAACTCAACGGACCAAGTCGAGATCCTTCCCGAGAAATCTGCCTTTCGGAGCAGTGATTTTAATGGGAACTCAGTGTAAACCACAACTTTATGGCTCTGGAAATAATGTGGCAATTTTCTAGTTGCTGTCCTTAATGCTAGGACCAATTTCTCGAGGGGCAAATACCTTGTTTCGGCATCTAACAAAGTTTTGCTCACATAATAAACTGGGATTTGCTCGGATCCCTTATCTCTTAAAAGTACTGCACTCACAGCATGCTCAGAAACAGCTAAGTATAAAACTAGAGACTCACCTGTTTCTGGAGTCGAAAGAAGGGGAGGAGAGGCCAAATATCCCTTTAGATCCTGAAAGGCTTGTTCACATTCTGCTCCCCATTCGAACCCTTCCCTTTTCTTTAACAGCTGAAAGAAAGGTCTGCACTTGTCACTTGATCGGCTAACGAATCGATTAAGAGCTGCTGCCATCCCAGTCAATCGTTGGACTTCTTTCGTTGTCCGAGGACTTTCCAGATTTTGTAAGGTCTTTATTTGGTCGGGATTCGCCTCTATTCCCCTTAAAGTTACAAGATGGCCCAAAGACTTTCCAGAACCGACTCCAAACGCACACTTCGAGGCGTTGAGTTTTAACTTGTATTTCCTCAAAATTTCAAAAGCTTCTCTCAAATCTGCAATATGGCCTTGCCCAGCTTTACTTTTCACCACCATGTCATCTATGTAAACCTCCATAGTTTTGCCGAGCAATTTTCTAAACATGATGGTTGCCAGTCTCTGATACGTTGCCCCTGCATTCTTCAACCCAAATGGCATAACATTATAACAATACAACCCTCGTGGTGTAATAAAAGATGTCTTCTCCTGATCTGGCCCGAACATTGCAATTTGATGGTATCCTCGATATGCATCGAGAAAACTCATCCGTCCATATCCCGCTGTTGCATCAACCAACTGGTCAATCCTTGGAAGAGGAAAACTATCCTTTGGGCACGCTTTGTTTAAATCTGTGAAGTCAACACACACACGCCATTTTCCGTTCTTTTTCTTGACGACAACAGTATTTGATAGCCATTCTGGATAATAAACTTCCCTTATTGCCTTGACTTCCAACAAATGATCAACTTCTTCAATTACAGCGTCAACGTGCTGTACGGCTGCCCTTCGTTTCTTTTGAATGACCGGTTTATACTGTGGATCTATATTCAAATGATGGCAAATAACATCTGCACTTACCCCAGGCATCTCCTCAGGTGTCCAAGCAAATACATCGACATAAGTTTTCAAGAAACTTATCAGTTCATTCTCTTCCTCTTCTGGCAGTGATTCCCCAATTAGAAAATACCTATCTGGATCAGTCTCGTTGATCAGTGTTTTCTTCAAATCCTCAACTACCCTCTCGGTTGGGTCTTTTCCAATATCCTCAATGGTCGGTAGATCCGGAATTTCCACAGCATTAACATGGTGGGCATTATGGACTCTTTTTATGATGGATACCAAACATTGTTGAGCTATCTTTTGGTTACCTTTGACGTGCTCAATCCCATTAGACCCTGGGAACTTTACCATCTGATGGAAAGTTGAAGAGACTGCCCTCATCTTGTGCAACCATGTTCTCCCTATAATCACGTTATAGGAAGACGGTACGTCCACCACTAAGAAGTCGGTTCGTAGCACCACTGTCCCAGCCCGAACAGGCAAAGTTACCTTGCCTAATGGCCAAACTGCTCCTGCCCCAAATCCGACCAATGGAGTTATTGATTGTACCAAATCTTCTTGTGTGAGCCCCAGTTTCTTGAATGCATCGTAGTACAGCACTTCGGTGCAACTCCCTGAATCTACCAGAATTCTTTCCATATCATATTCCCCAACTCGTAGGGTTATGACTAAAGCATCGTTGTGTGGTACCTGGACTCCTCCCAGATCTTCATCCGTAAAAACTATGCCTTCGTTGCTTACCCCTTCATTGCGCCCTCTTTTCTTTCCCAACTGCATTACATGTTGGTCATGTTTCACCTGTCTCTGAAGCAATCTCACCTCATTTCTCGTATAAGGTTCGGCTAATCCATGTATCATATGGATTACCCCTTTTGGATTCTGTTCGTAATCCAACTCCATTGCCTTGTCTTTATCCTTGGAATCTTCTTGGATAATTTCTTTGAGATAACCTCGTGAGACCAAATCATCAAGATGCCGCTTAAACATCTCACAGTCCTCAGTCATGTGACCCCAATCCTTATGGTAACTGTAGTGCTGATTCGTAGCACGTTTTGCATCTTTATTCCCACCAAGAGTTGGGGGCCATTTGAAATAAGGTTGATTCTTTATTCGATAAAGAATCCTGTAAATGGGCTCTTTCCAAACCGTGTTTATTGAAAAGAATGACTTGGGATCCGGGGCTTGTTTATCCTTGTACTGCTCTTTCTTCGTCTGCCCATAATCTTTTAATTCACGATAAGTTTTGGGCTCGGGCTTGTCAGCTTTCTTTATAGGCCCCTTTACTTGCTCGGCGGCCAACTTACCATCCTCTCGTAGGATGTCATCCTCGTTCCTGGCGTGCTGCTCAATTCTCTCCATCAATTTTACCAATGTCTGCACGGGACTCATGTTTAGAGACTTACGCAGTTCCCCCCGAACAGGTAAGCCTGTTTTGAACGTGGCTATTGCGTATTATTCACTACGTCCTTCAATCTAGTTGAAGGTTTCCCAGTACTTCTTTGCATAAGTCCTGATTGGCTCGTCCTCTCCTTGCTTCATAAAAGAAAGACTCTCAAAGGTTTTGGGAGCTTTCCTGCTCGTCAAGAACCGTGCAGTGAATTCCTCGGCCAACTGCACCCATGTTCGGATAGAGCGTGAGCCCAATTTGTGGAACCAAGACAAAGCAACCTTCCCTAAACTCGACGGGAACATCTTGCACATGATTGCATCATCTCCTTCATGCATAAACATTGCTTGCTGGTAATGCTGTATATGGGCCACGGGATCAGCATCTGTCTCGTAGAGGATGAACGTTCCGTGCTTTACCCTGGTCGGCAATCTAGCCTCCTGTAATTTTTTTGCAAATGGGGAGGATGCTATATTCTGGAGTGCTTTCCGTGCTGCTTCCCGTGCAGTCATGGCTTCATCCTCTGGTCCTTTCTTGGATCTAATTCTTTCCCAATCGGAATCAGGTCTCTCGTACCTGTCCTTATGATGTTTCCTACTCCCTTCCTCCTCGGGGGTAGAGCTTCAACCTCTGCTTCTCCTCTTTCTCGGAGATACCCTCCTTCGCTCGGGTGTTCGGATCTTGCTCCTTCCTTTTCGTGGAGAAGCTTTATGTCACCTTGGGGTCAGACTTCTACTTCTGCTCCTCCTTCCTCGTGAAGGAGCCTTTTGGTACTGTACCAAAGCGTATTCACTGCCTCTAGAATTTCTTCGAGATAGTCCAGAGTCCTCCGGATGTTCTCTGATTCTCTCTAGTTCTCTGATTTCATGTTCTCGTTTTTTGATCAAACGAGCATACTCCTCAATCTCTTGTCTCTTTTTATCAAGAACGTCTTTGCTACGGTATACACTTCTGGAGTGTGCAATCGATTCATCCCCTCGATGGGATTTAGTCCTTCTCGTGGACTTCGATGCCGTCTCTCCATCTCTATTTTTGGAGTTGCCGTGGATAGTAAGGGGGTGGCCCTTACTCGTGGTCCTCTTGTGTCCTCCTTCGGGCTTTCTCGGAGCCCCGGGTGGAGACTTATCTCCTCCTCCAATTAACACATCCTTTGGGTCATGTGGTGTTGCTGGATCTATTTCCACCATGGTCGTATTTCAAAGGGAACTCTTTCGTTTCCCACAGACGGCGCCAATTGTAGGTGGATAAATTCAAGTAGTGCTCTGAACAGCACTAGAATGCAGCGGCTTCACGTGCCTCTTGAACGTAACCCTAATTTGTCAATGAAACCCTTGTCCTGCAAAACAGACAAGGAGTGAGCGCACCTTTGCCTCTCGTGGCAAAGGCCCTCCGATGCCTTTGTTAGTGTCACGTACTAGCAATCAAACCCTAATTATCAGTAGGAAAGCAATATGAAAGCAATGTATTGCGTACCTTTTGCCTTTAGGTTTACCTCATATTTATAGATTTGCATATGTTTGCTGGCCAAGCATCCGTGTTGCCCTAGGATTCCTAACTCGAATAAGAAACCCAGGATATCAAGGATTCTCGTTTCCTTTATCAGTTTATTTCATTAATCCTTGTAGGACCCTTTCCATAACAAGCCAATCATCCCATACTCGTTGGGTATCTTTCTTAGATCCTATATTCTTCGGATCTCACCCTTTAACGAAATTCCGGTGATTCTGGACCCTTCTAGAATGTTCCTCTCAATAGGACTTCTCTCTTTGTTCGGCCATCTCATGGCCGAACAGATGGCCTGGACCAGTTACTTCACATGTAACTGGTCCTTAAGAAAACAATGGAGACCATATACTTTCCTCATTGTTCGGCTCTTTGCCGAACAATGTATCCGATCAGTGGCATCACATGTCACTTTCCTTGTATTTTTGGTCCAATAACATCTCGTGTTATTGCACCGAGAATCGTGCAACCTCTCTGGACCATTGACTTCTCATGTCACCGATCCATAGCGTGTTGACCTTTTCTTTGACCGTGCTCGGGCTCGTTTTGTACCTGTTCGGGAATACCTCCCTACACAGTTGAAAATTGTTTTTGGTGGCACAACGGCAACTAGGTTGCGCCCGTTAACATTGAAGTTCGACAGTTATATAATGAACCCCCAACATTCCATGCCCGAACATTTGAGGGTTATGTCAGCTATGATACACGACCTTAGGACTGCCGGTAACGTTCTAACTGATGAGCAGCAGATTCTCGCTATGCTTAGGTCTTTGCCTGATAAGACATGGGACCATTTCAAGCTCACAATGACACACAATGAAATGGTTAAAACCTTTAATGATTTGAAGTGTCATCTTGAGCTTAAAGCCGAGCGCCAAGATGCTAAGCGAGGCAATGAGGTTCTTGTGGTTGAACCTAGCCAGCGCAAAATAATTGGGTCTAAGCGCAAAAGGCAAAATGGTAAGACTAAGCAAGGACCAGCTAGAGATAATGCGCCAAAGGAACAAGTTAAGCGCCGCAGAAGCAAGAGAGGAGGCAAGAAGGATAAATCTAAAGTGACTTGCTACAACTGTCAAAAGACTGGACACTTCGCTCGTGATTGCACTGAGCCAAAGAAGGTACCATCTTACCCTATTTCTCGCATAGATTGCTTAGCTTGCTCTCATGTATTGGTTGCTCATACTGATCCTAATTGGATTGTTGACACAGGAGCGACAAAACATGTAGCACGAGATCGAGAAAGATTTATCGAGTATCGCCGGATTCTTGTTGGCAGCCAAAGTGTCTTTATGGGGAATAGTTCAGCCGAAGATGTGCTAGGAGTTGGCACTTATCAGCTGAAGTTGCAAAGTGGCCACACACTTATTCTCTATGATGTACTTTATGCGTCTGGAGTTTGACATAACTTGATATCAGTTATAGCTTTAGTTGAGTTAGGATTTTTCTTTAATTTCAGCAAAGATGATTTTTCCATCTACTTAGGTAATAAGCCGTTTGGGCATGGATCTATTTCTGGTGGTTTCTATGTTTTGGATTTGGATGGTTTGAATAATAATGCATTTATGGCTTTTCATGATGATGATGTTGTTTCTAATTCTGTGAAATGGCATGCCAGGTTAGGCCATATTGGCCAAGATAGGATGACTAGGTTAGCTAGAGAGCGCCTTTTAGGTCCACTCGCTAAAGTCAACCTACCAATATGTAAGTCTTGCATGGCAGGAAAAGCGATAAGAAAACCATTCGGTAAGGCAGTAAGAGCTACAAGTCCACTAGAGCTAGTACATTCAGACATTTATGGACCCATGAATGTTAGGGCACGACATGGTGGTACTTACTTTATCACATTTATAGATGATTATTCGCGATATGGATATGTCTATTTGATTTCTCATAAATCGAAAGCATTGGACTGCTTCATTCGATTTGTTAAAGAAGTTGAGAATCAAAAAGAAAGAACCCTAAAAGTTCTGAGGACAGATCGCGGACGCGAATACTTATCTGAGCAATTTAAAGGGCTCTGTGAAGATAAAGGTATCCAACGACAGTTAACAATTTCAGGTACTCCGTAACAAAATGGTGTTGCAGAGAGACGGAATCGTACACTGTTAGATATGGTTAGGTCAATGATGGCGCACGCTAATCTTCTAATTAGTTTTTGGGGAGATGCTCTATTGAGTGCGGCCTACATCCTTAACCGTGTGCCAAGTAAATCAGTCTCTTCTACACCATATGAGTTATGGACAGGTAGGAAACCAGTTCTTGACCATTTGAGACCCTAGGGGTCAGCAGGTTATGTGCGCATTCCTTCACAGCAGCTTGGAAAATTAGATTCGAGAGGCAAAAAGAGTATCTTTATAAGGTATCTTGAACATTCGAAAGGGTATGTGATGATATGCGAATAACCTGATGGTGAATTGACTGAAATTGAGTCCAGAGATGTGAATTTCATTGAACATGAGTTTCCAAGCAGAGGTGATGTGAGGGGAGATCTTAATCTTTATGAGATGTGTGAATCAGAGGAAGATACACCTGTTCTCAGCGAGGGTGAGAGTTTAAATCCTCATCCTATGGTCGTCGAGAATAGTGGGAGTAACTTGCCTCCTAGTGGGAGTATTCCACTAGAGACTATTGATTCTCAAAATCCTCCACTATGAAGGAGTCATCATGAAAGTATTCCTCGTCGTCATTTTGAGATTGAAGGGGAATCTTTCATGTGTGCTCCTGAAGAGGAAAATGAGCCTAGTTCGTACAATGAGGCTTTGTCTTCACCTGCATGTAAGGAATGGCTTGCTGCTATGGAGGACGAGATTAGTTCTATGGGCAAAAATCAAGTGTGGGAGTTGGTAGATCTTTCGCCTGGGCGCAAGACCATTGGTAATAAATGGATCTTAAAGATTAAGCGCAAGGCAGATGGATCAATCGACAAGTATAAAGCCCGTCTTGTGGCGAAGGGTTTTACCCAAAAAGCGGGTATAGACTATGATGAGACTTTCTCCCCGGTGGTGAGAATAATCTCTGTTCGCCTCATTCTACCTATTGTCGTATTCTTGGATTTGGAACTTTTTCAAATGGACGTTAAAATTGCATTTCTCAATGGAGAACTAGATGAGGAGATCTATATGGATCAACCGGTTGGCTTTAAAGTTGAGGGACGTGAGCGCAAAGTTTGCAAGCTAAAACGTTCCATTTATGGCCTGAAGCAATCATCTAGACAATGGTATTTGAGATTCCATCGAGCCATTATTTCTAATGGGTTTACGATGATTGAATAAGACCATTGTAAAATCCTACCTTTTCTTTAAAAAGGAAAGAAAAAAAAAAGTATTAGTTTAGTCATGTAATCCGAATAAGAACCCGACACACCGTATGAGTTACGCAACGTTGGAATTTTATCTTAAAATTTCAACACCGCCACGATAACCCTTAAATTATTATTAGTCTGTGTTGAATTTTTGAAATTTTTCGGAGACTGAAATCCAAACACGTACGGACCGAAATCGCGACGAACCGACTCACCGCACTACGTGTCACGGAGTAGTGCATCAGAATTACACGTGGAATTCTTTCACTTGTTTCATCCTTTCCACCGATATGTATATAGATAATTATTAAATTAGTAAACAAAAAGGTAATAAATAGAGATTAATAAAGGACAGATAGACTCCTACCTATACTTGCTGTTTGCCGAGACCCACTACTTCCGTTTCCGTTCGTTTTCACCGAAGGATTTCTACAGCTCCTTTGGGTAATCTTCTCACCAATTAATATATTTTATAGATAACAATAGGAGATGTGTATTCTGTTTATAGTAAAAGAAGTTGATTTAGGGCAAAAATTACTTACAACTCTCTTTCCTCGCACTCGCCATACCTGAACCTTTCTGTAATTTCTTCACCAGTGGAACCCCTTCCGACAAAGAGTTTGGTTTCAGAACTCACCGCCATAAATTGGTTTAAGTAGATTATTTGCCGTGATGTTGTGACTGTTATAAGCCTCAATATAGGAGATTAATATAGGAGTTTGATTAAGTTAATTAAGAGACTCCACTAATCCTTCATACCTATCCTAACTAATGAATTCTTTTTCCAAACTTGTACGTTATTAGCTTTATACTTCCTCTATAATAGAACCAAAATAATAATAATAAATACTATAGTACTTGTGCCGACCCGACGGCCTAATGAAGAAATTAGAGTCAATTCCTAGATCATGGTCAAACTGTAACAAATGGTAATTTATGGTACATTTTGTATAGGTACCAGTGCCTTGGGCTAGTTCGGTGCCACGGCAAGTTAGACGCATCCTTTTTGGTGAGTTGCGCATACCTTAGTTACATGTATTTTTCTGAATTTTGGAATAAAATGTCATTGCTTATTTTTGCTGAAAACTGTGGAATTCTATCCTCTTACTTGATTTAATTGGTGATGTTGAGTAAAATACATGTGATGGCCTGTTTGTTAAATCTTTGGTGTTACAGTTAATCTAAACCATGGCAATATATTTTGGGAACTTGAATTTCACTTCTTGTTAGTACATGCTTGTGATAATATGAATCATTCGAACGGTGTCTCAAGCGCTAGGGGACATGTAAAGAAACTAGTGGCGTAAGGTAATAAGGTAGGAGATGCGACAAGGTATCACCGGGTAATGATATCTTACCACTCTTCAATGGGGTCGCTCCCCAACCGACTGGCAAAAATACCGTTGAATGTTATTATCGCTCGAATGTGCAAAAGTGAAAGGGAAGAAGAAAAAGGTCCATCTTTGGACCAAAGAATTGAATTTATAGATTAAAATGCATGTTACTGGAAAATTTGATGAGAATGCTTGAAATGTTGCTTGGTTCTTGAACTGTTTTATTTACTAAGGTATTTCCATGGTTAAACTTGTAACTCTAGTATACGTTTCTCACCCAAGTTTCAGCTTATGAAAACCTTTTCTAATTTTCCAGGTTATTGTAGATAGCAAGTTGTGGCCCGGATGCGTCGTTTGGTTAGCTATTGTAAATAGCACGTTTGTAAAAAGGAACAAAAGTGTTGTGTCTTTTTGAAACAAGTGGTACTGAAATAGTTGTCATTGTAAATTATGCTTAGTTATGTTGTATAGACACTCTGGAGTTGTATGAATAGATGCTTCCGCTGTATCTCTTTATATGTTACTTAGTATGCTCTGAATGGTAAAAGTGTTGGAGGCCTTGGTGACTCCGTCACCGGCCGGTCACGTGACCCGTATTGGAGTTGGGTCGTGACAACCATTTTGTTTATGTTAAGGAGTCTAACAAAACTTTTCTTATCCTCTCTTTGTATGTTGACGACCTTCTTTTTGCTGGGAATGATATGGAGATGATTGTCGCCACTGAAGAGTGGCTGTCTTCAAACTTTGAGATGAAGGACATGGGTGAGGTTGATTTTGTACTTGGAATTAAGATCACTAGAGATTGCTCAAGAAGGTTTCTTGGTTTGAATCAGGAAACCTATATCAAAAAAGTTCTTGAGCATTTTCGAATGCAAAATTCCAAACCCATTGACACTCCAATCAAGAAAGGACACACCTTGAGTCTTGTTTTATGCCCTCAATCAAATCAAGAAAAGGAGGCAATGGCTTGAGTTCCCTATGCAAGGGCGGTTGGGAGTCTAATGTACGCTATGTTGTGTACTCGACCAGATATCTCTTTTGCAGTAGGGTTGCCTATATCAAAAAAGTTCTTGAGCATTTCCGAATGCAAAATTCCAAACCCATTGATACTCCAATCAAGAAAGGACACACCTTGAGTCTTGTTTTATGCCCTCAATCAAATCAAGAAAATGAGGCAATGGCTCGAGTTCCCTATGCAAGGGTGGTTGGGAGTCTGATGTACGCTATGTTGTGTACTCGACCGTATATCTCTTTTGCTGTAGGGTTGGTCAGTCGATTTCAGAGTAACCCTGGACTTGCTCACTGGAAGGCTGTGAAGAGAATACTTAGATACTTGCGAGGCACTGCAGATTACATGCTATGCTATCAAGGTGGAGACGGATGCTTACGAGGATACAGTGATGCAGACTGGGGTAGTGACATAGATGAGCGCAAATCTACCTCAGGATATGCATTCTTGCTTGCAGGTGGAGCAATTTCCTGGTGCAGTAAGAAACAGACTTGTACCGCATTGTCCACAATGGAATCTGAGTACATAACCTGTTCTTCATCAGTCCAATAGGCTGTTTGGTTGCAGAGATTCTTACAACGCCTTGACACAAGGCCTAAGTCTAATGGGCTTGTGACTCTATATTGTGATAGTACGGCGGCTCTTGCTTATACTAAGGATCCCAAATATCATGAAAAATCCAAACACATTGATATTCGGTTTCACTACATTCGAGAAATGGTTGTGCAAGGAGAGGTGGTCCTAAAGCATATATCTACGACCAGTATGGTTGCTGATCCATTGACTAAGCCTATAGCGAGGGATGTCTTTCAGAGCCATGTTAGTAGTCTGGGATTTCGTAGGATTTGAGTTGTTTATGCTTTATTGAGACACCTTCGGATATTTATTGTCTACGCACTGATTTTTATATTCGAGTTGATTGTGATAGTAAAAATCATGTTGCATTTAAATTTTATGCACTTACAATTGTATGTCAAAAGGCATAGGTTGACCATTTCACATGGTAACCTACCTTGGCGCTGATGGGCGAGCGAAATGAGACATAATTATACTCTTTATATGATGCTGAGTTTAGAGTATTGTCACCTTGGTTGGACCAAGATGAGGTCACTCTTGACCGAACACAGAGTTTGTGTAGCCTTTGCTTGAGCCAGAAAGAGACCTAGATAGGACGCAGTGCATGCAACAAATTTGAGAGTCTCGAGTAAGGCGCTTTTAGTAGCGACTGTACTTAAGTCTGTACGGTGTTTTTGGGAGTGACACAATCTTTATGGATTACCCCACCGTAGCATGTAAATCATACCACATGTGTTGTTGTCGACCATACTTAGAGGAGTGATAGCATGGATCCCGTTTCCTATCACTGTGTGGGCTCTAAGAGTCATTTATATGACCACTCGTTACCTTACTTGACTTGAGACTATGTCATGAATTAGAGACTTTGTGTTGCTACTCTAGCTTGACTACCTAAGGCCATGAAATGTCAGGGTCCCATGGAGCATGACTGAGAAAGCAGCAAGGTTAACATGGATTGACATAAGGGCTCAAGGAAGACTTTCTAGTATCACATTCGTTTATGCGGTTGGTTGTGCTTTGTGCCGGCACAAGTTATTATACTTTTATATACAGTATATGAAAATGAAAAATAATTTTAAAATTGGAAACACACCAACGCAAGGAGGTTGAGCATTGCTCTGAGCTGGGACTCAAGAGGGATTGGAGATGCTCGATCCGATGTGGCTAGTTTTGTCTAGGGAAATGACGAGATCTTGTGGAGTGATGTGCCATGTTAGTTTGATGGAAGCTTAATATGGTACTCCTATTTTGTTTGTTTCTTTCTTGTCGGTCGCACGCCTCATTTCCTGTATGAAGAGAGAATTGATAAGATTGACATGGATGAAATGTTTTTCCTTAAAGCCCAATGTGTATGAGTGGGAGATGTTAGAAAAATGGGTCGGTTCGGACCGGACCCAACCCAACCCACATGGGTCGTCCACATGAGTTATGTGATTGAGTTGGTTAGAAGGATGAGACAGACTCCTAATCTCTATCTATTAGGAGAGTTCAAAGATAATAGATCACCTACATCTATTAGGAGACTTTGAACTCTTGGACTTTAATCTATATATATAGTCCTGCAGATATTTGGAGATATACACAATACAAAAGAGTTAGAGTTCAATCTCTCCTTCTCCTCTAGAAAAATTCTCCTGTCAAATATCTTCTCTCTCTAGGGTTTCCATCGAAGAACACTAGGATTTGCGGTGTGGATATCAAGAGTAGACTCTAGTAGTCTCCTCTACCCGGCGTGAAGAGAAGACGGTATTCGTATACGTAATCGGTGCTTGTAGAGCGGGGCCTCAGATCGTGAAAAGCTTGAAGCAACTTAATTCCGCTGCGCTTCAATCATACATGTAAGTCTTATGTGATTTATGAGCTTTTGGATCCTATAAAGTTGACAAATACTGTTATCATAGTTATTAGTATAAATTATATATGTTAATTACCATAGTTATATGCTACATGCAGTAGCATTGCCCATTATGGTTTTGTTACAATTGTGTACGTATATATGCAAGTGATGAAGAACGTACCAATAGCCTCTTGTTCCAATTGATAACTCATGACCACCCCCCCCCCCCCCCCCCCCCCCCCCCCATGGGAGGCCATGGTTCTAGTCCCGTCATGGGCGTTTGGATGATTTTAAGTTATGGATAGTCTCTGAAATTCCTGTAGACCCACTAACACTCCGCTAACCCAATTTCACTAATAGTGAATTTTGTCCATATCTTCCCCAAGCAACTGTCCACGTGGCATCATCCAATTGGAGGTCATTTATTGGTAAAAACATTGCCCCCCTCGATGTCTTGAAATTTTTGAAGAGCCGAATTGAAGCCAAACTTTTACTATTATTTTCCCAAATTTGGTGATGGCAAGATGCAATTGTTCGGCCATTAAAAATTCACACTACATGTGAATCTTGAAGTCGCTTTGTTGCTTGTGCAAGACGTACACATGAATAAAATTAGGCTATTGTACACGGTCTGCATTGGATTACTATGAATCCATTCCTAATCTGCGAGTCACGATTTTTAGAAAATGCAATCTCTATCAAGATCAAAAGTCTCACAATCCGATTTCAATACAATTCGTGAGTCACGATTCGGTCCCGATTTTATCCACGAATTATATTCCATAAACACTAAATGGCAAATGCAACCAAAAGAGCCCAAATTCATGCCAGAAAAATATACACGCATTATCTTGCATACAAATTTCAGATTCCACAAACAGTACTAAAGCCATGAATTTCATAAACACAAAAAAACAATATGCAACCAAACATTACAGCAAGTCGGCAACTAACAATGCAATGATGCATTTCTGTTAACGTTTTCTTTTTTCTCTAGGAATACAGTTTACTCCCTTACGTTTTATATTTTAAGGTAAAATAATTAAATTTTCTTATAACAATTGGTAAAATTATAATTATTTACTAAATATATATTTGTTTTTATTTATTATTTTTAAATATCTCACGATCTAGTTCGGTTAATCCAAAGTTTCATGATAAAAATCCTTTGATCGAACCATATCTCACGGTTTTCTAATTTTTGAAACCGTGTCCGGACCATTAATCCACGAATCCAATTCGAAATGTACAGTTCGGTTTGGTTCAGACTGGTTTCACAGATCACCAATTTTTTTGGACAGCTCTACCCCATTAATGTATACAATATTAACTAGGAAGAAAAAAATGAGGAATGAAGAATATATGGATCATGGCCCAGTGTCAATCGGGTTGATCCAAAATGAAGCCCAAAGTTGTCGGCCGGTTCTTGATAGCAAAGAATTGTGGCTCTCTTTTTTGGGTACAAAAAGAATATTTATTGTGCCTTCACGACACCTCAACTGGACCTCTCTATACGAGACTCACATGACAGCTCATGATCTCGAATCTGAATGCAATTTTTTTTCCTTTTGGAGAAAGATAAGAAATTTATACAACATTTGTTTAGAAAGTTGGAAATTATAAGTAGTGGTCAAGAACTGTAACCCACACAAACTAGACAAATACCCAAATTAACTAGGCCGCCTTGCAAGTTGGGATGCAAAAATCATAAAAATATTTCAATATTTTCAACCTCGAATAACTGCGGATCAAAAAAAAAAAAACCTCAAATAACTGCACGTCGTACTTCCAATAATGACATGATATGAGTGAAAAACGAAAACAAACAGTACACTAACACATCTCGTCATTTAAAAATCATTAATGCGAAACTAGTAAAAGGTTGATCCTACCAAGTCTTCAAACCCAAGGGAAAATTAAGCGAGCAACCCTATAGAATAACCATATTTAAAGATATATGCCACATTTTAAACATCATTATGTGTTATAAGCCCATTGTTTAAATGTATCCACGTTCTAAAACTGCATTAAGAACATGAAAGAATACCTAAACATGATAATCCAAATATGGTTAGGTAGTGAAACTAACCGGGCTTAAAAAAAAACAAGCTAGCTTAACATGTAAACAAAGCTTATCTTTAATGAAAAAGGTTTGGGAGGAGGTGCGATCGAGCCTGTCCCTATTCATGGAGGAATATTATCCCCAAGTCTGCCGTGAATTTGGAGCTCTTGTTGGTCTAATTGGGGAATCCGTATGCTGAGTGTTTCAACATGTCTAGCTTTTGCCGTCTTTGTTGTAGCTAGGATGTCCTGTTTTGGTTTTGTTTTCTCTGCCTCGTTGTAAAGGGTCTTGCTTGCCCTGTTGGTTTCAGCTGTTTTTTAGTTGATGTATATTCTTTGTTTGTATTTTGTTCAAGGCCAATCCCCTCGATTCTTTCGGCTAGCTAGTTCCCTTAATAATAAAAATTGTTCCGCCCAAAAATAAAAAAGCTCATCTTCAAAGGCACCAAAACTAAGAAGTAAGAAGCTAGGGTTGTTGAGTTCTATGTACAGACTGAGCTATATACCCCTAGCCAAGTGGAGCATGCATGAAGGAGTCCGATACTTCTTCTATTCTTTTCTCTAGCGCAGCTGTGGTTTTTGGTTTATTTTTTCTTTACCATGAAATTTTTGGCCTTAGTTAACATGCATAATTGTAGTTTTGCCAAAATTTGTATTTGGGAGTATGGGACAAAAAGTGGCGGAGTTAGTTAAAACAAGAGTAGCTATGTGGATGAAGACTAAGTTCAACATCAAGATTTACACAGTGGAGGATTTCAGAGGTTATTTGGATGTGATTCGAAAAGTGAAGGTGTAGATTGGAGAAATGAGGTGTTTTATCCAACTCTGGTTGGATATTTTTCTATGCTTTTAGTTCTATGTAATGTTTTCTTTCTCCTCGATGTACCCCTTCGAAATTAATAAAAGTTCCTTTTGCTGAGGAAAAAAAAAAGTATGGGACAAAAAGTAAATCCACTTAGTTTCGGTGCATGTGTTGCGCTACCCATGAAATTATAACAACTCAATCAGATACTCCCATAATTCATTCTCTCTTTAGAGAATTTCTTTCAATTATTCTCGTTGAATAAGCAATATTTCAGGGTTTAAGGGAAACATTTAAATCCATGTATTATTCTTTTCAGTAATCCATACTTGTAGCAATGAAATAGGATTGTGTTGCCCCAACTGATAAATGAGATTGATAGATGTATGACATATCTTCTTTATAAAAGACCAGAAATGTCTTATTTACGTATCATTGAGAAGTGTATTAACATAAATAAGTTCGTAAGAAGTGGCAATACAAAAGTGAGTACACTATAAAGGTGGTTGCTCTCTATCCTTAAAATGCATCTTATTGCATCATAGGAAGTGTAGTATAATGAAAATCGTGGAGTAGTTTTCCCCGCTTTTATTTGATTAAAAAGCTATATAATTTCAATTGTATTTCAAAAATGGCAGTTTCTGCCGAATTTCTGATTAAAAAGGTGTAGAACTCTGCGGATCTCTTCTAGACCTTCTTTCTCCAAACCTTAGCTTGGGCATAGTTGAAATCTAAATATTATGTATATTTATTTGTGAGCTTTTTGAAATAAATAAAGTAAAAAGATTGAGTCTTTGGAACAATAATGGGTATCTATTTCTCATCCTAATTAGATTTCCCAATGGATGGAACATAGGAACATGAATCTATTTATAAACAAGAAAAGGTTATTATATAATCCATTTGGCCAGCAAAGTGAACTGGAAACAGCAATTAATCAAGTGTATAAAGAGAATATAATGTACGACAAGAATAAATTAATTAAACAATAATAAATTAATTAATCAACATAGATACAGTAATAGTAGTATCCTTATAATTAAGCATCCCAATTAAGTAGTACGGTCTACGACAATTACTATGAACATGTTTTCCTTAAAATTTTCATTTATTAGTTCCCGTTCCTAAATAAATGTCTGGCCCGCAAACCTGGATCTTTAAATAGATACATTCTTTTTGTCCAAAAAATTTGAAAAAAAACACCTTCCGGATTTTTTGAACCAAAAAAAACATGTTTTTAAAGGATTAGATTATCAGTCCGGACATTTATTTAAGAACGAAAAGTGAATTTCTTTTTTCACATGGGTCATTGCCAATGCCAGCCAGGTAATTATTCAGCCGTCTTAACAAGCTGCCGAAGGATGTCGGGGATGACGCATCATGGGCGGCACTTTAGACGACATCGTCGGGGGCTTTGTTGTTGTTGTGGCGGTGGCGGCGGCCCAGCTGGTCGGGCCCTTGTCAGTGGTGGCCGTGATCCGCTCGCAGCGGGGGCACATGGACAGGGCGGATGCCGGCAGCGGAGGGTCGCAGCTGTGGGCCGAGATCACGGCGGCCGGGCCCACCTTCATGGCCCTCAGTTCTTCCACCTCCTTTTGCAGCCGTCGGTTTTGCTCGGTCAGGGACCCGTACCATCTCTTCAAGTACTTGCACTCCATTTCCGTCTGCTTTAGCTTGCTCCTGCAATATTTAATTTTTCACAAATAGTTAAATTAACCGCGGAAAATACGATTTGTGGCTATTGACAGGTTTTAAAACTACACAACACAGTAATTTCGAAACCGAATTATGGGCAATAACTCTGTTTGTAAGTTGCTTTCGATTCCTATGTTTTGTTCTTTTATGATCGTACGTTGTGCTCATAGTTTTATGTAGGAAATAACAAATTTTGGTGAGTAAAATTTTTAAAATTTTACCTAAAGAAGTGCAATAATATATGAAAATTATGTACATGCAAACATATGTTTTTTCATTCAAATGTTGAAATGACTACCCAAAAAGGACTAATAATTTCCACAAAGCTTCAATCGAATCAATATTGCAGCTTGTTGCCTATCAAATAAAATGTTGTTGCCTATCAAAAAAATAATAATATTGCAACTTGTTGAACAAGGTACGGTAATGTTGGTTGTCTCATGTCCCTCCTAGTGGAGGCCTAAGTTCAAGCCCTACGAGAGACGGGTTTGGATTTCAAGGCTATGGACAGCCTCTGAACCCCTTTGTGACTAACATACGAACACCATGTTAACCTCCGCTACTGTATAAAGTGTGACCAAAAAAAAAAAAAACAAGGTATTGTAATTAAACTAGCTACGATATGTCAAGGAAGATGAAATTAAAGAAATAAATTAATCATATATACCCCCATGAGCGAATAAAAATTAAACAAGGTATGTTAGTTACTAATTAAACTAGCTACGATATGGGGTTCTTTTTTTTTTAATTTTTTATCACGTGTTAGAAGAATTTCAACAACCCTAATTTCATTCAACCGAATAAAGAAATTAATCAACGCAGGCGCTACTAAACAACCGTTGAACAAAGCACCCGATTGAATAACCGACGCTAATAGTATCACGCATATTCGCTTAACTAGTTCACGCGGGAAATGACGAAAACATCCCTGCGAAAATGTGATGGTGCATGTACATACGTTGTTACCACGTCCGGATTCATTATCTTTAATTTCTTGCACCATACGCTAAATCAGATGTCGATTTCACCAAGATATGATGGGGAATATTAGAATGTTTATTTAAGTCAACGATTATGACTATATTATGCTCAAGAATTAAATGAAAGTATAAATTATGCACCCACATGATTGAAAACACGGCTGGTCTAAATAGTTGCAACATTGCTAATGAGGGAAAAATTCTTCCAAATGACGTCTATAGGATATGATATGATACTACCATAATTAATGAAAGAGAACTACGACGGTTCATGAGATAGATATCGTGATTATGATCGTTCATTTGTTTTATGATACTAATAATGAGAATATATAATTTTAACGTATATATGTACTCTCATCGGATCAATAGTAGAGAAATACTATATATCATTGTAATGTATACCACATGCATGACTGCGGCTGAGATTATATATTTCACGTATATTTTACCTATTCCGTGAGAATTTTAACCAAATACAATATACGTAATCTCGTTGAATATATTGTCCAATCCGGTGCTCATGTGAAGTCAAATATATAAACAATCCGCTAGTGATTTAATGAACTAGTTGATAATATTTGTCCCTTTCACGCTACTACAATAATCGTAAAAGATGATAGTTTAAAAGTGTCATTAAATATGAAAAATGACAGTTTTGAAACTGTTATCTATGGAGTTGTCATTAAAAGTCTGAATCTTAAAATGACGGTTTGAAACTGTCATTAATATCTATAAAGATGACGCTTTAAAAACGTAATTGAAAGTTAAAGATGACAATTGTGAAATGCCATTAAAGTGCTTGAAACTATCATTAATACCTATAAAGATGACGGTTTATAAATGTAATTGAAAGTAAAAGATGACAGTTGTGAAACGTCATTAAAATGCTTTAAAGCCGTCATCTTTTGTAA
Source organism: Rhododendron vialii (assembly GCF_030253575.1). NCBI lineage: Eukaryota > Viridiplantae > Streptophyta > Magnoliopsida > Ericales > Ericaceae > Rhododendron > Rhododendron vialii. The sequence goes on along the minus strand of NC_080565.1, from coordinate 26,014,235 downwards.
CGATCCGCTCTCGCCCTGTATAATATTGTCCGCTTTGTATACCAAACCCCATCAAACCTCCCAATGAGGTCACCCATCCCAGGATTACTCCAGTGCGAGCACGCTTAACTATAAAGTTTCAATTGGCTTTTGCACCCTCATAGCTTTAAAAGTCCTTGTACAAAATAGGATGTCAATATATTATTTATAGCACACAACTTACACTTCACCAAGCGATGTGGGACTACCCTCGGTTGACTCTTCTGGTCACCGATCCGACAGCCCCTCGCACGGGTCCCAACTGTACTCAAACCGGTTGACCACTACCTGGAACTCCCCAGGGGTAGGGGGTCACATTCTCCCCCACTTAGGAACACACGTCCTCGTATGATGTCGAAATTTTGTCTCACATTTTCAGTTGATACAAGCTCTGATAGTATATGTAACAATTCGCTCTCGATTTGAGATTTCAAAGCAACAACGCTCATAGATGGGGCCGTTTTCTCCACACAAAAAAAAAATTGTTCTTCAATGTCACTTATAAGGAAAAACTGACATTAAAAAGAAAGAATAGTTATGTTACTATTTTATAAAGTGATATCGTAAATATATTATATCACAATTTAGGAGAAAACTAACATTAAAAAGAAAGAATAGTTATGTCATTATTTTCCAAAGTGACATCATAAATATATTAGATCACAATTTAAAAGAAACTGACATTAAAAAGAAAGAATAATTATATCACTATTTTAGAAAGTGACATCATAAATATATTAGATCACAGTTTAAAAGAAATTGACATTAAAAAGAAAGAATAGTTATATCACTATTTTAGAAAGTGACATCATAAACATATTATATCACAGGTTTTTAGATGACTGACATTATTTATCTATTGCAATCTTTTTAATTACGGTTTTTTCAAAAATTGACATCTTTTCACTTTTTTAAGTGTCATCTTTTAACAACATTGTAGTAGTGTCAGTATACCAGGATTTGCATATCCATTTGATTGTCCCCATGAATAGATACCACATTATAAGCAATTGAGACTTGGAAAAAGTTGGTCCTCCACTTGTTTAATTCCATGAATTGGCTGGCAAATCAAAAGACAACCATTTGCAAATAGTTTAAATTGTTCGACTCAATCAAAACAACGAGAAGTGCTACAGTACATGCTTTTATTTGCACATACGCGTACACACCCCATTGAATTCACTTCAAACTCGTAATATTTGTATTGTAGGGGCGGCTAAACTCAGCGGTGACAAAATATTTTTTGTGCGCAATATATAACTATATCCATTTCGATTGAAAATTCATCTGGCCTAACTTAACTTATTTTATTGATCTACCCTAGACTTTATACAAACGATCCACTGTCTATGATATTAAAGACAAATTAAATCATATGCAAAAACACATAAAATTTTGCTATATGTTTTGGATTCAGAGGGTTAGATTGAACCCTCTAAAAGATCGGTGGAGCCGCGTCTTTTTTGTATGTGAGTCGTTCGTAACATTCGTATAAAAATATTATATATATATATATATCTAATAATTGGTGAAGAAAATTAATGAATTACTATGTGGTATGAGCCTAGCCAGTTCTATCATTGACCTTGGAAGCGACTAAAAGAATTCCCTTTACTTGTCAACATGGTAGAATCTGATTCAGATATCTACTACATATATATATATATATATATATATATATATATATATATATATATATATATATATATATATATATACTTGGTGATATTCTGTGGTATATATCTGCATGTATCATGTCTGTATCTCTCTCTATATACATGCATGATGTATTTTTGGACACGTATAAACATAATCGGAAAAGGTAGTAACTGTATAGTTATTCCTAACCACCAACATCATAATGATGTTAAAAAAAAAAAACATCATGATACGGAGGGACCCCAAAAACAAAATCATTTTGGTACAAAAACATGTAGTACTGGTAGTAATAAACAGGAGAAAATCTACCATACCGCTCTGTTTCACAGCTCTCTCTACCGCTCTCAATTTTACTGTCCAAAATACTCTTTCGATTGAAGAGGTTTTTTTTTTATTTTTAAATTTGGACCATTAATTGCCGAGACAGATGGTAAGCTTGAGCGCTGCGGTGGGGGGAGCGGCGAAACAAATCGATGGGTAGCACCGTTGAATAAATAGAGTACCTTGCTAACAAGCTTGTAGCCCAGCGGTTATCTTCTGGTCCTCCCACAAGGAAGACTAGGGTTTGACTCTCGTCAGAAACGTTTGACGTTCAGGGTATCGATAACTTTTGAACCTTCTGTGGACTAACCTACTATCTTTTCTGCTAACCCCTCGTTGATTTATACTTTATAATGTTGGGGGAAAAAAAAAGTACCTTGCTCGACAGTTTTGAAACCACACCTCCACTTGTCGGGGCCTAAGCTTTAATTGCATTGCCAATGCCTCCTTTTGCTTCTGATGATAGAAATGAACCAAAAAAAAATAAAATAAGGTTGCAAAATATTAATCCCTGCATATGTAGATTAAATATCCCTGTATGAATCCGTATAAGCCTAAGGCTGAAACTTGAGGAAAACGAAGAGAAAATTATAAAGAGAAATTAGAGGAAATGTTAAGAAAAAATTGGAGAAAAAGTTGAACTTGTTTTTAAATTTTTCCTTCTCTTTCTCTAGAATCCAAGAATTGAAAGAAATTTTTGAAACACACCCTAAAAATATCCGTCAAGAGATGATACGAATGCAATTTATTTTGGGAAAATATAAGTTTACATATTAAGAAATAAACCATAGGAAAAATATGTCCACAAGACAAATGTAGAGTATAAATTCAACCAAAGATGAAGAGGAGGATGCACGCGGGACACCGTCATACCCAAAATTTTAAAAAATTCTTCAGAATCATAGTAGTTTTTTGGTTGTTAAATATCTTACATCTGTCCATCCAATTTTGAAAAAAATATCATAACCCTCATTTTAAGATTGTATGCATCAATAAAAGTTTCTAAAAATTTGCCTTTTGAAATTAATACAGATGCACAAAAATTGTATATGTCTATATGTATTATGCATATAATCCTACATTTTGCAAATATCTTCGATAAATTTTAGGTAGGAGTAATATATTTGTGGTTTAAAAAAAAATTTAATCTTCGCCCACTGTGAATTTTAATATTTGTGGGGGTATCTGATTTACACTCTAGATGAGTTTGGATGATCTTAACACTTAACTCAATTTATAATTTGTATTCAACTTTTTTTTTGTGTTAATATTGCCCCTTTGGGCCGAAAGATTTTGAACTTATCGAATCTTCTTGGAATTCTTTAAATTTGAAACGAAATCCTTTAGTCACCAATAATTTGAACAAGATTTTTTGTCGAATAATTTGACTGCCACATTATTTTGTCACATAACTTCTGTCAATATTATGGAGAGAGAGAGAAGGGGGGGGTTGGCATACAGGATTCAAGGTGTGATTTTGTCTGAAGCTCTCTTCAAGGAGACGAGACTGTTCTTTGGTGAGACGGAGTTTCTTCCGAGGAGGTCCACCGCCTTTGTTGTTTCCGTCATCGTAATCATCCATTATTTCCACGCTTACACCCGTCCAGCAATCTTCTTCTGAAGGCACTTGATTTATGTCCAAATTTCTCATCACGCCCTGCCCAGCCCCTTGTTCTTTATTTGCATAGATCCACAACCCACAAAACAACATAAGATGTAACAGAATCAATAAACCTTATTCATAAAATCATCATAATCTGGGTGATCATCAACTTTTTTTCTTTTTGGAACGGCAGAGAGGATTTCATTGATCACAGGGATAAAAAATGAAATCGGAACAATAGGAAAAGAGAAGCGTTGAGAGAGCCTAGGAGAGTACGATACTCTTCTACGACTGCTGCTACTTGCAAAATCTAAACCAATCAACAAAAAAACAAAAAAAAAAAAGATACTTAAGAGGGGGAGAATATATAAGAACACCAAAATGAAAGAGGAGAATAGAGGAAAATTAACTTTTGACTTGTTTGAAGTGCCATGCAAGAAATCCTAGAGAGAAAGAAGATCATGTGTGTTTACATCTAGAATGGTACTGATACGAGTATATTAGTAAAAGGGGGTAGAGAATACAGAAGTCATATGCGAAGGGAAAATTTCCACAAGAATACAAGATAATACATACACATGAAATATGTTTTCAAACCCCAAAAAGCATCAAGATTAGAAGTTGAAAGTTGGTCACTGGTCAAATAGCGCACACACACACAAACTCTGAGAGAGAGAGAGAGAGAGAGAGAGAGAGAGAGAGAGAGGTGGTTGGTTGATTAATTACCAGAGGAAGGAAGGTGGGATGCGGCAGAGCCTGGCATGGATATTGTTAGCTCTAAGCATGTAGAGGTTGTAGGTGAAACTGCCATATCTGAAAGCTGCACACACACACAGAGGGAGAGGAGAGATGGAAAAAAGAGGGAGAGAGAGTGGCTAATTAGACCAGAGAATGTAAATGGGGAAAGGGGTAAGAATAAAAAAAGGGAGAGAGAGAGAGAGAGAGAGAGAGAGAGAGAGAGAGAGAGAGAGAGAGAGATAGTGTGTGTGCAGGGGGGGTTGTTGGAAATAAAGAAAGAGTTGATAAATGGTGGGTTTTTGGGGAGTTCCAATATATACAGTCGTCAAGTCAAATAGTCTGACCCGTATGATGCACGACACGTGCCTCCTGTGATTGCAAAAAAACTCAAAGTGTAAGGGTCGTTGATTATCCGGCAGGGGGTGGACGGCTCTTTCTGAACCATATATAGGGGTTGAGTCTGGACTTTTGCCCGTCCACAAGTCAGCTGGTTGAATGATTGGAAACCCCTCTCTCTCTCTCTCTCTCTCCATATTGCATAATTTTGACATACACATAATTATATGTCAGTAAAATTAAAAAGTTAAATCGCTTCTAGACCATTGTAGTCTAACCCAACTTGCGGATCAAAATAAAAAAAAAGTCTATTTCAACTTTCATTTTGGTCCCTGTTGTCCTGGTTTTCTGAAAATGGCATATTTGGGGTTTCACTCGATTTTTCATTTAATCCTTCTACTGAAAACTCACGATTCTCGCAACATCTATATATCGTTCCCACAGTTCTTGACATCTAAGAATCAAATCAATCGATCTTGTCGGGTAGGACAAGGTCTTACAGACAAACTCTGCATGCAATCGTCTACGAATCACGGGAGTTTTATAGAAGGTGATCTGAATGGTTTTCTATGACCCGATAAGAATCAAACTTTCAGTCCTTTACAAATTAATTATTTTATAATAAAGACCAATGTTTAATCCCTACCGGGCTATCTGTGCTGGTTGGCTAGGTTTACATAGTCAAAAATTGAACATGGACCATACCAAAGTTTTTGTATAACTGTAACACTAAAAGTTAATAATTTCTTCAATGAAAGGAAAACTTTACATGGTGCGTCCCATAGTCATTATGCTTCATGGACATCATCATTGATATCATCTAAAGTGGGTACATATTAATTGAAGGCAACCAATTAGATAGGTAAGTGTTGGGAGTTATGTTCGTCGGAGAGAGATTATTCAATACTTGTGGAGCAATGTTATGTGGCTTCTCCCATCACGCGATGGGGTGGGGTTCAGAGATAGCTACTAGGACCGGACTAATATGTGGCAAGGAGAGACATGAAACTATGATCGAGGACCGTTGAATAATCTAAGTTTTCCATGTAGTTCAGGTAATGTTTTGAACTTCTAGCTAGCTAGTGCAGTGTATTTTCCTATATTTGACTGTGTTTGATAATCAGGCATTTATGGCTATTTACCCTCTTTTGCAGGTACCAAAGGAATCGTAACGCCTCATAAACATTAATGGAAAAGATGAAAAAAGGACATTTATTTAGAAGTGAAGATGACAACAGAGATCGACTTTATAATCGCCAAGGGGGTGTTCCCTCTGTGGCTATATTTTTTTTCTTTTTTGGCCCTATTTTTCGTGGAATATTGTCACCATTTTCTTGATCCGGCCTCTTTAACAATAAAACCAATAACTTTCCACTTTATAATAGTAATAATGTTATAAAAAGAAGTTATGGTTTAAACTTTTTGGTCAATTGGTAAAATAATTTACAAATAACTGAATCAAACTAGAAACTAAAGGTATATAAGATTCACATGTACAGGTCATCTATGTAAAATTACGGTAATTATGAGATATTGAAGGATAGGCTTTAAATTATGTATGGACATTATTAACGTAGTAATGTCTAAGTCTAACTAGAAAGAGAGTCAAACAATAATTAATGTGGGTTAATTTGCGGTAAGAAATGAGTTCATAATAAAACGTCCCACAGCTATCTTTAACTCATATGAATATCTAGTAGAGCCTACTCTAAATTGGAGCTGTCTTTAATTAACTCATATGGGTTCACCTTTTTTTCTATTTGAAGTTGACTTACCCAAAAATAAAAATAAAATTTCATTCAATAAACGGAAGGGGTCTAATCAAGTAGGTATAAAAAAACAAATAAGTGTTTGTCTTCTATGATGTCGCATGATTGAAACCTATGGAGGCCAAACAATACAAACCTTGGGGTCAGTAAAAGTTAGCCTAGTCGTTAATTTTAGGGTTCCAGAATTAGTTGAGATGCGTGCAAGCTGGTCCAAACATTCGGTTATAAAAATAAATAAATAAATAAACATTCCATTCGATAGAGAGAAAAAGGGACAAGTTTGTTAGTACTCCAATTGGGATTAGGGGACCCTGCTGGGAGGCGGGGCCAGCAGGGTTGTTGTCCCTCCAAAATCATTCAAACCACTCATTATTCTTAAAATATTTTGTTATTGATTTAATATTGCATTAATGTTTTATTTTCTTTTAAATGGGCTTCAAAAAATTGATTCAAGCCGCTCACGATCATTAAAATATTTTGTATGGGTTCTTATAAAAAAATTAGCTCAACCCGATTTTTAATTATATGCTCTCTTAATTTAATACTCTCTTGCCCATTTAATGGATAACAAACAGCGAAAAGGGTGAGTGAGGGAGAGTGCCAAAACGGCACTGTTTTGGAGGGACAACAGCCCTGCCGGCCCCTAACTGGCTCACCGAAACCCTCCGATTGGGTTGATTTTAGCTAGGTATATAGAAAATTGCATGTAATTCCACACTCAAAATAAACGAAGCTGGGTCAAAGTATATATGTTCCTAGACTTGGTTTAATTATATTAAAAATCATGTCTGTTACCTTCATACTTAGGGAGAACATTTGTTAAATTATTAACCGCCAACTGCTCTAAAACTGTAAGCTGTTAGTAAAACGGACGACTTCATAATTTATATTCTCGACACAACCCCTCACGCGATGATCAGGTGTACGTGATGCCTAGGTGTTTCTCCATGAGAATACCAAACTTATGTGTACGTCATACCTATTTAAGTAATACGCAGGGCGATGGGTTTCGTCACAAAATCTCTCTTATCAACTTGGTCATCTAATATACTACATAAAAAAATGTCAATACATATCTTCTACATTCAATACTATTTTATAAGACTCAATCATCGTATACATGAGCTGTGGCCCCAACATAGGTGCGGAAAAGTCCTTGCAAATCGCTACATGATGATGTTGAGGGCAATACCCTGGACGAGTGTACAGAGTTACATATATTTCCATATCATTGGATTCAAAAAAATACAAAATCACTGCATACGTGTCATATTTTAGTAATGTGGATGGATTGTGCATACCTCACCCTCTAGTACTCTAGCGTTGTTGCAGCCATCCGAACGTGTGTAATTTGGCCACTAGATATGTACATATATTCTTCGATAATCTTCAATTCAACTTTTTTTCATCAATTTATTGGTTGTTTCATGAATGATAGTAGTTGGAGTTAAACAACTATTTCCGCATCAATCAAACATGTCCTCCTGTTGAAACCTTAAATCAAGAACCCAAATCGCATATATATGGGATCATCAGATGAGGTAATTACTGTCACAGAAAAATTATGAATACATCATTAGTGTAGGACTCCGAATTAGATCTTACGCAATGTGGTGTACAATTTGTATATAGCCAGGCTATGTGTGTCATTAAAAGGCAAGTCACGTCAAATGGTTCTCAAAATTTGATCCTCAATTGTGATAATAATCCTTTATCGCATGTTCCCGCATCTCTCTCTTGTGTGCTAGTGTATTTCATGTCACAAAAGTATTTTCTTTCGTATTAATTGATAGTCCATATTATAGAAAGTCGTGCCACTTGTTAAATAAAAAGATAACATATTTACTAATGGGTGTTTCCGGTAGGAAATAAGTTTTGAGAAAGAAATTGTTGTTGACAAGTTGTTTACTAAGGGGTGTTTCTGACTTTGATACCTTGTAGAAACTTTATATCCATCTCAAAACCAATTGGCAATGAATGGAGAGGTCCCAAATATTATTAAGTGATTACTCATTCCACTACCAAGTAATGTGGGATTCATTTCCTTAACATTCCACTAACCAATAAGTTATTGACAAATGTTAAGTTGTTTCTACTAAGTAATAAGTTGTAGATGGATATGTGAGTGAAAAATTATTGAAAAATATTAAATTGTTTCTACTAACCAATAAACTGTTGCTTAGTGTGAACATCAAACTAAAATGCCAAAATTGTTGCTTTGTGCAACAAAATGCTAAAATTACTTAAGTTATTGCCAATTTTTGTTACTGAAAACCTTTTCTAAAAAGTTAGGGGACGTTTCTGCTAAACAAAATGTTATAGACTACTTCTTGTAATTCAAAAATGTCAAATTATTTTTACTAATGCATAGTTGTAGATGGCATATGGGCTGGTCAAAGGAAAAATAGAGGGAAAAAGGAGAGGAAGAAGTTGTGGGTTAATATGAACAACTTAACAAAAGAATCAAAGTTGTATTGCAAAATTGTTAGTGGAAACGAGACCTAAATGTATGACAATTCAAAACTTTATTGTACCACATTAAATAAAACATTAATTTATATATTTAATTTAGTGCGGTTAATCAAAAAAAATATACTCCCTCCATCCCAATTTACTTGTCCCAGTTCTATTCTAACTGGATTAAAAAACTAGTTATATCTTTAAATTGGTAATGAATTTTATATCCAATATGGATCTTGTTTGATAGATCTCGATTTGTTCTATAATACAATGTTTTCAAAATCACCTAAAACATTATAACTTACAAGATATAATCAATTAAAAAGTTGCACGAACTCCAAAAAGTGACAACTAAATTGGGACGGAGGGAGTACATAATAATATTTAATCTATTTCAAAAATAGCACAACCTATCGTAATGGACTTCCAAATTAGAAACAAAGGGAGTATAATCTATATCTTCTAGTATATAAAGGGAGAGCCCTTTTTTGTGTGGAAAAGAAAAATAAAGCGGGGTCACATTTTTTCATTTTCCTAATTGGACATAGAAGGACAAAAATTTACATTATGTTTTACATATGCCCCGAATAATCAAGGACATAAATGTAAAAACACGATTCATGTAATTACCACCCACTTCATTGCTGTTTTCTAATTTCTTTTAGGGCTAAAAAAATGCAGTTTCTAGGCAGAAGCGCACACATTGGGTGTGCATCCATCGCTTGTGTGATTAATAATATCAGATGGATTTTTGAGAGTTCACATTGGAATGCTCTATTAGTTTTATATAGTTTTAAACAAGAAAATTAGAGCCTTGCAATTAACGTAGTCCAAACTTTTATGTCTCGTAATCATAACTTGCATTACGGGTCATCTTTACCTCCAGAGAGAGAGAGAGAGAGAGAGAGAGAGAGGGTGTTGTTGGTCAAGTTCAGGTGAGAAAGTAAGGCATGGATATTGACCATAGAATGTATATAAGAGGTCAGCCAATGCAATGTTCTGATCCTGTCCAATCGATCGACATCTATCTTCTTCCCATTTTGAGAGCTACAGTCTTCCCATTTTGAGAGCTACAGTCGACATTGAATGAGTAGTCCTTAGCTTAGCTAGCACTGTCAAGCAATTAATTTGATTCCATTCAATGAACAATTAACATCAAAACATGCATTCTGTACTTCCTCGATCTGCATTCCCACTTCAACAAGTACAATCGATCAAAATAAAAACATACTAGTAATAGTAAAGAGGCAAATTACACTAATACTCCTTGACGTGTTACAAACGGGTGTTAGTTTAATTTGCAGGCACCTTCTAGAGTTGTGTTGAATTCGTGAGGTCCACCATGTTAGGCGTGAAGCAAATCAGTGCGCAGATGGTCTAGCGAAGAAGTCCTTTAATTTATGTAATTAAGATTATATTTCTTTAGTCGGACCTCCTATTTTTCTGTTGCAACATTTAGCGGATGATTATGTAGGGGTTAATTAAATACCCCAAGACGGTTTATGTTTGAATTTTTATGATATCGTCTGTTTAACCCCAAAAAAAAAAAAAAAAACTATCATACGTACCTGTTGTGAGAGAAAGAAAGGAAAGGTGTATAGGGTGTTAACTAACCCTAACACATGTGAGCTTTATTTATATTATGTGGTGACTAGTTACATAACATAAGCAACCAATGTGGGACTAAGTCCAACTCTATTCTAACACTCCCCCTCAAGCTGGAGAATAAATATCACAAAATCCCAGCTTGTTACGTAACAACTCTAAACGTGGTTTAACTAGAGATTTGGTGAAGATATCTGCCAACTGAGCTCCTGTAGACACGAAAGGGGTAGCCAACAGGCCACTATCTATCTTCTCCCGAACAATATGACAATCTACCTCGATGTGTTTGGTTCTCTCATGAAATACCGGATTCGAAGCGATATGTATTGCTGCCTGATTATCACAATACATAGGAATAGGTAACTGTACACCAAGCCCCAACTCCTCGAGCAAAGCTCTCAACCATACAATCTCGCATGTAGTATGAGCCATGGCACGATACTCTGCTTCAGCACTGGAACGAGCAACCACAGTTTGTTTCTTGCTCTTCCAGGTAACTAAATTTCCACCAACAAAAGTACAGTACCCAGTTGTGGACCGTCTATCAGATGGTGATCCTGCCCAATCAGCGTCGGTAAAGGCTTCGACACGCAAATGACCATTTGAACGATAAAACAAGCCACGTCCAGGATGAGCCTTGAGATACTTCACAATACGAAGACAAGCTTCCCAATGTGGAAAACGAGGAGCTGACATGAACTGACTTACCATACTGACAGCAAATGAGATATCAGGCCGTGTATTGGTGAGATAATTCAGCTTGCCTACCAAGCGACGATAACGGTCTGGATGAGGAAATATCTCTCCCTGATCAACACACAATTTGACGTTTGGATCCATAGGAGTCTCCGCAGGCTTTGCTCCTAATAAACCAGTCTCCTCTAGAATATCTAGCGTATACTTTCTTTGAGATAAACTGATCCCTTCCTTGGATCTTGCTACCTCAATACCCAAGAAATATCGTAGCTTACCCAAATCTTTGGTGTGAAACTGACGCTGTAAGAACTGTTTCAGCTCATCAATACTTTTCTGATCATCCCCAGTAATAATGATATCATCCACATACACAATCAACACTACTCTTCCCCGATCTGACTGAATAGAGAAGACAGAATGATCAGAATGAGAGCGACGCATACCAAACTGCAACACAGCATCACTAAACCTGCCAAACCAAGCTCGAGGGGACTGCTTAAGACCATAGAGGGCTTTGCGAAGGCGACACACCTGAGAACGCTCCCCCTGAGCAACAAACCCAGGAGGTTGCTCCATATAAACCTCCTCGAGCAGGTCACCATGTAGAAATGCATTCTTAACGTCCAACTGAAACAAGGGCCAACCAAGATTGGCAGCCATAGAAATAAGAATGCGAACAGAGTTAATCTTGGCCACCGGAGAGAAAGTCTCAGCATAATCAACGCCATACGTCTGGGTATAGCCTTTGGCCACAAGACGGGCCTTGTACCGTTCTACTGTGCCATCTGGATTATACTTGACGGTAAATACCCATCGACATCCAACAGTAGACTTTCCTGGTGGAAGAGAAACCAACTCCCAAGTGCCATTGTCATGAAGAGCAGACATCTCAGCCTCCATAGCTGTCCGCCACTCAGAAACAGATAAGGCCTCCTGAACAGTGTTAGGAACAAAAATGGACGAAATAGAAGTAGTAAAAGCACGAAGGGACGGAGACAGATGATCATAGGAAACAAACTGAACAATAGGATGAGATGTGCAAGACCGAATACCTTTGCGAAGAGCTATAGGAAGACTAGGTGATGGCGGAGGTGGAGGTGGAGGTGGAGGTGAAGGTGCAACCGGATCTTGGGACGGAGGAGGCGTGGTGGCTGGTACTTGTGGGGCTGTTAATACTTGTTGCCGACGAACATACACCTGCAAGGGAGGACCAGATGGTACACAAATAGGAAACACAGACTCAGACTCAGGAAGGTCAACTGGAGTACTGTGACCCGAGTAAAAGGGCAATGACTCATTAAATGTGACATCAGCACAAACAAAATGACGACGAAGAGATGGTGAGTAACATTTATACCCTTTCTGAGTGCGTGAGTACCCCAGAAAAATACACCGAATTGACCGTGGATCAAGTTTGTCCCGATCAGGATCCAGAGCATGAACATAACAGGTGCACCCGAACACTCGTAAGGGTAATGAGTGGAGAGGGCGACCAGGAAATAAAACGGTATGGGGTATCTGACCACCTAGAACGCTAGATGGCATACGATTGATCAAGTAACATGCTGTAAGAATAGCATAACTCCAGTAAGACTTAGGAACTTGCATTTGAAATAATAGAGCACGCATAACCTCTGATAAATGCCTAATCTTGCGTTCGGCAACTCCATTTTGTTGTGGAGTTCGAGCGCAAGAAGATTGGTGAATTATACCATGGTCATCAAAAAACTTAGAAAGAGAATTATGAAAATATTCACCTGCATTGTCAGAACGAAATATACGAATGCAAGTATCAAATTGAGTTTTGATTTCCATATAAAATGACTTAAAGATAGAAGACAACTCTGACCGCTCTTTCATGAGATAAAGATACGTAACACGAGAATAATCATCGACAAAAATAGCATAATACTGAAAGCCAAAAACATTAGGAACACGCATTGGACCCCAAATATCAGAATGAACTAAGTGAAAAGGACGGGTTACGCGACTCTCAACCCTAGGATAAAAAGACACTCTATGATGTTTACTAAACTCACAGACTTCACAAGGCAAAGCATCAACACGGCTACATGAAGGTACCAGCCGTTTAAGATTCTGAAGAGATGGATGACCAAGTCGACAATGATGTTGATAGGGTGACACAGAAGACTGAAAGGCAACAGAACTAGGGTGAACATTGTCAGTAAAGTAATATAAACCACCACGCTCAGTACCTCCACCAATTTTTCGCCCCGTCTTGAGATCCTGAAACACACAACCATGAGGAAGAAATGTGACAGAGCAATTTAAAGATTTAGTAAGTTTACTAACAGACATAAGATTTAATGGAAAACGAGGAACGTGCAATACTGAATCCAAAGTCAAAGAAGAAGTAACAGAAACCGAACCCAAACCAGTAATATCAGTGGTAGAACCATCTGCTAAGGTAACACGAGATGGTTTATCAATAGACTGATGGCCAGAAAAAATAGTAGAATTACCAGTCATATGATCAGATGCACCAGAATCAATAACCCAAGGAACAGAAAAATGAGAAGTTGCAATACAAGCACTAGAAGAACCTGTCTGAGATAGCGTAGCAATGGAGGAACTTGTCTGAAGTGACACAAGGCGTTGGTACTCCTCCATAGAAATAGTCACCATAGCAGTGGAGCGTGCAGCTTGCCTAATATCCTTGGGAGAAGTAACCCGATGAGCCTGAGAAAAACCATGTAGGTCATAGCAGTGGTCCACCGTATGATTAGTTCCCCCACAATAAGTACAAAGTCTATAACCATGGCCTCGACTATGGCCACCTCTCCTTGACATGTGACCTGTACGACTAAATCCACAACGACCAAAACCATGACCACCAGAAACGCGGTCAAAACGACCACTGTACCCATAATCACGGCTAAATGAAGAACCAAAATCACCAGAATCAGCGGAAGTAAAATCAGAACCAGATTTCATTGCAAACATATCACCGTACAATGAGAGGCAACTAGTCAACTACCGATAGATCAACCAACCAAATACTCCACTAACAAACGGCCAATAAACAAGAAATAAGGAACTGATTGACCGGCTAACGACCAAGGGCACGACACCGCATGCATCCAACAAAACCAAAGTAGCCACCGAACAACATAATCCCAATATCAAGCAACAACCAAGAGCTCATATGCCAACATAGACCAAATAACTCAACACAATCTAACAATTGAAATCAGACTTCAACATACCCAAACTACCATCTATTGGAGAGGATAAACTGTAGATTGACCAAAAAATCCAAAATTACCAGAACAATCAGTGCATAAGAGTAACGGAATAATACCCAACAATGATGAACAGTGCGCGATGAACAGTACGACGGTGAACAGTGCCGACGATGAACAGTATCGGTGAACAGTGCCGACGATGAACAGTAATCGGTGAACAGTACCGACGGTGAACAGTCCTGTGAACTAATGATTAGGGTTAAGGCAGAGGCTAAGATTAGGATTGTGATTTTATGTACAGAGACTAGGGTTTAGGCTAGGATTGTAGGGATTATGTACAAAGGCTACGGTGGTTTAGGATTGTTGTGGTGGTTTAGGATAAGATCCCGCTCTGATACCATGTTGTTTAGGAAGGAAAAGTGTATAGGGTGTTAACTAACCCTAACACATGTGAGCTTTATTTATATTATGTGGTGACTAGTTACATAACATAAGCAACCAATGTGGGACTAAGTCCAACTCTATTCTAACAGTACCTACATCAAATTTCTAGCTGGCTTCTCAAATCTTGAACTTGATATCCAATCCAAAATGGAAAAAGTTAACCTAGCTTATTAGGTGCCCAATATTACTTAAAAGTAATCGCTGATTCCATAGCCAACCAATGCGAGAATTATGTTTCGGCCATCCGCTATCTATTTACTGTACCGTCCCCCGACACTTTTGGGATCTATCATGTATAACATCTTTTTGGATCTATATGTCATAGTATAACCTTCTTGTGTCATCATGAAGTGCAGATCATCTGTTCTTAAAATGAGGATTTGAATGGCTCCCAGTAATATTATTTAAAAAATTATTTTAACCCAAAAGAGCTCCTAATATTATATTAAGTTATTGATTCATTCTAATACGTACCAAATCAATAAGTTTTCTTTTAGATCATGTAAGAATATTTTTAGTTATCAGTTTTAGTGGCCTGGGATACTTGTTTTACCGCGTTGAACATCTTTATGTGACATGTCCATGTGCAGTCCCTCTTAAACGGGTGTCAAAACTTGACAGTAAGTATTCCATTTATAATATTACGAGAGATTCTTATTCCCCTTAAATACAAATTAGTATTTGTTATAGGACGGCCAGTGGTAGACATACTTTTTGGTGAAACATTGAGGAAACTTCATATTTTTAACCAAAGTCAATTAATAATGAGCGGAGAAGTCCATCATCTATTAAAATATTAAGCGATCACCCATTTCACTCCTAAAAAATGTGGAACTGTATTTCTTTAACATCTCATCTACGTGCAGCTGCGTTTAAGGTCTATCACGTGTAGCCTCTATTTTTTGGTATATCATTATGCGGCCTTTTTCTGGTCTACTGGCTTTTGAAAAATGCCTGGTAAGACCTGATAAACGCCAGGAAAAGTTTTAGCGGCGTTTTTGCAAACACCGGGGATGCCGATGTTGGCTTAGGTTTTCGGCGTTTTTTAAACGCCCTGAAAGATCTATGGAGGCGTTTTTCGAAAAACGTCGGAATTGATTCATGAGTACAAATCACCTTTTTGGCAACGTTTTTCCAAAAAAATGCCGGGAAAGGTCACCTATGTCGGCGTTTTTTGAAACGCCGCTAAAAGAAGCATAGGCAAAACCACTTTTTCTTGTTGTGAGGTTAAATGGGCCTCGCTCTACTACCATATTAAATTGTTAACCACCAATCCATCTAAAAGTTTAAGCTATTAGAGAGAGAAAGGGGTAATTTTATTAATTATATCTTTAACACACATCCTAACATGTAGCCAGACTCTCCTCTATAAGCGGTCTAAACACATGTAAATTCTAATCGTTAGGTAGACGACAAGGTTTGAATACATGAACTCTTTTCTGCTCTGATACTATGTTATGAAAGCTTTATGTCCAACTCAAAGCCAATAGGCAATGAGTGAAGAAGTACCAACATATCCAACTCATTCCACATGTGACAGACCTAAATGCAGCTACACGTGAGCGAGAGTGTTAGGCCCTGTTCCAGAAACTTTCTTAAAAAATAAGCAGCTTATTTTACATTTTTAAACTCAAAAATAAAGTAAATGAAAAATAATTTTTCAATTTTTTTGCATCGTATAAATGATCTCATCGAGATCTTTCAAACAAGATCCATATTGCATATTTTTATATTTTAATAAATCCATAATTTTTGAGTTTAAAATTATCTTCTTAAAAAATAAGGACTTATTTTTTGTTCCGAAACGGAGCCTTAGAGTAGTTTTCTCACATTACTTGAATATGGAATAAGAGATTACTTAATAACATTTAAGACATTTCGCTCATACCAATTGATTTTGAGTTGAATATGAAGTTTCCACGAACACGACTTTGCATAGTAACAGCGACCAATTCAAAGGACAAGTTTCATAATATATAGCAGCAACTCTCTGCGAAACTCCGTCTATAATTAAGGAGTGACTAAAATTGTGTGGTCGTTGTCACCACTCACGACCTCCCAAACGCATAAAATTTCAAAAGAAAATTTGCCAAACCTTGAATGTCAAAAGTTTTTTTCTCCTCAGATTTTCCCCTACAATCCTTTTTCTATTGCGCCGTTGTCATCTTTACTTCATCTTTTTTTCATGAACCAATCACAGACATGGTAAAATGCTAAAACTTTTTTGTCAGTGAAACGAAATGATAAAATGCGTTAAGTTTTTAGTGTTTTTTTGTTAGTAGAAATGAGGCGCCCTAAAAAGCGTACCCCATCTATCCAAATTTGTTTGTTTGTTTTCGATATTCTTTCTGATTTTCAATTGCTTGTATCTATCGGTATGAATCTCAAAAAATATGCAATATGACTCTGTCTTAATAGTTCTCAACGAGTTCTACCATGCATGCAAAATCATAAAATAGAAGTATTATAGATTGAAAGATACAAACAATTAAAAAATAATACGAATATCGAAAAACAAACAAACAAATTAATTAGAACAATGAAAGTTGTTGGCTTTATGGGGGCCAGCATCCACGTACCCTGTATTTGAGATGCCCCCTGCTAGCGCGGGGCAAGCATATTGGGAGGACTAACCGCCTTCAACCGTCGGTGTTGTATGAGCAGCATTGCGAAGCTCCTCATATCCGTCTGCCTCTAAGTGTAGAGTTCTGCACTACCCTTTAGAGATTAAGTTGCGTCCTCCCTTAATAGCAATTGTTTTTAGGTGAGTTAGCTAGCACATGATCCCAACAAAAGTACATCTTAAGAGATAAATTTTGAAGTAGATTTATACAAATGTAAAAGTCATGTTCGGCTTGGGTTTTGAGGAAGATTTTTTAGAATTGTGAGTAAATAAAGATATATAGAGAAAATTTATTGAAAATCGTACCCAAAAATTTTAAGACTCCAAAACTAACAAGGCCAAAGTACCTTTATGAAAAGTTTTCATTGAAAACATAAAGTGCAACATTCATTTTTCATTAAAAAAACGTAAATCTTTTTCAATGTGCACACGGACGGACGGAAGGTTGTGTTAAAATAAGACCCACTTTTTTTTTTTTTTATCATAAATAAGACCCACTTTGAATTTGAATTGATCATAGATTCATAGGGTACACAAAAGACAAACATTACAGGAACATTGCAACCTGTGTGGTTTCGTGTTCATGATTGTGTTGGAGACCAAGTGGGGCCTCCCTCTGTCTTCTTGTCCGTCCTGATCATAAACCGTGTTTTGTGGGCCCACCAGAAGACTTCCCCATGCCTCGTATAGATTATTCGGGGAACCCGGGACACTACAGTGCAAAGGTGCACTACAAAATTGTAGTGTATGATCGGAGTCGTGACAATCAATAAATGGTCAAGATTTTATTTCGGCCCTCGCCAATATGAACTATCTATTGTCGAGATAAAATCTAGATCATTGATTGTCTAAACGACAGCTCAAATATTGTACTACAACCCTATAATCCACTCTTGCACTGGAGGGTCCTTGCGACTGTCATATTTTATCCGATAATCTTTTTCTACAGCATATTGAATTGGGTCCATGCATTTAGACTTGAATCTCACACAAATATGTTATGCAAAAAGGGTGGTTCAAGGCACCATGCATCGACAGTTAAAAAAAAAGAGGCACCATGCATCGGTACCTTAGGGGCATTGATGAATAAACTTTTTCAGAGGATGAAAAACCAGAGGTTATTAAGATAGGTGTGTGGACCAATTTACTCATATCTTTTAAAATTTGCTCTTTGAATCGGTCAAAGTCATGTCATTCATTGCGGATTAAGAAATTCACGTGAGAATCTTCTGGTACTTCTAGACTAAACAATGTTGTCATTAGTGCTAATTGAATTTTTTTTTTTTTTGGTCAAAGATTAGGATATATTGTTTCATTGATAAGAATAAATGATCATTACATCAATTTGGGCCTTCATCCTCTAAAAGACGAAATAAAAATGGTTACTAAAGTTATTTTTATTTCATAATAGGAGTATATTTTAGAGCATCTCCAATAGCCTAGGCAAAGCTCCGATTGGGACAAAATGGCGAGCCAAACTCATTTTTTCGGTTTCCAGTAGCCTCACTAGTTCCCTCCTCACTATAGCAACTTGCCACACACAGCGAGTTCTGGTCCTCTCTCTCTCCTATTTCTTTCTCTCTCTCACAAAATAGATCGGCGAACGGATTTCCCACCCCTATGAGTCAGTTCTCGTTTGCTTCGAGGTACTCTAGCAAATCAGTTCTCGTTTGCTTCGAGTTCGAGTTACCTTGGCAAGTTTCTTCGGTGATTCAAATCTCGTTTTCTTCAAGTTACCCCGGCGAGTTTCTTAGGCGATTCAAATCTCGATTGCTTTGAGTTCGAGTTTCTCCGACAAGTTTGCTTCGACTTCAAATTTTCCTAGCAAGTTTCTTCAAGTTTGAGTAAGACTACGGTGAGGGTTTTTGGAATTTTGAATGGTATATATACACACACAGTGAGTTTCCATTAAGCAAGGGATATCCCTTAACTTGTTAAATTAAGGATCTCATGAATTTGACATTATTTTCAATCAAATTTTGATGATCTGAACCGTTCAATGTGTTTAAAACGCGATTTTAAGGGTACCTTGTAAGAAATTGGCAAAAAATATGACCGAAAATAGCTTGATCCGAGCAATTTTTCGTAAAAACGCTATAAATGCATTTTTATGAAAAACTGTTTGGATCAAGCCCTTTCCGGTCATATTTTTTGCTAGTTTCTCGCAAGGACCTTTAAAATCATGTTCTGATTACATTGAGTGGTTCGGATCATCAAAATTCGATTGAAAAAATGGAGGTCCTTAACTTTACTCAATAAGGGATCCCTTATTGGAAGGGGACTGTATATATATATATACATATGTGTATATGTGTGTATACAGTCCATTTCACATGAGGATATCCTCATTTTAGTTAAAATGCGGACCGGGAAGGGTTTGATTTGAGCAGTTTTTATTTGAACCGTTCAATAAAAAACTGTTCGGAATTGTTCGGATGAAACTTTTCCCGATCATTTTTTTTGCCGATTTCTCGCCTGTACTCTTAAAATCACATTCTGAACACATTGAACGGCTCGAATCATCGAAATTCGATCGAAAAATGGGGGGTGTGCATTTTAACTAAAATGAGGACCCTCTCATTTGAAACAAATAGTATATATACACACACACACTCAGGATCAGGTCCAAACTCCCTGATATAAGCTTAGGTCCGAACTTTTACTCTAAACCGTTAGATTGTGTTTTCAATGGTCCGGATCTGAGGAAGGTTTATGACCGGTCACAATTAACTTTTTCCCATAAAAGTTTCATTAAAATCTGGACCATTGAAAACTCGATCCAACGGTTGAGTGGTTGTCCGGACCTAAGCTCTGGTCAAGACGCCCTAATAAGAATTGGACTCTGTGTGTGTGTGTGTGTGTGTGTGTGTGTGTGTATTGCATACATCCGTATATGTGGATGGTTTTTGTGCTTTGTTGAGGTTTTCCCCAAAAAAGTTTCATTAAAATCTGGACCATTGAAAACACAATCCAACGGTTGAGTGATTGTCCAGACCTAAGCTCCGGTCAAGACGCACTAATAAGAACCGGACTCTGTGTGTGTGTGTAGTGCATATATCCGAATATGTGTATGATTTTTGTGCTTTGTTGAGGCGAATGCCTTGACTATTGGGTATTGCACTTGTTTGGTGGCTAGCTAAGGCACTTTTCCTAACCAAAATCGCTAGAAAAATGGTTAAGCTATTGGAGATGCTCTTACCTATGTGAGGGATCAAAAAGTACACATATTTTTTCAAATGCTCTGAATGAACATTGAGATATGAAGAGGTTCAAGATTTTAGGCATAAATCTTGGTAACTGAACTTTAAAGTATTTTACTGTCCTAGATTTCAAGCTATGGGTTCCCCACATAGGGGTATACCAAAGTTGCATCACATATACAAGAGAAATGCTATGAATTTGGCATATTTTTTTTAGTCTCTTAAGGTTTCCCATTCAATAAAATAAGAAATTTAAAAGTGTATTACTCAATAGTTTCACACTACATGTTGCATTCAATTATATGACTCTCCTCTTTTAAAAATATTCAATTATTGATACGATTGGTGTTTTTTAAATCAATTATTTATGACGAACGTATTACTCTCTACTTTTAAAGATCACTTATTCGTGACAAACGTATTACTTTTTTGATTTTGTTGAAAGCAACTTTTAGCTTTCAATCTTGTAAATTAGTTGGTAGTTAACAATCTAATATGGTATCAGAGCAAGTAATCGATCATGTGTTCGAATCACACTGCTTACCTAATAATAAAAATTTACATGTATTTAATTTGTTTATGGAGGAGAATAGCCACACGCGAGGGGGCCTATTGAGAATATATATAAATAACGAAGTTGCCTCACTGTGCATGTAGGCTTGCCCAATCCATTCGGGAGTATCTACATAGTCCACAACACATCACTTGGCTAGTGGAACTATACGACTTGGGATACTCTGTCACCGTTTGTCTGTCTCGCGGAATTTCATGGATCCTATAATGTACTATTTGTTGAAACATAGGTTCTAATATATGTCGTTAGCTGACTATTCTTGTATACTCCCTCCCTATTGACAAGTCAAAGTCAAATATTGTCGTATGAAAAACTCAAGTATCTGTTCTTCTGTATATTTTTTTTTTTTTTTTTTGATCCGCCGTTCTTCTGTATATTAACTCTTTATTTGTTTACATTATGAGATTATTTCTTGAAGGAGTTATATTATGGACTTAATTTACTTGTTGGGAAACTCATGCCTTGACTAATAAGATAGTAGAACTAGGCAGATACATATATTCAAGCTGTGTTCTTTTGAACTTAACTTAAATCTAGGAGTTTTGTCCTTATTTAAATTTTTTCGCATTTGTTAGTTTTGCGCCAAATTGTCATTGTTGTGATTACCGGAAAAAGTATTTGGTGCCGCCAAGTAGTGCCCCAAGGCTCTTATCAACCACACATCCAAGACTCTTTATCCACCACACATTTTTGTAGGGCTCAATATAGTGCATGAGCCCGTAAAAATGAGTGATGGATGAGAGTGTTGAAACACCACAAGATAGTCAGTGGCCTAGCCAAAAATATAATTAGTGGGGGCGCTATGAAATAAAGAATTTCAGCGATGGCCTTCAACAACCACAAATCCACGATTTGATGGTTGTTAGTGATGTAACAGAGGTTTGCGTCTTGTGGAGTCACCGAGTGAGAAACGATGGGGAGTTTTAGGCGTTCAAAGAGTGTTATTGTGTTCGCCCACCTATAAAGTAGGTGAAAATTACTCAAATTTACAAAGTCCACTTTGGGTTTTACTTCAATAAGAAAAAACATTAATTGTCTGACTTGATTTTTAGACAATTCAAGAAAAAAAATACATAATCCCTATATCTTTTAGTATTTGATCGAATCACACGTGTCATGATCAAGCACATACAAGAATGGGAAATTGATATGATTTATTTTGAGCGATGATTAAAAGATTAAGGCTTACAAAATAACGGTTCAAATCATTAGGGTGGAACTTGGTATGATTCCCAAACAAAGTAGGTAACGTTTATCTAATTTTTTAGTGAGTCAAACAAAACATACTCGGATACGTGCATATTTGTGCGAGGGAATGAATTAACTAAATAATGATAGTAATTATTTAGCTCAAATAAAATCTAAAACTGAAAAAAAAAAAAAAAAAATTTGCAGTGTATGCAAGGGGGCACGTGCTGCCCCCACTGGTTCTCTATTACCTCTACTGTTAGTGACGGTGCTTCAAGATCATTAAATAATTACTCGTGAATACCAGGCCAAAATAAGTTAGTGAGGACGACTTGGTTTCGTGGAAGCCAGCTTTGGTCCAATTCTTCCCCTTACAGATTTTGTCGGGATTACACCGTAAGATGGTATCTCACTTCAAAACGTAGTAGAAGTATTTGTTCCACATGGAAATTTAATCTCCTATTCGTGTTCACACATAGCAAGTGTACTTTTTGTCTAATTAATGTATTAGTAACTAATTACTCTCTCCGTCCCATTTTTAAAATCCAGTATTCTATTTTGGATTATCCCTTAATAAGTGTCTATTTTATAAAGTTAGTAGGTAAAAGTTAATCCATTTTTCATTTTGCCCCTAAAAGTAGATTCCATTTTGAAAAGTTAGTAAGTAAAAGTGTAATGATAATATCTCCATAGAGGGTAAACAAGAAAAGTGAAGGTAAAAATTAGTGTGAAAGGTATAATGATAATGTTTTCTTAACAAGTTAGGAGTTACGAAGCGGGGCATTTCAAAGGGAACAGAGGGAGTATAGTATACTGTTAAGACGGCAGACAGATTGATAAACATTTTTAACTTCACGAAATAGAAGAAAGATATTAAAACAGTACAGGTACATTATGTCTGGTATTTAAATGATTGAGGAATGGAGCATGAACCCAGATCATTACCAGCTAGCACTACAAGAGCAGCAGAAAAAGATAGCAGCAGTATTCAAATTCTTGATAAAAGCCGGCCATGAGATTCTGGAAAATGGCATATCAATGCAGCATAAAGATTCTTTTGAGTTCTTTATTTTCTCCCTTGCAAATCACGACATCAAACGCACACAGATGCGAGCACTGGTACCACGGCAGAACTAACGACTCGAAACCAACTTTGAGAGTAGCTACATGTTTAGTATGGAAACGAAAACAGATACTGTATAATACAATAATGTTTCCGTTACATTTCTAATTTTGCAGATAAAAAGGGTGGCAGGAGCCCATGATGCAGAATAAGAGTTATAGGCCCCTATAAATCAGTTAGAATCCAGAGTCTTGAGTACTTTATCACGTGTAAAATGCCAACAGCTTATGGGTCCATTTCACTCCGAAATTGTTTCCTGCAGCAAAATATAGATGACATTTGAGAAATTGCCAAAATTTTCGAGTACAATTTGGTTCCACAACAACCTAATCCCCTTCTCATGGTCCTGAGCTGGCATGAGGAAAGAAAGAAATAGTAGCAATCCCAGTTCGTGTAAATGAAAACCCAGTTCCCTTCTCTAAACCTATATTCTGAATGCTAATAGCGATAAGAATTGAGGAGCATAACCTTACTCTGATGCTCTGTTTACTACAACACCAAATGGTTTAAGTAATAGTTACCTTCCAAATCTCTCCAACCTATGCTGACACTTTGGGAGCACTAATGCCAGAACAATTTAACGGGGCGCAACCACGATAGTTTTGTTTGCTAGGGCCATTCGGTTTCAGCATCATCACTACATCCTTAGTCCCCCTTGAACTCATTGGGCTCCGGAGAGACGTGCGAGCAATAGCAGCTGCAGCATGCTTTTCCAAATCACTATTTTCGTCATCATCCTCATCTATGTGCGCACAGACCCGCTCCCTGTCAAAAAAGAGAGCAGAATTACCACACAAGCTTCATAACACAGTATTCTTCTCACTGTCACAAGGATGTTGACATATGTTGTGAAAAACTTCACCTAGGCACAGAGGCATATTGCCTCCGGAGAGGAGTGCTTCTTTCTCCTTTACCATAGTCCTCCTCGAGATGCGCAAACTGTTGCTTGAATTGATCCACTCCACTGAAACAATCAAATGACATTGAGTTCACTTCAAGTTTCTTCCATCACCATCCATAGCTTAAGATTGCAAGGACACATCTACCGGCCTCACGTAGTCGTGTCTGACACATGCATGCAATGGGCCACAACGCGACATGCTCTAGACCTCTTCGTTTTTATCACCACGCTCTAGACAGTTGATGGGCAGGCTCAACTACATGTGCCACTTTTTTACTAATCAGACACATTGGGACACATTAGGAGGTCATAATTCAATATTTAAAAGCTATGTCAGTGTTAAAAGTTGTCAAGAGAGAACCATGAAAATCATATGCATCTTGTGTGATTGTTCTTGATTTTTGCTGCATCTTTCTCACATTTGCGTCTTTCTTTCCTAAATCTTTCATTGTGTTCCGCATATTCCTAAATTTTTTTGTATGTTCAACGCAATGAATCATAAATGGATCACCCAGATTTAGTAACAATGCATACGTCATTCAGTACACACAACATAGCCATCTTTCTTCCAATAATCACAAGAAAAAGAAATTGGCAACCTTCAAAAGAGCCAGGTAATTCTCCACACAAGATAGTGTAAAATGGTCTATAGAGGATTCTTTTATCTTTTCTCAGATTTTTAGCATAACCACAAGATGATATTTGTAAATAATGTATGCTCTATGTTAGGGGAAGAAAGAATGAGTCATCTCCCTGAAGTCAGTTTTTGGGTCTACAGTATCACTCCAAAATGAGTGATTTTTCTTTTATTTTTCACATTCTGTCAAATCCGTGGAAAAAGAAAATCAGATTTTGAAAGAATCCCTTTCTGATGGAAGCTTTGTAAATCAACCAAGAAGTCGTCTTTCATCTATTGTCATGACATGGTTGATATCACTGCAAGGACAAGGGTTTAGAAGCTTTTCTGACACCTCCTTTATTTCACAATGGAAGATCAAGTTCAGCCTGTGTTCACAAAGAATGCCTAGCATGTTGAATGCGCTCGAATTCAGCCCCAAAGACGACAGGTCTTTTAATTGGCATATTTGTTTCGCAAGGTGATACCAACACGTTGCACGCATGTTTCGCTGTTCGAACATTGGCATCTTTGTGCATGCCAAACTTCTAGGTTAACGTGCCTGTTCAAACGGGTGTCTTTAGCCTGTCATAAGTTTTAACAGGGCAAATCTGCTTAAAATTCCACTTTAACTGTTTGCGATAGATTGACAAATTCCAGTAACTTCGTTAAAAAAACAATAGAGGCAGATCGGCTTAACTCTGAGTAGAAAGCACAGGTAATTGACACCGATTTTACTTCATTCTTGATAAATTAAAGGCAGATAGGAAGCAACGCAGTATCTATTGAGAAACAATAAGTCTGCCCACACAGACAATCTGATTGAGAAATAGCTATTTAGAATTTATCATTTCACTTCCCACTCATCAAAATTGATAAAATTCTGTATGACAGCAAAATTTATTGCTTTTTATGAACCCCAAAAAGTTATAGCTGACAATAGTGATAAACTGGCATTATGCGCATGGGATTTGATCTCAGAAGATATCAAAAATGAGCAAGCTGGCTATATTCCGCACAAGAGAGCAGCCGCAAATGCGAATTTCATCAAGAATATTTGAAAAATGGACACGAACATGCAAAAGATGCATGCAAAGATCACACATGAAGAATTCTGGAGACATTTCATAGCCAAATGGAAATCAAATGATTCAAGAGAGATTAATGCTATTCCAAACCTTGGATACATGAAGCTAATCCGATCTACACCATCAAGGTATTCCTGCAGCATCTGAGGATGATACTCCAGAATCTGTATGCTTCAAATGAAAACAGACCATGAAGTATGCTTCCAAAAGAATATAACATCACAAAAGCAACAAGGATGTTCACAATGTTCGTACCTCTCTATATATTAGCTCTCTTATGCTATCTTTTGTCAGGTTCCTCCTTTCAAATTCAAATTCAAGTTTCGGAATGGGTTGCGTAGATGGTTCATCTTCCATATTTGTCAAACTGAAGAAGTATGGGTCCGCCAAGGCCTGTAATGAGGAAAGAACAATCAGTCTCACCGTATGAAAGTATTCAAGTTTCTGAATCTTACCTCTTCAGCAGAGCAACGATTTCTGGGATCAAATGCAAGTAAACGCTCAAGTAAACCAAGAGCTAATGGATCTGCATTAGGGAATTTTTGTGAGAAAGGAACTCTAGGCTTCTTCGCCATGTTATTCATGTATCGTCTAGCCTTTTCATTCCGAATCTGCAGATATATAAAGAACCAAATTTTGGAAACTAAGAGCACAGCAGAGGTAGAAAACATGCAGAATACTGAAATTCGAGCCACATTATCCGAAATTTTAAACTGAATTTTTTTTTTTTTTGGGTGCTTCAGAGAACTGGAATATATAAAGTAAAAACTGTTGTCAAAACAGATTATAGAAAGAAGCAAAATAAAAAAAAGAACTAACCCTTGCAGTGGTTTCAGAGGAAGGAGTGCCAAGCAGATCAGTTATGAGATCCAATTGTTGCACCGCATTCTTCCCAGGAAACAACGGTTTTCCTGTAAGCATTTCTGCAAAAATACATCCTATGCTCCAGATATCAATAGCAGGTGTGTACTGAAACACATGAAGTTAATAAAAACTGTTAGGAGATATTTCAACGTTCGGCATCCCTAAGTTCAATAAAAGTTGTTCCATAATAAGCATGGATAACGTCGAGACGCTAAAGCAAGGAAATATTATTGTATAAAGTTTCATGCCCTTCTACAGACATACCAGAACAAGGTAATCAATGCCACGATTTTTCAGGCTACATTAAATGACAAGGATTATCATGTAATGCCGCTTTATGGTCAATGTTCTAAATGGCGCTTGGCGCTAGTAGGGCGGAGACCCACCTCCAAGCGCCAAGCCGCCTAGGCGGCCGCCTAGGCGGCTCCAAGCAATTCGGCGTTTTTTTTTTTTTTTTTTTTTTAACATTTTTTTTTAACAATCTGTCATAATCTGTTTTTTTTAACAATCTATTTGTCGTTATACAATCTGTTTTTTTTTAAATACCAAAATAAAAAATAAAAACTCAAATCAGAAATACAAAAGAGTTCGTCTGCTTCGTTCGTCTGAATCTCTGGAAGCGTGGAGTATTGAATGAGGATGTAAATGTAATTGTAATATATATAGATATGATTTTGTAAAATTACATAATAAGCCCTTTTAGTTTTTATACTTTTGATCCTAGCCCTTTTACATTAATAGTATACAATTTAGGCCTCCAAAGACGCCGCCGAGCCCGCCAAGGCCCGCCAAGGCCGCCAAGTCCGCCAAGGCGCCAAGGCCGCCAAACACCGCCAAGGCCGCCAAGGCCGCCTAGGCGGCCGCCAAACGCAGCCAAATCTCCTTGGGCGCCAAATCAAACGCCAAGGGGTATTGGCGTGGCGGCGGGGTGCCTCCAAGCGCCTAGGCGGCCTCCAAGGCCGCCATTTAGAACACTGTTTATGGTTGTCATTGACTCGAACATATAGTTGACTTGACTGTAACCTTCTTTTTGCTTGATAATTGTATCGAAGCAAATGAAAGTGACAGATAGTTCAGTGCTCCTGGGCATGTCCCAACACCCTCTCTCAGCCACATATTAGGGTCATACGTTGGTAGATCCCACATTTGAGGAGTGTCCCACAAACATATGGCAAGGAGAAGGGGTGGGGCATACCCCAGTAGCGCCCAAGTTTTTCCTGGTATAAGTAGGGTATTGAGAAAATAGAATACTATGTCACAAAAGTAGTATCAACTAATACCCCAGTTAAAAATAAAAAACAATTCCCCACCTTCAAAATTAGTTTGCCTTGTCCCAAAGAAAATTTCAAACCAATGCGCATGCGCGCACATATACAAATCCATCAAAACCTAAAAGATGGTCAAGGATGCTTAAACGATAACGACGACAGGAAACAGAAACCACATCCCAGAAAGACAGAAATACTGAAATAGAGAAAAAGGAAGCCAATAAAGCCACCTCCTCCTCCATCCTAAAAATGAGCGAACAAATACTCTGCCTTGTCTGCAGCCTCTTCACTCAGGATTAACAAATTTTCAATATAAAAGCTACGAGGTCTTAACTCTTTTATCCCGTCAACTATTCAAAATCTGTTTACTTCATCCCTCATCTATCAATTTTGTCTGATTAGTCCTTGTAATATAAGATTTGTGGCAACAAAGGACAATATGTAACACCAGCCCACAAAATGGGCGGAAACTGACCCAGGTGAGATGCATGTCCATGTGGACTGTCAAAAAGACAGCATAATTGGCCTCTCACCTTTATCAAAGTGGAGGGAAACCCTTCCTATTTTATGTCCATCACACACAGCATACACAGAACCAAACCTCTCTGGGAAAGAAAAAACAAGGGGAAATCGAAGGGGGGGAAAGGGAGAAATGAAAATTGATAAAACTTTAATAAAAAAAACCATATTTGAAGAAGCCTGTAAATGCATTCTTATGAGTTTGAGAAACCTGTTAATAAAAACTGGATACCTTTTTTGCGAATGAAATTCTATTTGCATCTTTTTTGGGGAATTGTTTTGTGTATCACATTTCTTTTAGCATTTTCTAGTTGGAATTGGTATTGGAACTGCTTTGGCTACTGCTCTGATGTTTAACAGGTTTCTCAAAATATGGATTTTTAATTTTTTATTAAGTTGAAACCATTTATCATTTCTCCCCTTTTCTTTTTCCTCTCTTCTCTGATAGGCGCGCAATATCATAGATATAAGCGCCTAAGTAGGGCATTTTAGCGCGTTAGAGGCGTGTTTTATTTCATTTTCCACTTGATGCCGTGCTTTGTCTTGTTTTTTGTGTTTTTGTTAGTTTCGCAGGAAATAAAGCGGTTTTTGCGCCAAGTTGGGATTGCGAGGCCGTGTTGGACGTCGCCGTGGAAAGTCAAGGCGAAGGCGTGAGGCATCGGGTCGGGTGTCAAGAATGCATACAAGGCCGTGAAAACCCCCTAACGTAGGCGGTAGGGCTACACTTCTAAGCTGTAGCCCTACAGTTGCATCACCAGCGAACCAGGGCAACGCGTAGCGCTGCAGCTATTTGCTATAGGGCTACCTGATGGCACAGCGGGGAAAAAAAATTTGTTATTTTGATTTCTAACTTCGGGGATTAATATAAATACCTCCCCGAACTTCGTTTTTAGGGTTCGAATGTCTGCAGCTTTCTTACGTTGTTTTGCCTCAGAGCTCTTTTCCTTCAAAGTTTTCGAAGTTTTGTTCAAGAACACACCTTCTGGTAACTCGTATTACGTTTTGTTCTTTATTAAAGTTGTTCGTGGTTCTTCATTTAGTTAATCTCTCTTGTTTATTTTCCTTATCCAGTAATAGAAGCATGTTTCAAACTAGGTCGAACATGTTCTGCTCTTGTTTTCTGACAAAAATTGAAAGGGCAATTTTAGGTTAATTAAGAATATCCGTGAGACGAACCCGGGCATCGCCGGAGCCCATGTGAACGGGGAATAGGGGTCCAAAACTCATTCTTTGCTGCGCATGAGTAAACGGCAACCATAAAGGTTTCATATCTATCGGGGTATCTTTTTCTCTCTAAAGTTGAATATTTTTAAGAACACTGATTGGGCAGAGAAGTCCGAGCTTGTTGCGAGTGCTATGAACCCTACGACCGTATCTTCTTTTTAATTATTCGAAAAATCAAACAATTTCTTAGTTTTAGTTAATCTCAGCATCAAACTACAAAGGGTGGCTACCTAAGAGCCAGTTCAAATTATAATAACCCGAGTTTTTAGTCAGCACACATCACTGCCTTTGTGGATTCGACTCCGGTCTTACCAGATATTGTGCTACGTCAATCTCTCCCCTACGCTTGGGGCAAACCATTAATTTAGGACTAGGAAATCGTCAAGCATTCTCCACTACTTTTTTCTTACCCAGAGATAAGTTTGTTCCGTATGAATGCTGTGTGTAATGGCTAAAAAAGGATGGGTTTTCCTCCACTTCTGTAAAGGTGAGAGGTCAATTATGCTCTCTTCCTGACAATTCACACAGCCATGCAGCTCCACTGGGAAGTTTCGTCCACTTTGTGGGTTGTCTTTCAATATTGTCCTTAATTGCCACAAATTGCAGAGTAAATGGACTACATTGAGAAAATTGATAGATGAGGGGCGAGGTAAACAGATTTTGCCTAGTTGAGGGGATAAAAGTGTTAATACCCCGAAAAGTTACTAGTATGGATGATACATGATCGAAGACTAGTGCATTGTCCCTCAGCAATGTCTATTAGAGATGCAACATCTAAAGCGATTTAGGATTCCAAACTCCAATACTCAATCTCAAAATATCCAAAGTAGAAACACGCCACCTACAGAAATCCTTCGCACTCTCCAAGCCATTGGACAATTAATTCCCAAAATAGCTCACCCATTGAAGTATTTCACAAAATAAACATGACACTCAAGTACTAGTCACTGAACCTTCCGAGTTAAAAAAAGTTTCATCCACTATGACTACAATGACAGCATTCGGTCCACTTGCAAGTAAATATCCCCATTGGACATATGAAAATGTAATTTAATGCTGCTCTTCTCTGCAACGTAATGTCTAAGAAAAATTTTTGCACAAACTACGATGATTGAAATCAGTTCTCAGGAAAAAGGAAAAAAAAAAGGGAGACAGAATTAAGTTGAACGACAGAGAACAACAGTAAATGTCAAATATATGGTTCAGAAAATGCTTAAAGACAAAGCAAAACGGTGGTAGTATTGGACTCAGCTAACAATCAGCCAACTTCAACAGATGTGCATTGAACACCCAGGAAAATGTGGTCAGAAGCCTGGGGGTTTATGCTTTAAAAGGTTTGATATGAACCAACAAAGTTTAGTGGAGCCATGGTAAGAAAATTGAAATTGGGACTCGGGACTCGGGATAATATCAGAAATATATCGGAGTAAAGTTCAAGAATCACAGAAATGGTGGGAGAAAGTACTGAACTTGAAGGAAGAAAGAAAGAAAGAGGATTGCCAGCCCCTCACAATAACTTTGAGAACTATTGAAAACAACCTCAGGAATTCTTCGGAAGCCTCAGATATTCAAGAAATGATTTCATTCCATAATTATAGACTGCCATTATTGTTGCATCTTTTCAAAAAACGAAATCTATAACTAGACAACAATGGGGTTAGACCTTCCTAAATCAATTTTAGAAAGTTAATAAGATTCTTTTCACTACATGCAAGTGTATAGGTTTTTTCATTGAGTGTGACTCGACAAAAGTCAAAAGATCAGCCACTGGACAGGAAAAGAAACTGAGACCAAAAAGTATCTGGAATGCATGTAACAAAAACAAGTGCTCCAGCATTACACAAGTTAGAAGCATGCAAAACTTAACTTGCAAGACTAGGGCCAGGCAGCCAAACTTTTATCCAATCACTTCAGATTATAGAAGCAGATTCAGAGTTACAAGGTTATAAGCATACTGTCATGGTCAATGAGTCAATTCCCATAAGCTGTAAAGTAGGGACAAAAGAAAAAGGTATTGCCAAACAACCCAGTGGCCCTAGGCACATGGATACTGTACACTGTGCATGTACAGCCCACTGATACCACCTAGAGTGGTGCCGGCTGCATTCTAAGAAGGGCAAGTCAAAACATTAAGCAAGTAGTTGCATCAATTGAGAATACATAAGAACATAAAGACACCCAGAAACAGGGAAATAACTTGAAAGCAGAGGAAGAGGGGAACAAAGACCAAACCAAACCAAGCCTTACGTCCCAATCACTTTGGGTCGGCTACATGAATCCGTTTCCTCCATTGAGCTCTGTCAAGGGCCACTTGTTCACACAGACCCATTATACTCATATCTTTGCGCATTACAGCATCTAATGTCAATTTAGGTCTACCCCTCCCCATAACATTGCTACCTAGAGCTATCTTATCCGCTCTCTTAACTACTGCATCTTCTGGTCTACGGTAAATATGTCCAAACCACCTTAGCCCATTTTCCCTCAACTTCTCCTCTATAGGTGCTACACCTACCATCTCACGAACTATTTCATTTCTAATCTTGTCTCGTCTAGTCTTACGACACATCCACCTCAACATTCTCATTTCCACTTCACTCATCTTGCTCACATGTTGTTTCTTAATAGGCAACATTCTGTCTCATAAAGCATCGCTGGTCTTATGGCAGTTCCATAGAATTTTCTTTTCAATTTTGTGGGTAAGAGAGGAACAAAGAAAGAAAGAAAAAAAGAGTAGACATGTTGAGTAAAGCACATCAGTGACTACGAAAAAACAAGCAACAAACGAGTTTTAAGGCATGCGCATAACCAAGTACATATCAAGATGTAACATTGTAACTGTCTAAATAAGTACGCTATAGTAGCTTAAAGAAGTGTACATGAGTCGTACTTACCTTCGAGAAGAAGGAACCGCAGAGTTCAGGAGCACGATACCATCGAGTTGCCACATAATCCTTAAAGGTACATATGAACATAAAAAATTATTAGTTAGTCAAACAGTGGTTAAATAAATAATGGCACGAAGTTCAGCAACATAATTAGGCACAAAACTGATGATACAATTCGAAACGTTTAAACCTGTTACCATAGCATTATAATCCTCATCCTTTTTACATAAGAAAGACACCTAAGAAGCACGGATACAAACTCAGGACACAACATGACATGAGTCAGACACGCCAACATGTCATTTTTGGAAAGTCAAGTTATGGACAAGTTGGGGGCACTGTTGAATACACAAAGTGTATATTAGAGGTATATATTAAATCCACGGTAGACATAAAAACGTTTTTTTGTCAAATTAGGGATGAAAAAAACACACACACACACAAAAACTTACCTAAGATAACGGAGGCAAAAAAACAAGCACTAAATAGGTATTCAAGAAATAAGTATTCATGACATTTTCACCATGCCCCAACTTTTTAAAATTACATTCTGACCTCCTAATGTGTCCCCAAAGCGTCCGAACATAAAAACCATAGTAAAAAATTGTAAACACGTTTGGTGTGCCTGACACTTGTCCGAAAGTGTCCATATCCATTGTACAAGGATATGTGATAGACATGTCCGTGCTTCTTAGAAAACACATACGGTCCAAAAAATAGCTGATGGTGTATCACTAAACGATGCTCGAGCAAGTCCAAAATCACAAATCTTCAACTTGCAGTCTGCATTGGCCAGAATGTTTTTGGGCTTTAAATCCCGATGGAAAACATTTGCTGCAAGAATCAAGAAAGTATAATTAGTTTCACCAAGCATACAGATGTCCTAGCATGTACTCCGTAAATAAAATTTACTTCAAAGAAAAAGTTTAACCTGCATGTATGTACTTCAACGCCCGAAGAAGCTGGTACAGAAAGAACTGAAAATGTCCAGGAGTGAGATCATCGTTTGCCTTGATTACCTGGTGAAGGTCAGATTCCATCAACTCAAAAACAACATAAATATCTTTAAATTCTCTTCGGCATGGAGGTAGCATTATATGCTTTATTTCCACAATATCCGGGTGTCGAAGAAGTCGCAGGAGCTTGATTTCCCTGAGGATGCGAGTAGCATCAGAAACATGTTCAAAGACATCATTGATTTTCTTGATAGCTACTCTCTCTCCGGTATGAGTATCGATTGCAGCTGCAACAACGCCATAGCTCCCCTTGCCAACAACCTCTTGGATTTCATATTGATTTGCCTCACCATATTCTGTGAAGAACTCTTTGTCAAGCATATTCTGAGTTGAAAGAAATACTTATTAGTAACTAACATAAAATAAACGGCTAGAGAGAGAGGGGGGGGGGGGGGTGATGGCCATCACTGAGAATTCCATCCCAATAAGTAAGAAAAGAGATATAAACAACTCATGCTAATACGGCAGGCAACTCAAACTATGAGGCATACCGTACAAACAAGCGGATGGCCAACATCCGAATTCTAAAACAAGCAAGCAAATAAGTGTAATTGTTCTCGTATTCATCTTGACATAACAACAGACTTTGTCATGTTTTACCAAAACAAAAAAACTTTACTCTCAGCGGTGACCCAAGGACATATATAGAAGTTCTACAAGTGAAAAGTAGATCAGTGCTATAGAAGATGATAACAAACCATCATGAATAGGCTACAACAGCAGAATTTCTCTATTAGCAGGTAACACTAATACCCTAGCGATTTAAATTTTGATTCTTTGAACACACTTTCCAAAACATGGTACGTCTTCATTCCAAACAGTGAATTTAGGCGACCCAAAGCAATGCCCCAAAGATTTTCCAAATACTCAAACGTAACAAGATAAAAGATCCAAAGATTGTGGAGCTTGTTAAAAACAAATGTAAACATAACCCCTGGTCTCCCAAGAGATAGAAGCCTACTCTTGACATATATAATTTAAGGCATGTACCACGACTCCGTGACCGTTCCAATTTTCAACCAACAAATTCTCTACTAGAAACCATATAACTATGTCCTAAACCGAACCGCAAGAATCTAATGAAGGACCAAATAGGGCATAGGAATGCAATATCCATAATTGACACCAATCAATCAAATAAAAATGGAGGAAGATGAATTCCCTTAGGCAAATTGAATTAATTACCATAACATAAAATTCAAACCAAACTATTGACAAATGAGTACCTCAAACCACAAAGAGACCTTGTTGCTGCTCCCCAGTATTAATTCAATACCCACACACAAAATTGCTACGACCCGTTTGAGAACTACAGGTAATCACCAAATATACAACTCTACGCCTGTATATACAAGTACATAACTAAGCATATGTGTTGAGGGGCCCGGATAATTTTGCAAGTGCCATTACAGAGCGGGATCATTAATGGTCGCACAACCAGCAGCAAAAGATATCTTTTTTTGTTTGGTTTTTACCCATTTGTTTGCAAATATTGAGCGAAAGCAAACAAAAAGTTAGATAAGAAACCGAAGCGGATGATCCAAACGGTCTTTAAAACCCTACCGACATATATATCGTCCAGTATCCAGTAGAAGTAGTAAAAGACGAAATGATTGGACGCCGGGGTCTCAAAATGCGGGCCTTATCTTATCACCACTACCGACACAACAGAGAGAGAGAGAGAGAGAGAGAGAGAGAGAGAAATGATGTGAAGTAACTCTGACCTTGTTTGCAGAGGATGAGTGGGCCAATCTGAGGTTCAAAAGGGAGATAGCAATTGAACTCCTCTGATGATGATTATGATGGGAGTAGTTGTCGCTGTAAATGGCGGAAGAGAGATGGTGGTTTATGAGGGAGGAAGAGCGTTCGTTCGTTGGGAAGAGGCACGAACGCTCTCTCTCTCTCTCTCTCTCTCTTTCTCTCTCCCTCCCTCTCCTAGGTTAAGAAAGTTCCTCCACCAGTAACCACCCGCCGATCTGACTCCAGAATTCCTGCTTTTGCTTTTCCCTCGTTTTCTCTCTCCGCGTGGAGGTGTAGGATACTCTACATTTTTTGATTATTCGGTGTTTGCTACGAAGCACACGCCACAGCCACAGCCACAGCCACACCCCCATATTATAAAATGAGAAACACCAAGTACAAATAAAAATAGATAAAGAATTGATTCTTAAAGTGTATATGAATGGTTCAGATACATTGCACATTGAATCTGAGCCATTTATATACACTTTAAGGGTCAATTCTTTATCCATTTTCTTTGTACCTAGCACTCCTCTTATAAAATACTCCCCTTTGTATTAGTACTAACTAATTGAGAAACTTTCATGTATAACGGGATATCAGGGCGGTGGTATCATCTCCGGTCGGTTTGTATTTTTTAGGTCATTTTTCGATCGTATTAGGATAATCAGTTTCGTTCATTTTTTAGGTTTGGTGAAAATATTAAGCAGTGTATCAAAATTCGTGCTCATCAAACTTTAGTAGGCACATGATCGACACACGTGTAAAATGCACCCAAAAAAAAACTCGCTTCCAATTCAGTATGTTTTTTACCCAGGTTTGGGTTTTCTTTAATGTTCACGTGTGTCAATTATGTATCTACTAAAGTTTGATGAACACAAATTTTGATATTATTATGGTTCTCGTCGAACTCTACAAAATGAACGAAACCGATCATTCAAATGTGATCAAAAAATGACCAAAAAAGTGGAAAAGAACCTGAGGAGATACTATCATCCTTGGTATTGTCGTATTCCCCGTAATGCATAAAAGTTTTTCCTCCTGATTTGACAAAATTTAAAAAAGAAAAAGGTCAGCACTGTCGGCGCACACGGCGTAGGCTCCACACAGATAGTGATGGTGGTTAGGAACGTGCACCGAATGCAGAAACAAAAATTCTACAATCACACACAAAATCACACACCCAAATACACACCCTCTCACAAAATACAAGGGTTCCACACACACTGCACATACACACCCTCTCACAAAACACAAGGGTTCCACACACACTATGTGTGCAGTGTGTGTGGGACCCTTGTGTTTTGTGAGAGGGTGTGTATTTGGGTGTGTAAATTTGGGTGTGGTTGTAGCATATCTCATGCAGAAATGCTACAGTTACAGCAAGCTCTGTACAGTAGCTACGTATAGATTATTTTTTTGTCTATGTTGGGTCTTACAAAAATAATCGGAGTCGTTCATTTTATTCAAAATAATTTGTTTTGGGTCCTTGTAAAAAAATCATCTCAATCCAATACCAATAAATGCGTTTACTAATCATCCAACTTTGCTTCAAAAATTCATGCCAAATTCTGAAGCAAAATTGTATGATTCGTAAACGTCTTTACTGATATTGGATTGAAATGATTCTTTACAGAGGCTTTTAAACAAAAATATTTTGAACAAAATGAGCGACTCTGATCATTTTTGGGGCACTCGAGATGGGCGCAAAATGAATCTATACGTGTCTGTTATACAAGATTTGTTGTACCCCTAGCATTTCTGCATTGAATAACTTCCCTCTACAAGAGGAGCTGGAAAAATAAGTAAACAGAGTAGGGTTGCCCGCGGATCGATCCGGCTCTCAATCTGATCCGCTCGCGGCGAATTATCATTTTTTTCATCCGCCAACCGTTCGTGTTGTTCTTCGGATGGTTTAGTTTGAATGTAATTCGGCGAATCGATGTCGGCGGTTTTGAGCATTCAATTTAATTTTTTTACGTACACCAAAAAATTGAAAAATAAAGCCTTAAAAATTAAGTTCAATCAAGTCTCAACATTGATCCACCCTAAAATCGAAACAAGTTCATCCATCCTAAAATCAAAACAAGTTCAAAACATGGTTAAATTGAATTTCGCTTCGATATCAACTGAATTCAAGCAAATAACCGCACAATAGCACACTTCAAGAAGCTAATTGGTTGGTTGCGTTCATAGAATCTTATTCTCAGTGTGATATTTAGGTTTACCTGTGATTTAATGGGAATAGGGCTTGGATATTAAAGGGCAATCAATTTTTCTAGTGTTTTGTAACAATTTGAGGATTGGGTGGTTTGAGCCGGAACCGAACTGGATCCACTAGAATCAATATGTTTTAGGTTCATATCCGTTCATACCATGCCTCGATTTGGTTCAGTTTGATCTAGATTGGGCGGTTCGATTCATCCGCTGGACAACCCTAGTACGTAGTATTTTTTAAGTACTCATTTTCCGCCATGCGAAATAGGTCATTCTCTCATAATACATAACCTTTAATTTCAAAAATAAGTATACTTATTTTCCTTAGCGAAGTGGGACTAACTCAGTAATCAAGTGCTCCTAGAGCTTTTGTTTGCTCTTTTTTGGTGAACAAAATATAAGTACAAGTATGTATGATACCTATCATATCTGTTGTAGAGCATTGTCCCGTTACACCACACTATTATTTTTACTCATAAAAAACCTCACCGCAAGTATATCGGAATCGAAGTGCACAAGTGAAGTAAGAGTATGTACAGTCCTGGGGCTATCAGCTATGGGGACTCTTGGGTCATTGTTTTAGTCCTAAGAACGCGCTGGGAGAGGATCCGTAGGGGCCCTTTTCGATCTCATAATAATGATCGAAACCGTTCACTTTTTAGAGTTCGTCGAAAATATTGGCCACGCCGAAAATCAAGTTGATCGGATATCGTTTGATGTGATATCAAAATGCATTGATTTTCAAATAATTATGTCAAATGGGTTGCAATCTTGTGTTGCATACTTTTTTCTTACAAACTTAATGTATTTCAAATCATAATAAACAATATCTGATCAATGTGATTTCTGACGTGGACAACGTTGTAGATGAACTCTAAAAAATAAACAATTTCGATCATTGTTGATCGTTGTTGTTGACCAGAGAAGATCCCAAAAATGATCCAAACTGGATCATTGAAAGGAATAGGACGGGGTCCTCCCCGAACTCGCCACCTGTCATCTGGATTCTAGCCCATGTTTGTGGACCCCAAGTTGGGTGGTGGGAAAGGACGGGAATTGAAATACGGTAGTTGGGGCGGCCACGACTGGTAAAAAGAAGTATTTCTTTGATACGGCTTTTCTAAAAGGGAATCCTTCCCTTGAGAATTGAGATTTTTGGTGGGCGAGGTGACCTAAATCATGATTATTATTAAGAAAAAAAGGTGATCTAAAAATTCTAAATCGTCCATTTGTTAAATCTCGTTGACAAAAATTGAAAGGGCTAAAGTCATATTGAATATTATTCCAAAATCTTAAGAAAATGTGCTGATTCGGCGGAATGAAAGTCGTAAGATTAATGAGTTTTGCAATTATATCTATTCATATTGATCAATATAGTTTTTGAATGATACTCTTGACGAGATCTAAATAATAGTAAACAATCTTAATCATTTTGTCAGGCCAAATGGCTCACAAAAAGTCAATGTTCAGGGTGCAAGCAACCCATATTCCTTTATTTTATAATCAAAGAAACAAAAACAAAAAAAAAAAGTCTAGTTATACAACATATTTTCTAGCAAAACCTGAAGACAAATACAAGTAGTAATAAAGAAGAATTGGAAGAGTTTTCAAACATTATAAGAGTTAAAAAAAAAATTGAAAATTCAAGTGAGATTCTTTTAAGCGGAACCCTTCAAATTATTGGCTCTTGGCAAGCACCAAAAGTAAAAACTTAATTCGTTTCTTAGCATTTTTCTTCGTTCGTGAGGAGGTTAATATGGCCTTGAATTGATTGACACTTGTAGGTTGGGGTTTCGCGGAGGTATGCTTACGGGTAGATACGTGTGAGCTAAAAAGATGCGATTGATCGATGATTAGTGAGGGGAAAGGAGGAAAAAATCTTATGGGGAAAGAAGCAAGAAGTACAGAAGGGACAAAGACAGCGAGTCCCTTGTTTCTTTCTGCGAGGGTAACGTCCGACGTTTCCTGGATTGAATGGGTGAGGTCACCTTTACTCTAGGGAAGAATGTTCTCCTTCTTCAAATTCAGTGCTCACACACTCTCTCTCTAAAAAAAGTCAGCTCTGTCAAATCAGGGGGAATGTCAGGGGTATTTATAGGGCACTTGGACCTAGTTAGGCCCAGGATGGCGCTCCTATGAAACCCCGACACGTGTCCCTCTTGTACCTTTGGGTTTTGGGGAAAACTCGTTCTCTCACGGACTCTTTTCTGTGGAAGAGCTCAAATCCCCGCGACACAACCTCCATTGCCAGCCACCAAGCCACAAGAATCTCCTCTATTCCCACGGGAGCAAGGTCGCGACCTACGGCAATCGTTTTCTCATCGCTGGAAGGACCGTTTCCTCATCGCGGAGTTCCTTCCAGACCCTGCCTTATGGTCCAGATGAAACTCTAGAGACTCCTTAATCAAATCCTTTTCTAGTGTTTGCAAAATCTCAGAGGCTCACGGGGCTTTACCCCCAGTCTTCCACTACTAGGCTATCTCGAAAATCCATTTCTCTTCCACAGATTGAGCGGACTTCCGCGGATACTACACCTCCCGCGGAAGTGTTCCGCGGGCATTCTCTTCAAACCCTATACACGTGTTCCCTCTCAATTGGATAGTCAAACATTCTCCTTTAGGTTGAGGTTTGACCAAAACTTTCCTTCCGCGAGGCCCCTGCTACCACGTGCCCATTGTCGATTGGCAGGTCAAACAGTCTTCTGTGGTCAAAGATTAATAATTTTGACCGCACCTACAACACTACACGCCACAAGAGTGCTGGAGCAAAGTGAGAACCAAATTGATCTTGCAAAAATGACATGAATAGGATGCTTTTCGCTGCATGGAGGATTCCTCAAATGGAATTTCAGAAGTGGAAGGATGTTGCTCTTTGGTGTCCCTTCTTGGTTTGTCTTTGGGGTTCCTGTTTTTTTTCCTTTGGTGGTTTTGTTTTTGTTTTCTGGGCCTGTTGTGGCTCTCTGGATGTGCTCGTTGGGTTCGGTAGCTTAGGCCTCTGATGATGCTTTTTGTGCTTTGGTTTTGTACAATGAATCACGAACCCAAAATCAAAATGAAAAGGAGTACTGAGTATATACTATATACTAACAACATTAACTGGATATGGACTTCCACTCATATATCTAGTCCATGTATTTTGAAACGAAGGCATGTTACTCCACGCTGGCTTTGTTCTCTCATCACGGTTTCTAATAAGTTTTCTTTCTACTTCATGTATCTGTATATCTATTTCCATTTATTACCCTCAAAACCTTTACCTGACTGATATATTATTGGTTCTCATTGGGGTCTAGCAAGAAGCAATCATGCTACTGCTATGACTAACATTCTTTACGCAAGTATTCATCAAGACACAAGTCCAAAATACCAAAAGAAAAAGCTACTCATATATGGCATTTGGACTGCCATTAATAGATACTACATTGATGATGCCACAATAAAACATAGGACATATTCACGTTTCACCTGCACTGTCCTTATTTTCATTTGTCCGGCTTTCTTGGTCTTCCCCGACCTCGACGCTTGGGTTCCGGCACCTGGTTTTGCATTGTTGCATCATCTGGCACCTGGTTTTGCATTGTTGCATCATCTGGTTTTCGCTTGTGATGTCTCCCTTGACCTCGACCCTTTGTCTGCTTCTCCTGCTGCTGAGGATCATGCAGACACTTAAGAGGTCTCCCGCGGCCTCTTGGAGCTGGTGGCTTTTGTTCATGTTGATCCTGAGGATATGATTGTGATGGTTGCACCACATCTTGAGCCATATCAAACTTTTGTTCAAGAGGCCTCCCTCCATCTTGGCTATCCAGTTGCTGTTGCTGCGGCTCATTCTGATCTTGCACAAGCGCCACTTCTGCTGCAGTTGTAGCTGCTTCAGATTTAGCCTGCTGAGGCCAAAAGCGCCAATTTTGAGAGTTCTCCGGTGCTAGTTGGTAATGCGTCTCTTTTGCTCTTTCAGAGTTTTGAGACACTGGTGGTTGTTCTGGCTCCGTATGTGAAGCCAAACGTGAATCAAGAGAACGTCTCCTCGTTTTTGGCTTGGACAAAGGAAGACTTTTCTGACCGATGACTTGTTGCTGCCGCTCATGTTGTTTCAATTGCTCAGATGGTTTTCTCATGGGGTGTGACTTGATCATTTTTTCATGACCACGAAGGTTTGCTTGTTGCTCTATTGTTTGAGTTGATTCCTCCACTGGCATCTGCTTTGGCTTTGGAGAACTTTCTTGATTCGGAAGCCCTGTCTCCTGATACTGAACTCCTGCTGAGGAAAACAACTCTGTCTTGGATGTCATTGGTGGTGTAGATGAGGACATCTTTCGACCCCGGTCTTGTAGTTGGCTCCCCCTCTTCTTCGTTTGATGAGATGATTGCTCTGGGACAGAAACATCAGGTTGCCGAGCAGCTTTCACTGCTTCTAGAGCTAGGATGTATTGAGGTTCCTTTGACCTCTTCCGACGCTTTACACGTTGCACTTCTTCCTTGGTGCATGGCTCTACTGGTCTAGTTTCAGGCCCGTGACATTGTTCCAGATTTGGAAGCTCTGCAATCTGTTCAGAACGCATGGATACATCTTCTGTTCCCCTTGTCTTTGACTTGGATCTGGTCCTCTTTCTTTTACCATCCGGTTCCTTAGGCGAATTGAGAGAAACTGCGATTGGGGGTTGCTCTGACTTGGATGCCTTTTGCCTCACACAAAGCTTTGTTCGGGGGTCCTGCTCTTCAAGAGATGGTACCACTGTTGCAAGCTTGGATCCTAGAAACTTCTCTGCTTTTGGAATCTCAAAGTGCTGATTGGAATTCGTCGGTACATCTTCAATCATGACTACCTCTGGCCTGGATTTGGCATGCTTTTTACGAACACGCTGCTTACCTTGCAGCTGTTGCATTCCAGGTAATTTCTCCCCAGATTTCAATAGTTCCAATCCATCAAAAGACTTGCAGGCTTTTTCCTGGGCATGTTCTAGAGGCCTTTCTGAATTCGAGAAATCTGGTTGCTGCTTTTGCTCTACCAAACGCAAGTCCGCAGCTAAACCTACAAATGTTACAGATATTGGAGAGGGCGACGATGTAGCATAAAGAAAAATGGAAATAATATTGCATTTTGAAAAAACAAGCTGCAACAATGTTGTAGTTATACCTAGAGGCCTATGCTCATATTGCTGCTCCGTCAGAACCTGATTTGAGTTGATACACAAATTATTAGATGTTGTCATTGTGTCCAGTTTGCGTTTGGGAGTCTTCTGCTGAGAACAAATATGTAAAGACTCTTCAGGAAGTTGCTGCTGCTGAAACTCAGATAATTCCTTGACTATCTCTACATCCAAACTGGGAGGCCTTTCAGGGCCTAGGACTTCCCGTTGGTTCACTTCTAGATGCTCTGATTCCATAGTCTTCCCTTCGAGTTGATTGTAGTCTCCAATAAGAGCAATTTGTTGCTCTTGCTCTCGGGCTTGTAGCACATATGGTTCTTCAATGGTTTCAGTATGTGGTTCTTCTGCTAGATTTTGATCTTCAATCACTAGATTATGACACTCATGCAATTGGAATTGTCCATAAATCACTTCCATCAGCTCTCCTTGTTGGGTTATCTCTTTAGTCTCATCCATTCTACAGCACCCAGCTCGCCCACTTTGTTTCTTGCCCTGTCGCTTCTGCATCCCCTGTATCAGCTCTCTCCCA
Source organism: Rhododendron vialii (assembly GCF_030253575.1). Taxonomy (NCBI): domain Eukaryota; kingdom Viridiplantae; phylum Streptophyta; class Magnoliopsida; order Ericales; family Ericaceae; genus Rhododendron; species Rhododendron vialii. The sequence goes on along the minus strand of NC_080565.1, from coordinate 25,970,656 downwards.
GGAGTAGAGCAAGATTCAAGGTTGGTAATTCCATCAGAAAGCAAATAACAGTTATCACTTGTCACAACTATCTCCCCACATTCACAGAGCTTCTGCAGATGATGATTCAATAAAGTGGAATGACTCCAAGGCAAATCATCATAGTGCCTCCTAATAAACTTCGAAATAGACTCCTCAGTACAACCGTCTGGTTCCTTTAATTCTCCTATTGCTCCATGTATCATCTGCATTACAGAGGACCACAAAAGGTGAAAACTTCAGCAGACTAGGGACTTTTAGAGAAACAGCACGACAGGTCAAACAAAAAAGAAAAGAAAAGAAACATAACATAAACATGCATCCAAAAAGCAAAACTAAAGTTCAAAACACACTAGAAAAAATGCAACTATGCTGTCCTGAAGAGAGCTTCTCTGAATGGCTACGGAAATCAGTCATAGTCCAGAAAGCAATCGGAATGCATAGCTAATTATCTGTTGCATTGTAGACCATAGAATGATAAATTGCATGGTTGAGCCATGGCTGCTCAAAATCTGAGTTTCCTAATTCACTTGAACCAATTAATTCTTTCAATTTGCTCCATGAAACAATCACATTGACGAGCAACCCAAATAAAAAAAGAACTCTTCAATTTACTCATCTTGATGATAATAGCTAACAAACTACGGCTTCCGTTTATTGGGATCAAATTATATATATATATATATATATATATATATATATATATATATATATATATATATTAGCCCATTGGATCGAGAGAAAGGAGAAGAAAAGAGAGGGGCTGTGATCATTCATCAAACCTCACCAAAGTGAGAAAGAAAATGGACCCACAAAAATTCAACTTTTTCTTCACTTCTTATAATTTCTAACCTATTTTACTTACCCCTTTGTTGTTCTTTTTTCTTTCCCAACATTTTTCACAATCCAGAGAGTCTGATAGTGACAGAAATACCCAAAATGTACATTTCAACCTTCTACCAATTTGGTTTACGAAAAATCATGAATAGCCTCAAACCTAAGTAGACGTATTATTATGCATAATACTTGATCGTCAGTTGGTCTTCACATACAGCCAATTGTGTACCAACAATGCTAAAACCACACACAGTTATATAACCTCAAAGGGGTTGGCCCAGTGGTCTAGGCTTCTTGAGACTTAGGGTTTGCTCCCTCCTAAAATCTCCGGTTCGAAACATCTTAGGCACTATCAACTCCTTTGGACCGGACACCGGAGTTATAAAAAAACCACACACAATTACAAAGGGAGATGATCCACCTTTGTAAGGGTGCGGGTGTGTAATTTTGCGTGTGGTTCAAATGTTTTCCATTGCGTATACATGAAAAATCTACACACACACACACACACAGATATATATATATATATATATATATATATATATATATATATATATATATATATATATATATATATATAGAGAGAGAGAGAGAGAGAGAGAGAGAGGGAGAGAGAGAGAGAGAGAGAGAGAGAGAGAGAGAGAGAGATGGTTACGGCGGAATAGGGTGGATGATTGGGAGTGCGAAAGTGGGGTAACTCCTCAAGGAGGCGTTTCTCAATGAGTGCCCTCCGGGCGTCGGTCAGCGGCCGGGTCGGGTCAGATGCAGCGAATTTCATAACCATAGCCGTGAAATTCTCCATGGCATTCCTCCGCTGCATGTCGCCGTGGGTCACATTTTCCCATCGGCAATTGGCGGCGGCGGTGGAGGAACCAGACATTGATATCTTCCCGGCACGATGGTGGTGTGGCGTAGCCGTTGTTGGCATTGTAGTGGTGGGGTCGTTGTTAGGGTTTTTTTAGATGGGTTTTGGAATCGTCGGATGCGGAGGCGGGGAGGAGCTAGACTGGGTGGCGGTGGCCATTTTTTTCGGATATATTATGGTAAGACCGAAATTGGGCATGCCTACACGTAGCAGTATATGTTTAGACTTGTTTATACTTTCCCCTCTCAAAATATTTGTCCAGTCTGTAAAACGAATACTCAAAAGTAATGCATTTCTTTTGAAAAAAAATTTAAATTTTTTTCATAAATTAAACTCATCGATACCTAAGTAAATTATTAAAGAAAATTTTGATTTTAAGTAAATTATTAAAGAAAATTTTGATTTTTTTCTTGTAAAAATAGCATTATTTTTACGTGCTCATTTAACGTGACGGACAAATATTGTGGGACGGGAGAGAAGTAGCACATAGAATTAGGCACGTTGGTTGCATGGTCCAGGTTGGGAAGTGTGAATAATAGTAATGGAATACTGTACATGCATTTCTTCATATATTTTTTCATTTTTTATTTTCCTGTGCACCTATATGGTTTACACATACCCTGACGTTCCGTTGATAGGAAACGGGGGCACAAAAATGTGGTCCCATTAAGTTAGGAGTATTTTTTTCCCTGCAAGATCTCAATACATAAATTGTGATCAAATTTGTCTTGAATAAATGAATGACAAATATGATTTTCGTATATATACAGTAAAGATAATTTAGTTCGATTACTAAACTACTAATGATGTTTTACATATAAAGTTAACAAAATAAACCGTTGAATCAATTTTTTTTTATGAAACCTATTTGAAGGGCATATAGCCTGATGTGCCAGGGGTGGAGTGAGTTAAGATTCAACGGGTCACGTGCCCCCGGAATTTTATTAGCTACGATCTTTTTTCTTTTTTATTTAAAGTCTACTCAAATCATTGGAGGAATTGGGGATTGGTGCTAAAATTATTGTGAAAAATCGCTCGTGGAGAACTGAATGAATTGGGCAAATTTCAAAATACCCCCGAATTTTACCGTTAATGCCTAATAGACGTCTGTACTTTAATAAATTTTAATTTACTTCTAAACAATTCATTCGTATTCGATTAGCTCCCTACCGTCTAATTCTGTCAAATTACAAACGGAATTTGTTGACGTGGACGTAAACGATGGGACAATAACGTTTGAGAGTTGATTTGGCACTAAAATTTTTTAAAATACCCCCAAACTTTAATAAAGTTTAATTAGACACCTAACTATGAAGTCGTTATTCTCTTCAATCAATCCCCCTCTATTTTCTATATATTGGAATTACTGAGTTTGACACATATAGCCCTTACCCAGCAGGTAAGATTGTACATGGCTTATATTGGGGGAAAATGAAGATGACTTGCCTTTTTTTAGAGGAAAATTTCCCAAAACCTAACTCTCTTCTCTCCCTTTCTCAATTTCCTACACACTCATACAAACATAGAATCGCTCTCTCCCTTAAATTCTCACTTTTACATCCATAAGCAGCCCCAAATCCTCATTCACACCTAAACATTTTCATAACCCGTCCAAACCCCCCAGGTTCTACCCTCAATCTCACTTTTCTCCCTAGTAACAGCTAAAACATTATAGTAGAACTAGGAAGATGGAGAGAGAGAGAGAGAGAGAGAGAGAAGCATATAATGAGAAAAATAACCCAAGTCAATCATTTTTGTTAGTAATTTGACAGACTTAAACGGTTAGGTGTTAATTGAATAACAAATTTCATAGTTTAGGTGTGTAATTGAAGTTTATTAAAGTTGGGGTATCTATTAGATATTGAGGTCGAAGTTTGGGGATATTTTGAAAATTATCAGTGCAAAATCAGCTCTCCTACGTTTTTCTCCCATCGTTTACGTCCACGTTAGCAAATTCCATTTGCAATTTAACAGGATTAGACGGTAGGGGGCTAATTGAATAATGGAAGAAGAGTTTAGGAGTAAAATTAAAGTTTATTAAAGTATATGTGTCTATTAGACATTGAGTGTAAAATTTGGTGTGTATTTTGAGATTTTTCTTTATTTTTCCAAATCAAATCTAGATTCCTCTATTTGAAACCTGTGATCTTCTCCATACAACCTGTTTAAAATTATACTCCGACAGAATTGCCTAATGTGTAAAGACAAAAATGCCCCAATGTGCAAAAATTTTATCATCTTCATCTTTCTCCTTCATTGACTCCCTAGCCCGTCCATCTCCGACAACTATTTCCAACAACAAAAACAGAGATGAGAGAGAGAGAGAGATTTGCACCTGCCTATGAAGGTTCAATTCGAGAAGTTAAAGGAATAAAGGAAGCAAAACCCATCTAAATGCTCAAACTCATTCCACAATTATGTGATACTTCAAACCCACCTTTGATTGCTCAAACCCAGTTTCAACTTAAATTCAACACCAACGAGCGACGAGAAGCCCAATCAGACCATTGCAAATTTCAGCCCAACAAGAGAGAATTTTGGAAATGAAATTCCGAGCAAAGCCCACTTAATTCGGAACTTAACTCCTGATTTCAGCCTTATAATTCGGAACTTAACATTGGAACAAGTTTCGAAACTCAACTTCCGCATTCTTTTGATTATTTCGAACGTTAACTTTCGATTTTGTAAAGAGATTGCGAGAGTATCGGTAATGTGTCATAAGTCAATGCAGGGAGTTTCCTTTGCCAGAAAGACTGGGGGTTGCCTCCTTTGATACCTGAGGCGATTTCGTGCTTACCTAAAGTAAAGCTAGCACTAAACACTTGCGGCCAATTCTGTGAAATTGCGATTGACACATTTTATCGAGCACTTGAATAGAGATGGTTTGGAGATACTCTAAGAAGAAAAACACACAAGGAACACAAAGGAAGAAGTAGAGAGAAATTCACAAGCAAAATCCCACCAAAAAAACTCTAGAAGAGGGGGGAAATATAATATCGAAACAAAACACACTAATTTTTAATGATTTTTTGGGAAGAGAAGGGGGTGTAAAATTACTTGAGATAGCACAGGGACCAACCATTTTGTCTTCTGAGTGTTCCTTCACTATAAGAGGATAGTGGTGGTGCAGCACTGGGGAGGATTGTGGGTGGTGCGACGATGTGGTGGTGGTGGTGGTGGGGTGTTGTTGGGGGTTGTGTGAAAGAGAGAGAAAGAGAGGGAAATGGGCAAAAAGTCATGATTTAACAAAAAACAATCCTTATTAGCAATTTACGTTATCAATTTTATGGAATTTGATTGACAGATCTATTTGAATAACGGAAGATAATTTTGGGAGTAAAATTGATTTTTTTTTTTTTTAAAGTTTGGGAGCCTAATAAACATTGAGTGTAAAATTTGAGAGTATTTTGAATTTTTATCTTTAAATCAATCGGTGAACAATGGGTTGGCAGTATACATAGAGTGAAATGTTTTTGAAGGAATTAATAATGAAGCAATCATGCAGAATTTTAAAAGATAAAAACTCGTCGGGGTTAATTATAAAAAATTTGAGTGACGAATATTTAAACTTTTCTGCTTATATTTAAAAGTTTTTGGAATACATTATACTACAGCTTTTGTACCTAATAGAGAATGTTCAAACTTTTGTGCTTAGTATTTTTTTAATTGTTTTGTATGGTGAATTTTGTTTGGTAAAAAGGTACCCCTCTGTATAGGATTCTTAGCTCCGCGGCTCCGTCACTGATGTGCCTCTCCGATTTCCTATCAATAACCTTAGTCCACCGAGAGATTACTTTGTACTCCTAGAGCATTAGTCTACTTGAACTTTTTTTTGAGAGTGAGGATTTGCTTCACCCCGTTCTCCGTTCTGCTAAGCTTCTTGGGTTTTTTTGGCTGTTTTGTTCTTATTCAAACTTTCTTTGCATTTGTTAATTTTGCACCTAAAATTGTGACTTTTACCCAAAATGGCTTTTTTCACAGCAACAAAATGGCTTTTTCGCATTTGTTAATTTTGCACCTAACAAAAAAAAAATTGAATAAGGACAAAACAGCCAAAAAGTCCAAAAAACTTAGCGGAACACCAATTGAGTTTAGCCGCAAAAGTAACAAAATGGATAAAACAACGGGGATGATTATTTGGCTTTCTTGTTTGCAGTATTTTCTCTAAAATGTTCATCATGTTAGAGTATTTTGCATTGAAAATTGAAATAAATAGGACTCCTCTTTCTTTTCTTTTTTCCGGTTTTTGTTTATTTCTGTTGAGCAAATTTGAAGTAAGATACTCTCACATAATAATTTTTTGTTCATTTTCAGTGGTTGGTCTTGCAAAATATATTTTACCTGTAAATAAAAAGAGTCTCAGTGTTGATTTTGTATGGGGTGTTCTTGAAAGCCCAGAAGCACGTTGCCTGCATGCTCCAGGCCGCGCCATGCCAGGCCTAGCCTCCTACTTTCTTCTGGGGGGTTATATCCGTACTCCTAAAATTTATCAGCACACCCATCACTATGGAGAGCACAGGTATAAATCAGTGATTTTGAAGCACAGCCACGTTGTGCCCCAACACTCTTCTTCATCACCATGCATTGTAGGCTGTGAGCTGCACACAAAAAAAAGACCACACAAACATGTGTGTACTGCAATATTATTTGTTTCACCATAAATGGCAATCCTCTTCTGAGATGATCCTTAGAGCCGCAAAATTTTCTGGTTCTCCTGGAGATCTTAGCGAGAACCGAACGATGTCTCCTAGAGATCATCATTAGCACAAGTCCGTCTTAAAATTTATCCAACTGTTACGCTTCGGCTATAAGCTTGATAGCATTCCTAACAAACTCACCCGAAGCAGGGGGGATGCAGGGATAATCAACAAAGGCAGAAGGGAGTACACGTTACGAGAACACTTCAAACTCAACCCAACAATAAAGTCATACGCCATTGCTTCCTCTAATAACATGGTAGACCTTTTTTGGGCTTTGCATTTTTAGGATTAGGCTGATTTTTCAAATCTCGGCATTTTTAGGCCGTTAAGGGTTATTTGAGCTTATATGTTTTATCTAGGTATTTGAGGCCCATGGGATGTTTTTTGGGCTTTGGCCCTCAGGTGTTGTGGGTTTCAGCCCTCCAGGTGTTTTTTTTCAACTTTTAGTTGGATCCCCTACCATTTTCTCCCAACTTGATGTACCATTTGTCAAGTTTTTCTTAATAATATTTTTGTCGTTTCAAAAAAAAAAAAAAGTAATTGCATTCGGATTCAACCTTTCATTGGATTTTTCCATTGTGAATTTGTGATAGTTACACTTTTATCCTGTATGGCTTAGCTTTAAAAAATTAACTCCATGGTTCAGAAGTGAACAACTCCTTGTTGTTTAGACTAAAGTATAATAAAATGAATAGAGACCACGGCAGTTGACCGTGCAAAATGTTTCCCCACCAAATGTCTTATGGAAATGACTATTTTGCACCCAATCCGTTCAAATTTTCACCTCATTTACCTGACTAAAAGATTGTTGTAGTTTTGAAGAGGGAGAGCATGTGGTCTTGCTATTAGTGAGAGAAAGAGCACGGCTCTAGTTCAACTCAGAGATAGCCAAAAATGCTAATGAACAACGCACATTTTTCATTTTAACTACTCACATCTCTTTCAACAATCCAACAATACTATCAATTTTACCTATCCGCTATTAAAAAAATATTATTTTTCTTTCCTTTTTCCCTACCTGTTTTTTATGGCGGGAGGGGAGAAAGGTAGGTAGGGAGGAGAGAGAAATTAATATAATATTAGATCGCATGGCTGGTGAACAGTTCCTAGGTAGAGGTGGAGAGGCACTATTCACAATGTATTTTACCTACCCATTTGTTGAGGCTGGTGCAAGCAGTTTTCTTGGTTTTGCTTTAGCTAAAATATCCAAGATTCCTTTAGCTCATCTGGTACACTTGCTCTAAGAGCGAGAAGTTGAGAACTGATAGAGCAAGAACAGATGAGTCATAATCCGTGACCTCGTTTAACTTGACCGGCTCATCAGCTGGGGGTTTGGGTTGTTCGTCTTAGTTTGACCCAAACCCACCTAAACCTGCCTATTTGCCAAGTCTACCTTATTTTCTTACAGCTCAGTTAATAATACCAAGCTTGGGCTGATCTCTGTTTCTCCTACTACAGCCACAACTGATGGAGTTTTAGACAATGGCCTGATTTAGAAATTCTAAGTTTATCAGGGATATTAATTCACTCAGTTTTCCCAGTATCAGATAGTTAGTGGAGGAATTTACCAATTTTCTTCTCATTCTTCATTGGTGTCACCCTAGTGCTTGAATCCAAGGATGTGGAGTCCAAAGCCTTGTAATTAATCAACCGCCACACCCCTTCACTATGCATAACATTTTGAAAAGCGCGCGACTACAGCAAAAGAGTTGATTAACGGAGGTACATGTAATGAATAAAACCTTGAATCTTGGGAGAACATCAACGTTTGGTTACAAGCTCCAAGGTGTGCCTTTCTAACCATGTGCAGCAGATGCATACTAACCATTGAATTGTTCCTCTGCATGTTAATCAAGAACAGAAATAGTAAATTGAAAGCACTGGTGAAAATACTTGATCAGATTTGAAAAGATAAAGATAACAACAGTAAAATAGCCTTTTGAGGGTGTCCGTTTGGGCTCCTTCAAAGTTGAGGGGGACAAGGGGTGTGTGTGAGAAAAGTCAATAGATGAGGGGGTCTCCATGGAATTTATCCAAAAACACTTTTACATCTAGGCCAATTATGATAACTACAAATTATTGCTTATGTTCTCCTATGGTAAAGAAGCAACAGAGAGGAACGAGCATTAGACCCAAAGTTCCAAACCCTATCAGGCCACCAGTTCAACTGGAACAAGACACTTCCCATCAAGGCTGCATGACATGGTCAAACTTCACTGTCAGAAAAGAACATTGCCCATGAAGAATTCCTTCACATTGAACATAATAAGTCAAAAGTTAATTTACGAAGGGAACCTGAAATCGAAGCCCTTCATACAGAAATGAGCATTAGCCTCATCAAGAATTATTTCCATGCCAGGCCACTTGAAACCCCTCAACTTCCCATCCTGTACTGCATGAGAAAAAAAAAATCACCATATGACACCGGGTCTGCATAAAGATGCCGATTTCATGCATATTCCAACTTCAGAGGTGAAAAAAAAAAATGTAGGTCAAGCATAAAACTTTAGATTCTGCATCCTTCTTCAATGAGATGGGTCTAACTTTTAACAGGAGGATTGTATATCGAGGTTGTGTGAAGCATTAGGTCAGGTTTAAACCCTTAGAACCCCGAGTGGTGGAGAAAGCGACCTTTTTTGTCTCAGACAAGCAGGTCGAGAAAGACAACTTTGTTCTCAAGATCAGCTGGTGGACAAGATGACTGATAGGGCAGTAAACTGTGAGCTGTTTTTCCCCCATGGAACAACTTCATATTCAATACAGAAATGGCAATACAGATCTTACTATCTTATATGGCAGCAAAAGCCAAGAAGATTCTGTGGTCACAATGAATGTGGTGAGCGATGTCAGAGCTTCCATGGAAGCATCGAATAAGGTCTACCAAACTGATTCATGGATAGGTGATTTGTTCTATTGTGTTTTGGAGAGCTGGGTTGTCATTGTCTTGTGATTGTAATTGTATTTGTGTTCCTTCTGTTTCTCGTGTTTTGCGGGCAGTCCATGCTATAAGGCTGGTCTGGTCTAGGGAGTTTTGTCCTTGTTTTCTCTTCTATGGATTCTCAAGGATGATCCTTTGGTCCTTGTTTTTGTGTTCTCTTAAATGAAAAAAATTCCCAAAAAAAGAGGAGCCAAATGTCACCAGAATGAAATTAAAGTTATGAAACAACATTTGCCAACTGTAGTTGTTTTCTCTTTATTAACACATGTAACATAAATTTCCATCAGCATCATTCATTCATTTGTACCTAGACCTAAAAAGAAACCTCAAAGAAATCTATAGCATGCAATGAAATTCAATCCAAGATATGAAACATCAAATAATAATGATCTAGGTTTCTTTTTTAGCATTATAAGAAGATTTCCTCAATTTATGCCCAGCATGAGCTTCGAACAAAATTTTTAGGATGACGATCTTGCTGTACACAGAACTACATTATGATGTTCGAAGATGCCTCATTCCTATCATGCAGTGCTTTAAGAATTAGCAAAATGAAAATTGATCTACCTCATCTCCAAGAACAAGTATAGACCCCTCGTAATCAAAACTTAATGCTAACAGCCCAACCGCCCAACATCTTCCGGGTGGTTCAGGACTTCGTCAGAGAGTTTTAGACCCATTTTTTTGAAAGCCAGTGCTCTTGACTGCATCCCACCCAAAGCATCTCCATGAAAACCAAAAACGAAGAAACAGCGGGGAGGGAAAAAAAAGAAGAGAGCACAGTAATAACTAATAAGTCCATATTTCAGTATTTGTAGATATTTTAAAATCAAAATAGGAATTACTATCAAAGCATGCATGCAGTGTATATCATGCCAACATACAAGCATTGGAATTTGCATCAATGCATCGTCTATATGCATATCCTCACCTGTAACTTAAGATACACCAACGGTTAAAAGCAAGAAGGTCCTTCGAAAAGGATACTAGAACTCATTTGGAAATTTCAATGTGCAACATAAATCTAGAAAATAGAAATCAGAAACTTTGTAAACTAAATATTTGCTCTTTTATCTTTAGAGAAAATACTATGGATATAGCTAACCTATGTTACACAGAATTGGGTCCATGTATTGGATACAGGAGCAGATCTAGGGTTTGGGTATCTCAAACCTAAAAATAGAGGATATGCTGGTAGCCGGTAGGATCCAAATTTGGATGTGGATACGGAGATATGTTATATGAAATCATGCAATAAGACATAAGCCAAACAAGAGTTCAAAAGCTGGCTTAGAATTTTTTTGTTATATATGAAATCATGCAATAAGACATAAGCCAAACAAGATTTCTAGCTCTTTAATTCCATACGTGCCATGGTCTTGTAAAGGTCCCAATAGAGGATAGTCTAAGAGAAAACAAGGGATGTGTAATATTGGAATTTATTTAAGAAAAAATCTTATCTTTCCTTTTTTTGACTCTAGAAGCCCAATTAATAAAAACACAACAGTGATGCATTGGGGTTAACAACTGTGGAAACAAGACAAATTACACAAGGCAAGCAGGCTAACCCGGAAATCTGCAAAATATACAACTGTAGTGCTGTACCCATCTTAGAAGAGCAGCTGAAGATAGCCCACATTTCTTCATTAGATCTGAGAGTGACAAAAAGCAAAATACTGAAGGGGAAATCACGTTTCATTGGCACTTACCCATTAGAACTCCAAAAACATGATGTGATGTCAAGTATCAATATCTACAAAAACCCTACTTTATTTTTGAAACATGGTCCGTAAAGGTTAGATTACAACTTTACCGTCCACCATACACTCCATCTCCATCGTTCTCTATTAGTACTTTAATACTGCCATTAACAATAGAGAAAGAATAGCTGAGAGGCAGGATCACCAACAATGACGACTCGAAGCATACCCACAAAGAAGAAACTTCTGCATAAGAAGTGTCCCAGGGTGCTTGGTGATACTGAGCAGGATTGAGTCATAGGTTTGATTAGAATAAGGATTTCATTTTCAAAAAGTCTAGGAACACACCTTTAAAACACAACTCTATCCAAAACCATTAGATGCATGTGAATCCATGCGCATCTAACGGTTCCGGACACAACTTGTTTTAAAGGTGTATTTGTAGCATTGCTCTTCCATTTTTAGTAGGAGTATGTGACAGCCTTTGCTACAATGCAGAAACTATATTTCTTTTATGGACTTATAGATGCTATGACCAAGTTTCTATTGCATAAAAAGTACAAGTTAAGAGACGCTAATATCGCTAGAAACAGGAATATTTTTTCTTAACAAACCAGTCCGAACATTTATTTCTTTTTCTAGCTAAGTATTTGAATACAGATCCTTAGCAATCGGAGCTCAGTCAGTGCGAGAAGAGGTTGCATCGTCGAAAACGATAATCCATCGGAAGCATAGCAATGGTAGAAAAGATTCAAAAGAACACTTCAGTCTACGATCATGAAATCCATCATCTCATTTGTTGATTGCCGTTTGAAGTGTAGGAACTAGGTTACAACACGTCTATACTATTGGTGATAATGAGCTTTAAACAAAAGGAGGACCGTTCCTTCATTTGTGAAGGGGAAAATATATACCATACAGACCCCATAACAAATTCTGACGAATGGCTACCCTATGATTGCAAAATATCATGTGCAAAAAACAATACATCTCAGACAACAAAATACACCTCCTTTTGTGACAAAAAAGATGCTACGCATGGTTAAGTTTGCAAAAGATTATGCGCAACCTCTCTCTAACTGTGCCCTGATCATTAATGACTGGCATTCAACTTTGCGACAAAAAAGAAATAAACACGCTAGCAGATGTGTTATGGATATATTCTTCTTGCCAAATACAGTTCAAGCAGTTCGTTTCAGTCAACTTGTAATCTATGTGACAGCACACTAGGAATAAGTATACAAGAACTATAGTTCTGCATTGTGGCAAAGGCTGTTACATGCTTAACAGAGAATGTGTCAAAGACTCAAAATCAAAGATCTACAATATTCCTGAAATAAGAAAAAAACACACATCCTAAGCACAACAAAATGGCACAAAAGAATATTTTCAAACTTTAATATTAAATTACACTGAATTCATTTGTTAATTGTCATTTGAAGTATCGGAAATAAGTTACAACATCTTTGTATGGTATTAATGGGTATAAATTGAACCTACAGGACTACCATTCATCCATCTATGGAGGGGAAAATATGTATTATACAGACCCCTTCACAAATTGTGAAGAATGGAATATGTATGATTCTACAACACAAACAAGACAAAGAATCTGCATATAACGAATACAATCTCAGATGAGAAAATGCACCTCCTTTCATGACAGAAAAGAAGTGCCGGCATGGTTATGATGCAAAAGATTATGCGCAATCGCATCCCTAGCCTTCACGGCGATTGGTGATCTCAAACCATTCTCGGGGACCATCTCATCATCCATGAGATCGCACGTCACATCCGGCTCATTCCTCATTTCACAAATATTGTGCAAGACACAACACGCCCCAAGAACCACCGGCAAATCTTGAAGCTTCACCTCGGTTCGCTTCTGCAAGCAAGTCCACCTCCCTTTCAACCTAACAAACGCCTCTCTCGAAACCCTCTGAATTTCCCCAATCTTCTCATTGAACGCATGCTGACTCCAAGTCAAGTGCTGCTGAGTATAAGGCACCAAAACCCAATCCATCAAAGGGTACCCTGAACTCCCCACAATCCACACGCCCTTCAACAGCCCTCCACTCGCCCTCTGATAAAGAGCTGATTTTTCCAACACCTGATCATCAGGCATTGAACCAGGGTACCCAATGCACACATCCGTAAAAACCCCTCTCGCATTAACCACTCCCTGAACTGTGATCGAATACGACGTTTTCTGATTCCTCTCAGTGTGCCGCTTATTGAAATAAGCGGCGACACTAATCTTAGGAGCGATAATCGGTATATGTGTGGTATACATTGAACCCACCACATTGGGGATCCCAGAAACAGCTTCAAAATCTTCCTTTATCCGTCTCACCGACACCTCATCGGGCCAGTTAAGGTATTTCGGCATTAAGACTTGCCTTATAGCAGAACAAACCTCAAGAACAAGTTTATGACAAGTAGAAATACCCAAGCCAAATCTTTTGGACACGAGTCTGAGAGGCTCCCCTGTGGCTAACCTCCATATACAAACGGCCACGCGTTGCCTAACAGGCACCGCATCTCTCAACGTTGTGTTTTCTTTAGCAACAGCTGAAGTAAGCTCATTGCAGATCAAATCAAACGTCTCTTTACCCATCCGAAACGCCTTTCGAAACTCTTCTTCGGGGAAATCAGCACTGTTGCATTCGTCCCACCACGCTTGTGACCTTGTCTTGACCCACAGCCTCCTCTGCTGCCCCCCTCCTCCTCCCCCGGCTGCCCCCGCGGCCGCAACTCCGCCTCCCCCTTTCTGATCAGAATCCACCCCAACCGCCGCTGCTGCAACGGTGGCTGCCACCGTGGCAGCAGCAGCGGCTCTGGACTTCCTCTTCCTCAACCCGTCTGCTCGATCCGAACTGTCGTGACTGCCCTTCATTTCCTCCAAGTACTGCAACATAGCCTGAGTCTTTTTCCTGTGGTTGGCGTCGAGCGAGTCCTTCTCTTCGCCGTCGATCCTCGACCACTCCTCCGAATCGCGCTTCTCCTGCTCGTCGAACAGCATCAGCGAGGTTATAATCTCTTTCAAACCCTTGGTCTTCTCGTTTTCTCCTCCTCCTCCTTGTCCTTTCTCGTTCGATTCATTTTCGCTCCCGTCCTTCCTCGCTCGCCGCCTCCTCTTGTTGGTGACGTTCTCGTTCATCTGGCCCAGCGTTTGGCGGAGCAAATCGTAAATATACGAGCAATCAGATTCTTCTGGGACAGACGCGAGTCTCATATATATAAACAACACAAGAGAGAGAAGTTGGAGAAAGTCTTCGGCTGTGAACTGTTCGACAGAATGCGTGAGAGATGGAAAGACCGTGTGAACGCCCACCAAACAGAATCGATAAGCTGGGGTCAGAGTCCAAACCCAAACCCAAACCCAAACCCAATTAATAATCTATTCTAATAGCAGGAGCAGTACTATATTATATGAGGAGGTGTGGATGGGTTTAAGAAAAAAGAGGGAGGAAGAAGAAAGCGTGGTGTGAAAGGGTGTGAACGCAGACTCTCAGAGGAAGTTTCGAGGGAATGATGAGTGAGAGAGAAGGAAAAAAAATACACCTATGTATAGAAGGATGGAGACTTGTGGGGATGGGATTGGGGTAGGTGGACAAAAACGGTGACCTCAGGCTTGATAGCTAGCCTCATAGTCATCCTGTGGGGATGTGTGATTGGGTTGCACATTCTTTGATTCGTTCTTCGTCCTTCTTTTTCTTGGGGGAGGGGACTCTCTCTGTTTTCCATTTTTTATCTCTAAAGTCATCCGCTCCTCATTCAACTCCGATGACTTTATTTATCTGTATGTTTTACTGTGAAAAAAAAAATTAAAAAAAAAATCTAGAATCACGAACTAAAAATGCGGTGTTTTCAGTAGTGAAAAATTTATAGATTTTTACTTGTAGTTGAGAAGTTTTTAAGTATTTCTGATAGTTAATAAGTTGTTGAGAAATGTCAAGTTGTTTCCGGTAGTGAATAAGTTATTGATGGATTTGTGAGTATAGTTACTGTAGCAAAAACTGTTTTTGTTGACAATTTTTTTTTATTGAAAATGAGATATTAAAATGTTGAAATCTTTTTATCAGTGGAAACGAGATGATAATTGCATTAATTTTTTCGTATTTTTGTTAATAAAAACGGGGCCTAAAACACAACCCTTCTCTTTTGTCGATTTTGAGATCAACTATACCGTGCATAAAGACTTGAAAGCAATACTCTACCTACTATTGGATTTTGTGAATATATAGGATATATTGGCATAGTTACAAATACAATACCTCATGTGACGTGTTTCAAGTCTTTATGTAGGGCACAGTTGATCTCAAAAGAGAAGGATTGTGCGTTTTTTTCTATAACTCAAATGTTTGGATTGACCTACGTGCACTTTGGAGAGACCAAATAAAAGTTGAAGTAAAATTCTGTATAAACTAACCCCATAAAAATTGATAGCACTTCTGGAGATTTTAAACTTGAGTCGTAAATTAGTTAATAGCTAGTAGCCAACATGTACAATCCCCTGTTAGATCCTTAAGACGTGACTTATCATAGAGCTAGTACTGTTCCCTTGGTAAGAACACAATGGCGTGACAGAGCGGGATGGAAAAAACGATCGAATTTATGTAGCAAATTGATTGAGATTGGTTCAGTTCCATTTCTTTTGGTTGGGCCCTTCCCGTTTTGTAAAAAAAGAACTTTTAAAAAAGGAAGATCATTTTAATTTCAAAAATTATGTGTTTACGTAAATAATTTTTTTATCAATATAGATCTTGTTTGATAGATCTCATTGAAATCTTTTGAATGGTATAAAAAATTTAAAAATTATTTTTTATTTTGATTATATTTGAGCTTGAAATTATATTTTTTTTGGAAAAAAAAGTTTAAAAAAAAAGCGGAACGGATTTAGTCAGAGGGAAAATTTAATGGTCCTCTCATGGATGTGAATGTGAACTTCGATGGCGATAAAGAAAAGGAAAAGAAAGGAAAAGAGATTCAAGAAAGACTGACAATAAAATACAGTACAGTAGTATGATCAATTCAAACTCGGAAAACCTTTAGGGACCGACGGGTTTGGCACCGAAATCGTACCGACGGCTGCGCCAGGCCGTCTTCGGCTACCGGACGGTCGATTCGAGCTGTCCAAAAATTCTAAAAAAAAATGAGAAAGCCTACGCGAGAATAACGGCATCCGATGTGTGTAGGATGCTTGATCCAAACACCCTATTTTTCATGTATACATGTATATATGAAAAAATGGGGTGTTTGGATCAAGCATCTAAGCAAGTCGGATGTCGTTGATTCCCTTTATAGTTCACTCGGTTTTCTTTAAAAAAAATTTGGACGACTCGGATCAGCCGTCCGGTAGTTGAAGACTGCCTAGCGCGGCCGTCAGTACGATTTCGGTGCCTCACCCGTCGGTCCATGCAGCAGCACTCATTCAAATTTCACTTTGGATTCGGAAAATCATTAACAACTGGCATTGAATTCATTTTTCCTGTATTTACCCGTACGTAATCTTCTCATGTTACCTTCTCTCTTAAAAAGTTCTTGATTCAAACCTAGTGCAACACTAAGAGTCCGTTCCAGAAAACAAATAAGAATTTATTTTTTATCCAATAATAAAGGTTGTTCTAAAAAAATAAGAAGGTGGTACTTATTTTTTCAGAATTTACATAGGTACCAATGGGTGCCGGGGAGGGAAATCGTAGCGACGGCCTCGCTGGGCCGTCTCCAGCCACCGGACAGCCGATCCGAGCCGTCCAAAAATTTTAGAAAAAAAAACCGAGAGGGCCATCGCGGAAATGAATGGCATCGGAGGTGTGTAGGGTGCTTGATCCGAGCACCCCTTTTCCGTGTAGGGTGCTTGATCATATATACGCGGAAAAAGGCGTGCTCGGATCAAGCACCCTACACTCTTTGGATGCCGTTGATTCCAGCGTTGGCCCCCTCGTTTTTTTTTTAAAATTTTTGGACGGCTCGGATCGGCCGTCCGGTGGCCGGAGACGGCTCGTCGCAGCCGCCAGTACGATTTCCCTCCGCCGGCGCCCATTATCATAGCAACAGTCTTATTTTTTGTATAAGGCAACTTCAAGCTCAAAAATCATGTGTTTACGCAAATAATTTTCCTACCACTATGGATCTTGTTTGATAGATCTCATTAAGATCTTCAATACGGTGCAAAAAAAATTGAATTTTTTTTTCACTTACATTATTTTTGAGTTTGAAAATGTGAAAGGAATTTTTTATTTGAATTTTGTGAAATGACCCTTATTATTTTTAAATGAGAAGTGACAAAATAAGTACTTATTTTTTAAGAAGGTTTCCGGAACGGAACCTAATTATGTTTACTACTACTGTACAAGATTTCAAGCCCATTAGAAAACGGTACGAAGAAATTTGAATGCAAGGGGAGTACAGTGCTGATAGTAAATTTTTAATAGGATGTCTGAATTTTGTTTGATACTTACAATTGTTAATTCACATCCAGGCTCGTTTCGACTTGTTTCCCGTAGTCTATATTGCATGAAATTTCTTGTTCCATGCACACAAACCATGTCATTGACCATATCTATGTTTTTCATCGATATTTAAGGTTGTAAAACTGGTTATTAATTGTTATTGATGTTAGTCAAGGATGGGAATAACTTTGTTACCAAAAATGACATAAGATAAATCTCTCGAAATTATTGTGATAGTTTATCATGTTGACTGGGAGAGCTAATTAATTAATCCTATCCTATTAACAAAACTCTCTATATGTATTCTATAAAACTCTGCATGGTTTGGATTTAACCACGGATTACCACCACGTTAGTGAGAGGATCCAACAGATGAAAAATGAGACACGCACGCTCAAGGATTTTTTTAAGGAGAACAATGTCATTTTAGAGGGTGTCATAACAAACAAACTTTTGTCTTTTGTGTTGACAAAGGTGATTCTCAAACGCCGATGGAGAAAGAAGGACAAGTGTATCTAGACAAAGAAAATCCACAGGTCTAATTTTTGGAACTGGTGTGCCTTAACCCCAAAGTTTCTAGAGAGAGGGAATATCGTCTCTCTCCTAAAATTTCATAAACTATCTTCCATACATCATGAAAAACTCTAGCAAACATCTTTTAACACAATCGGCACTAGCAGAACTAGCAACCTCCACCATTGATGTGTTCTAATGGCCCCATTTCAAGTTTTGCAGCCCATAAAATCTTCCAACCTTCTCTTTCGTCCCCGTCTACTGTGGCAGTATTATTGTATCTGTTATATGACAATAGAACAGAGGGAGACTCTTCCTCAATCTTTCGAGCCACTAGATAAGAATTGATATTGTAGCGGGCGGAGGAGTTATAGTTTGATGTCTAGGTCAGCTATGGAACTTGAGGTCTAGGTTTATCAAACTCAACCAAGCAAGAAACCAAAGACCGGCCAACAGTAGAGTGAATGAGAACGTAGAGTTTAGCAAAAGCTGAGTTTGATCCGTTTCAACAAAAAAAAAAAAAAAAACCGAGTTTGATAAAGCAAATGGAATATTTATCTATCATCAATTGTAAAATGTAACTATGTAAGCAAAATCCATCCCCTCTAACGATGAAACTGTACATACTCAAATTTGGCACCAAATCATAGGCTACTGTTTGGAGGCCATTTTTGTTGATTTTGAACCAAGGCACATGGGTTTGCTGGGTTTAAAAATTTATGGGCCAATCTAATTCTGTTTTAACAAACCAAGGCCCAATTAATTAGGACCCAGGTGGAGTGAGGGATTTGGCCTCTTCTCGTGGTTATCTGATTAGTTGAAGAAGAGCCCAGACGAGTGGGATTTTTTGCCAGGACATATTTTTCCATGATTTCTAGTTAAGTTTTCCCAGTCTGTTTTTCAAAGAGAGAGAATGTTGGTTGGTAATAAAGCTAATTTGGATTATGCTTGATAAAATTGAAATTTGGATGATGCTTGATAAAATTGAAAGTTGAAAGTTGAAAGTTGAAAGTTAAAAAATTAAGTATCGATTCTAAATTTTGTAACATGAAAAGCTGTTTGGTTTATATTATGCAATTAATCAAACCAAATAATTAATATATTTTAGTTATATTATTTATTGTGATTCTCTTTTAATTTTACTGATATTTTGTGGTTGTGGTGGTGGTGGTGGTAGTGGTAATGGTGTTGGAGGGGTGGTGACAGTTGTAATGGCGAGGCAGCGGAGGAGTGTTTGTGCTAGGGGCAGAGTGGTGATGCATGGTAGCAGCGATGGTAGACAACAGAGTGTTGTGGTAGCGGTGAAGTGGTAATGGAAGTGGTGACGCGGTGGGTGTGATGGTGGCGGTAGGGCGGAGTGGTGGTGTCTATTATAGTAGTGGTGGTAGCGGCAACCAAAGTGGTGGTGGTGGTGATGGCAATAAGAGTGACGGCGGTGTAGAAGATAGTAGTTGAAGAGGAGAGATGGTTGAATGCAAGTACTTATAAATTCAGTCAAAGCTACTTGAATTTCATTGAATTTTTCACATGTATTTTAAGAGGCATTTGATTTTTTAAGTAATGTAAAATGTGATTATTAAACCTAGTTTATGAGTTAGGAGTATTACTTAAATTTATTCAGTTTTTTAAAACTACCGTAAAAATCTAATCTGATACCAAATGTGGCCTTATTTTATTGAATCCGTTTTAGTGAAGTGAACTAGTAGTGGTTTCTCGACCTCTGAGTTGGGGGAGATTTCCAGAAGAAGAACCAATGGCTGTTTCTTCCTCTCTCTTCTCATGGCCTCTCAAACCCGAATCCTCACAAACCCAATCCGCACCCCTCTTTCACCTCCCACTCCCACCTCTCTCTCCTTCTGCCACACCCCCCTCTCCATACCCCCAACCCTTACCCTCTCTCTCCTCCGTCCCAAATCCAGCATCTCCGCCGCTTCTTCCTCACCTCCTCTCCCAATCCCCGCCCAAAACCCTACTCACTCCCCACTTATCGGGTCAACCCGGACAATCACAACCATCTTTTCCCTCGCCCTCTCCCTCTCCATCTCCAAACTCCTCGCTCTCAAATTGGGAGGAGTGTTGGGTCTCTTCCCGAACCCTATCACTCCTCCCACAACAACATGGCCGTTGTTTTTCGCGATGATAACTGAGGGGGCCGTCCCCAGGTCCGCAGGCACGCCGATAGAGGTTATCGCCACGGGGCTGCGCGTGGTGGCTCGAGATATACAGTTGTGTCCTGCTGATTAGGGTTTTGCTCAATTGGTTCCCGAATATACCGTGCGAGAAACAGCCGTTTTTGGCGATCAGGGACTGGTGTGATCCGTACCTGAGTCTTTTCAGGGGCATTATCCCGCCGTTGTTTAATTCATTGGATGTTAGCCCCATTTTGGCTTTCCTCTTGTTGGGGATGTTTGGGCAATTTGCTAGGGCACCTAGGTAATGTCTTATTGAAACAAAATTGGGAGCCTCTTGGGTTGGTAGTTGTGTGGCATCTAAAATGAGTAATGGTTATATAGTTTAGTACGTTTAAGTTTTGTTTAGCTGTTTTCCTTTTTGGTGGTTGTACAAGGTTGTATTTAACAATTCCCAGATATTTTCTTCCTTTGGATGCATACGTTTCAAGGTGGAAATAAGATACCTGTTGTGCATCTTGTGCTACGGAAAGATTAAGGGTTTATGCGTTTTTTTGGGTAATGTCACTGTATGATAGTGTGAATAAATATCTTAAGGTATTACCATAGCCTTGCTATTTGTGTTGTGAGGTGTGTTCTATTATCCTGGTATGGTTTTGTTTAACTGATGGCGTTTTCGTTCAAGTATCCAATTTACTCATTGCCTTATGCCCGGCACTGTTTCTGGTGGTGATTGAGCTGATTGGCACAGACACAGCAACCAAATGGTGTAACTGGTTGGTCATTGTCTTTATTAGTGGTTCTTGGATGAGATAACCCTTAAGGAGTCTGATTTTAATCTCACTGGTCTAACATATGGTATTGTGGTTTATGATTGGAAGTTTTTGGTAGTGTCGCCACGTTCAAAACTTGACTGTGAGCTCGGCTAAGTTAGTTCCATTCTTCTTGGATAGTTGAAATTTAAAGGATCTGTTATGCAATTCAATTTGTTTTAGCTAGCCTTTTTGTCCGTCTGTATGGTTGTTTGTTTGTTTGTTTCAGCATGTAATCTTGGTCGAAGTAGTGTTCAAATTGCCCCTGGCTAGCCGATCTCCTCTCTCTTTCTTTCGCCTTTTGAAAATAAAGGTCATGATGCAGTGTTGAAGAAGAAACACATGAGCGAGTACTTTTAAGTACTTGAATTTTACTAGTGAATCTTTTGGAAGAATTAGTTAGTTTGTTCATTAGAGAAGCATGCTGGGATTTCATACATGTATTAAGAATGGAAAGGCTTTAGTAGTAATGATTGTCAACGGGTGGTAAAAAGAGTTTTACTACTTTTGATTTGTCAATTTCATGTTGAATTGGCAAAGCTGAAGAAGGATTGGGTGTACTTTGCCTTTGTTATTCTATTTTTCTTCTTCGTTGATTCTATCATTTTGAGTTCGATGAGGAGATTGGCAGCTCCTTGGAAAAGAGAGACATAATTCTATTGTTGGTGGACTAACTTTGATCTCCAGGGATATGCTACTTTGGCATATAAAGCTGAGGCTTTGGAATTACAGAGGCAACTTAGGCAATTGTAGAATCAGGATGATATGCTCACGAGCCAGGCTTCATCCTTGATCCAAGGAAGAAGGGCACAAGTTGCAGCAACTTCTAATGTTGATGGGCCACTTACTACAATAGATGATAGTCTTTCAGCAAGAAATTTGGAGGTGTGCAGAATGAACTAATGTTCTTATTCTTAGCCGTTGTAGTTGCAATACGTTATATTTTTCAACGGAGCCAAGTGCACTAGGCTTTAATTGTATAAATCAGTTGTTAAACTGACCCTGTTACAAGTTCATGAGATTTTAGATATATATAGTTACAGATCATTTCAGATTGGTTGATAGCTCTTAGTACGTATGATCACATGCGGTTAGCTTTAATGTTATAACTTTCCATCTCTAGTAAAGTGTGGAATGTTCTAGTCACAGTTGGTATATTTGTTCATGTGTCCCGTAAAGCAACTCATAGAGACAATGCATGTTAGTGGCGTTCATGATTTGAATCTCTTTGCATATTGCCGCGACCCTGATATACCCTTTTGATAAGTGCATTATTTGACAGAATTAGTCTCAACTCAACTTCCAAGTCTCAAATGTCTCCATCATATTTCAACAAAAGATAGAAGTTCATGGGGACGAGAAGGTGGGAATGGAACAACCGAACAAATAGTAAGGTGTGGATGGCACAAAGACAAATGCGCTATCTGCCCCCACTGACGCAGCATGGGTTTGATGCATGGGAAATTAGGAATCAACCTTTCCACAAAAGGCGGGGTAGAATTGCCCACTTAACCCTCAAACCCTTCCTTAAAGAGGAACCTTATGTCCTGAGTACGACCTTTTGAACTCCACTTCTTTTGAGACAGTTGTGTATTAGAATACAAGGATATTCATTTTAGTTCAAAAATTAATTCTTACACAAGGTTATACAATCTGCAATGTGCGGTGTTGTACATATGAGAATTTAGAGTTACACAAATCCTTATACAGTTACATTTTGAACATTTATTAACTCACATCTGTTGTTAAGAGAACCAGCAAAAGGAGAACATTATTCAATACCCTTGACCCAAAAAATAAAATTCGAAGATCATATATGACTTGATGATTGGGCCTTGACAGTCGAAACAAGCAAAGCAACGGCCTCTCCAACAGTCAAGAAAAGGCAATCTGGTCTGCTGAGATCGTGGTCTTCATCTGCTCGTTGCAGCTTTTCAATAACCTCACCAATTGGATTCACCAACACAAGCTGTGGTGCCAAAGAATAAGGTAAAATATTACTAAACTATTAAGGTACGAGTGAATTAACAGAAGCACAAAAAGGGATACTGCTAGATTGAAGTTCTAGTGTACTTGCCTCAATACCCTTATTTTCCACTACCTTCCTCAATTCTTTAAACAATGACACTCCACTTGTATCTATGGAACTCACAGCTAGAGAACACAAAAGTGGAATACATATAAGTATTGATAGAAGCCCAACTAAATGTTACATGGGGCAATGTCAATGCTATACTGTTAGTTGCTTGAATTTTCATAAACTCTTTTGCATAAAAAAATCAAATAAAAAATAAAATTGCTCTTGATTTGGGAAACTATTTGGAATTCCTGACAAAATGACGCCATGCTTAATTGAGGAACTTACGTGACAAATCTAGGACAACAAATCTGAGGCTTTGTTGCTTTTTAGTATCTTCTTCTGCTTCATAATCTTCTATCCATCTCAAAATCCTGGATCAACAAAAAAGGACTAAAAATCAAGATCAAGTGGGAACAAGTTAACAGTAGCTATTAATGGTACTAGTGAGTTGAGAGTTACCTCTCATTGAGGTAAGTTGTGTTAGCAAAGTTGATTGGAGATTCAATGCTTAAAATGAGGAAGCCTGGGACTGTGGTGGCCTCTTTGTAGTGGTGAATATCGCGGTAGATATCTGTGCCGGGAATGTTCCCCACCATCACTGTTTTGGGCCTAGTTATTTGCATGAGGATCTTGAAAATGGATAACCCCACCTGTTGATCATTAACCATCGTAAAACCATGTTCTGGGGTGGAATATAACCTTTCAAAGACTGTTTCATTGCCGCCTTTTCCTTGTTTTTCTATGTTATATTTGGTTGAACATATGATAACTTGATGTGAACAAGTTGCCTTCATTGGGATGGTCAGCGGTAGAAGGGGGGCCAAATGTCAGGCAAGGGTTAGAACAGTTATTTTGAACAAGCTCGGAATTGCCTCAAATCCGGA
Organism: Rhododendron vialii; assembly: GCF_030253575.1. Classification (NCBI taxonomy): domain Eukaryota; kingdom Viridiplantae; phylum Streptophyta; class Magnoliopsida; order Ericales; family Ericaceae; genus Rhododendron; species Rhododendron vialii. Next base: position 25,946,725 of record NC_080565.1, on the reverse strand, counting down.
TGAGCTCCTTGGGCTGTTTCAGCCAACTCATTTGAGGCAAAGCATTCCTGAGCTTGTTCGTAAAATGACCATTGTGCCCCTGGCTCCTAGTTTGGCCCTGCTCTGATCTTTGGCATTCCTAATGCTCCAAAAACTATTGGGCAACTTATTCTTCAAATCTACTTCATAGCTGATTAAACCTATTGAGACTTGTGCCAACAAAAAAGCCGGGCCTTGAACAGACTTCTACCAAATGGGAGAATTGATTACTTACTGCAATGGCTAAACCTCCCTGCACAGAGATGAAAATAACGCCAAAAAAGGCACATAACATCACGAGGAAATCGAACTTGTCAATCTTCCAAATGTAGTAAGCAGCGGGGATATCGATGAGGCCAACAACAGCAGTGACTATGATTGCGCCCAGTATAACATTAGGGGTGTACTGGAAAAGTGGCATGAGGAACAGTAGCGTGACCATCACTGTGACCGCCATTATGATGTTGGACACTGCAGTTTTTGCACCTGCATTGTGATTCACCGCTGACCTAGAAAAGGCACCTGATGAAATTTTACCCCAAAAAATAGCTCATTAGATACACGTGTTTCGAATTCTAATGTGCAAAGGCTTGAAAGAGCAGATATGGAAACCTGTTGTGACATAGCAGGAAGTGGAGGAGCCAACTATGTTCATCATGCCTATTGCAATCATCTCCTTGTTTCCATCTACTTGGTAGTTCTTTAAAGCAGCAAATGTCCTTCCCACAGCAATTCCTTCCTGTAAACCAGATTTGTATATTGACTAAAACACTGAAGAATAGCAGTTTTCTTTGTTACACGCATTAAAGCTAGGGACACAAAAATATAAGTAATTATTTTTTAAAACTAAACACTATTTTAGGACCAGTTTCATAGTGCCTAAGCTAGCGTCTCCGAAACAAGGGTCCAGATGAAGTGTATCACTACTCTATTTTCGAACACACCCTGAGTAATTGGCTTGCGATTGATTTGATCAGAAGAGTCTTATAATGATCAATCGCTACTCCTTTTTCAAATTTAACACTAAAACCAAACTGAGTAGACATAATTGAAACTTACGGTAAGAGAAATGATGCCGGTAATAAGTCCGGTCTTCATTATGAGTCCCAGGTAGCTTCCATGGAAATGCAACATGTTCCATGAAGGAGGATTTAATCCTTGCTGTAGTTTTCCAATCTAACCCATAAACAAAAATCAAAAAATGAGAGGAAAAAAAAAAAACCAATCAGAGGTGACAATAGGCACCACACCACCAAAGTACTACAATTAGATGATTTTCACATTTTACTTACCATATTACAAATCTACCCTTACACTGCATGCTAAAGAGAAATAAGGGTTCTTTTTAATTGAACTTTTCACATAATACGGCCAAGTAGATCGAGCACTTTATATTTTGTCGAGAGTGGGATGTAAAAATCATTCGCAAAATATAAACACATTTAAATTAAATTTTAAGGTATACCACAATGCCAACAATAAAGACTAATATAATGTCTGGGGAGGAAGTTAAGAAACAGGAGCTGTGGGTTGCAGAACTTACTACACCGATGCCATGATTTTGAGCTTTGAAGGCAAAAACCAGAAGGGTAGAGAGGATCACAGACGCAAGGGGTGCTCCGGCTGACACCCAGAATAGCTTCGGTCTTCTCATGCTCTGCGTTCGCACACATTTCATTAATTTTTTTTTTTTGCATCCATCGTAAACCTCATTATAAGTCGGATTTTCCTATCTTCCGTCCAAAAAATTCCTATTTAATGCCCTAGAGCCGTTCGATACACATGTGTCAATTGCAATTGGAGCCGTTCGATGAATATGTAATCATGTTTTTGGATATTCAATATATTTGTTTATATAATGTTGGGTCTAAAGTAACCTTGACAATGGAGGGTTTTCTCGTCTTGTCCCTTAAAAAAAAGAGAGAGAGAGCAGAGACTATGTGGGGTTTTAAACTCCCAGAAACACAAGGTCAACAAAAGTCTTCAAAAAATACTGTAAAAAATAGTTAAGGATCCTTTTGAATCAGGGCAGTTTGTCTCGGCACTATCATAAAATCAGGATTGCTGGACCACCAGGCCAAGATTGGCCCTTTTGACCGACCAAATCCCATTAGATTGTGATCAATCTTTCTTATATTTTAAGTATTACCGAAAAATAATCCATCCTTTTTGATGGAGGACAGGGACCAGATTTTCTCTGTTCTTTATTTGGATTAAACTGGTCGAGTCTAAGTGCGCGGAATCTACCTTGGTCAAATTTTGGTGATCGAATCATCTGTTTTAGAGATCATAATGTATAATTTCGTATCAAAATGCTTTTTTTCCGATATGAATGTTAGATTGCTAGTCAATTAATGACTACTGCCATCGGGCCATCGGGTCAAGTAGCTCCACACATATTTTCAATTTTTTTCACGAATACTAAATTCCGCTAAGGGTTTTTGGGATTTTTTGGACTTTTTCTGATATGAATATTAGTCAAACAATGACTACTGCCATCGGGTCATGTAACTCCACACATAATTTTTTTTTCAATAATAAGTTAGATTGTAATCAAACAACAACCCTACATATATACATTACAAAAATATCTCAAGGACCTCCTCTAAAATTGCAAACCTTTGCCTTCTCAAGCCTTAAAACAGTTGGACGTACTTTCAATACACACAACCCAGCATCGATCGCTATATAAAATCCTAAGGAATTTGGCCAAATGGGTATGGGAACGAAATTAAAAGGTTTGTTCCTAAGAGGTCGCAAGTTCTAATTTCACAAAGGCCAAAATTTCCAAATCTTGGGGGTACTGGAGGTTTGCCTGACCGTTAACTTTACAGTTTCCAGAATTAGTCGAGGTGCAGACAAAGCAAAACCGGACATTTGAATATAAAAAACACACGCGCTTCACACTATGTTAGGTGATTTTTTAAGTTTTGGTGATATGGTCTTAGTCTGGACATATACGGAATCCTCGTCTCTTGCGAAAAATGGAGAACTTTCCAAAGTCGAGAACAATGTATGACCTAACTTCAAACATTTGACACCTTGTTATTGAAAAGACACGAGAACTAGCAAATTATTAATATATTGAAAGCGATAGGGAAGCCTTGCATAGAAGTAAGTATATTCTGACAAAGGATCAGTTCAATCCGACATCAATAAAATTGATAATAAAAAAAAATTCGGACATCAATAGAAATATCAACAGTTCAGATTTTCGAGAAGACAAAATAGATGGTTAAGGTTTGAAAAGTGCATTTGTTGTTTATTTTGTCTTTTGCAAATTTGACTTGTCGACGTTTTTATTGATGACCAATCGAGCTAATTTTTGCAAAAACATAGTATGTATTTCTTTGCACTTTGATATTAACATGTCTAATTATGATTGTAGGTCCAGCAATCAAGAAGTGAACTAAACTAGAGGGTACAATGACTGGATGGGAGCAGTGTCGGCCCAAGGGTAGAGTTCAAGGTGCGGCAGCTTTAAACACCTAAAAATATTACTACTAACAAAATTTAGATGCCACATTATTTCGCTACCTGAATTGGGGGATGGTGCTATGCACATATGTGTGCACCTCCGAGCCGTTGGATCGTGCATCCGACGGATTGGATCTCATATCAGCAAATGAACGTACGGCTCTCGATCGTTAGTTGCCGAGATGAGATCCGATGGCTCGAAGGTGCGCATCATGGTGCTGTGGAGTTGCGCATCTCACGGCACAGCACCAACCCGAAGTCCTCGGTACTCACCGTAAAATTCTGGAAAAAACCTTATACATAATGATTTACACGCCATTAATGTTTTTGTTTTTTATTTGATGCGAATAAATTAATTCTACAACTGATAAATGTTCGAAGACTGTACCAATCTAGAAAATACGGTGAAACATAACGGGGCATTCGGTAAAATTCGTTGTGCGGGCATAATTAGTACTTTTTGCTGTAAAAATTACAAGTAGGGTAAATATTTAAGTGATGTTTTTGAAATCTTGTATGTTCGGGCTTTCTGGGGGGATTAGTATCCTTTAAGTGATGCTTTTAAAAATCTCACATGGTTAGATTTTTGTTCGGAATACTTTTTATGTTGATGAATGGCCGTATTAATTTATAAAGGTAATTTACCTACTTTATGTTTTGTCCGTAAAAAATTGAATAAAGGACCTCATCTTTGATTTCCGTTAAAAGACTGAAATGGTCAAGGCTAGCC